>NC_057414.1:47625027-48225027 GCF_019320065.1 Cervus canadensis | reverse complement strand
ACACCTATCAAGGGCAAGGAGCTGGCGCGCCTGGACCCTTCCCGACCTGTCCGTCACTCTTCCCGCAGCTGACAATTCCCAGGGGCGTCCCCTGAGTGGGTACTGGTTCCCGCAGCTGGAGTGTGGTCCCCTGACCAGAGAACACAGGAGTTGCCACGGGATACAGGGGTCAGAGGAGTACAGAGTCCACGCGGCCACTCTGCCCTCCCTGCAGCTCTCCAGGCCCGCCAGTCTGCCGATCCCAGGGGTTAAGGACCCCAGACCTCAGGTCACGCAGCGCCCACCTCACTTATGGCAGCACCCAAGCTGGAGGAGGCTATGGGGAGGAAACGGAGGCTTAGTAAAATCCAAGGGGCTGCCCGGGGCCCCCAGCCAGCATGGGGAGCAGCAGGGCTCAAACCCAGCTCTCTAGGGCTCCTTCCCACCATGGCAGGTGGTGCCTGCCCCCCTCCTGCGCCTACAGGACCTGGGAAATCATGGGCTGCCTCTCCATTTTGCAGTCAACTTCGGCCCCGTGGCTCGGGAGTCAGGGCTCAGTGCCCTGCCTGCATAGCACAGCACTCAGCCCCAAGCTCCACGGCCCTCCCGCCCACCCACCCAGAGAGCCCGGCAGGGGAAAGTGGGTCAGGGCAGCCACAGGGAGGGCTGGGGAAGCCTGAGGGCCCGTCTCCAGGAACCCAGAACCCAGGCCTGTCTATCTGGCAGTGGCCTCAAGCCAGCCTCGCTGCTAAACATAGGTCTGTATGATCACCTTCCAGCCCCAGAAGGTAAAATAACAGCCATTTCAGGTTTCCCAAGACCTCCCTGGGGGCGCAGGACAAACTCACTAAAATCCACAGGCTCTCTGTGAGATCCTGGCACCTTCCAGGTCTGGGGGAGGTGGAGGGGCAGCGTGGCCAGGTCCACCCACTCATTTATTCATCCAATCACTCATTCATCCATCCATCCATCCATCAGGCACTCATGCAGTAAATACTCACTGAGCACAGACAGGTCCTGGCTCTTCACGCAGATCTGAATTAGCTCAGACACTAAGGTGGGGGGTGGTGTCCAGAGGTGAGAACCAGACTTGTGTCCTGTACTGGGGGCTGATCTGGCCTTGGGGTCCTGGAAATGCCTCCTGATGAAAGAGTAAGCTGAGAAGTACGGTGGGAAAGGAGAAGGAAGTTCTAGAGGGAGTGACTGATGAGCCAAATTGTATCCCCCTCCTAAATTCATATGTTAGAGTCCTGACCGCCACTCCTCACTCAGAATGGGACCTTATTGGGAGACAGGGTCTTTGCAGATGTTGGTTAGTCACTAAATTGTGTCTGACTCTTTGTGACCCCATGGACTGCAGCACACCAGGCTTCCCTGACCTTCACTATCTCCTGGAACTTGCTCAGATTCATTTCCATCGAGTCAGTGATGCTGTCTAACCATCTCATTCTCTGCCACACCCTTCTCCTCCTGCCCTCAAACTTTCCCAGCATTGCGGTCTTTTCCATTGAGTTGGTTCTTCACATCAGGTGGCCAAAGTAATGGAGCTTCAGCTTCAGTATCAGTCTTTCCAGTGGATGTTCAGGATTGATTGCCTTTAGGAATGACTGGTTTAATCTCTTTGCAGTCCAAGGGACTCTCAAGAGTCTTCTCCAACACCACAACTCGAAAACATCAGTTCTTCCGCTCTCAGCCTTCTCTGTGGTCCAACTCTCCCATTTGAACATGACTACTGGAAAACCATAGCTTTGACTAGATGGACTAGATGTAATCTGGTTAAAATGAGGTTCTTAGGGTTGGCTCTGATCTAACAGGTGTCTGCGCTCAGTCGTTCATTTGTGTCTGACTCTTTTCTACCCCGTGAGATTATCCAGGCAAGAATACTGGTGTGGGCTGTCATTTCCTCCTCTAGGGAATCTTCCTGACTGAGGGATCAAACCCGCATCCCCTGCATCAGCAGGCAGATTCTTTACCACTGAGCCACTTGGGAGGCAGCTAGACACTGAGACATCCAGAGGGAAGACCCTGTGAAGATATGCAAGGATGGAGGTCTGAGAAAGAAGAGGCCCTGCTGACACCTGGATCTTGGACTTCCAGCCTCCAGAACTGAGGCAACACATCTCTATGGTTTTAGCCACATCGTCTATGAGACTTGTTATGATGGAAGCCCTACCCACTAGTACCCTGGATGTTCCATGTGTTCTAATGAGAAGGGCCTGGAGAGAGGAAAGGGCACAGCCCTTTGAGGAAATTGAAGTCCCCCGGCCCCAGTGAGACCAGTGGGCTTCCTGGGTGGTGTAGAGATAAAGAACCTGCCTGCCGATGCAGGAGATGCAAGAGACGTAGGTTCAATCCCTGGGTGGGGCAGATCCCCTGGAGGAGGAAATGGCAGCCCTCTCCAGTATTCTTGCCTGGAGAATCCCATGGACAGAGGAGCCTGGGGCTACAGTCCGTGGGGTCGCACAGAGTCAGACACGCCTGAGAGACGGAGCACACAAGCACAGTGCCAAGAGTGAAGTGTGGATTTCAACCCAAATGCAATGGGGGTCCTCTCCTAGTTTGCTGAAATTGTTTCATTAAGATGGGTATGAAATTTGAAGCAACATTTTCTCTATATTTATTTTAAAGTTCATGAAATTAAACTCTATTTAGTTAATATTTTGAGTTATATTGATTGATTTTCAAATGTTTAGCCAAGCTTACACCTTACTTAGTCCTAATATGTTATTATTTTTATGTATTGTGAGATTTGACTAGCTAATATATTTAAAGGATTTTTGTGTCTATATTTATGAAGAATGTTGGGCCACAATTTTCTTTTAAGATCTTTTTCAGGTTTTTTTTAATATACCTTTTTTGCTTTTTTCATTTTTTAATATTAGGATTCTGCTGGCCTTAAAATAAGTTGGCAATGTTTCCTTTATTTAAAAAAAAATTGTGTATTAGTTTCTCTCTTCCTTGAATGTTTGATAAAATTAACCAGTGAAACCATCTAACTCTGGATATTCTTTTTTGGAAGATTTTTAAAAATATCATCAATAAAATTTTGTTTACAGATGTGCAGCTATTCAGATTTTCCATTTCTTCTTGTATCAATTTTTTTGTTTGAGTTTTCCTCAAATTTGTCCATTTCACTGAAATTTTTGAATTTGTTGGTATAGAAATGTCCCTTTTCTATAGATATCCTTTATCTGTAGGATTTGTGATAATAATATTCTGCCACTTTCTGATATTGGTACTGATATTTACACCAGTGCATGTCTTCTTTTGCTCCAACAGTCTAGCTAGGAGTTTATCAATTTTGTTGATCTTCTCAAGGAAGCAGGCTTTGTCTTTGTCTTTTTCTCTGTTGTCTGTTCTTTATTTCATTGGTTTCTGTTCTTTTTATTTCCTTCTTTTTTCTTCATTTGGCTTTACTTTGCTCTTGTTTTTCTAGCTTCCCGAGGTGAATCAGTGGGTAATTTATTTTAGATTGTTTTTGTTTTCCAGCGTAAGTATTTAAAGTTCTGAGCTCCCCTTGAATCAGGGCTTTTACTGCATCCCACAGATTTTGATATGGTAGATTTCCATTATCATTCAATTTGAATTACTTTCTAATTTCCCTTGTGATTTCATCTTGAATTCATGAATCGTTTGTAGATTCATGAATCATTTATAGATATTTGGGATTTTCCTAGATGCCTTGTTATTAATTCCTAATTAGATTCAGTTGTGGTCAGAGATGACACTATGCATACTTTCCATCCTTTAAGAGTTACTGAGACTTGTTTTGTGGCCAAGCATATGGTCTATCTTGGTGAATGTGCATTTGAAAGGAGTGTGTTCCCCGCAGTTGCTGGGTGTAGTGTTTCATAAACACCAATTAGATCAAAGTGACTAATAGTGTTGTTTGTACCGTTCATATCTTTGGTGGGGTTTTTTTGGTATATTTGTTTATTAATTGCTGAGAGAGGTGTTAAAATCTCCCTTTATGATTGTGAACTTGTCTAATTCTTCCATTTACCCTGTCAATTTCATTTCATGTGTTTTGAGGCTCTATTACTAGGTAGATAAAAACGTACAATTATTTTATCTTCCTGATTTATCATCTCTGCTATTGTAGTAAAATGTCTCTATCTCTGATAACACTCTTTTTCTTAAATTCTACCATTTAGTATAAATTTTAATTAATATGAATATGTCACTGGCCACCTTATGACTATTATTTTTAGTTGATTTACTTTCAACTTATTTGTGTCACTATATTTAAAATCAGGGAATTCCCTGGTGGTCCAGTGGTTTGGGTTCCATGTTTTCACTGTGGACAGCATGGGTTCAGTCCTTGGTGGGAGACCTAAGATCCTGCAAGCCCCACTGCAAGGCCAAAAGACAACCAAACAAAACCCAAAAAAACCTCTTTAAAAAATCTGTTTAAAAAAATGAATCTCTTGTTGGTAGAACATAATTGAGTCTTAATTTTTTTTAATCCATTTGATCAATTTCCTATTTTTCTGTAATTAGAGTGTTTAGAATTAACACTATCGGTCCTTTCTAATTTTTTTCCTTCTGTCCTGACTTCTCTGCATGCTTCTGGATTATTTGAATATTTTTAGTATTCACTTTCAAGTTATCTATGGGCTTTCTGGCTATGTTTCTTTGTGTGTGTGTGTGTGTGTGTATGTATGTATGGTTACTTTTGGAATTGCAGTGTGCATATTTAAACTTTCTCAGCCTAATTAGAATTAATTTTGTTCTACTTCATGTGAAATATAGGAGAGCTTCAACCATGTAGGTCCCTTTCTACAGGTCTCCCCATTTAAAAATGTTTACAGTTGTCATACAAAAGAAACCTCACCAGTGTTTTGATTTTTGCTTCAGACATTCCTCTGTATTTTAAGGAACTTAAAAATATCTTCAAGAGTTACAAAATTTTGTATTTTACAGACCCCCCCCTCCCGTTTCAGCACTTTAGAGGGGTCCTTTGGCCCCCATGATTTATAATAAGAAACTTGAGGTCATTGAAATTGTTCACCCCTGTGCAAAATGTGTCATTTTTCTCTAGCTCCATTTAGGAGTTTTTCTTCCTCTTTGCTTTTCTCACTCTGTTTATGATGCATCTACGTATGGTTTCTTTGGATTTACCTTGTGTAGGGTTCTCTGAGCTCTTGAGTCCACAAATGTTGATCTTTTACTAAATATGGGAAATTTTAGGATCTTATGTCTTCAAAGATTTCTCTACTCCACCTCTTTCCCCTTTTCTTCTGGACTATAGTCAGAACGTGTTCAATCTTTTGATGTTGCCTTCAGATTCCTCATGCCCTATCCATTTTCTCTCTCAATCTTTTTTTCTCTATTTCCTTCAGATTGGGTAATGTTGACTGGTCTCCAGGTTTGCTGACTTTGCCTCTGTCACCTTCATTCTGCTGAGTCTATCCACTGAGTTTCTAAAGTTTCACATATTTTATTCATTAGGGCTGACATTTCAATATCCTCTCTCAATACCCTTTCTGCCGAGATTTCCTATCTTCTCATTCATTTCAGATGTGTTTTTCTTTACTTCACTGAGTAGAGTCATAGTAGCTGCTTTGAATTCTTTGTCCGACCATCCCAGTGCTTGGATCATCCTGGTGTTTCCATCTGGTTGATTGTTTCATCCTTTGAGCATGGGCTTAAATTTCCTGTTCCCTTGCATGTGAGATAATTTTGAATCCTAACATGAGTGTGATTGCATCATGAATGCTATGTTGTACAGACTCTGGGTTTTGTTAAAATCCTCCGAGGAAGGCCACTGTGTTTGTTTTAGCTGCAGTGAGCCCAGTGGGCTTCAGACCACGAGATTCATCTGGCCTCCTGCGGGAGGAGGGGGTCATGTCTCTCTTCAGCGCTCAGCTGGGTGCTCACCTTGGCTGTTTTGGGTGCATCCCTCACATGTACCTCAGGGTGAGACTGGGACTCGTGGGGGTTCCCTCACATAGTTGGATGAGCCTACTCTTGGCTCTCTCCCTCAGGATTTCTCCCTCACACTCCAGCCAGCCTGGGCTCTTTTCCTCCAGCCAGGAAGACAGCGGGGTTTCTGTCACCGTTTTAGCTCCCCACACAGCACTGACTTGGGACTCGGGTTCATCCTTGGGGCACAGTTACAGACAGTATAAAAGCAAGATAGCTCCCCCTTAATGCAGGTCTCTGCTCTAAGTTTTGAGCACCTTCACACTGTGTATTTTGTCTGGAGTGAGTAATTATAATCCACAAGGGCTGAGCTATAGGGGAATTACACCACTGCCACAGAGCAGGATCCTTGAGATTTTACTTACATGTGCATCCACATAATCATTGTCTGATCTACGTGAAAAGTATTTCTAATTCCTCCAGAAGTCTCATACCACAGCAGTGCCCACTCCCACAAGGTAACCGTTATTCTGACTTATTTAGCCATGGGTGCTGGTGGTTGTTCTTCAGTTGCTAAGTCGTGTCTGACTCTTTGCGACCTCATGAACTGCAGCACACCAGGCTTCCCTGTCCTTTACTGAGTTTGCTCAAACTCAGGTCCATTGAGTCAGAGAGGTCATTCAACCGTCTCATCCTCTGTTGCCCTCTTCTCCTCTTGCCCTCAATCTTTCCCAGCATCAGGGTCTTTTCCAATGAGTTGGCTCTTCGCATCAGGTGGCCAAAGGATTGGAGCTTCAGCTTCAGCATCAGTCCATGAATATTCAGGATTTCCTTTAGGATCAACTGGTTTGATTTCCTGACTGTCCAAGAGACTCTCAAGAGTCTTCTCCAGCACTACCTTTTGAAAGCATCAGTTCTTTGGCACTCAACCTTTTTTTGTGGCCCAGCTCTCACATCCATACATGACTACTGGAAAAACCATAGCTTTGACTCTATGTACCTTTATCAATAAAGTGATGCCTGTGCTTTTTAATACGGTGTCTAGGTTTGTCATAGTTTTTTTTATCATATAAGATGTAACATAAGGGGAGGCTGGAACTCTACTATTTTTCCAAATCTTGTGAATCTAAAACAATCTCCAAACAAATACTTAAAAAGAAAGACTTTATTTCCATATCATGCTTTTCTAATGTTAAAATATAAAGGTTCACTACTGGAAAAGTCATGAGTAAAGGAATGAAATGATTTTTGAGAGGAAATGTTTTGTCGCCATTAGCTATAGAATTCTCTGTTTGTTCTGTAATCAAAGTTTAAGTTTGTAAAATTCATACATTGTGAGTTTCAGAATATTTAAACATTAATATGTTTAGAATTTTAATATGTGGCCAATAATTTGAGCAGTTCTTTACCAGACTGAGTCTTTTAGGAGACAGAGAGGCTGCAAGCATGTCTCCCAGAATTGTACAGGCCTGGCTCAAATCCTGGTTCTGCCACAAACCAGCTGTGTGACCTTGGGCAGGTTACTCGCCCTCTCTGAGCGGCGGTTTCCTCATCTGTGAAGTGGGGAGCGCGTTAACAGTACTCTCTTACAGGGCTGCTGTGACGATCAGATAAGATGAGGTGGCACATAAACCACCTTGCCCACTGCCTGCCAGAGGCTGATCAATAGATGGCAGCTGATCAATCAACGGCAGCTGCTGAAGTATTATTGGTGTGAGGGACAGCAGTCACAAAGACTCTGGAATCTGATCTGGATTCAAATTTCAGTGTGAATGAGGCAATTGTGATCAAACACTCCGTCTAAGGCAAAGCAAATAGTCAGCTCACAGTTTGTTATCATGATTGGTATCTGATGCTTTAAATGCTAATGACCTTTATAACATTCCCCTCGGGAGGTTTGCCATATCATAGAGAAGAGACCTGTTTCTCAAAGATGCAAGCGGGAGTCTCCAGGCCACACAGTGGGAATGAGGGGAGCTGGGATTGGGATCCTGGTCAGAGCCCTGCCGGGTCCACACTGCCTTCTGGACGGGGGATCCAACTCTGCCGGGGTTGAGGGCACTGTCCCAGCCACCCACAGCCTCACCTGCGTATCAGAGAAGGTTGCAGTAGAGGTTACCTCCCCACTGGCCTGCACCCACCTGGCTTCCATCTCTTGGCCAGCCCGATGCAGGTGTGACAGGGTCCCCCAGCCCATCTGCCTGCCCTCAGGTCTGCCCTGAGTCTGCTCCAGGCCACTGTACGGGTGTGCAGGTTGTGCACTGCACAACTCTCAGGGCAAAATGGTTCTTGAAGTCTCAAGGCCCGTGCTGCCCTGGAGTCCTCGGGCCTCGTCCTCTGTGCTCGGACCTCCAGCTTGCCCCGCCATTTGCCCAGCACGGGGCAGAGCTGGAGCGCCAGTCGCAGGCACTGCCCAGATGCCTGGGTGCCGGCTGGCCTCTGGGGGGCTCCTCTGCCCTCCTTCCCCCTGCCCAGGGCATCCAGGGCTGTCTAGGGGGCGTTGGGGTGATCAGTTCATCTCCAGGTGCCCAGAACCTTGTGGTGGGCTTCCCCCGGCTGGGGGTCTCCCAGGGTGCCTGGGGAGCTGGTCCCAGGAAGTGCTCTGAGTGGTGAAGGCCCGTCTGGGGTCTCTGAGTGTGCGAAGCATCTGGGCCTGTATTTGGCTCCTCCTGCAGGGACCTGGGGAGGATTTCTGCCCTCTCTGCACCTCAGCGTGCTCATCTGCAAAGTGGGGATGGGACTGTACCTGTCTCTCGGGGTCCGGATCCAAGGGGAACTGCCCAGGTGAGTGCCGCTGGGTCAGTGCCGGCCACGCTTACCCCCACGGTGGCCAGGTCAGGGCAGGGACACCAGCAGTGTCCGGGGGCCAGGCGGGCCTTTGAGAGGTGCCGAAGGCCTTGGGCCCACATACCAACCACCACCCACACAGGCCGACGTCCCTTCCAATGTCGCAGCGGGGCTAAGGTCACTTGGAATCGCAGAGAAGGGCTGGTGGGTGGGGGGTGGGGGCAGGACAGAGTCCCTGATGACTGAGGCTTGGGGGCCTCCTCAGAGAGCACCCCAGGCCCCGTGACGGCTCTAGGCCAGGCCCAGCCTCCATCACTGGCGTGGGGGGGAGAGCAGAGGGCTTCATGGACTCAACAGCAGTCGACCAGGGGCCCAAGGATGAGGCTTGGGGCTGAGATGGGAGAGGCAGGGGCTGGTGGGCAGGGCTGTGCATCCCCCAGGCTAGGCCCATGGGGTCAGGAGACAAGTTTCAGGGTAGCATGGTGGGGATGGGGTGAGGGTCTTTCTGTCCTCTCCCCTGACCTTTCTCAGCCTACAGCCAAGGATGCGTGTTCAGCCAGCACCTGTGAGTCCCAAACCCAGGCCCGGATGCTTCACCCACTCAAGGACCCCAGACTGGCCTTCACCACTCAGAGCACCTCCTGGGACAAGTCCCCCAGGCACCCTGGGGGAGCCCCATAAAGGTAAGCCCCCCACAAGTGTTGTCACACCTCTGTGTGCCAGGTAATAACCACAGAGTGACCCCCTGCCAAAATGGCAGATGTCACCCCACACCCCAATCCCTTGTTACTGACCATTGAGGTTCAAGGTCAAGCCTAGGGTCACCCAGGTTGCAGATGGTAGAGACAGAACCAAAGCTAGGTCGTCTGACCCTCCCTGCCACCCTCTGCTTTCACCATCTTGGTTCAGGAATAAACCAAATTGGCTAAACGCAGAGTTGCCTGCAATTCCACTCCTCGGTATGAACCCAAGAGAAAGGAAACAGCAGTCCACGCTGAAACGTGTACACGCATGTACAGAGCAGCATCGTTCACAACAGGCAGAAGATAAGGACAACCTAAACGTCCCGCACTGGTACATAAAACATGGTCTATCCATACACCGAGTATTGTTCAACCCTAAAGAGGAATCGGGTATGGACACGCGCTACAATGTGGATGAACCGCAAGGACATTGTCTTCAGAGAAATTCAGAGCCAGGCACAAAAGCCCACATACTGTGCGAGTCCACTGATATGGACCATAGCGGGAAATCTGTAGAGATGGAAAGTGTGTTAGTGGTGGCCAAGGAGTGGAATGGTGGATAGTTGTGGGGAGAGGATTTGAGGGGCGGCTCTAAGGGGCTTGGGGTTTCTTTAGGGGCAAGAAAATGTACCAACAGTGATTACGATGATGGATACACAACTCTGAATGTATTAAAAACCACCGAATCGCACGCTTTCAGAGGGGTAAGTTGCATGTATGTGAGTTATGTCTCAATAGAGTTGTTAAAAATAAAGGAACCTGGATTCATGTGGAAAGTGCCCGAGCCCAGTGTCCTACCCCTTGTAGGCAAAAAAAAGAAATGAGTCAATAAAAAAGAATAAATAATAAATGAATCAGGACCACACAGAGAAGAGCTGCAGCAGCACCCAGTAAACGTGGGCCTTTTATTTTCTCATTCTGAGCCTCTGAAAACACCCCTGGCAGGTGCGGCTCTGGGCCCTCAGGCCACACCAGTCACTTTCGGGGCCGCGTCCTTGGCTCGGAGCCCAGCGTCCAGAGCCACCCACATCACAGGGTGCGGTCGCCTGCACCCCTCACGTGGCCGTTCAGACACTTCAGGCTCCATCTGCCAGAGCAGCATATCCAGAGGTGGACTCTGCACGGTGATGAACCGTGTGCCCGCCGCAGCCTGAAGCTCTGGGCAATCTTGTATCGGTCGGTAGACCACTGCGTAACAAAAGGACCTGGAGACACACTGCCTTGAAATTAAGTTCTCAGAGAAAGGTCAGATAGGGAGCCCAGGGCTACCAAGGCTCCTTCCATATTATCAATCGGCCGTCTTCTGCAAGTAGCTTCCATCTCAGGTCCCACGTGGGGAAGGAGGAGGGGAGACACACCTCTTCACCTTGCCTGGGTCAGAGCTTGGCCAGGGCTCGTTGCAAGGGAGTCTGGGAAATGTAGTGTTTAGCCCGGAGGCCATGTGCCCAGCTCGGCATTTGGCAGCAGAACGGGAGGTAAGACAGGACTGTCAGGCCTTAAGAACGTAGGCAATGAGCATTGGGAACCTCAGTTTCCTCATCTGTAAAGTGAAGATAGTAGCAGTGAGGATTTCTTAGAAGAGAAAATGCCTGGGGCTCAGTGCACACCCTCAAGAACTGGGAACCACCTGACCATTCTCTCTGCCCCCAGGACCCCCATGCTGGGGGCTGGAGGGACAGAGAGAGGAGGTCTGCAGAGGAGGAGAGCCCCGGGGGTGGGGAGCAGACCAGGCTTGGACTGAGTCATTGCTGCTCCCGTAGCAACGGCCCCGGGGGGAGCGGAACCCCCTGGGAGGCCAGGACACTCGGCCTCCGCCGCCCTCGGCTGGGAGTGGACCAGGCCCGGGAGAGTCAGAAGCGCCTGCTGCTCGTGATCCGGCCAAGCTCCTGCGGGCACTGCCCCGTCCACGCTGTCAACTCAGCACAGCCAGTGGTCACAGCTCTTCCCTCGGCTCTGGCCTCAGACCCGCTGGTCAGCCGGACGCTCGATACGTTCTGTTTTGAAAGAAAACAAACTCTTTTGAAACTGCCTCTGGGAGGGCAGACTGCGAGGCTCTCCCCTTCCCTTGGGGGCTGGTGGATGTCGGGGTTTCGGGGAAACCTGACCGGAGAGGCTGCGTGTGCAGGGCATCGCCCTCACCAGACCTCCGGGGTGGCAGAGGCCTCGGAGTACAGGCTGAGGGTAATAAGGAGCCATGGAAGGATGGGGAGGGAGGGTCACCGGGTCAGAGGAACGTTTCAGGAAGTTGGGCAGCATGTTAGAGAGATGCTGCAATGGGTGTCGCGGATGAATTAGGGGCCTGGTGGGGGTGACAAATGTAGCATTTCAAACAGGAATTCGTGATTAAGTGGGGGTACTTAGGCCCAGAGGGGTCCAGGTCATCCCCAGGGGCCCTGAGAGTGGGTTCAGCCTGGTGATTTGAAGTCAGGAATCAGGCCTCCCAACAGCAGGCTCCGGGGACCCAAGCAGACAGAGGGCTGGGGGCAGCGCCCTCACCACAGGGGTGGTGGCCCCGGGGAGGGCAGAGCGCAGAGTCAGAAGCAGGCAGTCAGGAGCCGCCGGGGCTGCTGTTCTCACTTTCAGGGGCGCTGAGCCCCGGGTGGGCGATCCTTGCTCGCAGAAGCACCCTCCCTGCCACACCGGCGAGGACACACTTTCCCGGGAGCTCTGACGCCGTCTCGTCCTTCAGCTTGAAGGACGCAGGCGTCCCGGAAGCTGAGCCCGCATGGTCCCCTCTCTGAGCTTGGTCAGGCTCCAGGGGGACCAGGAACTGGGTGTAAAGGGAGCCGTGCCCCCCAGCTTGGAGAAGCTACCCCCAGCCTGCTTCCTCTGGAGCGTCCAGGGCATCTGGGCACAGTGACCCCCGACAGCCTCGGAGGGGCAGGCCAAGGCCACAAGGCAGGGTGCCACCCACGGTGACCGCCTCCTGAGCTGTGCCGGGACCAGGGGCTCTGCTCCGGCAACTGCTGTTGTGTCATCTAGTGTCCTCCTTAGGGAACCCCAAGGCGGGGACCGCTGGGGCGCCCTGCTGCAGATGAGGGTCCCAGGGGAGGGGTGCTGGCTGGCAGGGATACAGTGGGAGAGGCTCAGAACTGGGGTTCAGCCCCCCGAGACCGTCTGCTCAGAGCCCTGTGCCAACCAGGCTGTAAGGGCACTGCGTGTGCTGTGTGTGTGTGAGTGTCTGTGTATATGTCTCTATGTGTCTCTGTGTCTATCTGTATGTGTGTGTCTGTGTCTCTGTGTTTAACTGTATGTGTGTCTGTGTGTGTGTCTGTGTCTGTGAGTGTCTGTGTGTGTGTGTGGGTCTGGGTGTTTTAATGCAGTGAGAAGTGAGGGGCAGGGCAGGGCTGGAGCTGCCCCTCTGACGCGGTCCTGGTCCCGGGATCTGGGCGACTGTCCGTATAAGCGGCCGGGTGACGTCTCATCCTGCAGCCACAGGCCCAGGTCAGCCCCTTGTTCTCGCAGAGACCTCGGTTTTCACTGTCGAAGGCGGGTGTGCGCCTGCGTCTCAGTGTTTGGGGCCTAAGCGGGTAGCGAAGGAGGGCTGACGACCCAGCCCCATCGAGGGTGGTGGGAGGGCTCAGTGGGCGGGAGGATGGGAGCTGCTCTCCTGGGTCTCCGCCCTCCTTGCTGGTGGCCCCAGGCCAGACACAGCTCAGGGGTCCCCGACTGAAAGCGGGGGACGGGTCTGTGACCTCCAGGCTCAGGGAAGAAGGCAGGATTGTCTGTCTCACGGCGGTCGGCGGGGGGTGTGAGGTGGAGAAGGCAGGGCCGTGGCGGGCATCTGTGAGTGGGCCGGCGTGGCCCTCCCTCTGGTGAGCGATCTCTGCTCCCGAGCCCACCTCACGCAGGTGACTCCCGCTCTGCCTCAGAACCCCGGGCATGAGTCACTGCCCAGGCAGGCTCTTTTGATTTCCCTGGCTGGGGTCACCCTCACAGTCCCACCCCCTGCACCCTCTTCTAAAGAATGGCAATGTCACACTGATTCACGATGTGATCTTCACTCAGTCTCCAGAAGCTGAGACCTCTGCAAGTTACAGAAATCTGAGAGAAAAATAAAGCAGATCACACACAAAGAAGCCCAGTTCATCTGACAGTAACAAGAGAAGCCAAAGGCAATAGGAATAACACTTGGAGAGGCTAGGTGAAAATCATGATCGCGTGAGCCTTATCATTTAAGATAATAAGGGTGAAACAAAGTTGTTCGGACAAAAAATAGAATTTGCCACTTATAGACTATCACTGAAAAAATACTAATCTGAAAAATTAGAAAGAATTTGATGGGTATATAAGTAAGTCTAAACAAGCACAGTTGTATAAAATACTGTTATATAATACAATATTGCTATATTGTATTATAATATAACATAATAGAGTTATTACATAACCTATTATTATACTTTGCAAAGTATTGCAGCTTCAGCTTCAAACTATTGAAAGATATGGAAATAATAGTGGATACAAAATTAAAAAGAGGAAGACTATGCTTTAAGCATTCTAAGGTCCTTATATTCTTCAGCAATCAGTAGAAATATTTAACTTTACACTTAAGTCAAACATGCATGTTAAAAACTGTAAATTAACCACCAACACATTAGAAGTCTATTATATAACTTCCAAGTGAGTAAGGGGTAAGAAAAAGAATAAATAAAAGTCAATTACTCTTAAAATAAGGAGAAAAGATAAAAAGAATCATGGGAAATACAGCAAAAACATAAAGCCCAAAATAAGAATCGTTGAAATTATTAATACCAGACTATTAGTTACAATAAACGTAAATGAATCTAAAACATAAGTTAAATGATAGCTTATGAGAACTAATAAGAAACAAGCAAAATCTAGCTATTATGCTTTTACAAAAGATATCTATAACATAAGGATTTAGAAATATTGAATTTAAAAGACAAAAAAAATACGTAAAATATGTATCAAACAAACGGTAACCACAAAGAAGCTACTGTAGTTATATAAATGTCAAACTGGCTTTTATGTTAAAAGGGCTTTTAACATAAAAAAATACAATTTACCAGAAAGACAAAAGAATTCTAAACTTATTTTCATTCAAAAGCATGGTCTTCAGTTCTGTTGCTCAGTCATGTCTGACTCTTTGCAACCCCATGGATGTAGCACACCAGGCTTCCCTGTCCATCACCATCTCCCAGAGCTTGCTTAAACTCATGTCCATCAAGTCAGTGATGCCATCCAACCATCTCATCCTCTGTCATCCGCTTCTCATCCCACCTTCAATCTTGCCCAGCATCAGGCTCTTATCCAATGAGACAGTTCTTCGCATCAGGTGGCCAAAGTATTGCAGCTTCAGCTTTAACATCAGTCCTTCCAATGAATATTCAGGACCGATTTCCTTGAGAATTGACTGGTTTGATTACCTTGCAGTCCAGGGGACTCTCAAGAGTGCTCTCCAACACCACAGTTCAAAAGCACCAATTCTTCAGCGCTCAGCTTTCTTTATGGTTCAGCTCTCACATCCATACATGACTACTGGAAAAACCATAGCTTTGACTAGAGGTACCTTTATCGGCAAAGTAATGTCTCTGCTTTTTAATATGATGTCTAGGTTTGTCATAGCTGTTCTTCCAAGGAGCAAGTGTCTTTTAATTTCATGGCTGCAGCCACCATCTGCAGTGATTTTGGAGCCCAAGAAAATAAAGTCTCTCACTGTTTCCATTGTTTCTCCATCTATTTGCCATGAAGTGATGGGATCGGATGCCATGATGTTAGTTTTTTGAATGTTGAGTTTTAAGCCAGCTTTTTCACTCTCTTCTTTCACTTTTATCAAGAGACTCTACAGTTCCTATTTGCTTTCTGCCATAAGGGTGGTGTCATCTGAGTATCTGAGGTTATTGATATTTCTCCTGACAATCTTGATTCCAGCTTGTGCTTCATCCAGCTCAGCATTTCGCATGATGTACTCTGCATAAAAGTTAAAAAAGCAGGATGACAATATACAGCCATGATGTACTCCTTTCCTAATTTGGAACCAGTCCATTGCTCCTGTGTGGTCTTAAAAACATCTAAGGCAGAAATGACGTTAATTATAAAAAGAAACAAAGTCATGATTATACAGTGATTCCTTAATGTTCCAAAAACAACTCAAGAAGAAAGAAAACCTCACGAGTTCTTTAACTTTTAAAGAATTGAATTGGCAGGTTAAAAAAAAACTTCATTCTTTTAGATTTCCATATTCTTGTGTTTTCTAATGTTTTACCATTGGTTTGATTGAAGTACATGTGCATACTTTGAAACAAAGAAATACATATTTTATTGGGGATGTAGAATCAATTTTTTCCCCACTGGCAGAATGCACCAAGAGAAGATTGAGTCTTCCTGGATTAAAATCCTAAGGTCTCCAATAAAATTTGCCCATAGCAGCTCTTGAAGGTCAGGGCTGTTCTTCCCTTTTTTACAGACAGGGTGATCAAATCTTGGAGAGGTGCTACCATGACACTTGTCCCATCCAGCCAACACCTGCCTCCCACCTTAGCTCCTTGCCAGGTAAACTGCTGCCCCTTGCATGTTCAGCACCAGGAAGCTCAGTTCTGAGTTGGGAATTTCTCTGCAGAAATGATCCAACAGATATGACAGACCACTAGCGTGACGGTCACTGCAGGATCAGTGTGAGAAACGGGGGCAGCATAAGCCATGTGTCCCGAGTCCCCTTTTGCGGCCCTTGACTCTCACGGGTGCATTTTTTCCTCCTGTGGGATCTTAAGTCCTTTCCACCTACAGGTGTTGGCTCCTCCCCAGAGGGTCACTGAGACAACGGCCATATGATTGTGTTGTGGGCGGATCAGCTGCGGGGAAAACTGAGTCTCAGGGGCTGTCACCGTGGTCCCCGCCCAGCGGGAATGTGCCCTGCTGCAGAGAGGTCAGGCAGGTGGGAGAAATAAACCCAGTCCTGGAATCAGTGATGAGCTCCCGGGCAGAGTGACTCAGGTCAAGCGCTGTTGCATGTTGGTGTGGTAGGATTTTTACAAAAAATAAAACAGTACAGAAAGAACACCCTCCCCTTTTGGGGGCGGAAGGGCATGCACACCACCCTGGGTCAAGTCTTGGCCACTGAGCCTCAAATTCTCCATCCACTGTGACCTGGTAGCTGCTCTTCAAGGAAATGGAGGCAGTCTCAGGGTCTGGGTAACTGGTGGTTAATCAGGTGGGGTGGGTGGGCCGGGGGTCATTGTTCTCACTTGTTTTTTCTAACTTTTCTGCTTTCCTGCACTTCTCAGGTTTTCCTTCATGAGATGCATCACTTTAGTAAGAGGGGAACATGCCATGTTTGTGGAGCTCTCTGCTGCTACAGCATCTCCATCACACGCTCTCAGGGTAGAGCAGGGGACTCCTCTGGGTACAAACTCCTGGGGAGCCAACCCTCCACCCACAGACCACCCCTCAACCCTCAGGGGGCACTCCCACCTCACATGCTATGTGCCTCCCTTTCAACTGGTTTAGCAGAAGCAGTCAAGGCAGGGGCTAGAGGAGCAAGGACTTGGGGCCAGGAACAAGCAGAGTCCCAAGTGAAGGCATGAGGTCCAGTGGCCAGGGTGGGGCCCAAAGATGCCAGCTCAGGGCTGGCTAGGGGCAGGGGAGCAGCGTGGGGTCCCCTGTAGTCTTCACCCAGCTTTCCCTAGGGTCAACATCTTAGAGACCCACGACCCACTCATCCAAGGTAAGGAATTCAGTTCTGTACGACGCTATGACCTAAATCTCAGGCTCTTATCGCACCTTAGGTTTTTCCACTAATGTCCTTCTGCTCCAGGATACCCTCCAGGACCCCACGTTGACTCTGAAGTCGTGTTTCCTTAGCTTCTGTTTATGTTGGTGACAGTCACCCGTGTTGATACGGGCAACTCCTGTTCATTCCTTTCCACTCCTCCTTGTATGTCATTGTGTGGAAATAGCCGGGTCCTCCTGTGGCTGGATGCCTACGCTGTTTCCATTCCTCCTGTTAGAATGTTGCAGAGCGCACTGCTTACAAAAGGGCTCATCGACTGGTGAATGGGTAAGAAAGATGTGGTGCATACACAACGGAATACCACTCAGCCATAAAAAAGGACGAACTAATGCCATTTGCTGCGACATGAATGGACCTAGAGATAATCACCCTAACCGAAGTAAATCAAAGGCAAGTATCACATGATGTCACTTATGGGTGGAATCCAAAGAATGACATGAGTGAGCTTATTTACAGAGCAGACACAGACCCACAGACATAGAAAACAAACTTATGGTTAGCAAAGCGGAAAGGGGAAGAGGGATAAATGAGGAGCTTGGGATTAAGAGATACACATTACTATATACAAAATAAATAAGGACCTACTGTATCGCACAGGGAGCTGTATTTGATACGCTGTAATAATTTATAAGGGAAAAGAATCTGAAAAAGAATATATATACATATATGTATAACTGAATCACTATCCTGTACACCTCAAACTAACACATCGTAAATCAGCTAGACTTCAGTTTAAAAAGCTGCAGTGGACATTCTCGCGCTGATCTTCACGCCAGTGAAGGATGAGGTGAGGGACTCCGAGGGGAGCTGAGGGGCCAGGGGGTGACACAGCCCCGGCTCCACCAGACAAGGCCACGGTGCTATCCAAAGCGACCACGCCCATCATCTGGGGGGGCCTGAGTTCCCATTTCTCTCCATCGGGGCTTTCCTGGTGGCTCAGACAGTAAAGAATCTGCCCACGATGCAGTTTTGATCCCTGGGTTGGGAAGATCCGCTGGAGAAGGAAATAGCATCCCACTCCAGTATTCACGCCTGGAGAATTCCATGGACAGAGGAGCCTGGCGGGGTACAGTCCATGGAGTCACAAAGAGTCAGACACAACTGAACGACTAACACTTTTGCTTTCACTTTGCCGCCCTTGCTGCTGCCAGGCTGACTTTCTGTAAACCTGGGAGGAAGGATGGGAGCTGGGAATGACATCACACCGTCTGACTTTGCACGTCCCTGATGTGGTTGACACGGCCTGCCAAGCTTCTCCTCCATGCGTCCTATCTTACCAGCGGGATTTCCTAGTTTGTCAGACGTCGCGTGTGTGGGATGCTGGCACTGTGTCTGTTTTCATGTAGATGTGACTCTGAGAACCTCCTTGAGGAAAGGACTCCCAGCTTAAATTTAGGAGTTGTGAGGAGACCACCGTAGGTCATGCAGGTGGGTTCTGCCTCCAATGATACGTGTCCTGCTAGGAGACAGGCGGGGGGCCTTTGAGCCAGACACAGAGGAGACAGCATGAAGATGGAGGCGGGGATGGAGGGCTGTGCCCACAAGCCCAGGGATGCCTGGGCCCCCAGAGGCTGGGGGAGGTGAGGAGGAACCGTCCCCCCGGCGTCTCCAGGGGAAGCATGGCCCTGGGACACTTTTAATTTTAGCCAAATATAGCTGATTTTCGACATCTGGCCTCCAGAACCATGAGAGAATAAATTTCTGTGGTTTTGAGCCACCCAGCTTGTTTACAGAGGCCCGGGAAACTAATCCGGAGCTTAATTCTGTGAGATAAGAGAGATGGTCTTGGTCACCATCATGTCAGTAGGGCGCTGACGGGGCGCCCAGCTCGTCTGGCCCTGGAGGCCCCCAGGCAGTACCTGGTGTCGCCAAGTGCTTGGCCCCCAGGCTGGGGGCAGGCCACCTCGTCACCGTTACACTAGCCACGTGTCAGGGGCTGCTGGGGACCCCTCGGTGGTGTGTCCCCCATCCTGCTCCGCGGCCAAGGCTGGCTGGGCCACAGAGGGACGTGCGAGCTGCGCAACCGCCGGCGCTGACCGGTGGCCTGCCAGACCGGTTCTTTAAGAATCTGAACGTAAGGGACACAGGGACGACTGCGACTTGTCAGGAAGCTTCCGTGAAAAGCTGGTGGACTGTCAGGACTGGACATCGCCCTGGGCCGTGCCTGAGACGAGGCTGAACAGAGAAGCGGTCGTCAGAGAAATGGCAGGCTGGGGTGATGTGGAGACAGGAGCAGAGGCTGGGGACCCTGGGCTAGCAGCACTGGGGCCCAGCAGGGGACTGAAAGTGAAAGTCGCTCAGTCGTGTCCAACTCTTTGCGACCCCATGGACTATACAGTTCATGGAATTCTCCAGGCCAGAACACAGGAGTGGGTAGCCTTTTCCTTCTCCAGGGGATCTTCCCAACCCAGGGATCGAACCCAGGTCTCCCGCATTGTGGGTGGATTCTTTACCATCTGAGCCTCCAGAGAAGCCCAAGAATACTGGAGTGGGTAGCCTATCCCTTCTCCAGGGGATCTTCCCAACCCAGGAATCGAACCAGGGTCTCCTGCATTGCAGGTGGATTCTTTACCAACTGAGCTATCAGGGAAGACCGATAGCCCAGCAGGTAAGTCAGGACATTTCAGTCACCGGCAGTGTCTACACCCAGTCGGGACCCCAGCCCTGGCCAGGAGCCCGAGAGGACTTGACAGCAGCTTGTGTATGAACCAGCCACTTTTCAGCACTCAGCATCTCCCCTAGAAGTTCTGGGAGGTCGGAGAGGCCCACCTAGGGGAATCAAACCCAGGGATCTCAGGGCATGTGGTGCGGAGGGGCTTGAATGGAATCCCGGAGGGCTGGCTGGGTCTGTCCGTGGCGGGCGGGGAAGGGAGGAAGCTGGGGAGCATCAGGAAGCAGGGAAAGAAGGCGGAGGAAAGAGGGCTCAGTGCCTTCCCGCTGTCCCCCATGAGCTTGCCGACCTTGGTACTTGCTAAGTGGGGAGGATCAACGCTAGACAGCCCCCTCCCTGGGGACTCAAACGAGGCACAGAGCCAAGCGCTGTGGATGCTGGATGGCGCAGACATGCAGGTGGGGGAGAATACACCTGGATAGCACACAGGACGGGAGGGCGTGGGTGAGCAAGTACGGGTCAGCCACTGGCTCATCAGACAACCCAGGGGTCTGCATGCTTCAGTCCACAGCCAAATCCAGCCCTGTTACCAGCTTTTGTAAATAAAGTTTTATTGGAACATGACTATGTGCATTCACATGCTCAATGCCACTGGCTACTTTGCTTTTTAATGGTAGAGTTGGATGGGGAAACAATGGAAACAGTGACAGATTTTATTTTCTTGGGCTCCAAAATCACTGCAGATGTTGACTACAGCCATGAAATTAAAAGATACTTGCTCCTTGGAAGAAAAACTATGACGAACCTAGACAGCATATTAAAAAAGCAGAGACATTACTTTGCTGAGCTTCCCTCATAGCTCAGTTGGTAAAGAATCTGCCTGCAATGCAGGAGACCTTGGTTTGATTCCTAGTTTGGGAAGATCTCCTGTAGAAGGGATAGGCTACCCACTTGTATTCTTGGGCTTCCCTTGTGGCTCAGCTGGTGAAGAATCTGCCTGCAATGCGGTAGACCTTGGTTCAATCTCTGGGTTGGGAAGATCCTCCAGGGAAGAGAAAGGCTACCCAGTCCAGTATTCTGGCCTGGAGAATTCCATGGACTGTGTGGGGTATAGGGACTGTATAGCCCCTGAGGTTGCAAAGAGTCGGACATGATTGAGCGAGTTTCGCTTCACTTTGATGACAGAGGTCCACCTAGTCAAAGCTGTGCTTTTTCCACTAGTCATGTATGGTTGTGACAATTGGACCATAAAGAAAGCTGAGCACTGAAGTATTGATGCTTTTGAACTGTGGTGTTGGAGAAGACTTGAGAGTCCCGTGGACTGCAAGGAGATCAAACCAGTCAATCCTAAAGGAAATCAGTCCTGAATATTCATTGGAGGGACTGATGATAAAGCTGAAACCCTAATACTTTGGCCACTTGATGCAAAGAACCAGCTTATTGGAAAAGAGCCTGATGCTGGGAAAGATTGAAGGTGGGAGGAGAAGGGGATGACAGAGGATGAGATGGTTGGATGGCATCACTGACTCGATGGACATGAGTTTGAGTAAGGTCCAGGAGTTGGTGATGGACAGGGAAGCCTAGACGGCGTGCTGCAGTCCAAGGGGTCAGAAAGAGTGGGACATGACTGAGTGACTGAACTGAACTGAACTGGTTAGTTTCCACAGAGACCATGTAAGGCAGAAAGCTGAAAGTGTTTACTATCTGGTCCATGACAGAAAACATTTGCTGATCCTTGAGGAAAACCAAATAATTTCTTCTCACATACGTTCACAAACAGCTATGTATTGAGTCCTAGGCTTATTTTAGGTGTTGGGCATCCAGCAGTAAATACACAGATCAAACTTTCTGCCTTTGAGTGGGGGGGCCAACATCTTGGTCGAGGGAGTTAGACAACAAGCAAAATAATGAAGAAAATTATGTGACCTGCAGGTTTTAAGTGTTATAAACAGGAAAGGGGATGTAGAGGTTTAGTGGGGGCAATTCAAATGAAGCGGTCAAGGTGACAACTAACAAGATGCACAACTTGAGGGTTGTGAGTTAAGTTTTACTTGGGGGCAAAATGAGGACTGCAGCCCGGGACACAGCATCTCGGATAGCTCTGAGAGACTGTTCCAAAGGGGCAGCAGGGAAGGCCAGTATACAAGGTTTTGGTGAAGGGGGAGTTCAATACCATGAAGCACTCATTTTACAAAAGGTTTTTTATTAGTCATGAGGATCTGATGTCACCATGAAGGGATTTAGTGCTTCTCTAGATATGAGGAGATGCAAGGATTGAGATAATAAAATCTGTTCCTAAAATTATCCAACTGTCTAAAGGCCTGTCCCACCAGATTTCCTGGAGCACAGAGTGCCTCACTCCGCCCTGAACTCACTCAGGGGTTGGTGAAGGTCAACAGCCAAGCAGCAATCTTGAGAGTCCCTTGGACAGCAAGGCGATCAAGCCAGTCAATCCCAAAGGCAATCAGTCCTGAATATTCATTGGGAGGACTGATGCTGAAACTCCAATCCTTTGGCCACTTGATGCAAAGAACTGACTCATGGATTCAGTCTCCGTAGAGGCAGATGGCAAATGCTTTTGTGGTTCAGTTGTTGGCAATGCTCTTAGTGAAAGTGAAGTCGCTCAGTCGTGTCCGACTCTTTGTGACCCCATGGACTGTAGCCCACCAGGCTCCTCTTCCATGGAGATTTCTAGGCAAGGGTACTGGAGTGGGTTGCCATTTCCTTCTCCAGGGGATCTTCCTGGCCCAGGGACTGAACCCGGGTCTCCCGCACTGCGGGCAGACGCTTTACCGTCTGAGCCACCAGGGAATCCCGTGCTGTTAGTAAGTGCCAATCTGTAATTGACAAAAGGCAGCATCCCTTGAAAAAGGAGAGGAAAGAGCACCCCAGGCTGGGGGAGGAGCCAGTGCAAAGGCCCTGAGGCAGGAGCCTGGTTGCAGGTTTGAGAAGAAGCCAGGAGCAGGCAGGGTGCTGGGGCAGGTGGAAGGGGGAGAGTGGGGGAGACCAGGACAGATGGGTGGTGGCAGCCACCCACGAGGACATCCTGGGCATCAGGGTGTGATCCCTGGCAGGAATGAGCAGCAGGTGGGTTCTGACATATGACATAATCTGACATAGATGCGCTAGGACCCCAACTCTGTGCCGAGAAGAGACTGGAGTGGGGGAACGGAAGCAGGGGCCAGCAGGGATCCCTGCAGGGGCTGGGATCCAGGAGTGGTGGGCCAAGGGTGGTGGTAGCATCCAGTGGTGAACAAGTCAGGAGGCAGGGGCTGGCCTAAAGTTGGATGTCAGAAGTTGGGGGCGAGAGAAGAGAGGAGTAAAGGGTGACCCCAGACACGTGACCTTTAGGTTGCTTCCGATCTCACCTGGCCTTTCCTTCCTGGCTTCCCACTCAGGAAGCCCCTCGGGGACAGGGGCCACTTCCATCCTGTCCGTCGCTGCAGCCACCTCTCCGCTGTCCACAGAGGGCATTCAGCCGACATCTGTGGGATATACGCATGAGTGATGAGCCGAGAGCGCAATCTTCTGCTCTCTGGGCGGGGGGAGTATGAGCAGAATTACGTCCGCTCAAATTCACATGTTTTGGTCCTGATCCCTGCAACACCCTAGAATGTGACTGTATTTGGAGATGGGGGGTCTTTAAAGAGGTGGTTAGGAAAAATGAGGTCACTATGGTGGGTCCTTATCCCACCGGACTGGTACCTTTATAAGAAGAGGAGGTCAGGAAACAGACAAAGCATGTGGGGGACACAGGGAGGAGACGGCTATCTATAAGCCCAGGAGAGAGGCCTCAGGAGACAGTAGCCCTGCTCACACCCGGATCTCGGATTCCAGCCTCCAGGACTGGAGACCATAAATGTCTGTTGTTTGAGCTGCCTCGTCTGTGGGACTTTGCTATAGGGGCCCGGAGACTCACATAGGAGCGACGCGGAGCTGGGCGTGACCTCCATGTGGGGAGGAAACAGACCCTGAAGGCCAGCACTCAGCCAGTGCACCTGGGAGTTGCTGACCAGGCTGGGGCAGGACCCTGATCTCCTGGGGGCCCACACCCATCCTGGGGACGCGGGACCAGGCAGCAGACAGTGGGCGTGCTCTCTCTGGGGGTGGCGGCAGGACAGGGTCCCTGGAAGGGTGGAACTACAGCGGTCAACCGTTTGCTTGGCTATGACACTCGCCCCAGCACCTGCGTTGCAGCGAGGAAGCCAACTCTGACTCCATGTTGGAAACTTTCTTTGACTTGCTTTTCGTAAAGCAAGTTGACTTTGCTCTTATTATTATAATCATACTCAGTGGCTTGCCTGGAGGACCTGGCCCCCCTGCTGGACTGTAAAGTGCCTTTGTTCGGCTCATGGAGATAGTTTGTCCCTCTCTGCCCACCTGTCACATCCACAGCTGGGCATTGTTTTTGCTTTGGCTCCGTCTCTTCATTCTTTCTGGAGTTATTTCTCCAATCTTGTCTGTAGCATATTGGGCACCTACCAGCTTGGGGAGTTCATCTTTCAGTGTCATATCTTTTTGCCTTTTCATACTGTTCATGGGGTTCTCAAGGCAAGAACACTGCAGTGGTTTGCCATTGCCTTTTCCAGTGAAGACTCTTGAGAGTCCCTTGGACTGCAAGGAGATCAAACCAGTCAATCATAAAGGAAATCGGTCTTGAATATTCATTGGAGGGACTGATTCTGAAGCTGAAACTCCAATACTTAGGCCACCTGATGCGAAGAACTGACTCATTGGAAAAGATCCTGATACTGGGAAAGATTGAAGGCGGGAGGAGAAGTGGATGACAGAGGATGAGATGGTTGGATGGCATCACCGACTCAGTGGACATGAGTTTGAGCAAGCCCCGGGAGTAGGTGATGGACAGGGAAGCCTGCTGTGCTGCAGCCCATGGGGTCACAGAGTCGGACAGGACTGAGCGACTGAACTGAACCTGTGAATAGAAGAGATTAACATACCTATTTTTCCAAAGGCTGGCCATCCCCTTGGAGATGTTTTGCAAGACTGAAGCCCCCTCCACGTTACTTCCCCACTGCCTCTCTCTCTCTGTTCTGCCTTTTGACTTTAGTTCCTCATTGCTCCTTTGTCTCTGGTCTATAAAAGAACCTGGCATCCAGACCCCAATTAGACGGTTATTTGGAGGCGTTGGCCTTCCATCGTCTCAATCTGCCAGCTCCCCGATTAAAGTCTCTTCCTTGCCTCAGCACCTCCTCTCTCAGATGTGAATAGTGAGCTTGGACTTAATAATACCTTTACAGTGTGGGGGAAACCAGGCCAGGTTCACTGTGGGTTCCTCCCAAGCAGCCCCTGGGGCCCGGGAAAGGGCATCTCAGGCCGTGAGGCTCCGCCCCCGGCCCCTCCCCTCGGGCGCCCGCTGTGGGTGGGGTGGGTGGCGGGTGATGCTTCCACGTGGCCGGGCCGCTGCTGGTCCACCAGCCGCTTCCTCTGGGTGCGTCCGTTTCCTGCAGATCTCCTACAGCTCCGCAGAGGCCTCACTCCCTTCCCTCGCTGCTGCTGCGGGGGGCCAGCACCCTGGGGTCCAGGCGGGTTGGCACCATGATCCCAGAGGGCCTGGCCATCACCCCCGCAGGCCACATGGGATGGCACCAGCAGAGGCCGAGGCTGTGGGACCCGCTCCTCTGGGCCCGGTTTGCATCCCCGTCCGATGGGTCTGAGCAGCGGGAAGCACGTTCCCAGCGCAGTGCGTTGGCCTGGGGCCCAGCTGCCTGGCGCAGGGTGAGGTCATGTCCTGCAGCGGCCATGCGGAAAGGGCGGGGCTCTCCCCTCCTGCGGGGACTCCCGTGGCCCAGGCCTTTTCCCAGAGACCCCAGGGGAGGGAGTGGCTGGGGATGACCTCCAGGCTGGGGATGAGCGAGCTGGTGCCCGTCCAGCACTGCTGCGTGAACTGGGGCCACCTGGGTCCCTTGCTGGACCTCCCTCCCGCTGAGCCGAGGGAATGGCCAGCATCTCGGGGGTCCTTGGGTGGCCACCCCTTGTGCTGTCTGTGCTGGCAGAGGTCGTGAACTGGGAAAGATGGGGAGGAATCTCCATCCAGGGGCTGGCAGAGAGGGAGTGGACACCAGCAGGGGCGGGTGCCCGCTAAGGTGTGGGGCCTGCAGCTCGGCGCGTGCAAAGCAGCAGAGGTGAGCATCCTGCTTCCGTCCTGACCTCAGGCGCGGGCAGGGGCTGCTCTGGGGGCCCTGAGCCTCCAACCCCAGTGACTGACCTTGTCTCTCAGCAGAGAAAGCGGAAGTGTCAGTTGCTCAGTCGTGTCCGGCTCTTTGTGACCCCATGGACTGCAGCCCACCAGGCTCCTCTCTGTCCAGGGGTTTCCCAGGCAAGAATACTGGGGTGGGTATCCATTTCCTTCTCCAGGGCATCTTCGTGCTCCAGGGATCGAACCCACATTTTATTACGTCTTCTGCATTGCAGGCAGATTCTTTACCATCTGAGCCCTAAATGTGGAAGCCCACATTAGGGAAGCCCTAAATGTGAAATGACACCAAAATTAAAAGTTGCAAAAAATAAGTGCTCCCAGCCGGGTGACACTGGGTGGCCCACTTCACCTCTCGGGCACCCCCTCTTCTGTTACCTGTACCCCCCACCTGCTGGGAGGTCCCTGGGACCGGAAACTCAGAATCTGAATGCACGTGACCTGCTGGTGCTCTCAGAGCTTCTTGGCTGTCTCCCCAAAATGTCCCCAACTCGTGGGAGTCCTCTGGATGGGGACGCGGTACCTCCAGAAGGTGCCTACTTTCCACCATCCAGGGTGATCAGATGTAGGGGACCCACTGGACCTTCAGCCTTCGTCTGGAGAGCAGCAGGCAAGAGGGTGGGGGACAGGGGCTGATGACCAAGTGGGGAGGGGGCAAGGATGAATCGGGCACAGCGGGCAGGGTGCAGTGCTGGGGATGGGAGAGGGGCAGAACTAGAAGGACAAGGCACGGGAGGGTCTTGGAGACAATTTAGACTTTGGCACGGTTGGAATCCTGGCTTCCCTGTGGCTGGGGTGCTCCATACCCGCCCATACTGCCTACACCCGGGTGTACATAGAGCTGGACACAAACAGCTCTGTTTGAAATGACATGCAATGTCCCATTTGGGATCTGAGCTGCAGATGATTTTCTGTTTGAGTTAAAATCTACATGGGACCGAATTCCCCTCCATGCTGGCTGAAAGGAGGGGAGCCCAGACCCTTGCTCAGAGCTACTTTTTCTTCTGTTCACCTGGGTTCCTGCAAACCTCATCTGGGTTCCTCAATTGCCTCAGGTGTGTGAAGGGGATGCAGTGAAACAGCAGCAGAAAATAGGCGGGACGGTGTGCGTCAACCACAGAACTCAGACACCGAAGCCAGGAGCTTCCTGCGGTGCAGTGCTCTCGCCCCACAGAGGGTGGTGAGGCAGCATCACAGAGCCTGTAGGATTAGGGTGACCAGCCAGCCCAGTTTGTGGGGCCCAGGTGGTTCCTGGATGTGAGACTTTTGGAGCTGATGGTGATGCTGGAGGTGATGCTGGAGATGATCCTGGAGGTGATGCTGAGTGTGATGTTGGAGGTGACACTCTGGAGGTAATGTTGGAGGTGATGGAGGTGATGTTGGAGGTGATACTGGAGATGATGCTGGAGGTGATGCTGAAGGTGATGTTGGAGGTGATGCTGAACGTGATGTTGGAGGTGACACTCTGGAGGTAATGTTGGAGGTAACGGAGGTGATACTGGAGGTGATGCTGATGCTCTTGCTGAAGGCACCTCTGGTGATGCTGGTCCTGATCTGCAGGTGATGCTGGAGGTGGTGAAGGAGGGGATTGAGGAGAATCTGTGACTGTATACAACAGGTGCCTTCTAGCTCTATGTAAATTTCTCTTTCTTCCCTCTGAAAGCACAAGGCCGAGAAATAAACTCTTGATGAAGGCACCCTGTAGGGGCCTCCCCAAGTCTCGGGGAGGCCCTGCAGTGTGGAGAGCTGGGCCAGAGACCTGGTTTCTTTCTGGGCCCACCACAGAGCGTCTCCAGATCTTAGCTTCTCCATCCCTTGCGTGGAGGATAATGCTGGGCCTAACACATCATTTGTTGAAAGCAGTCAACGAGATGACACGGTAGGAAAAGTCCCGAGAGGCGTGTCCGGCACATAGGCCCTGTTGCACATTAGTTCTTCCCGTTCTCCAAGGATCCAGACAGAGAGCCCAGGTCTAACTGGGAGCCAGCCCAGCTCACGTACCCATGCCAGGGAGGCCTATGCGGGCTGCCAGGTCATCTACCTCCTGTCACAAGCACTGGGAGCCAGGTAGGGCCCCCTGCCCCTTTGGTGAGGACCCAAACTCCGCAGGGTAGGGACCCACCAGGGTCCCCTCTGCGAGATGGGAGGGGGTCTCCTGCCTCCTGGCTCCCTGCTGTCTGCGGGCCTGGCGGGTCCAGGAGCCTGTGCTGGGTGGGCGGCCGGCAGGCTCTGCCCCATTTAGCACAGACGCCGTCTGTGTCTCCTGGCCGCCCAGTGGCCGGGGGCGTCTGGACAGCTCCCACATACAGGCGGCGGCTTGTTCGCCGGGGCGGCCCATCTGCAGTGCCTCTCTGTCCCAGCTCTGTCTGTCTGGCCTTGGAGAGCCAGAGAAATTTCCACTGCTTGGAGCTGTTTGTTGATCTTTCCAGAGCCCACGAAGGGGCCCTGGGTGGCTCTGCCTGGAGCTTGGGGCTGTGTGGGGACCGACCTCGGTCAGCCAGGGAGCCAGCCCACACTGGGGCCTGCAGACGAGGCCACAGGCAGGCCGGCCCAGAGGTGACGGGAGTGAGGTCTGCGGAGGTCAGACAGCCACCAGGATGCCTTCTCAGCCTCATGACCTCCTTGGCTCTTGAAGCACATTTCTCTGAAGCAGAGAGAACCAGGCCGCTGTCTCCAGCAAGAACGGGGGGCCCCTTGGGAGGGGCCAGGAGGCCTTGGAATGTCTAGCTCACCCCAGCGGCTGGTCAGGCCAGCCCAGAGGTTCTGGCCACTGGCATACCCTGGCCTAATGGCACTGAGCTCCAGACCCCAAGGAGAACCACCCAGCAAGGGGTGGCCAGCGCCAGGTCCGCAGACACTGGGCCGCCATCACTAGCACCGAGTGATGGACCCCAATCCCGCAGACCCCCATGGGTGGTCTCAGAAGCAGTGGGAGGATAGCTAGACATGGGGTGATTTGTTCATGCCAGGCTCCTGAGGGTCATCCTAAAAGAGCCCAGAGCTGGGGGTAGGGGTGAGTCGTGCCTAAGAAATAATTGACCAGAGGCTGGGCTGGCGGCCATGGCAGCCTGGGGCACAGAGGTCCACTTCCCAGGGCATTAGAATGCCTACAGCTGCTCACTGCTGCCCTTCAGGGGCTCAGGCCATCTGCAGAAGGGGGGCCCTTTACAAGCGAGCATCCCAGGAGGCCCATCTGGTACCTCAGAGTCGAGCCACAACCTGAGCTGTGGAAAAAAAAAGAATAAGTGAAGGATGGAAGGATGGCAAGAAGGAAGACAGCCAGGCGATGCTAAAGATGAAGGATCAGGAAACCGCAGAATTGCCAGCTTGCCAAATCGCGAGAGGAGTGAAGGCGACCAGCACAGACGTGCGTGTGGTCCACCTCAAAGTCTGTAGGTGTTGTGTCCAGCAAGCAGATTCGGTCTCAGACCCCTAGCTGCCCCGGGACCCTCGCACAGTCAAGTGGAGTTCGGCCATATATCACTCTGGATAGAGCTGGTTATGCTGCACCAACGTTCGTGCATGCTCCATCGCTCAGTTGTTCTGACTCTTGGGGACCCCGTGGACTGTAGCCCACCAGGCTCCTCTGTCCTTGGGATTCTCCAGGCAAGAACACTGGAGTGGGTAGCCATTCCCTTCTCCAGGGGATCTTCCCAAGCCAGGGATCGAACCCTGGTCTCCTGCGTCTCCCGCACTGGCGGGCGGGTTCTTTACCACTGGGCCACCTGCGGAGCCCATGAAGAAGCCACTCAAGAAAACAAAGGCCGATGTTTGGCTCACACAGCATGTCCTTCACGGACCCAGCGGGACCTCCACTGACCAGAAAGCCTTGCTCGCTAACATGCAAAGAAAGGCCAGAGACCCATCCTAACTGCCTCTGACACCAAGTCCAGTGCCCCCTCCCCTGCCCCCGGGTCTCTGGCAGCGCACAGCCCTACATGGCATCAGGTCAGACAAGGGCCCCTCCGTCCAGGAAGGAGGTGCGGGGCTGGGCCCCAAGCGCTGTCGGCCCTGCAGTCCTGCAGCCCCCCTTGAGGAGGGCGGTGGGAGCCGATTAGAGGGAGGAACCAGCATGAGGACCCCAACTTTCCAACACCCAGGAAAAGTGGACCCCTCACCTAGATGCCTGCTCTCCAAGGGGTCCGAGTGATCGGAGGATGGTGGTTTCCACTTTGGAAAGGATTTGGTTGGGGAAACACCCTGGGGACCCCTGACCTGGGGCCCCTCCCATGGCCCACCTGAGGCTGCACCCGGTGGGCGTGAAAAGCCGGTGGACGGAGGCCAGCGGGGCTCAGACCACCAGGCAGTGGCCCCTGTGGGACCGAGGCAGTCAACCTCATCTCTGAGACAGCCGCCAGGGCATGAGCTTCCCATCTGCCCCTCCAGAGAAAACCCCGCTGTGGAGGATGGGGTGCGGTACCCCAGGCAGGGCTCCAAGTGTCAGCCCTCCATGAGCAGCCGCGGTTCGCGGGGCACGTGGGTGAGCTGGCCTCTGCGGGAGGGGTTCTCACCTCGCTCCAACCATCCCGTGGAAACATCCTCCCCGTTCCCGTCCCCCACCACTGGCCCCTGCCGGAAGGCAGGCGAGAAGGAGATTCCAGCAGAAGGAGGCCCAGGACGGCCTGTGATTCTCCCAAAGGCGCCCCAACCCGAGCGGGGTTTCCAGGGCTCCAGGTCTGCACCCTGCCTCCCGCCTGGGGGCCCGGGGGCCGCTGCCCAGCCTGTGGTTCCACGTGGCCCCCAAGCAGAGCTCACGGGCCCTGTGTCCTGAGGGGCCCTTCTGGGCCCTCCCCTGACCCGCGTGGCTCCACCCCTCCCCAGGGTTGGCAAAGGCACGCGGACGCCCTGACGTCAGAGCTAAAACGGGCTCCGTTTTCACCAGGAAAGGTTTGAGTGTTTCCTTTTTTCCTGCCCTTTATTCATGTACTTCCTGGCATGCAATCAGAGGGCATTGTGTGCTGGAGTGGACCACAGCCTTCCAGTGAAAGCAAAACCCGGGAGCCCCCACCCCACCCCGCGCACCACACACAGCAGGACGAGGTGCCCAGGCTCGGGACCGGCTGGGTAGCGATGGCCACGAGGGGGTGCCGGGCCCCGAAAGCTATCAGGAATTTCAACTCGGCTACGGTGGAGCGTGAGCCCCGCGTGGGCCGCGTGACGCCAGGCCTGGAAGGCAGCCCTGCCCCGCGGGGAGGGGCTGGGACCGTGGGCTGGCCCTTCGCCTCCGGGCCTCCGTTCCCACGGCTGTAAACGGGGGGTGTGGCGGGCAGAGGGAGGGCAGCGCTGCCCACGGTGTTCCTGGCCCCAGAGTTCGCTTCTGTCCAGTCTTGTCTGGGGCTGCAGCTGGCTGGGTTGGGGGCTGGCACCCAGGGATGCCCAGGTGCTGGCTTGCCACCCTCACTGAGCTGGAATAACCCTCTAAAAGAGTGGTCCCTTTGCCGCAACCACGTGGGAGTGGGAACGTGCGTGAGGGCCACCAGGCTGATCCAGGGAGTGGGGAGGGTACAGCCGGGGGTGGGCGTGTGGCCAAGGACCACCCCACCTCCCTCCAAGGCTTTGGGGGGTGGGTGTGGGGGGACAGATGAAAGGACAGACAGGGCTTTGGAACATGACATGGCTCACGCTTGTGAATGGAGAATCTTGTTGGTTCATTCATTCATTCGTTCATCCATCCATCCATCCATCCATCAGAGGTTCGTCGAGCACCTGATGTGTGCCAGGCCTGGGCAGAGGCCAGAACCTCAGGCAGCAGTGCCCAAAGACCCCTGACCCCAAGCTGCACCCATGTTCCCCCTGCCCCATGCTGACCCAGCTTCTGTGCCCAGAGGTGAGACCCCACTGCAGGCACGTCCTTTAAGCCTGGCATCTGGCATCTGCGTGGGGAGTCTGCCTCCTTACCCCCACTCCATGCCCCCTCCTCCAGCTCCCCCCCAACTCCACAGCCCACTCCCTTCCTCCAGCTCTGTCCTCTTATCCCCGCTCCTCAAGTCTCGCTGATGCATCTGTGGTCTTCCTCCCAGACCCCTCGCCTTTGGTCTGCTGCAGGCCGCCATCCCCTCTGCAGGACAGGCTGGGGCTGCTCTGGGGACTCTGGCCTTTCCTGCTCCCTCCAGGGGGCCTCCATCGCCAGGACAGAGCCCGGCCCCTCGACAGGGACCTCCCACCACCCGTGGTCCCTTCCTTCCTCTGCTTCGTCTCAAGGAGTCACTTGGGGTCTCTGAGCATACCGGGCGCTGTTGTGCGCCCCGGCCTCTGCACATGCTGTTCCTTCATCCTGGAAAGACCTCCCCTTCCTCCTGTTTGCAGGTTTCCCTCTATCCCGTGGCTAAGCAGGTCAGCGGCCGTGGCCTCCCTGCTCATCTCTGCCCCCGGCTCCTCCTCTTACCTTTCTGGTGGTCCCTCTGGTTCTAAAGACTGGGCAGATACAGAGGGTTAGGGACCAGGACCCCAGCACTCAGCGCAGCGCTTGGTTGCTGTGTGCGGAACGAATGAAAGAACGGGCATTAGCATTCGTTCGCTTGCACTTCCTCTGTGGCCGTGACTGAGTCACCTTTTCCCACCAGGCCTCATGCTCCCCATCAGTGCCCCATGTGCAGCGTCAGGCCCTGCGCCCCAGGGCCGTGGCATGATGCCAGTCTGCTCAGCTCTGATCCCCAGGGTCTGAAACAAGGACGGTGCCACTTTCCTGGAAGAACGGCTGTGTAACGTGATTTCCTCTTCCGGCGACATGCTTTGCTTCACTCCTTATTTTCCTGGCAAACTCTCCCTTGCAGGACGTTGACAGGCAGACTCCAGAATTCATGGGAAATTGCAAAGGGCCAAGAAGAGTCAAGCTCTTACACAAGCCGAGGGCTGATGGCAAATTTCAAGGCCAGGAACAGGGTAATAGTATCTCAGTGCGGCACTGACCCGGACAACCCCATCCACCAATGGATCAGCAACCCCACAGGGGCTCACGTGCCAGGCCAAAGGGGCCACGGCAGGCCTTTTCTTCAAGTAACTTTGGGTTAATGGGTCTTCCTAAGAGAAACTGTATCTTGACCTTCACCCTGCAACACACAAATCAATTCTTGATGGTTCCCAGATCTGATGGGACACTTGCAGAGGAAACAGAAAAGAAGATCTTTCTGACGATGGAGCAGGAGATGACTTCTTTTCTAAAAAGCTTTTAATTTCATTTTATAGTATAGCCGATTAACAATGCTGTGATAGTTTCAGGTGGACAGAAAGGGACTCAGCCACACACATGTGCCTGCATGCTCAGTGGCTTTGGTCATTTCTGACTCTTTGCAATTCTATGAACCATAGCCCGCCAGGCTCCTCTGTCCATGGGACTCTCCAGGCAAGAATACTGGAGTGGGTTGCCATGCCCTCCTCCAGGGGATCTTCCTGACCCAGGGATCGAACCTACACCTCTTGTGTCTCCAGCACTGGCAGGCAGGTTCTTTACCACTAGCACCACCTGGGACACCCACCAGCCTGACACATACATGTATCTATTCTCTCCCAAGCTGCAGTGATTTCTTAAATAAGACACACCAAGGCCAACCATAAGAAGAAATGTTTATAAATTAAATTACATGAAGATGATTAAGAATTACTACTGTTCATCAAATGTTATTCAGTTGAGTTCAGTCGCTCAATGGTGTCGGACACTTTGTGACCCCATGGACTGCAGCAAGCCAGGCCTCCCTGTCCATGACCACATCCCAGAGCTTGCTCAAACTCATGCCCATCGAGTTGGTGATGTCATCGAGCCATCTTGTCCTCTGTCGTCCCCTTTTCCTCCTGACTTCAATCTTTACCAGCATCAGGGTCTTTTCCAATGAACTGGCTCTTCACATCATGTGACCAAAATATTGGCGCTTCAGCTTCGGCTTCAGTCCTTCCAATGAATATTCAGGACTGATTTCCTTAAGGATTGACTGGTTTGATCTCCTGGCAGTCCACAGGACTCTCAAGAGTCTTCTCCAATACTGCAGTTTGAAAGCATCAGTTCTTCGGCCCTCAGTCTTCCCTATGGTCCAACTCTCACATCCATATATGACTGCTGGAAAAACCATAGCTTTGACTCTACAGACCTTTGTCAGCAAAGTAATGTCTCTGCTTTTTAATATGTTGTCTAGGTTTGTCATAGTTTTTCTTCCAAGGAGAAAGCATCTTTTAATTTCACGGCTGCAGTCACCTTCTGCAGTGATCTTGAAATTAAAAAAAAAAAAAAAATCTGTCACTGTATCCTTTTTTCCCCATCTATTTGCCCTGAAGTGATGGGACCAGATGCCATGATGTTAGGTTTTTGAATGTTGAATTTTAAGCCAGCTTTTCCACTCTCCTCTTTCACCTTCATCAATAAGATTTTAGTTCCTCTTCATTTTTTGCCATAAGTGTGATCTGCGTATCTGACGTTATTGATATTTCTCCCAGCAATCTTGATTCCAGTATGTGCTTCATCCAGTCTGGCATTTTGCGTGATGTACCCTGCATATAAGTTAAATAAGCAGGGTGACAGTATACAGCTTTGATGCACTCCTTTCCCAATTTTGAACCAGTCCTTGTTCCATGCCCAGTGCTAACCGTTGCTCCTTGACCCGCATGCAGGTATCTCAGGAGGTAGGAAAAGTGGTCTGGTATTCCCATCTCTTTAAGGATTTTCCACAGTTTGTTGTGATCCACACAGTCAAAGGCTTTAGCAGAGTCAATGAAGCAGAAATAGATGTTTTTCTGGAGTTCTTTTGCTTTTTCTATGATCCAGTGAATATCGGCAATTTGATCTCTGGTTCCTCTGCCTTTTCTAAACCTGCTTGTCCATCTTGAGGTTCTCAGTTCAAGTATTGTTGAAGCCTAGCTTGGAGGATTTTGAGCATTACTTTGCCAGCATGTGAAATGAGTGCAATTTTGTGGTAGTTTGAACATTCTCTGGCATTGCCCTTCTTCGGGATTGGAATGAAAACTGGTTTCAGTCATCAACTTCAGTCAGTTTCAGTCATCAACTTCCAGTCGCCAATTTACGGTGCAGTTTATGAATGAGTGTCATCCTATTGGTGGACATCTTCATTCACCTTGCAGAGTTAATTAACACCTAAGTAAAATAACAGAGATGTAAGGTTGGAGTTGTACTCATTTGTCAAGAATGGGAGCTACCTCTTTGCTGAGTGGGGGTAATTGGTTTTGAACCCTGGAATTCCTATGCTTTGAATTTGCATCCAATTTCCTATGCTGTTCACACTAGAACAGCCTCAGAATGCTACGTGCTAAGTCACTTCAGTTGTGTCCCACTGTTTGTGACCCCAAGGACTGTAGCCTGCCAGACTCCTCTGTCCATGGGATTCTCCAGGCAAGAGTGCGGGAGTGGGTAGCCATGCCTTTCTCCAGGGGATCGAACCCACATCTCTTATGTCACCTGCATTGGCAGGCAAGTTCTTTATTCCTAGCGCTACTGGGAAGCCCCAGAATGCCACACTCTTCAGTTTAATCTGCACTGACATTTTCTCCCGCTCATCCTTAAACGTACACAGTTAACAATGCCATCGGTCCATGTATGCCAATTTCCACGGTATAAATACTCCCGTGATGGCCGGTAGCAAACTGCCAAAGTGAAATCACTGAGCAGAATTTGGCGGCTGCATACAGTTGCACTACTGTATGTGTCCATCTATGGACTTGAAGGCCACATGAGGTCACAGCGTAGGTGCTAGTAGAATAATTAGGAAGTGATGAGTTTTGAGCACTTATGACAATGACTTTTTAATCGATTTTATGTAACCCTGAAGCTTGCATAATTTAATTTTCCATCCTGGTCATGGTTAACAGCCAGCTCCTCAAATTCCCAAGAACTTAGTACTCAGCTCTTGGGAGCTGGTGAGAGGTGGGGATTAACCCCCTCCTCTCCCTGCTCCCGCCACCCTCCAGGCCTCCATTACTTCAGCGCAAGGCAACCATTCAGTCCTATTCTATCTCCTCAAGACAACCTGCTGGGGCTAGGAGGGGAGATGCCGCACCTTCCTCCTATCATTTCCTGGCTCCACGCCCAAGCTCCTCCCACAAGGAAGTGGGAGCGCAGGTGACATGCCTCCAGCCCGAACTGTCCCACACCCTGGGCCCTGGGGGTCTCTCGTCAGAGGGCATCAGGCCCTGCCCTTCTATGTCTGGGGGTGGCTGGAAAGAGAGGTCTTGTTGACCCCTTCAGCCTTAATATCCCACATAGCATGTGGGAATGAGACAGCGGCAGGCATGTGGCTGGAGGGGGCAGGTCCAGGGCTCAGGTCGGTGGCTGAGGGCAGAGCCTGAGACGTTAGGATGGGCGTGAGGGCCAAGGGGCAGGGGCCAGACAGCGAGAGGATGGAGGGGGGACGGGAGGGGTGGGGAAGGATGGGATCGGGGGCAGATGTGCAAGCGGAGGAGGATGAGAAGGACAGGACAGGGAGTGCTGGGGGCCTGTTCTTGGCAAAGGGTCAGTTACATGGCCTGAGACTGGACAGAGAGAAGGTGGCCCTCGTCTAAGGTAGTCCCCAGGGCTCATCCTAGAGCTAAATCCCTGGGGGGTGGAGGGTGGAGTGGAGTGTTATCAGGATGCAGGAGACAAGAAGAAGCAGCCAGACATCAGAGAGTGGGACTGGGGCAGCATGTGGGCAGAGATTCCTCCTAGCAACCAAATAGCTCCACCCACCTTGAAGACCCAGCTCCTGCCTGGAGAGCTGGACCCTCGAAGAATCTAAGCAGCAAAGGATGCTGGGAATATCCCGCACAGCCCGTCACTGAAGGAGGCCCAGAGAGGGCACACAGCTGAATCTCGTCTCCCAGCCCATCTGGGCCAAGCTGGCAAAGAGACAGGGAGCAGGATCCCAAGCACCCCGGTCCTCCTTCCTGGGTGCCCAAGTGGGGCCAGGACAGGGCCCTCTCGGGAGCTCTGAGAGGAGGCCAGGAGATGCCTGGGGGCCCCGTCGCCTAGCGACCAGCTTCCCGCAGCCCTGGCGGCCCCTTGCTCTGGGCGCTGCCCACTCCTGACACTGGCTCCGAGCACTTTTCACTGCCGTTCTGCATGAATAGGCGCCAGGCCTCCTGCCAATTGTCCCGTCTTAAGAGGCAGCCCCGGCGAAAGGCCTTTTCAAGTGGGACCGTGCAGTGCCACCCAGGCTGGACGGGCATTGTTGGGGGGCTGGGGTCCCGGCTTGGTGGCTGGGGTCAGGGGGCCACACAAAGGATCCTGATGGAGGCTTCATGCACTCGGGCCCAGCAGCCCTGTTTATTAATCTGCAAAACTGGCGCCACCATCTTTAGAGGGGAGACTGAGTGAAAAGGAGGTCTTTTGAGAAGTGGCCTTTGAAGTTGCAGCCCTGGGATCCTTGTTAAATTGAGTTGAAAGGGCAGCAACACCCCACAGGTAGTCAGGTGAAGCCAGAAGCCCCCAGAGCTGGGGTGGAGGTCTGAATGTGGGGGTGCCCCCCTGGACAGTGGGATGACTAGCCAGGTGTCTCCAGCTCTGGCAGGTGGAAAGATCTGAGTCTTGTAGGGGGAAGGCCTTCAGAATTTCCCAGCATCAGAGTCTTTTCCAATGAGTCGGCTCTTCCCATCAGGTGGCCAAAGTATTGGAGCTTCAGCTTCACCATCAGTCCTTCCAATGAATATTCAAGGTGGGTTTCCTTTAGGATTAACTGGTTTGATTTCCTCACTGTCCAAGGGACTCGCAAGAGTCTTTTCCAGCACCAAAAATTTGAAAGCATCAATTCTTTGACACTCAGGTTCTGTGAAAGTGAAAGTGTCAGTCACTCAGTCGTGTCCAACTCTTTGTGACCCCATGGACTGCAGGCCGCCAGGTTCCTCTGTCCGTGGAATTCTCCAGGCAAGAATACTGGAGTGGGTAGACATTCTCTTCTCCGGGGGATCTTCCCGACCTGGGATCAAACCCAGGTCTCCTGCGGGGCAGGCAGATTCTTCACCATCTGAGCCACATGGGAAGCCCTCAGTGTCTGTGGAAGGAGGCAACTGGACTTGTGAGTGGCAGCTCTCTGCCCTCCCACCGTCTGTGAGTGTCCGGGGCCAGTCCCACCCCTGTGACGTGGGTGCATTCACAGGTAGGACAGTCCCCCTTGCCCTCGAGCAGTCTGCCAGTTGGCAGAGTCAAAATAGCATAAATGATAGAGAAAGCTAAAATTCCAGGGCTCCATGAAGGAGTGGGTAAGCTTATGGTGGACACCCAGTCTGATTTGAGGCTGGGGATGGCCCAAAGAGGGAGGGGTGGCAAGGTGCAAAAGCGGAAGTTAGAGGAGTATCCCAGGGCCAGGAAACTCTGTGCAAAGGCCCTGGGGTGCCTGGCTCCGTGGAGGATCTGAAAGGCGGCATGGGGCTGGAGGGGCTGGGGCCTGTACAGTGGATGGAGGGTGGTCTTTCCGGGGACGATGGGGAGCCAGGGATGGAAGCCCCAGACCGGCTGCCTCAGTCCCCGTGCTCGGGCCCTGCCGCGACACCCTTTCCTCCTGCCCAGGCCCCTCCCCCTGCCTGAACCCTGAGGCCGAGCCTTGGGGACAGGCAGAGAGACTCTGGCAGGCCCTCCGCACCGCAGGGCCCTCCCACAGCCTCTGCCCTTCCTCGGGCCTGGGAAACGAGGCCACTTCTGCTCTTAGCCCCCAGAGGGCCTCGGGGGGCCGCCGGGCTCCGGGAGGAAAGTTGTGGGAAACAGCTGGGTCCCCCGGGGCCCTGATGGGATCCTCGCGGCTTTTTGCACCAGATAAAGACTTTATGTTTCCACTGAGCAGCCCCGGCGAGCAGGGTCAGAGCCCCTCTGCCAGGGGTGGTGGCAAAGGGGTGCAGGGTGGGCCGGTCCCTCTGCAGGCCGGGAGTCCTGAGGACATGAGCCCTGAGTTTAGCAGGTTTGAGACCCCCGACCGCAAAGCGGGGTGTTTCCCGTAAAAGTTCAGCCATCCCGCCCCAGCGGGATGGGCAGGCACAGGGGCTGGGGAGGAGGCTGGCGGGCAGTTGGCAGCCCCTGAACAGGCCGACAGGCAGAGTTGGCGAGGGATTTGGGGAGAGGGCTGGGGTCCTCCTCTTCCAGCCTCAGCTGCCTGCGGCGCTGGTCCTCACCCCCTCCTCACTGCAAAGAACAAGTCTCCAGGTGGACAAGGCCCCTGCCCTGACAGACAGGACCTTTCAGAGCAGGTCCCAGAGATGGAGAGCAGGTCCCAGAGATGGACAGCAGGGTGGAGGCACCAGAAACTCCCTGCCAGCGTCTCCTAAGCCCCTCTGTGATACAGTCCAGGGACCCCCCTCCTTTCTCCAGCCCTGTAACAGAGCTTCCCACCCCGGTCCCGAGGCCCAGAGGCACCGCCTGGCTGAGCACGCACCTTTCCTGCTCCGCAAAAGCCCAACACAATGAGCCCAGAAAACTCACTTTCAAGGTCAAAGTCATCCAGAGGGCAAAGCGTGCCCCTCGAGGACATCTTTCCAGAGCCCTGTGGGGGGAGCCCAGACCCCAGCAGCCTGAAGAGGAAGGAGCCCAGGGGTGAGGACCAGCGGGTGCCCCCTGCTCCTCCTCCCTGCGGCTTGAGTGCTCCCTAGACCCCCGGGGGCCAGTTACAGAAGAGACACTCAGGGCATCTCAGCATCTCCTCTGGACCTGCGCCAAGGAGCTGGGGGAGGACAGGGGCCCCACATACACCTGGAGGCCACGCGGAGAGAGGAGGCATCGCCACTTGGCCTGAGCCTGAGAGCTGAGAGGTCGCCTGGGGTGGGACGCAGCAGGGGAGGGGCTGTGATGGTAGCCGGCCCAAGACACCAGGAGGTGGGTTCCCCCAGGGCAGTGAGCCGGGCGGCAGTGGATGTGGGCTCTCCCTAAGGAGAGGGGAGGAGAGGGCCTAGCACTTGAACTTCAGGTCCCGCCACTGAAATAGTCTGACTAGAGTGAAGAAATGACACAGAACCCAGCTTGTATCTGTACAAAGTGCGGCTCTCTGCCCACTCCTGAGATAATCCGGACCACCCCACCCACCCCCTGCCTTTTCCATTCACGTCACAGTTATTTATTGAGCGCCTTTTGTATACCAGGCTCTAGAAGTGCCGTGGTGACCAAAGACAGACACGATTCCTTCCCAGAAGGAACTAAATTAAAAAATGCAAATACGTAGAAAACATGCATAGTGCTGAGTGCTGCAGAGACTGGCTTATGGCGCTCTGAATGCTGGTCGTGGGTGGAGCTGTCTTGGTGGGGAGGTGAGGGAAGGCCCACCCCAAGGATGTGGGCTTGGAGCTCCGGGCTGGAGCGGGAGGCAGAGGGGATGGCAGAGACGGTCCATGCAAGTCCTCCTGGTGGGGGAGCACGGTTCATCCAGGAAACAGCCCGGAGGGTCAGCGTTCGCAGGGAGGGTGAGCTTTGGTGGGGAGGGTCAGCGTTTGTGGGGAGGGTCAGTGTCAGCGGGGAGGATCAGCGTTTGCGGGGAGGGTCAGCGTCAGCAGGGAGGGTCAGCATTGGTGGGGAGGGTCCGCATCAGTGGGGAGGGTCAGCGTCCGCAGGGAGGGTCAGTGTTCGCGGGGCGGGACGATGGGACCACTTGGGGAAGCAGACCCTAAGGATGCCCTATTTCTAAGTCGAGGGTGGGGGAATTCCTTGCAGGGCGACCGGAGGGTCACATTTCACAGCCCACAGACGTCCCTCAAAGCACAGCTTGACCCGTCCACCGGGGTCACAGGGGTCGCACGTCCACGCTCCCTCATCGTTCTGATGTGGCCGCCTCGGAACGCATCCTCGCATCCTTGCCCTTCCCCCTGGGGTCTGTCCTCAGCATCCCTCCTCAGAATGCCAGCTGGTCGCCGGCTTCTCCAGCATCCGCGTTCCCAGGCCTGGCTCAGGGGTGATGGAAATCGCACCCAGGTAAAGAAGAGATGAAGGATGGCTGGGGGTGCAGGGCAGAGACGAGGGGGCAAGTCCAGCCGAGGACGGTCAAGGCCGAGGGGTCCACAGAACTGAGGACTGTGGGGCTGGGATGGCCCGGGGAGCCCCCAGGACCCCCTGGAGGGCACCTGTGTCAGAGTGCATGGGGAGCCAGGAGGCTCCAGTCCCCGGCGGGGGGCCTCCGAGGGGCCAGGGGTTGGAGTGACTTGAAGAGCAGGGGGGAAGCCCAGCACTGCCTGCCTTTCATGCGCCCACAGCGGGCACGGCCAGCCCCACGCTCAGAAGCTTAAATTATGGGGTGGACACGCTTCCCTCCTCCCTCCCACTGCCTGCGTTCCTGAGGCCAGCCTGGGTTTGGTTAGCAGGCAGCCAAGGCCCCGGAGGGCACCCACCCCACAAGCTGGCCTGAGTCGGAAACTGCTGACGGGTCTTTGGCTTCGGCAGCAATTAAGCAAGTTCCAACTGGCAACTGCTTGGCAGTGGGACGTGGAAACTTCTCACCACCACGGGTGGCCGTGGGGCCCTGAGAGCATGCCCGTGGGTCTGCGTGCACGCGTGCATGAGCGTGAGCACGCGGGTGTGTGTGATGTTTACCCGGCAGGTCCTGCCGCTGCAGGCAGGTGCGGGCTAAGCTCACACACCTGGCACCTGTGTCTGTCGGTCACAGGGGTCTGTGCCTCGGGAACGTTTGTGAGGGATGCGCCTCTCTGCGTGGATGTACATTCAGCCTCTGACCATCTGTGCGTTTGTGCCAGGCGTGGGGGGCCAACAAGTCTGTTTGCTGGTGTGTAGACGAGCACACACATGCATGCTTCCGTGGGATTTTGTGTATGTGTCTGAAGCACGTTGACAAGAGTCCCAGCACACAACATGGGACTCAGCACCCAGGGGAGATGTAAGAGATGCTACAAGATGGATGGATGGGGATGGTCAGAAATCTCCAGACAGACAGAATCAATAGGAGGTGCATGTACAGGAGGAGGTTTATCATAAGGAACTGACTCACGAGATGATGGAGGCTGACAAGTCCCAAGAGTTCCAGTTGGGAGAGTGGAGGCCCAGCAGAGTTTGTGGCTTAGCTCCAGTCTGAGTCCAGAAACGTGAGGGCCAGGAGAGCTCATGATGTGGTTCTAGTCCAGAGGACATCTCGCTAGAGATCCAGGAAGAGAGATGGTTCAGTCTGAGGCTGGAGAAGGCTGATGTCCCAGCTCAAGGGCACTCAGGCAGGAGGAGTTCTGTCTTACTCAGGGGAAACAGCCTTTTGTTCTATTCACATACTTGGGTCTATATCAACTGATTAGACAAGGCCCATCCAGTTTGGGACTTCCCTCGTAGCTCAGCTCGTAAAGAATCACCTGCAAAGCAAGAGACTCTGGTTCGATTCCTGGGTCAGGAAGATCCACTGGAGAAGGGGTAGGCTAATTACTCCAGTATTCTTGGGCTTACCTGGTGGCTCAGACAGTGAAGAATCTGCCTGAAATGTGGGTGATCTGGGTTTGATCCCTGAGCTGGGAAGATCCCTTGGAGAAGGAAATGGCTGCCTGCCCTTCTGGGACACCCAGTACCGGAGCACTCCAGTATTCTGGCCTAGAGAATTGAATGGACTGTATAGTTCATGGGGTCGCAAAGAGTCAGACATGACTGAATGACTTGCACTTTCAATCTGCTTTACTCAGACGATGGATTCAAATGTTACTCTCATCTAAAAACACTCCTGCAGAATAATGTTTAATCAAATGTTTGGGGCCCCTGGAGCCCAGTCAACTTCATACACAAAATTAACAGTCACAGTTGGATAGAGAATGAATAAGAGGTGGATGGGGATGCATGGGTGGATGAGTGGATGGGTAGGTGGGTGGGTAAATGAGTAGGGGGGATACGAGGATTGGTAGGTGATGGCAGATGGGTGGGTGGAAGGGGGGGCACTGAAAACTCAAAACCCAAGAACATTCTGAGTCCCCATGAAAAACTGGCTTGAAACTACACATTCAAAAAACTAAGATCATGGCATCCTGTCCCATCACTTGATGGCAAATAGATGAGGAAAAAGTGGAAAGAGTGACAGATTTCATTTTCTTGGGCTCCAAAATCACTGCAGACGGTGACTGCCGCCATAAAATTAAAAGAACTTTGATTCTTGGAAGAAAAGCTGTGACAAACCTAGACAGCATTTAAAAAGCAACTTTGCTGACAAAGGTCCATATAGCCAAAGGTATGGTTTTTCCAGTAGTCATGTATGGATGTGAGAGTTGGACCGTAAAGAAGATTGAGCATGGAAGAATTGATGCTTTTGAACTGTGGTGTTGGAGAAGACTTGAGAGTCCCTTGGACTGCAAGGAGATCCAGCCAGTGCATCCTAAAGGAGATCAGTCCTGGGTGTTCATTGGAAGGACTGATGCTGAAGCTGAAGCTCCGATACTTTGACCACCTGATGTGAAGAGCTGACTCATCGGAGAAGACCCTGATGCTGGGAAAGATTGAGGGTGTGGGAGAAGAGGGCGACAGAGGATGAGATGGTTGGATGGCATCACCGACTCAATAGACCTGAGTTTGAGCAAACTCCAGGAGATAGTGAAGGACAGGGAAGCCTCGCGTGCTGCAGTCCTTGGGGTCGCAGAGTCGGACACGACTTAGCGACTGAACAACATGACATCCAGCCCTTCCATGGCCCTGCCCGTCAGGACCCTTGAGCTCCAGTGAACTCTCTCCAACTCCTCCACCAGCCCAAAATCCCCTTCCCCCTTGGGCCTTTGTCTTTCTCTATGAATCTGCCTATTCTAGGGACTGCATATAAATGGAGAAGACATATCAATGGGATACAATGTGTGTCCTTTTATGCCTGGCTTATGTCACTTAGCGTGACATTTTCAAGGTTCATCCTTGTAGCGTACATCAGAATTTCAGTCCTTTTTACAGGTGTGTGTGTTAGTCGCTCAGTCATGTCCGACTCTTTGCAACCCCGCAAACTGTAGCCTGCCAGGCTTCTCTGTCCATGGAATTCTCCAGGCAAGAATACTGGAGTGGGTTGCCATTCCCTTGTCCAGGGGATCTTCTCGACCCAGGGATCAAACCCTTGTCTCCTGCATCGCAGGCAGATTCTTTACTGTTTGAGCTACAAGGAAGTCCTTTTTTATGGCTGAGTATTATTCCACTGTAGGTACAGATAACTGTTCCTTTGTCCATTCACCTGTTGGTGGACACTTCAACGGTTTCTGCCTTCTGTCTGTTGTGAATAACGCTGCTGTTGGCATTGATGCACAGATATCTATTACCGAGTCCCAGCATTCTTCAGGGGTATTTACCTGGAAGAGGAACTGCTGGGTCGTGTTGCTGAGTAGTTCTGTGTTTAACTTGTTGAGGAAACACTAAACTGTTTCGCACAGTGACCGCATCATTTTATATTCCCACCAGTAGTGCTGAAGGGCTCCAGTTTTTCGACATCCACACCACACTTTTTATTCCCCTCACACTTCTGTTTAATGATAGCCATCCTAGTGGGTCTGAGGTGGAATCTCATTGCGGTTTTGATTTGTATTTCCTTAATGACTGATGATGATGAATATCTGTTCTTGTGCTATTGGCCACTTTTAGATCTTCCTTGGAGAAATGTCTATTCAAGTCCTTTGCTCATTTTGCAATTGGGTTTTTGCTGTTGTTGAGTTAAAGGTGTTCTTTAAATATTGGATATTAAGCCTTTGTCGGAGGACTGATGTGCAAATACTCCCCTCATCATGTAGGTTATCTTTTTACTTTCTTGATTGCAAATAATGTCCTTTGATGCACAAAATTTCTTGAAGACTCATTTATTTTTTTTTCTCTTCTGTTACCTGTGCTATTGGTGTCATAGCCATAGAACTATTGAGAAATGCAGTGTCATAGATATTTTCCTTGAGTTTTATGGTTTTAGCTGTTTAGGGTTCAATCCATTTTGAGTTAATTTTTTATTTTATATTGAAGTGTAGGCAATTAACAGTGTTGTGATAGTTTCAGATGGACAGCAAAGGAACTCAGCCATCCATAGACATGTATCCATTCTCCCCCAAACTCCCCTCCCACACAGGCTGCCATGTAACATCGAGCAGAGTTTCCTGTCTTTTATAATAGGTCCTTGTTGATGATCCATTTTAAATATAGCGTCTACATGTCCATCCCAAATGACCTAACTATCCCTTCCTTCTACATTTTGAGTTAGTTTTTGTCTATACTGTAAGGTAAAGGTCTAATTTCATTCTTTTTTATGTGGATGCCCAGTTTTCCCAGCACTACTTGTTGAAAAGACTGTCCTTTCTTCACTGAGTGTTCTTGGCATACTTGTTGAAAAATCAGTTGACCATATATGTGAGTGTTCATCTCCGGGCCCTCTATTTTAATCCATTGGTCTATGTTTGTCCTTCTGCTAGTACCACACTGCCTCATTAATTTTAATTTCTATAGCTTTGTAGTAAGCTTTGAAGTTGCTCCCACCCTATGGGAGTTCTTTAACTTTTATTCTTCTTTTTCAAGATTATTTTGATTCTTTGAAGCTTCTTGCAACTTCTACGGCTTTGAAGATTGTCATTTCCATTTCTGTGAAGAAGTTTCTTGGACTTTCCATAGGAATCGTTGTACCTATAGATGACTTAGGGCAATAGAGACATTTTAACAATGTTAAGTCTTTCTATCCATGAAAATGGGATGTCTTTTCATTTATTTAGATCTTCCTTCATCTCTTTCAGCAATGTTTTGTGGTTTTCAGCATACAAATCTTTCACTTCCTTTGTTAGATTTATTCTTCCTAAGTGTTTCATTTTTTTTTTTTTTTAAGAAGCTACTGGGAATGGAATTGCTTAATTTCCTGCTCAGAGAGTTGGTTGCCGGTGTGTAGAGCACAACTGATTTTCGTGTGCTGATATTTCACCCTGCAACTTTGCTGAGTTTGTTTATTTGTTCTAGGAGCTTTCTTGTGGATTCCTTAGGATGTTTTTAGGACATAGGATCACGTCCTTTGTGAACAGATAATTTTACATCTTCCTTGCCAAGTTGGATACCTTCTGTTTATGTATTTATTTCTCTTGCCTGACAGTCCTGGCTAGAACCTCTTGTACCATGTTGAATAAAAATGGTAAAAGCAGATATCCTTGTCTTGTTTCTGATTTTACTGTGACACTTTCATCCTTAACCACTTAGTATGACATTAGCTTTGTCATACTTTCCCCCACTAATATCCTTTATCATACTGAGGTAGTTTTCTCCATACTCCTAATTTTTCCAGAGGTTTTATCATGACAGGGTATTGGATTTTGTTAAATATCTCTCTCACATAACTGAGAAGATCACGAGTAATTTTTTCTTCCTTCTAGTATTGTAATGTCTAACACTGACTGGTTTTCTTATGTTGAACCAACCTTTTCTTCCCGGGGTAAGTCCCACTTGGACAGGATATATAATCTTTTTAATATACTGTTGGATTCCAGTTGATAATATTTTGTTAAGAAATTTTGCATCTCTATTCATAAGAGATATTAGTTTGCGGTTTCCTTTCCTTGTGAGGTCCTTATCTGACTTTGGTTTCACAGTAATGCTGACCATGTACAATAACTTAGGAAGTGTTTCATCCTCTTCAATCTTTTGAAAGAATTTGACAAGGACTGATGTTAATACTTCTCTAAATATTTGATAGGAGCTACCTGTGAAGCCATCTGGTCCTAGGTTTTTCTTTGTTGGGAAGTTTTTGATTACTAATGTGATCTCCTTACTCATTATAGATCCATTTTGATATTCTATTTCTTTTTGAGTCAGTTTAGATATTTTTTGTATTTCAAGGAATTTATCCACTTATTCCAGGTTATCTAGTTCATTGGTATTCATAGTATTAGTTTATAACCCTTCTTTATCTCTGGAAGGTTGGTAGAAATATCCCCATTCTCCTTTCTGATTTTACCTATTTGTGTCCTGGTAAATCCACCTTTATTCTGGAGAGAAATAACTTAGATTTTACCCACCGACACCATTGGAAGCACAGTTCTTCCATGAACCAAGCCAAGTGAAGTTCATTCCCATCAGTTCATTCCCACCTGGGGCCAGCCATGATTAATTTCCATTTCTATCCTCCCAGCAGGCCCAGTCATCTCTGCCAGTACTTGCTGAGTGACCTTGGGGAGAACTTGTTCCCACTTGACCCCCATCTGACCCAGGGAGATGGGGCAGGATGTTTGGATGGCCCTGGCCTTCCATGCATGTGTGCACTGTTTCCAAAATGGAGGTGGGGCTTCATTCCTGGGAGGCCCACCCTACGGGAAAGGGGTGCCACCCCAGATCTGTTCAAGCCCCTCAGGGTCCCCATTGAAAAGATCCTCCCCTAATGCCCGCCTAGAAAGCCCTACAGTAAAGGAGGGGCATGTGGGCTCCTTCAAGTGGGAATCTGTCTTCCAGGAACAGTCTGCTCTCCCTGGAACCGACTTGTAGGAACTTTGGGGCCAGGGGAATGGCAGGAGAGGTGTGGGAGTGGGGAGGCAAAAGGAAATGCTTGCGCTTTCTAGGAATTCTTATCTAGTAGTTCAAACCAAAGTGTGAGCACTGAACTTGGGCTTCTAGTGGGGCGAAAAGCCACGTATTTCCAGGCACAGCCTGTAAGTCAGGAGACTCCAAAGTCTGAGGATGACGCCCATGTGCCCCAAGGATGCACTGGTGTCTCTCCTTGCCCAGCCCCCAGCCCCACCATAGCCCCCTAAGTGAGGCTTCACACGGACCCCCATGGAGTGCCCTGAACAGTGCCTACTCCATACACTAATGTAATGTGTTATGAAGGCAGCCTTTCAAACCCATAGGGAAGACGGAACCAGTTAATAAGGGGGCCTGCGATCTGTTAAAGCTGAGTCCCAGTTTCATTCCTGATTCCAGAATAAATTCCTGGAGCCTCTGTTCACACAGCCCCCTGCCTGGAATGCTGACCCCAGACCCCTGCACGGCTTGATGACTTCAGCCAGACCCTTCTCAAATGTCTACTGGAACAAGCCTTCCACCTCCACATCTATGGTCCCTCATCAGGCCCCACTGGCTGTCCCTGGCCCAATTGTCCCCCCTCTGTCTGAGCTGATATTATACACCCTTTGTTGGTTGATACTCTCTGACTCCCGAGTTCATTCGCCACTGAATCCCCAGCTCCTGGCACAGTGAACAACTGAACGAGTCAGTGAATGAACACACGGACTCATGAATAACTGTAAAGTACAGAACCATATGAGAGCTAGAAGAAATACCCTGCATAGCCCCAGGACTCACCTCGCTATGGATATGAATGAGATCACAGCTGTGTGCAACCCCCAAATCCCACCAACTGGTCACAACCTCTCCACCCCAGGCAAAGCCTCTCTCGAGTATGAATGGATGCCCTGGGTGTCTCACACCTGGGCGTGAAAGGGTGCTCTCTGGTCCTACTGCTGCAGCTGGTTGTCTGGGTGATGGCCATGTTTTCAAGGCCAAGGCTGCAGCCTTCTGCCGGGGGTGGAGGCCCAGGGTCCACAACACACACGCAGAATCTGCTGAGCTGTCCTACCTTCTGCAGAGAAACAGCAGGGCAGTCTCTCTCCACAGGCTCTGGCGCAGACTCCAGGTGGGATCAGGCATCCACCCACAGCAGGCCCCTCCCCCCAATGAAGCAGGTACCCGACCTGGAAGCTCGGAGTACATCACTGCTCCACTCCCTGAAAAACTCCAAATTCCAGGTGAGGTGTGACTGAGCCCTTGTCACAGAAAAGTGAAATCTACAGTGAACTGATCTCTGGTTAAGAAAGACCTTCTGAACCTTATTTTTTAAAAAATAGTAACAATAAAGAAGTTCAAGACATTTGCTTGGACACAGCCTCCTTTATATTAAGGAAAGAAACCAAAAACAGAGTCCAGAGATGCTGAGTAATGTTGCAACACACAAAAGACTAACATAGTCTTCATATACAAAAGGCACTCACAAATCAATGAGATGAACAAGGCACTAGATGGCTGGATAAAAGACAAATAGGAATTTCATGCATGAAATATGCATGGTGATAATCCTATAAAAAAAGGGTGCTCATTTTCACTACTGAGCAAAGAAGTAGCCATTGAAACATCCTGATGCCATTTGCAGTCATCAGAGACAAAATAACGTTCCTCTGCAGCGTTGGTGGCCGTAATTCTCTTACAGTGCTGCTGGGAATGTAATTGCTAGCAGCTTTCTGGAGGACAATTTGGCAACATGTAGCCAGCCTGGCAATCTCGCTTCTAGGAATTCGCCCTGAGAAAACCCTCCCATGTGTGTGCATAGACTTTGGTACCAGGGTGAACATCACGGCACTACCTGTAACACCTAAAACCTGGAAACAGCAAAGAACAGATCACTTATTAAACACTCTGCTCCACAAAATAGTATTCAGCCATTAAAAATCATGTTTCCAGAGACTGCTTAACAGCATAGGGAAATAATCAGGATCTGTTAAGTGAAAAATCAGGAGACAGAACTGCAACCACAATCTGATAGTAATTATGCAAAACAAGTAAGTCTGCGTCTGCATAACAAATAGACTGGAGTGAACATACCAGCTTGTAAACAGAGATGGCCTAGGGACACCCCTTTTGGGCTATTGTCTATTTTCTCCTTTAGAATGTCCTGAATTTTCCAAGTTTCCGGCAATGATCATAAGTAAATAAAAGGTGGGTTTTTTTTTTTTTTTTAAATTGATGTGTAGGTAATCTGAAACTTTGGCCACCTGATATGAAGAACTGACTCATTGGAAAAGACCCTGATGCTGGAAAAGATTGAAGGCAGGAGGAGAAAGGGACGACTGAGGATGAGATGGTTGACACGACTGAACTACTGAACTAAACTGATAGTTGGTTTACAATGTATTAGTTTCCAATAAGTGATTCAATTATACACACACACATACACATATATGTACTCTTGCAAATTCTTTTCCATTATAGGTTATTACAAGACATTGAACATAGTTCTCTCTGCTACACAGTAGGTTCTTGCTATCTCTTTTATATATAGCAGTATGTATCTGAACTGAACTGAATATGTTATCTGGTAATCCCAAATTCCTAATTATTCCCACTTCCTTCTTTTCCCCTTTGGTAACCAGTAAATTTGTTTTCTATGTCTGTGAGTCTGTTTCTGTTTTATAAATAAGTTCATTTGTATCATTTTTTAGAACTCCACATGAAAGTGATATCATATGATACTTGTTTTTGCCTAGCTTACTTCAGTTCAGTTCAGTTCAGTTGCTCAGTTGTGCAGGACATTTTGCAACCCATGGACTGCAGCACGCCAGGCTCCCTATCCATTACCAACTCCTGGAGTTGGCTTAAACTCATGTCCATCGAGTCGGCGATGCCATCCAACCATCTCATCCTCTGCGGTCCCCTTCTCCTCCTGCCTTCAATCTTGTCTGGCCTCAGGGTCTTTTCCAGTGAGTTGATTCTTTGTATCAGGAGGCCAAAGTATTGGAGTTTCAGCTTTAGCATCAGTCCTTCCAATGAATATTCAGGACTGATTTCCTTGAGGATTGACTCCTTGCAATTGACTCCTTGACTCGAATCCTCAGGATTCGATTTCCTTGCAGTCCATGGGACTCTCAAGAGTCTTCTCCAACACCACAGTTAAACAGCATCAATTCTTCAGCACTTAGCTTGATTTATAGTCCAACTCTCACATCCATACATGACTACTGGAAAAACCATAGCTTTGACTAGACGGACCTTTGTCGGCAAAGTAACGTCTCTGCTTTTTAATATGCTGTCTAGGTTGGTCATAGATTTTCTTCCAAGGAGCAAGCATCTTTTAATTTCATGTCTGCAGTCAACATCTGCAGTGATTTTGGAGCCCAAGAAAATGAAATTCGTCACTGTTTCCCCATCCATTTGCCATGAAGTGATGGGACCAGATGCCATGATCTTCGTTTTTTGAATTCTGAGTTTTAAGCCAACTATTTTACTTTCCTCTTTCACTTTCATCAAGAGGCTCTTAAGTTCCTCTTTGCTTTCTGCCATAAAGGTGGTATCATCTGCATTTCTGAGGTTATTGATATTTTTCCTGGCAATCTTGATCCCAGCTTGTGCTTCATCCAGCCTGGCATTTCGCATGTTGTACTCTGCATATAAGTTAAATAAGCAGGGGTGACAATATACAACCTTGATGTACTCCTTTCCCAATTTGGAACCAGTCTGTTATTCTATGTCTGGTTCTAACTGTTGTTTCTTGACCTGCATACAGATTTCTCAGGAGGTAGGTAAAGTGGTCTGGTATTTCCATCTCATGAAGAATTTTCCACAGTTTGTTGTGATCTACACAGTCAAAAGACTTTGGCGTAATCAATAGAGCAGAAATAGATGCTTTTCTGGAACTCTCTTGCTTTTTTGATGATCCAACAGATGGTTGGTCTACCTTTTCTAAATCTAGCTGGAACATCTAGAAGTTCACAGTTCATGTACTGTTGAAGCCTGGCTTGGAGAATTTTGAGCATTACTTTACTAGCACGTGAGATGAGTGCAATTGTGCGGTAGTTTGAGCATTCTTTGGCATTGCCCTTCTTTAGGACTGGGATGAAAACTGACCTTTTCCAGTCCTGTGGCCACTGCTGAGTTTTCCAAATTTGCTGGCATATTGAGTGCAGCACTTTCACAGCATCATCTTTTGAGATTTGAAATAGCTCAGCTGGAATTCCGTCACCTCCGCTAGTTCATAGTGATGCTTCGTAAGGCCCACTTGACTTCACATTCCAGGATGTCTGGCTCTAGGTGAGTGATCACACCATCAAGGTTATCTGGGTCATGAAGAACTTTTTTGTAGTTCTTCTGTGTATTCTTGCCACTTCTTCTCTTTTTTTAAAATTAATTTAATTAGAAGCTAATTACTTTACAATACTGTAGTGGTTTTGCCGTACATTGACATGAATCAGCCATGGGCACACATGTGTCCCCCATCCTGAACCCCCTCCCACCTCCCTCCCCACCCCATCCCTCTGGGGTGTCCCAGTGCACCGGCTTTGGGTGCCCCATTTCATGCATCGAACCTGCACTGGTCTATCTCGTATGGTAATACACACGTTTCAAAGCTATTCTCTCAAATCGTCCCACCCTGGCCTTCTCCCACAGAGTCCAAAAGACTGTTCTTTATATCTGTGTCTCTTTTGCTGTCTTGCATATAAGGTCATCATTGCCATCTTTCTAAATTCCATATATATATGTTAATATACTGTATTGATGTTTTTCTTCCTGACTTACTTCACTCTGTATAATAGGCTCCAGTTTCATCCACCTCATTAGAACTGATTAAAATTCATTCTTTTTAATAGCTGAGTAATATTCCATTGTGTATATGTACCACAACTTTCTTATCCATTCGTCTGCTGATGGGCATCTAGGTTGCTTCCATGTCCTGGCTATTGTAAACAGTGCTGCGATGAACACTGGGGTACACGTGTCTCTTTCAAGTCTGGTTTCCTAGGTGTGTAAGCTCAGCAGTGGGATTGCTGGGTCATAAGCAGTTCTATTTCCAGTTTTTTAAGGAATCTCTACACTGTTCTCCATAGTGGCTGTACTAGTTTGCATTCCCAACCAACAGTGTAAGAGGCTTCCCTTTTCTCCACACCCTCTCAAGCTTTTAATTTTTGTAGACTTTGTGACAGCAGCCATTCTGACCAGTGTGAGACGGTACCTCATTGTGGTTCTGATTTGCATTTCTCTGATAATAAGTGACATTGAGCATCTTTTCATGTGTTTGTTAGCCATCTGTGTGTCTTTTTTAGAGAAGTGTCTGTTTAGTTCTTTGGCCCATTTTTTGATTGGGTCATTTATTTTTCTGGTATTGAGATGCATGAGCTGCTTGTATATTTTTGAGATTAATTCTTTGTCAGTTGCTTCATTTGCTACTATTTTTCTCCCATTCTGAAGGCTGTCTTTTCACCTTGCTTATAGTTTCCTTTGTTGTGCAAAAGCTTTTAAGTTTAATTAGGTCTCATTTGTTTATTTTTGCCTTTATTTACATTACTCTGGAAGGTTGGTCATAGCGATCCTGCTGTGATATATGTCAGAGAATGTTTTGCCTTTGCTTTCCTCTATGAGTTTTGTAGTTTCTGGTCTTACATTTATATCTTTAATACATTTTGAGTTTATTTTTGTGTATGGTGTTAGAAAGTGTTCTAGTTTTATCGCTTCTCGGCCTTTTGGCTAAGATCAAGTGTAGAAAGTGTTCTAGTTTCATTCTTTTACAGGTGGTTGACCAGTTTTCCCAGTGCCACTGTTAAAGAGTCTTCTCTCCATTGTATATTCTTGCCTCCTTTGTCAAAGATTATTTTCTTGAAGAGATCTCTAGTCTTTCCCATTCTATTGTTTTCCTCTATGCAATTTCTTTGCATTGATCACTGAGGAAGGAAGGTTTTCTTTTCTTTCCTTGCTACACTTTGGAACTCTGCATTCAAATGGGTATATCTTTCCTTTTCTCCTTTGACTTTCACTTCTCTTCTTTTCTCAGATATTTGTAAGACCTCCTCAGACAATCATTTTGCCTTTTTGCATTTATTTTTTGGGGGAATGGTCTTGATCACTGCCTCCCGTACAATGTTATGAACCTCTGTCCATAGTTCTTCAGGCACTCTGTCTATCAGATCTAATGCCTTGAATCTGTTTCTCACTTCCATTGTATAATCCTAAGGGAATTGATTTAGGTCATATCTGAATGGTCTAGTGGTTTTCCCTACCTTCGTCAATTTAAGTCTGAATTTGACAATAAGAGGTTCATGATCTGAGCCACAGTCAGCTCCCAGTCTTGTTTCTGCTGACTGTGTAGAGCTTCTCCATCTTTGGCTGCAAAGAATATAATCACTCTGATTTCAGTGTTGACCATCTGGTGATGTCCATGTGTAGAGTCTTCGCTTGTGTTGTTGGAAGAGGGTGTTTGCTACAACCGGTGCGTTCTCTTGGGAAAGCTATGTTAGCCTTTACCATGCTTCATTCTGTACTCCAAGGCCAAATTTGTCTGTTACTCCAGGTATCTCTTGACTTCCTACTTTTTCACTCCAGTCCCCGGTGATGAAAAGGATATCTTTTTAGGGTGTTAATTCTAGAAGGTCTTGTAGGTCTTCATAAAACTGTTCAACTTCAGCTTCTTCAGCATTACTGGTCAGGGCATAGACTTGGATTACTATGATATTGAGTGGTTTGCCTTGGAAATGAACAGAGATCATTCTGTCATTTTGAGATTGCACCCAAGTACTGCATTTCAGACTCTTTTGTTGACTATGAGGGCTACTCCATTTATTCTAAGGGATCTTGCCCACAGTAGTAGATATAATGGTCATCTGAATTAAATTCACCCATTCTAGTCCATTTTAGTTCACTGATTCCTAAAATGTCAATGTTCACTCTTGCCATCTCCTGTTTGACCACTTTTAATTTACCTTGATTCATGGACCTAACATTCCAAGTTCCTATGCAATATTGCTCTTCATAGCATCAGACTTTGCTTCCATCACCAGTCACATCCACACTGGGCATTGTTTTTGCTTTGGCTCTGTCTCCTCTTTCTTTCTGAAGTTATTCAGAAATAACTCTTCAGTAGCATATTGGGCACTTACCAGCTTGGGGAGTTCATCTTTCATTGTCATATCTTTTTGCCTTTTCCTACTGTTCATGGGGTTCTCAAGGCAATAATACTGAAGTGATTTGCCATTCCCTTCTCCAATGGACCATGGTTTGTCACAACTCTCCACCATGACCCATTCATCTTGGGTGTCCCTACACGGCATGGCTCATAGTTTCATTGAGTTAGACAAGACTATGGTCCATGTGATCAGTTTGATTAGTTTCCTGTGGTTGTGGTTTCCGTGACTTACTTCACTTAGGATGATAATCTTTAGGTCCGTCCATGTTGCTACAAATGGTATTATTTCATCCTTTTTAAAGACTGAATAATAGTCCATTGTACCTGTATAGCACATCTTTATCCATTCATCTGTCAATGGACACTTACATTGCTTCCTTCCACATCTTAGTTATTGTAAATGGTGCTGTAATGAACACTGGGGTGCGTGTATCTTTTCCAATTAGTTTTCTCCAGATAATGCCCCCAAAGTGTGTTTTGACTAACTTATCAAAAGCTGTTTAACCACACTGGGCAGTGACATCATATGGTGTTTGATGAAACAAACATTATGTTAATGTGATAGACTGATCAATAGCTAAATTGATAGGTTAAGTCTGTGTGGGTTATCAAATCATTTCAATCTCCTTCACGATTCATGTATGTATGTTCCAGATTTTCTACATTAAAATGTGTTACTTTTATAATCATTTAAAGAGGTTACTTTTTATTTTATTTTTAAATTTATTTATTTTAATTGGAGGCTAATTACTTTACAATATTGTAGTGGTTTTTGCCATACATTCACATGAATCAGCCGTGAGTGTACACATGTTCCCCATCCTGAACCCCACTCACCTCCCTCCCCATCCCATCCCTCAGGGTCATCCCAGTGCAGGTTTGATGCATAAGACAGGGTGCTCAGGGCTGGTGCACTGGGATGACAAAGAGGTTACTTTTAAAATAATTAAAAAAAAAATTTTGGCTCTTCTGTACAACATATGGAGTCCTAGTTCCCCAACCAGCGATCAGATCTGCACCCCAGTGGACTCTACCCTTCCAGCTTCCTCTGTCCTTGGGATGTTTCAAGCAGAATACTGGAGTGGGTTGCCATTTCCTCCTCCAGGAGATTCTCCCAGCCCAGGAATCAAACCTGTGTCTCCTGTGTCTCCTGCATTGCAGGCCGATTCTTTTCCCACTGAGCCATCAAGAAAGCCCCAGGGTCCCCTGCGGTGGTAGCATAAATTCCTAACCACTGGACCTCCAGGGAAGGCCCAGAGAAGCTATTTTTAATAAAGGAGGTACTGGCTGATTTCATAAAGAAGACTGTGGTTTCACATTAAGAGTCCACCTGGCAGGAATTTTTACCTTTTTGAAAAATGCAGAAACCCTTCTGTAGGAGTCAACACACACAATTTGTAACTTTTAACCCTGAAATCCCACCTCAGGGAATTTGCCCTACAAAGCAGTTGCCGTAAATGTAAAGGGTTTGTGTCCAAAGTTGTTCCACATGGGTGTTTATAATGGGAAAATTGGAAACTGCGTTCATCTCCGCCAACAAGAACATCATTAATAGGATGATGATACAACCAGGCAACGGATGCTCTGAGCAATCGAAACAATGATGCCAATCTTCGCTTATTTATTAACACACACAGTGGATGCCTCTGCTGTACAGTTTGTGGGAAAACAAGTTACAGGAAAGAAAAAATGTGGCTAGAACAACCCCATCTTTAAACAGTCTCTCTGTCTGCAAGGGCAATTGGGGATGTTTTTAAGACTTATTTCTGCGGGTGTGGCACTTTAACATGTTTTTGCTTCTTCTATTGCTTTTTACAATGAGCTCTGGTCATTTTCTTACCATAAATAAGGCTACTTTAAGAAAAAGTTAATTTGAAAACAAATGAAAGCTCTGATACAATTAAATTTAGATGCAACAAATAATTCAGAGATGCTTTTAGGAGGATCAAGTGAGAAATGGACAAAGGGACCGCGAGCCCTCCAGGCAGTGATGTGGGCTCAGCCACGCCCTGTAGGGACCAGAGGTTTCCAGCACAGTGACAACCTGGAGGCCAGCAAGGGGATGTGACTGGTCCAAGGCCAGACCTTGGTCAGTGCCTGAGCTGGGCTCTGGACCCTGCTTGGCTGGGAGTCCAGTGCATCCTCCGCCTCACAGGGCCAGCTCTGACAGAGCCAAGTCACCCAGCCAAACACCTACACGGTCTTACCTGGGCTCTAAGGCTGGCCCCCGAGGTGATGTCAGGAATTCGCACCCGGACAAAGGAGCACTGCCTTTTTTTAAAACATGTTCTGTAATTCAGACTTCCGCTGCCCACACTCCATGTTCCCCCAAATCCACCTAACCAGGGAAAAGGGGGGTCAACCCTGAGGACCCGGAGGAAGCCTATGAACCACTGAGCCTGGCACAGCGTTGGTGCTCAGGAAACACTGCGGATGGAGCCCTGAGCAAGCCTTCCTGGACCGGCCCACTCAGCCCTGGTGGCCTCGCCTGCTTCCTCGGGTCTTATGCAATTATGGCTCCGGCCTGCCTCCCATCTCTCTCTCGATCTCACTGTCTCTGCCTCTGTCTCTCTCTCTTGCACACACACACAGACACACACACACACACACACACACACACAATCATCCACTTATTCACATGGTGGGAAGAAGCACAAACCCCCAAGTGCCCCTGTCTGTTTTCCTTAGCAGTGTTAATTTCAGCAAATCATTCAAGACCCACTCGAATTCAAGGTGGATTGTTTCGAAAATGAGTGCATCTGGCGAGTCTGCTCACACTGCACCCCAAGCCTGGGCCCACACGGGATGCGAGGTTGGTGCCCTGAACGGATTGACTGGGTGGTCGCTGACCTGGAAGGCAGCAGCCCCACCTCCGTGGGTGCACGTCCAGCCCGGGGTCCAGGCTCCACCGTGATGCACTCCTCCTGTCATCCTAAGCCTTCCCTGACACCCGGGGTGCCCAGTCCTAGGAGGCCTGAGGAGCTGCATGGAGGAGGAAATCTGAGGCCTCCACGTCCTACTCCAGGACCAGCTGGCCTTGAAGATTCCAGAACTTTCCGCGGTGGCCAGCCAGCCACGGGGCAGGAAGCGGAAGGTGCAGAAATAGAAACGCAAGGCCAGGCAGCAGCTCCTCTGGCCGTGTAAGGAGGAGACGTGGGGGCTGGGGGAGATGGGGGAGCTGAGTGGCCTAGGAGAGGACGTGGGGAAAGCCAGGGAAAGCGGGGCCTGGCGCCTCGGAGCCAGCTGCCCTGGCCCCCCTCCCACACCCTGTGACCCCGCTTCCCCCACAGGAATCCATAACCCGTGATGACCGCTTCCTCCTGGGGCTGCATGAGGCAAGGGCCAAGTCTTTGCACAGAGATGACCACTCACCTCCATGGCCACCCGAGAGGCAGATGCAGAGGGAAACCAAGGCCCAGGAAGGTACCAGAATAGAACCCAGGTCTGCCCACGCCCAAGTCTATAGCCCCTTGGCCCCTCAAAGATCCTGCCCTGACCACGGCTGCCCAGGACCCCAGCTGGGCTGGGTTGGCATCTGACCTCTGACTACACCCTTACCCTCTGACCCCTGACTGGCTTGGGGAGACCCCAGAGCCCTTGTGAGGTCAGTAAGTGCTCGGGTAGCGGTGATGCTGGGCCAGGTCCAGGTTTAGCTCAAAAGACCAAGGCTGGGCCAGACTCGGGGTCTCCAGTCTAGCCCCGCCACCCCCCCCACCCCCAAGGGCCTGCAGCCTCTTGGTGGTTTAACTTCCCCTGAGCTTTTCTGGTTACCCCTACTCACTCAGGGCAGCTTCCCCCCGTCACCCTCATCCCCGCTGCTCCCCTCTGAGCTTGCTATTGTCACAGGAAACAGGAAGACAGAGGGTCCTGCCTCCCACCCCCCAGCCAAGAGACCTGGCCGAGGAGGGCCTGGAGTCGTGGGCTGGGGATGTCTTCTGGGGACCTCCGCCCCTGCCTTCCTTTCTGCCCCTCGCCCAGGCCCAGGAGGAGGGGCTGCAGCCCCTACATGTGGCCCCGAAACGCCCCATCCGTCCTCCTTTCCAGAGTGAGGTGGGTTTACGGACGGGGCTGCAGGAATGGGGAGCTGGTGTACAGAGGATGCCGGGGGGGTTCTACCCACCTCCCTCCTACTGCACGGCCCACAGTAGGTCACGCCGTGGCTGGACTGTGCTGGTCACGTGGGGACAGCAGTGGGTCTGGAAGAAGCCCCGTCTGGCTGGTCCTGCCCAAGACTCCATGCAGAAGCTCCTGCAGAATAAGAGGGGCCTGGATTTCAGAACTCCGACTGTGGACGGTGACTGCAACCAGGAAATTAAAAGACGCTTGCTCATTGAAAGCAAAGCTCTGACAAACCTAGACAGCATATTGAAAAGCAGAGACATCACTTTGAGGACAAAGGTCCGTCTAGTCAAAGCTATGGTTTTTCCCAGTAGTCATGTATGGATGTGAGAGGTGGACCATAAAGAAAGCTAAGTGCTGAAGAATTGATGCTTTTGAACTGTGGTGTTGGAGAAGATTCTTGAAAGTCCCTTGTACCACAAGGCGATCAAACCAGTCAATCCTACAGGAAATCAACCCTGAATATTCACTGGAAGGACTCAGGCTGAAGCTCTAATACTTTGGCCATCCGATGCGAAGAGACGAGTTATTGGAAAAGACCTTGATGCTGGGAGAGATTGAAAGCAGGAGGAGAAGGGGACGACAGAGGATGAGATGGTTGGATGGCATCACCGACTCAATTGAAATGAGTTAGAGCAAACTTGGGGAGATGGTGCGGGTCGGGGAAGCCTGGCACGCTGCAGTCTACGGTATCGTAAAGAGTCGGACACGACTTAGCGGCTGAACAGCAGCAGCAGCGACAATGGTGTCAGTACTAGGGCTCAAACCCCAGCTCTGCCCCGTATTCCACTCACCTGCTGTGTGGCTTCGGACAACTGAAGCAGTTTCTCTGAACCTCCATTTCCTGCCTGTCTCTGAAGCTGGCTGGAGGTTCCGGTGTTGGGCGAAGGAGAAGACATGGAGGCCCTCAGAAGGCAGAGCGCTGCCTCGCTGCAGCCCTTGTGTGACCGCTGTCCCTGCTGTCAGCCCAGCGGCCCCCTCCTCGGCTGCCCCCCAGCCGGCAGCCTCTAATAACCGTCAGGGCCGGCAGCGCAGTTTCAGCCTTGCCCTCTGGCCCGTGCTTCCTCGCGGACTGCTCATCTGTGAGGTCACAGCAACCTTCCAGGTAGCCACCTGCCGTCCCGGACAACTTGGGGTCTATGGTGGGGGCTCGTCCGCAGATATGGAATCAATGGATGAATGAGTGAGCTGCGGTCAGTCCTCTACCCCCAGCAAAGCCGACCACACCCAGCGTGTGGAAGACAGGGTGGGGGACATACCTTGGGGGGGACGAAGTAAGGTCTGGCACGACTGTGCAGTGCCCTCATGACTGGGCATCCTGGGGAAAGCCAGCCTCTCCCAGCCCCAGGCTCGCCCCACACGGCTCTGGGAGTCCAGACCCCACACACCCCAGCGGGACATGGAGCCAGCTCAGCTTATGAACGGGCCCATGGGGACCTTCCTTTCTTGCATCTCACATCAAGAACGGGCTTCCCTGGTGGCTCAGTGGTAAAGAATCTACCTGCCAATGCAGGAGATGTGGGTTCCCTCCCCGGGTGGGGAAGATCCCCTGGAGAAGGAAATGGCCACTTACTCCAGGATTCTTGCCTGAGAAATCCCACGGACAGAGGAGCCTGGTGGGCTACAGTCCATGAGGCCACAAAGAGTCAGACACGACCTACTGACTAAACACCACCACCTCAAGAATGCACATGGAGCCCTACAAACGCTGCTGGGTCCAACCTCGCTGCCGCCAGCTGGGGCTGGGGCAGGGCCAGGCAGGTAGGGACCCTGACGCCCCAGGAGGTGAGCTGGCTGGCGGACCCTGTGACTGGGGCGGGCGCTGCCTTCCATGGTAAGCTGACCGCCCACCCCCAGCTCTCAGCACAGAGCCCCCTCCAGACCTTCAGGGCGCCAGAGAGCCACTCTGCCTTGAGAGGACTGGTGGAGGGGTCTCTGAGGCAGAGACCACAGTGGGGCACCCCCCCCCACTTCCCTCTTGGCTATGAGTCCATGTGGAGTGGCATGGCTGAAACCCACCCTCCCAGCCGGGGGCAGACAGAACCCTGGCCCCTCGCATGCAGTAATCTGCTCTGGGGTGGGTGGGTGGGGTGTTGGGGCAGAGCCGGGTGAGCGGCAGTGCAGTTACAAAGGCCCCCTTTCCCAGCCTCACTGCTGAGAGGAGGAGGAGGAGGAGCCCCGTGCCCATCACATTCAGAGACCCTGCAGGGCCCCCGTCTCCACCGCTGGATTCCCACGGGCCCGGTCCAGATGTGACGCTGCAGACACCCTCCCCGCCAGGCGGCCGGCAGTGACGGCAGCAGGCAGAGGGCAGGTGGGGCCTCCCGGGGACCTGGTCGCCCTCCTTCAAGGACCACCGCTTCTCAGCCGTGACCAGCACGCCCCTCTTCCCCACTCGCTCCGGGAAGTCGAGGGTCCGTTCTCCGTGGGCTTCCCAGACAGTCCCCGGTGGTTCAGTCGTGCCTGACTGTTGTGACCCCATGGACTGTAGCCCACCAGGCTCCTCTGTCCATAGGATTCTTCAGGCAAGAGTACTGGAGTGGGCTGCCATTTCCTTCTCCAGGGGATCTTCCCAACCCAGAAATTGAACCCAGTTCTCCTGCATTGAAGGCAGATTCTGATGAGCCCCTAGAGGAGATGGAATTTATCATCTTAGGACACCCAGATCAAGGCTTATGTTTTTCCCCAAGTCGATCACACGGTCTTTCCAAATTAGGGGCCAAGCTCAGATTCCCCGCATGTATTTTTTCACTTAGGAAGGCTAAAAAATAGAAATAAGAAATTAAAAAAAAATAATAATGTGACGTGTCTTCTAAAGCAGACCCTGCTTTTCCGCCCATCAGGGAAAAGCGAGCTGACGCTGTCCTGAAGTGACGCCATTCTTTCCCCTCAGTTGATTGTGCGCAGGAATGCAAGGCAGCCTTCAGCATCCAGAGGCAGGAAGGGTGTAGGAAAAGTTCAAAATTAGCATTTCCCCAGACTCCCTTTCAGATTCAAGGGCCGAAAAACCGGCAGGCTCCAACTGAGCTGCCTTTCCCTTCTTGGGAATCTCACAGGTTTTATTAGCACAAGTTCCCTCTTTATGGCCTGGTTTTCCTGTAAAACCAACAAATTAAAAAAAGAACAGGATTTGATTTCACCTTGGCTGGGCTTCCCGAGGGTCTGGGCCTGGGCAGGACCCTCTTAGCTCACTCCCAGCCCCCCTCCTCTGGGGCCCAACTTCTCCCCGGGGTCCACAGCCCTGATCCACGCACATGCTTGAGGAAAGAAATGAATGAATGAAGTCCGTTGCAGGTGTTAGACAGAACCTACTTCCACTGTGTGATAATGATTCATGTGTGTGTGTGTGTGTGTGTGTGTGTGCGTGCATGTTCAATCATTCAGCTATGTCGGACTCTGCAATCCCATGGACTGTAGCCCACTAGACTCCTCTGTCCACAGGATTTCCCAGGCAAGAATACTGGAGTGGGTTGCCATTTCTTTCTCCAGGGAATATTCCAGACCCGGGAACTGAACCCTCATCTCTTGCATCTCCTGCATTGACAGGGGGTTTCTTTCACCATTTAGACACCTGGCTTCATTAAGCCTGAACTTGGACACTTTCTCTGCAACCACCGCCCGGGATGGACCACCTGCTGCCTGGCCACCACCCAGCTCTGAGCCCCAGACAGAGGGCCTCTCAGCTTCCCATGCATTTTCCCATAGGTGACCCTGCCACAGGAAATTTCCTCCTGATCAGTGCAAACTTCAGAATTGGAGGAGACGGGTAGGGGCTTTGGGTGACGTTGCCAGTGGCTGAGGCACGGTCGGGCACACAAGGGCAGGCTTTCACAAGCGGCTGCCCCGGTGGTGGGTCCCCAGGGCCCGCCTGCAGACCTAGGCAGGGTCGGCCGTCCGGCAGGAGGGCGGCCTGAGCAGGGCCTGGGGACAGGGCGGCAGTCAGGCAGCAGAGCCATCCATGGCATGGATTTGGGGGGCACAGATACCCCCCTCAAAGCCTTGGCCATGCCTGTCTCTGGGGACCTGGGTCACTTTTTGCTTCTGCCCAGGAGAGGAGCTGGGGACAGGGGAACTTGCGAGCCACTAGAAGACTTAAAATGAAATATGAAGCTGGCATGATCTTCCTATTGCAAATGTGGTCCAAGGGGAGCTGGACTGAAGTTTGGAGAGGTAGTGGGAACAACCTCTGAGGTCCTCTCACCCTGTCAGCCAAAACAGAATCCCCCTCACCACTCTGAGAAGCGCTGTTCACCTCTGTTTGAGGTGCCTTATGTGTTCAGGGACCCAAGTGTCCCTCCCAACCTGTGGGCTTTGTTTTGTCCAAACCTATCCCCCAGATATCCACAGGCCGTGATGCACCCTGACACACGCAGGTTAATCACAGAATGTCCAGAGGAAGTTTCTCTCCCGGGTGTGGCAGGCAGGCAGTGGCCCAGCCTAGGACTCTTGGGGTTACTGGGCTGTGAGAGGTTGAACATCTAGGTATCTGGGGTGGGCGGTCCCTGGTATCCTACACACAGATTCACGCTGTTTCACGTGGGCACTGCTGGTTCTCACAGAACCCTTGGGCACCGGCGTGGCTTTATTCCCATTTCACAGAGGGGCACACTGAGGCACAGAGCAGTCCAGCATCCCAGGGCCCCAGGGCTGTGCAGGTCAGCTCCACACTGTCTCTCCCGACAACCTCTGCCAGGAAAGGGTCACTGCTTGCCTTTAAGTGAAAGTGTTAGTTGCTCAGTCGTGTCTGACTATTTGCGACCCCATGGACTGTAGCCCATCAGGCCCCTCTGTGGGATTCTCCAGACAAGAATATGAAGCGAGTTGCCATGCCCATCTCCAGAGAATCTTCCCCGACCCAGGGGTTGAACCTGGGTCTCCTGCATTGCAGGCAGATTCTTTACCACCTGAGTCACCTGGGAAGCCTTGCGGGGGCTTCAGAGACATTTGTTAAGTGTCTGCTTCCTCAGTACTTCTCACATATTAGCAATGTTCCCTGGAAGCTAATCTCTGATGGCTCAGCGGGAAAGAATCCACCTGCCAATGCAGGAGACGCAGGAGAGGCGGGTTCAATCCCTGGGTCAGGAAGATACCCTGGAGGAGGAAATGGCAACCCACTCTAGTGTTCTTGCCTGGAAAACCCCATGGACAGAGGAGCCTGGCGGGCTACAGTTTGTGGGGTCACAGAGAGTCAGACATGGCTGAGCAACTGAGCACCAGCACTGGAAGCTAAAACCTGCAGCCCTTTCCAGAAGCTAAATCCACCTTCAGAGACAAAGACGTGCTTCCTTCGGGTGGAAAGAATACACAGTCAGCTCTCTGCATCTACAGGTTCCTTGTCTGAAGGTTCAATCAACTGTGGATCAAAAATACTGAGGAAAAACAATTTCCAGAGAACTCCGAGAAGCAAAATTTGAATTTTCCATACCAGCAACTGTTTCAAAGCAATTACATTATATTAGGTTCTTGTATGTAATCTGGAGGTGATTTCTAGTATTCAGGAGGTGAGCAGGTTATAGGTGTACACCACATCATTTTATATGAGGGACTTGAGCATCTGAGGATAATAGTGCCCAGGGCTCCTGGACCCACTCCCCCCAGATACCGAGAGACAACCATATGTCCATATGTACCTATGTGTGTGTGTGCATGCTCAGTCGTGTCCGACTCTTTGCGACCCCATGGACTGTAGCCCAGCTGCCAGGTTCCTCTGTCCCTGGGATTATCCAGGCAAAAATCCTGGAGTGGGTTGCCATTTCCTTCTCCAGGGGATCCTCCCGACCCAGGACTCGAACCGGCATCTCTTGTGTCTCCTGCATTGGCAGGTGGATTCTTTACCACTATATCCCCTGGGAAGCCCATATGTGTACTTACAGAGATGGTGAAGGGCGTGGAAACCTGGCGTGCTGCCATCCATGGGGTCACGAAGAGCTGGACACAGCTCAGCAACTGAACAACGAATATGCTTATGTGTGTGGTTGCATATGCACGTGCCTTCATATATCTATCAGTGCAGACAATTCATTTGCATTGATACATGCATAAAATATCTACCTGGATATAAAGGAAACTGACTGCACTGGTTGCCTGTCTGGAGGAAACTGGTGGAGCCGTTGGAGGACGGGGGAGGAGAATTTATACCATGTACTTTTTCTTTGATACTTTTTGAATTTTAAACCATGTCAAGGAATTATTACAGATAAAGATGTCTTTAACAAATCTTCTTTGAGAAAATTCAAAAGCATGTGAAAGGGTAGCCCGGAGCCCCTTCAATCTCAATTGACCCTTCTTCTGTCTGAAGTCCAGCCATGACGGCGTGTCTCCTCCTGTTGGCTGTGGGCTCAGAGCCCATTGGCCTGGCATCCCTGGGGGGCAGTGAGAGAGAGAGGCTGGGATGGACACCCCGCCCCTGCCTCCCCGTCTGTCTCCCGCAGTGATTCTGGGCCGGGTGAGGCCGGACCTGCCTCAGGGCCAAGGCCTCTGCAGAGTCAGACCTGGAATCTCAAAAATGTCCTGTGGTCAGGCCCATGCTTTGCTGGTGACTCAGCAGAAAGGCCCAGCCCGCCCCACCCTGGGGAAGGCCAGCTCAGCCCTGGGTGCAGCCATGGGATTGCAGTGCCCAGAGCCAAGGTTTGTGGGAATGTGGGTCCAGTGGGAAATGCCTAGGTCCTTGGCCCGTGTCCTGGCCGGGCATGGAGCATGGGCAGGACTGGTGCCTGCCTGGGGGCGTGTGGCTCAGCTGTGCCCTGACTCACCAGCTGACCCTGCTCAGGTCCCTTCCCCTCTGGGCCCGCTTCCCCCTCCATGGGAGCAGGTATCAACAAAATGATCTTCAGTCCCTTCCAAAGTGAGGTTCTGTGATCCCATGTGAGGCCCGCAGTGTTTCCTGACTTATCAGTAAACAGAGGATGTCACTGACGTCAGTGATTGCAGCCACTGTGGATGGCGAGCTGGTGAGCCCTGAAGGAACTCAGGAAGGAAAGAATGCCTGCCGTCTAGCAGCCACCAGACTGCAGCCACTCCCTAGGGTGAGCCTTGAGAAAATGCAGGATGTGAAAACACGGGATACTGGCCCCAGCGAGCGTAGCTGCATATCAAAGGAATGACTTCAGTGAGCCCACGCTCTTGCACCTTTCCATATGAGCTCTAAATTCCTTAACTTGGGGTATCTGGTTTTCTTTAATTAGCAGTCATCTTTTTGATGTTCAGAGGACCTGCCCTTTGCTGCGAAACTTCTCTATAACCTGGCCCCTCCCCTCGCTTCCTCGGAGCAGTTCTCTCGGAGTCACTTGAGATGCTGCCTCCCAGGCTTGACGTTCTAAACATTCCTGTCAAGTAAATCCTAACTCTCAACTGTTACGTTGTGAATATTTTAAAGCCTACATTCAGAAGTCACCAGAACTGTTGAATACAAGCCACATGTAATCAGAACCCTGGATTTAAAACTGTAACATGGTCATTCTGTTACCCAGGCATGTCAAGAGTGAAAGGGCAGAATCAGAGGGTCCTAAGGTCACATCGATGCTGTGTGGTCATTGGTCATCATGCCTGCCCCAGAGTCCCTTTTTTCCTCCATAAAATGGAGAGGCAAGACTCACTCTGGAATACATGCTTGTGAGGGTTAAGTGAGATGACACCTGGTCCCCAAGACATCAGATGCTTGGGTGACACTTTCAGGCTCCTGAACACCTGTATTTACCATCAAATCTGCACTTGACCTATCCCATTATTGACCTAATGCTTCCAATCTGCTTATTTTCATAATCAGATGTATTTGTTAAAAATATTTTAATAATAATGCTGTACATGGTGAATCTAAGATATACACATAAATTTCATCCTGAGGACACCAAGAGATGGAACTCATCAGGCAGGGATTGAGAAGGGGTTGGTGGGTGTCTGGGGTCCTGAGAATGGGTTGCTTGCTCACAGACAAAGAAAACACACTTATGGTTGCCAAAGGGAAAAGCAAAGAGGAAAAAACTTAAGAATTTTGGATTAGCAGATAATGTATATAAAATAGATAAACAACAAGGACCTCCTGCATAGCACAGGGATTTATATTCAATAATATCCTATAGCGGAAGAGAATCTGAAAAAGAATATATGTGCGCCTGTGTATAACTGAATCACTATGCTTTACACTAGACATTAATACAAAATTGTACCTTAACTATGGGGCTTCCCAGGTGGTGCTAGTGGTCAAGAACCTGCCTGCCAATGCAGGAGACATAAGAGATGTGGGTTCGATCCCTGGGTGGGGAAGATCCCTTGGAGGAGGGCATGGCTACTCACTCCAGTATTCTTGCCTGGGAAACCCCATGGACAGAGGAGCCTCGGGGGCTACAGTCCATAGGGTTGCAAAGGGTTGGACAAGACTGAAGCGACTTAGCGTGCGTGCATGTGCATTGAATATAGTCCCCTGTGCTACACGACCTTGTTGTTTGTCCACCCTAAATGTAGTCGTTTGCATCCACCAACCCCAAACTCCCGGTCCATCCCTCTCTCTCCCTCTATCCCCGGATTGTATAAATCTTTCGCCTTTTACAAAGGATGATGGACTGTTGATTTAGTTATTGCTCATCTCCCTGAACTACAGAAGGTCAGCTCCACAGGGGTGGAGACTTATGTTGTTCCCTGCTGGGTCCCCAGCACCCTGAAGAGTGTCTGGCTTCGAGGGGACGCTCTGCCAGCATTTGCTGAATGAATGAATGAATGGACACTATCCAAATGTCTAATCTAAGTCAGGGTACAGACACCCGCTCCACAGAGACTCGGTTACCCCTGACACTCTCCAGAAACATAAGAAAATCATCAAGAGGGAAAACTAGAGGTGTGAAATCACATCGAGGTGATGAATAAAAGCTGTCAGCATGTCAGGGGCAGGGACTGGCATCTGCAGCCATGATGCCCAACCTGAAGGCCCAGACGCTGCTCCCACGCTGGACGAAGGGACGGGACTGGCTGGGCTGGGCTCTGGGGGGCCGCCGTCAGCAAATTCTGCCAGAGGCCCCCCGTGTGTACCTCCGTCCCCGGTTCGGCCACGTCTGGCTCCTGTGGCGCTTCGGTCCCAGCCAGTCAATGCTGCAGTCTTCCTCCCGCTGGACAGCCTCCAAGCAAAGTATTTCCATTCCTAACCAGGTTCACCAGAGTCGGCGCCGTCCTTTGAGTTGAGGAGGCGGCCGGGGTGAGATGGAGGGTAGTGGTGAGGGGCTGGCCCAGGGCCGGCTGTGAGCTGGAAGCGGAGGGGCTGGCGTTCCGGGAACCCTGGCCCAGCCCGAGAGTTAATCCCAGATGGAGGCACCAAATGTGAGGGGGCCACAGGGCTAACGAGGCGGCAGCAAAACCCTTCCGGGATAATTACTGCAGACCCCTGAGGAGGGGGCGGGGCCGAGCAGGGGGAGGAACAGAAGGCACGACCCCCACCCCCTCTTTGAAGACAACGTCAGGCATCTCTGCCGTTGTGCTGGGAAGTCACACCTACTTAGGTAAAGATGGGAGCAAGGGTGTCAGAGCCACACTGAGGACTCAGCACTTCAGGGTCCCGAGGTCCTGCTCATCACCATGACCATCGTTGTGATCTCCACCGCCAGAGGTTATCTGGACCGCCCTGCCCTGCGCAGCACTCGAATCCGTCTACTCAGTGGTGGGCTTCGTGCTGAAAGGGAGGATGGGGTGGTCCTTTCTGGAGCTCTGCGTCAGATATCGGGAGAGAGAAAGCTCCCCGCGGCTCTCTGTCACCTGCAGGATAAATCTGGGTCTGGAGCATGATGGCAAAGTCAAGAAGAGCCCTTCAAGGGTCTGAACAGCTTGACTTCAAGACGCTCACACCCTCTTGGAGTTGGGGAAACACACGGGCACAGACACCTGCTCACACGGACGCGGACGTTTTACTCGGGATTCCCCCAAACTTGGGATGATCCAAACACTTTTCAACTGGGAACACACGTGTTATGGAAACTGCTTGACCTCACACACACACACACACACACACACACACAACTCCTGAGATGGGCCTGAGACGGGTGACAATGTGGAGGAGCCTCAGAGCGTAGGATTCTATTTGCAGGACGTTCTCAGATTGCCAAGCTGCCGGGACAGGGGACCAATCTCTGCTGTCCAAGGAGGGTGGGGAAGGTTTGACTCCAAAGGGGAAGCCGGGGGAGGTTTTTGTGGCAATGGAACTGGCCTGTGTCTTGACTGCGGTGGAGGTTACACCACTGTGTTTGTCAAAATTCACATGACTGCGTGCTTTAAGACTTAATTGCATTGCAGACAAGTTTTACTGTAATAAAAATGTTTTAAATGGGCTACTCTATATTTTAAGTGATATTGATACTCATTTGTTCACATTAAAAATGTTCGTGTGGGTGCATCTGTCTTAGGCGTTTGGGCTGCAAGTGACAGAAACCCCCACCCTCAAGTGAAAATGGAAACTGATCGGCCAGAGTAACTAGATGGTCCAGAGGCAGAATTTGGATACCAAATGACCCAGGGGCACTGAGGAGGCTGTCAGGACCCCAGCTCTTTCTGTGCGTCTGTCTGGTCTCCCTGCATCGTCCTCAGTTTCAGACAAGCACCCCTGTGTGATGGGCAGCTGCTCAAGGCTCATGTTCCTGAGTTCAATAATTCCATCAGGAAGAGGATGTCTCTGCCCAGAAGTCACCGTGATTGCACGCCTGCAACACAGAAGACTCAGCGAAGCTGAGCTCGGACTCAGGACCCACACAAACGAAGCATTTATTTTTAGATTTTTTTTTTTTTGATGTGGGTCATTTTTAAAGTCTTTATTGAATTTGTTATAATATTGCTTCTGTTTTGTTTTGGGTTTTCTTTTTTGCCCCTGAGGCATGTGGGATCTCATCTCCCCAACCAGGGATCGAACCCATACCCCGCGCATTAGAAGGTGAAGTCTTAACCACTAGACCACCAGGGAAGACCTGATTACTTAGGTGGTACTTTGTTACATAAAACCCAGTACTGGGAATGACTTTCCGGAACCAGGCACAGATCCTGCTTGGACAAGCTCACGAACGAGAGGCAGAGATGCTCTCGTGGGCTGATTCCTTTATTCACCCTTTTGCTGTGGGTCCAGCACACAGGGGAAGAGCTCTGACCGTGTGGTGGGCATGGGGGCTCCCACGATGGACTGAATGTCACCTTGCCCCCCTGGAGCCCAGAGGGTGCATGGGGGTGTCTCCACGGAGACCACGAATGCAGGTGCAAGGCAGCACACGGAGTGGACAGATTTGGCTGCAGAGCCCAGGCTGTGGATCCCAGAGCTGGCCACGGCGGGGAGGGCCCAGGGGCCCTGGGGTCCAGCTGGCCGGCCTTGGTCCACTCACATCCGGGCACAAGCTGTCTACTCTTCTAGCCAGACTCCGCTGCAGGCTTTAACTTCCCCCTCCCCTCATTGCCTCTGGCCCCGGCCCCGCCCTGCGGGTCAGCTGTGCCTCACTGTCCTCTCAAACTGCCCCTGCGTGACTGGCTGGGTGAGTGACCAGGCCTTGTTATTCTGTCCCAGGACCATCCAAGGGGCCGCCCGCCCACGCCGCTTGGACTGCCGTGTGGCCGGGAGGCACTGTCCCGGGCTCCCCCGTGGTCAAACATGACCCCTGACCCTGCCTGCCATACCAGCACACGCAGCCCTGCAGGGGACGAGCCCTGTGGCCTCCGTGCCCTCCCCTCCCGTCAGACTGACCCAGGCTCAGCGTGGCTCCCAGATCCGAGCTGGCCCAGGCCTGTGCCAACCTCCCTGGTGTCCAAACTTCCGGGAGCTCCCCTGGCCATGTCACGTGGGTCACCCAGAGCCTGGCGAGTCAGGCCAGGCTCCCAGACCCACCCTACGGGAGAAGCAGAGTCTGTGACTGGCGACACGGCCTGCCCAGGGCCCTCAGAGGGACAGCGGAGGATCGGACGGGAACCTGGGCACCCAGGCCCTGCTCTTGCCCCAGCAGCTAGACAACTGCACCCCCAAGGCCTGTACTAGCCATTCACCGGCTGATGGGCACGGGTTTTTATCCTGCTTGGAACTATTACAAATAAAGCTAGTATGAACATTTGTGGGCAAAACTTTAGCAGGCTGTGCATTTTAATTTCTTTTTGGTAAATGCCAGGCGTGGAGCAGCTGAGGTGGGCGTTTACATTTGGAGACTCTCCCAGAGAGCTTTCCAAAGTGGCCGCACTTTTACAAGCTCTCACCTTCAGGGGGATTTCCTGCAGCCCCACATCCACACCAGAATGGAGAACGGCCAAGCTTCGGGATTTCAGACGTTCTCCTAGGTGGGCTCCCCTGGTGGCTTGTGGGTAAAGGAACCCGCCTGCCAGTGCAGGAGACACAAGAGGCGTGGGTTCGATCCCTGGGTCAGGAAGAGCCCCTGGGGGAGGGCATGGCAGCCCACTCCAGTACTCTTGCCTGGAGAATCCCCATGGACAGAGGAGCCTGGCGGGCCACAGTCCATGGGGCTGCAGAGAGTCGGACACGAATGAGTGAGCTGGCACGCGTCCAGGTGGGTGGTGGCAGCTCTGGGACTCTCGGGGACAGAGCTCCAAGGGGGCCGGCCCGCTCAGCGCTGTTGCAGACCTCAGGGAGGCTCCGTGCTCCCTTCTTGTCTCGTTTTCCTCCACGTGTCTCACTCTGGAGAATGTCCGCTGCTCCATCTTCAAGTTCATTATTCTTTCATTCTGTAGTGGTCAATGCCCCCTCCCCCGTATTATTTTTACCTTGGGTGTCATTTCCTTGCTAGAAACTCAGAGTGGGTCTTCTCTGGAGCCCCAGGCCTCTCTCCCCTGGGCAGATGCGGGGCCCCCTGCTTCCACGAATGCCCCCCTTTCAAGTCATTCCCCCCCATAGAAGCCAGAGGAGTTTCCCCTTTTTTTAAGCCTAATGGAAATACATCCAATGTCTCCCTTTGCGTTTTAAATAAAATGCAAACTCTTGTCTGTCATATAGAGTAGAGTAAGTGAGAAAGAGAAAAGCAAATATCATCTATTAACACGTATATATGGAATCGAGAAAAATGGTACAGATGAACCTCTTTGAGGGGCAGGAACAGAGACGCAGATGGAGAACGGCCTTGTGGACGTGGCGCGGGAAGGGGAGCGTGGGATGAACTGAGAGAGCAGCGGTGACGTGTGCGCCACCGCGTGTAAAACAGCCAGTGGGAGGCAGCTGTTCGGCTCGGGGCGCTCAGCCCGGCGCTGGGTGCAGACCTAGAGGGTGGGGGGGCGGAGGTGCGAGGAGGCTCCAGGCGGAGGGGGACGTATGTGCACATACGGCTGATTCACATCATCATGCAGCAGAAATGAACGCGACATTGAAAAGCAATTATACTCCAACCAAAAAATAAATTAGGGAAAAAAAGGGAAACATTCAAACGCTTGGTCATGTTCACAGGGTTTTCACAGCCCGGCCTCCAGACCGCCCCTTCCATTTGTCCCCTCACTCCCAGCCCAGCACACAGGTCCTTTACATCCCACCACGTCCTCCTGCCGCAGCACTTCCGCCCGCACACATTTCTCTGTCAGGAGTGCAACACACACAAGCAAGTGCACACGTATGAATGCACACATGTGAAGATACACACACATACAAAGACATGTATGTGTGTATCCACACAGATACACATGTGCATGGAAGATACATGTACATGCACACACATACATAGACACGTGTATGTGCGTCCACACAGATACACATGTGCATGGAAGATACACATGCATGCACACACATACATAGATACGTGTGTGTGCGTCCACACAGATATACATGTGCGTGTAATACATGCACATGCATGCACACACGTGTGTACAGTGAGACACAGAGAACACACCAAAAGACTCATACACATATACACATGCACACACGTGTGACAGTCCTTCACATGGCTGGCTTTCTCCTCTTTCAGGCAGCTCCTGATCATTTTTCTAATTGTATTACTTATTTGTCTGATTAATCTGGATTTTTTTTCCTTCATCTCCACCAGCATGTGACCCTCTTGAGGTCAAGGATTGGTTCTGTTTTGTCCTCCATTTCATTCCCAGCAGCTAGGATAGGGGCCAGCGCACTATAGGTACTCAGTAGATGAATGAATGAACGAATGGATGGAAGAATGAACGGGTGGGTGGGTGGATGGATGGATGGGTTGACGGACAGATGACTAGGTTAATGGATGGATGGACAGATGAATGACTGGATGGTGGGTGGGAGGGTAAATCGCTCTGAGTCCCGGATCGTCCACCTTTATTCTGTGACCTTCGGCAAGCCGGTTAGCCTCCCTGAACCTCAGCTCCTCATGAGTGGAGGAGACGGGCCGTGCAGCAGAGCACAGCATTCCGCTCCTTGTTTGTCTTTCCCACCGAAGAGCACATCCTTCAGTCCCGTCGGTCCCACTCCCAGCTCCACTTCCTGTGCCCAGCATAGGATCCAGCATGCAGTCGGTGCTCAATACATAGTCTGTTGGAAAGATCAACACTCGAAAAGCTGACGTCACAGCAGAGATGCCCCAGCTTGTGCAGTTCTGTCCCTCTCGCCAGCATCTTTAGCTGGGTAGGCAGGACCAAGGTGCAGACAGTGGGAGGGTCTACAGACATGCGATGCTCACATCTGGGGATGGAGTCTTGGGGGCGAGGATAGAAGGGGAAAAGTCAGGGAAACAGAGAGGCTTCTGGACGGAGCCAGCAGAGTTTGCGGTGGGGTTTGCTGAGCCTGGGACGATGGGGTGGGGGTGGCTGGGAAAAGAGTGGGGAGAAAAATCCAGAAGTCCAGCTTGGCCATGAGCTGTTTGACATGTCTGAGAGACCCCAAAGGGAGATGTCAAGTGGCCGGCCGGATATGCGGGTCAGAGTTCAAAGGAACGGTCAAAGCTGCAGGGACAAATTTGGAAGTAATCAGCTTAAGGATATTTAAATCCATGGGAACTGGTGAGATCACCCAGGGAGAAGGATGGAGAGATAGAAAGAAATCCTGGTCCAACCCCCAAGGAACCCTCAAGACCGTAAGTCCCAGGGGCCCAGGGACCCCCTGGGTGTATCAGGCCCGTGGTCCCTTAGGCCCAGAGCAGCACCCTGCTCCTGATAAATTTACTACATCCTTGCCATTTAGGGGGTCTGCAGGGGAGCAGGATTGAGGCAGGAGGAAAAGAAGGGGAGGGGAGTCAGAGAGACCTGGAGAAGAATGTGCTGGAAGGAGTGGGTAGCCTTCTGAACGGACTCCCTCTGCCCAGGAAGGTGAGGGCAGAGAAGAGGTCTGGGTTTTGGCAACAACAGAGGTGGCTGATACGGGCCCTTCTGGTGGGGTGGGCAAGGCACGGGCAGATGGGTGCCAAGGAGGGAAGTGGGGGGCAGCTGGTGGGGGGATGAGGAGGTAATAGATGCCCCCCAGATGAGAGGTAACTGGGTGATCTGTGGGCCAAGCGTTAGTTGCTCTGCCCTGTCTGACTCTTTGCGACCCCATGGACTGTAGCCCACCAGGCTCCTCTGTCCATGGACTTCTCCAGGCAAGAATACTGAAGTGGGTTGCCTTGCCCTTCTCTAGGGGATCTTCCTGACCCAGGGATCAAACCCAGGTCTCCTGCATTGCAGACAGATTCTTTAGCCACCAGGGCCCAGGGGACCCCATTCAACAGAGAGGGAGCAACAGCAGGTGCTGGTGGGAGGGTGAAGTCAGGGGGCAAGAAGCCCTTGGGAAGGGATTGGGGGGGGTGTCTGCACTAGATGGGGAGCCAGGGAGCCGAGGCCAGGAGGAGCCTGCCTCCATCAGCCCATTTTACACCCGGGGAAACTGAGGCTGGGAGGAAGCAGGGTTGCAGCCTTGCCATCAGGGAGGGGGCTGCACACTCAAGCTCTCCTTCCAGGACCTGAGCAGCTTGGAGGTCTACCCCGGACTCCTGTCATCCTCGCTCCTGTCCTCTACTTTCTGAATTTCCCATAAGGAAGCCTCTCAGCCGCTGGTGTTGTGCTGGGAGATGGAATGTCCAGATGGGCACAGAAAGCTGCAAGGCGATCTGGCTCCTTGGGGACCCTCTGGCTCCTTCTCTTCCCACCCACCCCTGGACAGTGCCCCACCCCAACTCTGCCCGGCTGGGGCCGCTGGGCTCCCCAGGCTGGGCCCTTCTCCCAGCTCCTGCTTCCAGCCCGGTGGCCTTGGGGACCAGGGCCCCAGGATGGACTCCTAGGGCCTGATGGTGCAGCGTGGGCAGACCCTCTCCTGGGAGGTCACTGGTTCACGAATTGGAGGGATCCTCCCAGCAAGAGGTGAAACACGAGACCTGCGAGAAAAGCAAAGGGCAGCCTGTGAAACCCAAGGCCAGACAAAGGCGCCTGAGCAGAGGAGGCCTGGGCTCAGGAATGGGGCGAAGCTTGGGGGCTCCTGCTGGCCTGAGGGGAGGGGCCGCAGCCAGCCTCGGGTTTCCAGATCCCAGAAGCCCAACCTTGTGTGTGTGTAGGGGGGTGGTCCCTGGGGACCAAATATACCCTTCATAACACTCACCAGAGAAAGGAGGCAGGGAGGAGGCATCAGACCCCACCCCTAGAGACTGCGGGCTGTGGGGGCCACACCCCACAAGTTGGGAGTGGGCAGGGTCACTGCAGCCCAGACTTCCCAGGGATCTCTATCCTGACTCACTCCCTTGCCTGGGGTCTAGCAGGAAATGTGGGCCTCGGACTGCCCAGGCTGTGTGACCATGGGCGACTCGCTCACCCTCTCTGAGCCCGATGCCCTGTCTGCACAGCCAGACTCCAGGAAGTGCACCAGGCTGGGGCTGCTCCCTAAGCTCCCTAAGCAGTGGCCGTATCCTTACCCTGGGGTGGGGGCAGATGTTAGGAATCCGAGCTGCAGGCCCAGGTCAGGGGCCAGCTCCCGCTGTCCCCCTTGCAGAATTCCGCCCGCCTGGGGTGGGCAGCGTGGCGGGAGGGTGCGTCCAGGAGCAACTCGCATTCTTGAGGGTTTTTTACAGTCTGCCCTCTTGTCCTTCCCTTTTTGTGTCCATCCCTTTCTTCTCCCACTGTTCTCTTCCAAGGCTCTCTGGCCTCCGAATTAGCTAAACCCTGGAGGAAGCAGCAGGGCCTGGAGCCTGGAGCGGATGTTCATCTGGTCTCCGCACTTGGAGGAAGAGGCGAGGCCTTTGTCCCCTGGGCAGTGCCTGCCTTCGCTGCTGCTGCTGGGCTCAGAAGTCTTCAAACAGGCCCCCATCCCCCGGCAAGCCCCTTTTGCATAATCCACTGGAATCTCCCAGACAAAGCCTGCTTAGAAGTTAATTTGGGAAAGAGGTAGCCAGGGAAAGAAGGTTCCCGGTGAGAAGGGGGCCCTGAGGGAAGCTGCCCCGTGGAGAGATGCTCTCGGGTTATCTGAGACGTCAGCGCAGGCCGAGCAGGGATGGGTTTGGGCTTCGAAGCCCAAATGTGCAGTGCCTCCTCAGGGAGTGTGAGCTTGGGCCGCCCCGCGGCTGTCGGATGCTTCCCGGTGTGGGGTTACTTGGGCTTCCAGGAAGCCCCTTAACCAGGGGGTGGCTGGGGCTGCAGACCAGCTGGGCTGCCCAAGTCACCAAGTGACCGAGGGGCTTTGGAAGCCCCGGCCACCCTGTGCCACCGGCAGGTGACATACGTGTCCTGCGTGGCCGGGAGAGTCTGCGTGTTGTATCACATCCTCGTCCGCCATTCAGCAACCAGCTGCTAAATGATCAAAGTGAGCCGGCAGTAGGAACTGCGACCACATCCTTATGGGCTGACGTTCTAGTGGAGGAGACAGAAAACAAGACAGACACACAAAGAAAGCCAAGTCAAGAAAATAAGGCAAAGGAGGGTACTTTGGGATGAGTTGCATCGCCCCAAATTCATGTCGGAGTCCTACCCTCCAGTACCCCAAAAGGTGACTATATTTGGAGACACGGTCTTTACAGAGGTCATCAAGGGAGAGAGAGGTCACTGGGGTGGGTCCTCACCCCAGAGGATGGCTGGCCTCACAAGGAGAGGAGAACAGGACACACGTATCCATTGAGGGGCCACCAAGTGAGGACGCAGGGAGAAGACAGCCGTCCACGACCCGAGGAGAGAGGCCCGGAACAGACCCCTCCCTCGGAACCCTCAGAAGCAACGAGCCTGTGGATAGCTCCACTTTGGACCTGTGGCCCCAGAACCGTGAGGCCGTCCATTTCTGTTATTTAAGCCACGCCATCTGTGCAGCAAGAGCAAGTGAATCCAGAAGGCAATAGAGGACGGTGGGGTGGGGATTTAACGGGTGGTCTGGGACAGCCTCTCTGAACAGAATGAAAAGTTAAGAGCCAGCCCTGGACAGCAGAGGGGCAGGGTGAGGTCCTGAGACTGGGAGAGCTTGGCCTGCCCTCCCAAACCAGCAGTAAGGCAGCGAGGATGCGGAGGAGACAGGGAGGGGCAGAGAGGCAGCCGGGGGTGGGGGGTGTCTTATGGGCTGTGGGAATTGGTCCCGGAGTGGCTGTCAGCGCCTCTGCTGGGCCCTCTTCTGCCAAGCAAACCCCACACGCCTGGAGCCACCCTGCCGCCAGGGCCTACTTGCCTCCTGAGCAGAGGCAACGGTTCTCAGCAACGTTCTCCCAGCAGAGCCGCTCTCCTGCATCTGTGGGGTCGAGCGCCAGGGGAGCCTGTCTTTGGGTTCCGAGCTCCATAGGAACCCAGACCACTCTCCCCACACCCCAGTCCCTGTCATCGCTCCTCCCTCTGGTCTCTGGACTGTCTGTCTTGATCCTGTAGCCCCGGGCTTTAGCCCCTGGGTCCTCATGCCTCAAAAATGAATTTGATGTTAAGTCGCTCAGTTGTGTCCGACTCTCTGTGACCCCATGGACTGCAGCACGCCAGGCCTCCCTGTCTGTCACCAACTCCCGGAGTTTGCTCAAACTTATGTCCATTGAGTCGGTGATGCCATCCAACCATCTCATCCTCTGTCACCGCCTTCTCCTTCCATCTTCAATCTTTCCCAGCATTGGGGTCTTTCCCAATGAGTTGGCTCTTCACATCAGGTGGCCACAGGAGTGGAGCTTTAGCTTCAGCATCAGTCTAAACACGATATTAGTGTTTATTTGCTATCTTCCTTTCTGCAGGGTGGTGATTCTTCCAGCTCAGCTCCTGCTGGGGTCCCCCTGGCAGCTACGCTGGGCTGAACAGATGTGCTCCGAGAACAGCTGAAGTCGGGGGTCCAACACCCTCCCAGCCCAGCTCTCCACACCAGGTCATGTGCCCCCCACATCCAGGGCTGAAGGTCCTTCCTCCAGACTCAGCTGCCCAGGGGTCCCCCTGCACCCTGACCCTCACTTCCCAGGGCCCTTGGCTCCCAGAGGTGGAGCTCACAGGGTGGCACCCAGGCCTGCAGACTCTGGGGACTGAGCCCATCCCTTCTGGGTCCAGCTGCCAGTCTCCCAGGGGACAGTGTCGCCAAGCCAAGGCATGGTCCCCGGGCTGGTTTTCACAGCCAAGAGGGGCCAACAGGTATGGACAAATGGCCGGCCAGCCCTCCCTGCCCGGCATCCCAGGAATGTGATAAGCCACCCATGCCACTGACCCCCACCCACCCCAGCCCGGCTTCTTGTGTCTGCCCAGCCCTCCTGCCCTTCCCTCCAGCCCCTCAGCCAGTTCCCAGGGCCACGTTTCACTGCTAATTGACCAAGGGACGAATAAAGTCCAGGACAGGGCTGCAGAGGCCGAGCTTCCCAGGGTTTCGTGCAAAGGGCCTGGAGGCTGCGGTTCTGCGCTCAGAGGAGAGACAGAGACAGGGAGAGAGACAGAGACAGAGAGACACAAAGAGAGACAGAGATAGGAGGAGAGACAGGGAGAGAGACACAGAGAGACAGAGAGACAGAGAGGGGAGACAGGAGGGTTCTCTGGCCCAAACGCTGCCCCAGTTTCAAGGTTGGAGGGTCCCCTGGAGAGGCAAGGGGTCCAGATTCAGATACATCAGTTCTTTTGGTGACTAACCCCTAAAGCAGGGGGTAGTTCTGGACGTCAGGGAGTCCATCAAGTAAAGCTGGGTACTCGGCAGGGGGGTTCCAGCCCCTCTACATCACATCTGACTTTGTGTCCCTTCCACGAGGCTCAGGGTCTGATCGCTGTGGGGGCCCCAGACAGACTGGACTTGGATCAATGGATACACTCCTCACTACCTCATCCATCAACCCTGCAAAGAAGGCAGATGGCCCCATTTCACAGAGGAGAAAACTGAGTCAAGGAGAGATTAAAGGTCTAAGCTAAGGCCATATGGCAGGGGTGGAGCCAGCCTCCTTCCACTGTGCACCCTAGCACTTAAAGGAAACTGAATACGAAAATGTGATCCCCGCTGTCTCTGGGTAGGCATGGAGTCGGGGTCAGCCCTGGCCATACCAGACCCTGCTAGGGACCCTGGTGGCTCAGGTGCAGGCGGTGGGGAAACCTCAGCCTTTCCAGAATCGAGGCAGTGCTGAAGGCTCTTCTTGTTCCCCGAGGAGCCAGAAACTAGCTCCAGGACCTAGGCGAGACCCGGGCAGGGTCTGGGTGGTGGGGCCCCCCAGCCCACAGCCCTGACAGCCTCTGTTGTCCTAGGTACAGAGGGGGTGAGTACTGGGGACTTGAAAAGGTGTCCTTGGGACAGGCCAGCTTCGGGGAGGTCCTGGCAACTAAGCAAGGCCAGGCCTGGAGCCAAAGGCCAGCGTGCAAATGAAGCCAGTCCCCGGGTCCACCACCGGCACCCAGACAAACCAGGCACTGAGTTTAAGAAGCCAGGGCCCCTCTTTTCTTTAGGAGCGCAGCAACGCAGACAAACTGAATTTCATGCTGCATTCTCCATGGACATCGTAAGCTGCCCCTTGGGTCTTCCCAGGGACCACCCCAAGGCTCAGCTCCCTCCTCCCCCGCTGCATGTCACGTGTTTCCACCCACTCCCAGGACAGGCCCTGTGTTGGTGAGGTGGCCCATTTGGTCCTGGCAACTTGGTCCTGCAGGGAATGTGCTCACTGCCCTTGGAACCTCTGCTGGCCACCACATCTGCTGTCCAGCCTCATACTGGAACACCTAGCCCTCTGTCTCCCACACCTCTCACATTCCCCCCACCAGACTCCCCACCATTCCCCCAGATGCCTCCAGCCAGCTAAGGCCCAACATTTCTGAGACCCGAGGCTCCTCCTACCTGGATTCCTCTTCCGCTCAGCAGTGATTCCCTTCAAGACCCAGGTGGGCATCACCTCCTCCAGGAAGCCTTCCAGTTGTCCCCCAGCAGTGCCTCCTGCCTCTCTCCTCCACCTTAGGGTCCTAAGTGATCTCCCTTTCCAAAAGATATGTCCACCCGACCTGTGAATGTGACACTACTTGGAAAAGAGTCTTTGCAGACATGATTACGGTAAGGGTCTCAGGATGAGATCATCCTGGGTTGGGGTGGGGCCTAAACGCAAGGACAAGTGTCCTTAGAAGGAAAGGAGAGGACACAGAGAAACACGCGGAGGAGAAGGCCACGTGAAGGTGAAAGCAGAAATCGGAGCGATGCCGCTGCAAGCCAAGGACGGCTGGAAACACCAGAAGCCAGGGAGAGGCCCGGATGCTTTCTTCCTCACAGCCCTCAGATGGAACAACCTTGCCGACCCTTTGATCTTAGACCTCACACCTCCATAACTGAGATGGTCAGTTTCTGTTGTGTGAAACCACCGAGTGCCTGGCAGTTCATCACAGCAGCCCCAGGACTTGGATACAAGCTCTTCATCCACAGTTCCCCCCTCCCATCAGCTGAGATCTCGTCTCCTTCTCCCCCAAGATTGCCAGCTCTTCAGTGCTGCACATTGCCAGCATGGATGTTGCTTGATTCACAGCAATAATATCTCAGTAAACAAAAGTGAAAGGAGCTCAAGGGTGAAAGGCCAGGTTTTTCTGGAAAACCCTAGCCTTGCCTGGTGGCTCCATCGTGCCCACGGTTGACATACACTTAACCTCTTTCTTCCTCTTTGCCATCCTGTACCATGCTTGGGAAGAGTCGACTCACTGGAAAAGACCCTGGTGCTGGGAAAGTTTGAAGGCAGAAGGAGAAGAGGGTGACAGAGGATGAGATGGTAGGATGGCATCACTGATTCAGTGGACATGAACTTGGGCAAACTCCAGGAGGCTATCAGGAGCAGGGAGGCCTGGCATGCTGCAGCCCATGGGGCCACAGAGAGTCGGACACGACTTAGCGGCTGAACACCACCACCACCACCACGTCCGGGAACATCAGATCGTCTGGAGAAGGAGGGAGAAGCCGGCCAGATTCCCACGGGCAGACAGGCCTGCAGGGTTCTTAGTCCATCCGGAGGGACTCGGCACTGTGCCTTCTGGGACGTGGCTCACCTCCTCACCTGTCCCCTCCTTCCTGCATCCGTGATAGCCTCACTCATTTAATGCAGGGATGGTCATCACCTGACCACTGTCTGCTGCTTTGTGGTCTGTTAGAGGTTGGGGGCGTCTTACATATACAATCTGGTCCCAGCTTCCAGGGACCACCCCAGCCTGGGAGACGAGAACAGCAGAGCCAAGGACCCCACTCGGGGTCCACATTTTGCTGTTCCTGCCACCTGGACGACTTTTTCTCTTCCTGATCAGATGCCTGCGTCCTACCCGTTTTTCAAGATTCAGATGCTCCACATTTTCTTTGCAGATCAGATCCAAGGCTCTTCTGGCCAGCCCCACCCACCTCTTCAGGGGAATGTGGGAGAGGGCAGTGGCGGAGTCTGATATTTTCTGCCGAGTGCATCCTTGGCACTCACTGGATTCTCCCAAGGTTCTCTAACGTGCTTAATAATGTCTTAAGCCTCACCTCTCACCCATCTGCCCAAGCCATCTTTTAGCCAGAAGGCCACTCTCCCTAAAGGCCCCCCTCCAGGCAAAGCTGAAGGGGAGCTGGGCTTCTTAGTAGAACACTGACTTCCTGTCCTGCAGGCTACAGGTCTAACATTTTGACCACCTGATATGAAGAGTCAACTCATTGGAAAAGACCCTGATGCTGGGAAAGTTTGAAGTCAGAAGGAGAAGGGGGCAACAGAGGATGAGATGGTTAGATAGCATCACTGACTCAATGGACATGAACTTGGGCAAACTCCGGGAGACAGTGAGGGATAGGGAGGCCTGGCATGCTGCAGTCCACTGGGTCAAAGAGAGTTGGACACGACTTAGTGACTGAACACAAAATAAACATTTCTTAGCACTGATGCTGGTTTTTGTTTATAAAAACAAAAACTAACTTTTTAGCCTAGGTACTGGCGTTTAGTGATTCAACACCCGTCTCACACTGGGAACAGGAGAGCCAGCCACAGGCCAGGTGAAAGCTGGTGATCCTGGGGCTTCAGGCACGTGCCGGGCCTTGGTTTACCCGCAGTGTGACCTGACCCAGCCCTGAGGGGAGGCCTGACTCCCATCCACTGCCTACACCCTACAGGGCCCATGCCTACTTCTCCCACGCAGACTGCAGGCTCACCTCCACGGGCCACCTACTGCACCCTCAGCAAGCCTCTGCAGGACAGCATGTGGTGGGGCAGAGAGTCCTGGCCGGGTCAACACCAAGTGCTCTGCTTCCAAGCCAGCTTCCTGCCGTGACCTGCCATGGCTCACTTCTCCCCGGGTCTCTCACCCACCTGAGTTCCAACCCCTCCCAGGGCTGTATACTCAACCTTCAACCAATAGGGAGTTCATCCATCCTTGTAGCCATAATGAAACCAGCAAGCTCAGGGCTGGGGCCCAGATGCGTAAAGCAATGTGCCAGTCAAGGGGCAGGTTAGGCCACTGCAATGAGGCCCCAAAACAGAGCGGCTTAAACCAGGTCATTGATTCTTCTTTCTCATCGGAGCCCAAGTAGGCAATCCAGGAGCAGTCTGGAAGGGTGATGGGACAGGGTGGCCCTGGGTCCATGAGGCTTGAACTGACTCGTGTTTCATCTCATCCGAGCCTGTGGATAGGGCAGAAGGAGGGGAAGGCTCATTGTCTTTATATTTTGTGTGTGTGTGTGTGTGTGTGTGTGTATATATGTAATTTTATCTTATTTTTTAAACTGGAGGATAATTGCTTTATAACGTTGTACTGGTTTCTACCATACATCATCACCAATCAGTCATAACTATACTTATACATGCCCTCCCCCTTGAGCCTCCTTCCCTCCCCCTCCAATCCCATCCCTCTAGGTCATCACAGAACGCCAGGCTGGGCTTTCTCTGCGTTATACATCAGCTTTCCTCGAGCTATCTATCTCACACATAGTAATGTACATACGGGCTTCTCTAGTGGCTCAGTGGTAAAGAATCCGCCTGCAATGCAGGAGGCGCAGGAGACGTGGGTTTGATCCCTGGGTCGGGAAGATTCCCTGCAGGAGGAAATGGCAATCCACTCCAGTATTCTTGCTGGGAAAATCCCATGGACAGAGGAGCCTGGCGGTCAGAGGAGTCCACGGGGGTCACAAAGAGTTGGGCACCACCCAGCGACCAAGCACATAGTGTATATATCTCAATGCTACTTTCCCAATTCGTCCCACTTTCTCCTTCCCCCACTGTGTCCACAGGTCCATTCTCCACATCTGTGTCTCCATTCCTTCCCTATAAATAGGTTCCTCTGTACCATTTTTTCTAGATTCCATATATATGTGTTAATACACGATATTTGTTTCCCTCTTTCTCACTTCACTCTGTGTAACAGGCTCTAGGGTCATCTGCCTCCCACAACTGACTGAAATTCATTCCTTTTTATGGCTGAGTAGCATGCCATTGTGTAGATGGACCACACCCTCTCTATTATATATGTATTTTTAAAGATCTATTTATTTGGTTTCACCAGGCCTTAGTGACAGCACGTGAGACCTCCAATCTTCACTGCAGCATGTGAGATCTCTAGTCCTGGTATGTGGGATCTAGTTCCCTGACCAGGGATCGAACCCGGGCCCCCTGCATTGGGAGTGTGGATGCTGAGCCCCTGGTCCCCCAGGGAAGTCCAGAGAGCTCGCTGTCCTCCTTTCAGAGGTGGGGCTCGGCCGCCGCAACGTCGCCTCTGCTCCCAGCGCTGTCTCACTGCACAGTGAACGTCCACACATCGCGTGTGCCACACGTGTGCCTGACCCATGGCTCTCAACTGGCCACAGCCCGCCGCCCAGGGCACGCACATTGAGACCCTGCCACCCGGTCGTCAGACAGCCTCAAACTTCTCCTCAGAGACAAAACAGCAGCTCTCCACGTGTGGGCTCAGGAGGTCTGAGGGGTCAACATTACTTTCATGGTAACACTGAGATCTTATTTGCCTTTTCCCCCCTCATTATTTCATGAAGATACAGTGGAGTTTTCCAGAGACTACATGAAATGGGACGAAATTATCACTTCTGCTAGCTAATAGGATATATGCTTCTATATTCTCGTATTTTAAATGTTTTCTCCATTGAAGATTCTTTAAAGCCCCTTGGACTGCAAGGAGATCAAACCAGTCAATCCTAAAGGAAATAAATTCTGAATATTCATTGTAAGGACTGATGCTGAAGCTGAAGCTCCAATACTTTGGTCACCCAATGCAAAAAGCCAACTCCTGATGTTGGGAAAGATTGAAGGGAGGAGGAGAAGGGGGCGACAGAGGATAAGATCGTTAGAAAGCATCACCGACTCAATGGACATGGATTTCAGCAAACTCTGGAAGATAGTGAAGGAGAGAGGAGCCTGGTGTGCTGCAGTCCATGGGGTTGCAAAGAATCAGACATGACCTAGCAACTGAGCAACAACAGCAAGAAATATCAATAGATGAAACACACATCAACAAAATTTTTTGAAATATTCAATAATTTTTAGAATGCAAATGGACTCTGAGATTTAAAAAATTATAAACTACTGAACTAGAAGATAAAAAAAAAAAATTGGGGTCAGACAGCAAGCAGAAACAGATGCTACAACAACCTACAAGGACTCCTCAGGCCCGGTCCTGGCTACCAGCTCACAGATTCACACAAGCACCTGGAAGTTCAAAGTCTGACTCTTAGACATTTGGAAACAGGTATATTCCTTACCAGTTAGGATGCTGCAACAGCAATTCAGGGCCAGGCTTGGAGCTCAGTGCTCAAACTGTATTGTTATTAAACCGTCATACTGCCCCTGCAGGCTTGCAGCCCCGTGGAGGTACATTTCCTCCAGCAGAAGGCAGAGCTGGGCTCCGTTCTGGGCTTGCCACTCCCAGATTGTACCACTTCCTTTTGCAGATTACTCGGAACCTCAGTTTTCTCATCTTTAAAATGGGGACGATGCTCCAGAGCCTTGTCAGTCAGTCGGGGTAACCAGGAATTCCAGAAAGCAGTTTGCACAGGGTTCATGCTGCAGTTCCTGAAATGGCGAGCCCTAGCCAGGATCGGAGGGGAGCGGGGGGCGGCAGATTAGGACAGAAATACCACTCCCCAGCTCATCAGCTCTCCTCTCCCAGGGCTCACTCTGACATTCAAGGCTCTGTCCACATGGCCACAACCCACATTACAGGAGAATTTTCTGTCCCACTTTTGAATTCTGCTGAGTCTGACTTTCCCAAGCAAGGGGGTCGCCCCCTGAAGAGCAAAACCTGCTCTGTCAGCCACACGACCACGTTGTCTGGGGAGAAGAGCGGGAAGCGGCCCCCTTAACCACACTCTCCCCAAAGAGCATTTGTAAACACAAGCCTGGTTTATAACGTCAGCAAACAGAACATGTTTTCCTACTTAACAGGAAATGCAGTGGAATGGCCGGGTTCCCCCACTGCGGCCCCAGCCTTCACATGCATGCAGCACATGCAGCTAGGTCAAGGTCAGTGACCAAGAAGGGGGCGGGGTGGGGGGTGGGGCGGCGACCAAGCCCTCCGGTTTGCACAGGTTCCTAGCATTCGCACGTGTTGGGAGCCCCCTGTCTCCCTGCACTGGCCAGGGAAAAGGGCCCCACATCTTCCCGCCCCACTGCCTTGTCCCCTGGCAACCTGCCTGTTCACGCTGGGGGTGCTGCAGGGCTTTCTCTGGGGCTGGAGTCAGATGGAACCATAAGCAAAGAAATGCGTTTCTAACCGCTCAAGCCCTTTCACTGTCACAAGATCTTGAATGTCAACACTGACCACGCAGGGAAGCCCAAGGGCTATTGTCAGGAGCCGCAGCCAAGCCTCAGAATGACACAATTGTACCAGAACCCTGAAAGGTCTAAGGAATTAAAAAAAAAAAAAAAAAAAACACACCCTCCTCCTCATTCCCCTGGGGGAGGGGTCTCGCAAGGTAGGCGTGGCCGCGCCATTCATAGTTGCGGGGGACCGAGGCCCCACGCAGAGTCTAGGCGCTCCGCGGCCGCTGATTGGGCCTCGCCGCCGGCGGTTCAGCCAATCCGCTGTCTGGGAAGCTGGCCATTCATGAAAGCAGTTGCGGAGAGGAAGCTGGGGCGGGGAAGTCCCGGGTTATCTGTGTGCCTCGCGGTGCCCCCTTAGGGCACCGGGCCTTCCGTCCTGGCCCTCCCAGGGCCAGCAAGGCGCGGGCCCCTCGTAGCGGAGACCCGACTAGAGGCTCAGAAACAGGCTAGGCTTTTTGGAAGTGCCTCCCGGGCAGGGCCTGGCAGCCAAACGCTGCCTCCTTCAGTCAACTGTGGCCATGAAGTCATTTTTTTCCCCCTGCTGATTGAAATCATCTGTTTTCAGTTCCCTGACAAATTCATTGAGTTCCCTCTGAGGCTGGGGCCCCTCGGCTGCACAGTCTGGAGCTGGAACTGTGGCCCAGACCCACACAGTTTCATCTTTTGGATTTACATGGGCTCCAGTTTCCAGAAACCCAGTGAAAGAAGCACTGTGTGAGCGATAGCCAGTGGGCTTTAACAGCCCTGGCTCCAGCGGGGATGCTTCTTAAAGGGCTGTTTTAGGAGCATCCCTGTGCTGCTCAAGGGGCCTGGCCATGGCCCCCCAGCCCTGGTCCTTCAGATTCCAGGAGCTCCAGATGACAATGTGGCCAAGAAAAGGCCCAGAGCACCACACATCTGCTCTCTTAAAAGGGAAACGGCTGAGTGGAATGCTGGCCTCATCTTCCTGCAGATGAGCCCCTCATTTCCTCTTGCGATACAGCTAGTGGCTTAAACAACACATTCACGGGTTGAGTTATATTTTGGGAGTGACTGTTCTGCAGTTGGGGGAAGGGATGATGTCTGCTTTTGCACTTAACTCCTGCAGGATCATGCTGACTGTGCCCTGACTCCACGGCCTGCCCTCCTCTCTGGGCCTCCGTGTTCTCCCCTGTAAAATGGGCATTAAGAATACCTAGCCCTCAGCCACTGAGAGCATCCAGTAAAATAAGCAACACAGGGACCCAGTGCGTCATTAAGAACTCCATCACTGACGTCGGCTGTTGGTTTGAGGTCAGCGGTGACTAACTCGGAGGGCAAAAAAAGGGTCAAGTTGCATTCCCTGGTGCCAGAATCAAGACCCAGAGCCAACAGAGACCAGTGGGCCCTGCAGTCTTGGGGACACCCCTTCTCAAGCCGCTCACAGCCTCCAGCGACGTGCTGGAGCCACTGGGACCGTGAGCAGCAGGGGAATTTTTCTCAATGGAAAGATTTCTTCATAGCAAGTGTTTTGCAAACCCCTCCTGGGCTGTTGATAATGAATCTTGGCTCCTTGACTTCCAAGTGTGTTACGTAAGCCCAAGAGGTTGGTTGAAGGAAAAAAAAAAAAAAGAAAGAAATATGTAGCTTGAGATAGCAGGCAGGCAGGTTCCGCAGCTGTTCAAACTTTCAGCCACCTTCCCAGGCCGAGCGGACTCCCAGCTTCGGGCCTGTCAGGACCAGGCTGGGGAATGTGAAGCATGAAATCTGGGTAAGAGAAGCCAGGACTACAGAGCCGGCTATGGGCGGGCCTCTCACAGGCCTTTCTGAAGAGCTAGCACCCCGGATTCCACTCCAGCAGCCTCCGTGTCTGGGGTGGGCAGAGAAGGGTGCCCGTTCCCACCGCTGTGCCCATCATGCTTGGCTCTGCAGCACCCATGCAGCAAGCAGGCGTGGGGAAACCAAGGCCCAGGGACAAGACGGGGGGGATGGTTTCCTCCTAGGCCACGTGAGCCTCGGAGGTGGCAGCCACTGAGAGCAAATAAAGGAAGCACAAGAGGAGCTGGGCCAAGAGGGGAAGCCAGATTCCACCACTTCTCACTTCTGCTCTGCGCTCAATGGGCTTCTCTTTTCATCTGTTTCCTTAAACTACAGGTGTTGGGGTAGAAAGGCCTGTGACTTTCCTAATCTGGCTCTTGTTCCGGCTTTGGCAATGCAGATAAAACTGACGAAGACTCAGTGACCTATCTCAGTGTGGGGGTCAGAGGCCTGGTTAAGCCCTGGGTAACTCAAGAAGGGCCTCTTGTCTCCCTGAGCCTTTCTTCATCATGTGCAAAATAGTGGCCATAGTGGGCTGTCAGCAACCAGCCAGTGGAAACAGGTTGGAGAAACCTTCAAGGTCACACAAACATATCCAGTATGTCAGAGTGTTAAAGCGTGCAACATGGCATTCAGAATATGTGAGCCCAACTAGAAAGTGTATTAGTCATAACAGGCTAGATCATGCCATAGTAACAAACAACTCTCGCCCATCCCTGATCTGAATGACTTAATTCAAGGTCAACCAGCAGTTTCTGTAGAAATACTGTAGACTCTGTGGGCCATACAATCTCTGTGCAACTCCTCCACAATTATTTATAGTACAAAAGTAGCTTCAGACAAAACCTAAGTGTGTTCTGATAGAACTTTATTTATAAAAACGGGTGGTAAAATTCTAAAAGACACATGTACCCCAGTGTTTATTGCAGCACTATTTACAATAGGCAGGACGTGGAAGAAATCTAGATGTCCACTGACAGATGAATGGATAAAGAAGTTGTGCTACTACATATATATACAATGGAGTGTTACTCAGCCATAAAAAGAAATGAATTTGAGTCAGTACTAGTGAGGTGGATGAGCCTAGAGCCTGTCATACAGAGTGGAGTAAGTCAGAAAGAGAAAAACAACTATTGTGTATTAATGCATATATACGGAATCTAGAAAAATGATACTGATGAACCTATTTACAGGGCAGCAATGGAGACACAGACATAGAGAACAGACTGTGGTCGCAGTGGGGAAAGGAGAGGGTGGGATGAGTTGAGAGAGTAGCATTGAAACATACACAGTCCCATGTGTCAAATAGAGAGCCAATGGCCATTTCCTATATGATGCAGGGAGCTCAAACCCAGTGCTCTGTGACAACCTAGAGGGGTGGGATGGGATGGGCGGTGCGAGGGAGGTTCAAGAGGGAGGGGGTATATGTATGCATATGGCCATTCATGTTGATGTATGGCAGAAAGCAACACAATGTGGGCATGTGTGCTAATGTGGGCATGTGGGCCGCTTCAGTTGCATCTGACTCTTTGCAACCCTATGGCCCGTAGCCCACCAGGCTCCTCTGACCATGGGATTCTCCAGGCAAGAATACTGAGGTGGGTTGCCATTCTCTCCTCCAGGGGATCTTCCTGACCCAGGGATGGAACCCACATCTCCTGCATTGGGAAGTAGGCTCTTTACCCCTGAGCCACTGGGGAAGCCCCACTCAACACTATATTGTAAAGCAATTATCTTGCAATTAAAAATAAATAAATTAAGAAAACAGGTGGTGAGCCCAAATTTGGCCTAAAGGCCTACCGATTCTTGACTTAAAATGACAAACACTCATTTTTCACTTGCGCCACACCTCTAAGGTAGAGGCGGCCTAGGCAGTGTGTACTCCAGGAACCCAGGTGATAGAGGGTCCATCTCTAACCACGCTTCCACCATCACCAAGACCAGACTCATGTACTGGTTCTTAATACTTCCGCCCAAGTTTCATCAGCCAGGCAAGTCACTCAGCCACACCTGACTCCCAGGTGGATGAGAAAAGCAGTCCTATCATTTGTCCAGAAAACAGGGAGCTGGGAATCTTTATTCTTACCTCCAGACTAGGAAACCTCAATTCTGGTCCTTTCCTCTGCCACCAGCTGGCTCTGACCCTGGCAAGTCCATTCCTGTCTCTGGACCCCAGAGGCATATTTTCTAGCTTCCTCTCAGGCCTGTGAGCAGCACCACCATCATGGAGCCCACTTTTCCAGACAAGGGACAGCAATTTCATTTCTGCTGCACATCTAAGGAGCAGAGACAAGTGTCAACCAAGGTGTTTATGTCCCCAAATTCTTATGTGGAAGCCCTGCCCTCTCATGTATTAGAAGGTGAGGCCTTCGGGAGGTGATTAGGGTTGGTTGAGATCATAAGGATGGGCCCCCCGATAGGATTAGTGCCCTTTTAAGGAGAGTCTCCCTCTACCTACCAACATCCGAGTCTGCTTTCAGGGGAGGACACACACTCCAGCCCCAATCACGCCCAGCACTGGCCTCGGAAGCGTCATGGAGGAGCTCAGAGAAGCCAGCAGCAGCCTGCTCATGCGTGCAGGCACTCTGCCTGTCGAGGCTGGGTCTCCTCCCAGCCCACTCTGGCCATCCGGGGTACAGGTCCCCCCTCAGGGGGCAGAAGGCCCTCTGGAGGGTCTGGAGGGCCACCCTCCCTGTGTCTTCTCTGGATTTGCAGACTTGCAGGCTCCTCCAGGGTCTCCTGTGGGAACTGCCGTCCAGCCCCCCAATCCCCCTGACAAACGGAATCGTGGAAAATCCGCCTACAGTTCAAAATGGAGGAAAACGCCCAAGAAAGGCGCCTTTTGGAGTCTGAAGACATTTCTCTTTTAAGAGGGAAATTTGGATTGGGGAGGGCAGGGGGACACCCACCCTCAGGTGTCCTGGAGGACAAATCAGGAACTGGGGGGCCTCGGTGACCCTTCTGGCTGAGGGCAAACTCTTATAAAGAGGAAAATCACAGCCAGTGGAAGTGGAAATTCTAAACATAGAACTGGGAGGTAGGGAAGTGAAAATCTTTCTTCATCTTCCCCCAGCCCTCGTGGTTTTCACCCCCCATCTCTTTTGCTCCTAACTTTCAGGGGTGGGGGGGGGCACACACTGGAGGCGAAGAGGGTGGTCAGAGCAACAGATGCTGCACCATTTATGGAAGGACCACAGCAACGTGCGGCCCAGCACCATCACCCGCAGGCCCCAGCTGTGGGACCCCAGTGCAGATACCTGGGTGCAGGACGGAGGCTCGGTGGTCAGCGTGGGCGCCGGCTGTGCCAAGGAGAGCTGGGACCAAACGAGCTCCTGCTCAGAGGAGAAAATCTGACTGCCCGCTTCCTTTCCTGGGGCTCTGAAAGGCCTGGGCTACTGCCCCGGGCCCTGTGTGTCCCTCTGGACCTGGGGAGGTGATCTGTCCCCAACACAAGCTGGGTTGGTGGCTTTCATGAAGAGCAGGTCTGTCATGTGACTTGCTGAATTCAGTGCAAAGCTCCCGGTGCCACGGGACCTGTTCGTCGAGGGAGCAGAGGAAATACCCTGAGCCCTGAGCTAAGGCACAGTGACCCCCAGGCTGGCCACGGTGACGGTCCGGTCCCCACTCCCAGGCCAGCTCGGTGCAGGGGCAGCTGACCCCCGGCCCCTCCTGTCAGTGAAGGCAAGGTTCTGTGTGCCTCCAAGTCAGGCGTTCCTGACAGCTCTTCCTGCCCGAGTCAGAGGGCAGGCCGGGATAGGGTCATCTGAGCCCCAGCTCCTGAGGCTTGCCTCCAAAAATAGGCCTTTCTTCCTGTGTCCGGGGCTTGCCACGGGCCCTGCAGGAACATGTACATTTCCGAGGCAGATGGAGTATCTGAAAATTCTCGCTGGCTGCTCCCTCCTGGGTCAGGCTACAGCCAAGAGTCCCGGGGCCCTGGGTGACACCTGGCCCTTGCTTCCTTGCCTGTCCTTTATACTGGGTGAAAAATGTACATTTTTGGAGCCTGAGTCGGGGGGACATCTGGATGCATTAGGACTGGCAGGTGGGCCCCCGGAGACCCCCCTCTGCCGTGACCCAGGCCAACCTCCCAGGACGTTCTCTTCCCACCGCCCTGCAAGCCTGTGACCACCCAGCCCAGCTACAGGGCCAGGGCCACTGCCCCGGGAAGGCCATCCTCCCTGAGAGAACTGCCCGCCATGAGTCACGGCCCGCTCTGGGCAGCGCCCTGCAGATTCAGAAGTGGGAGCCCGTTTCCTGCAGATAAGTGATGAGTGTAGGGGGACCCAGCAGGGGAGGGGCCCCACGGGGAGACTGTGCTTCCTTCAAAGCGCCCCCCTCCCACCCCCAGTGCTAATGAGCAATTCCAAGCATAGTTTCAACAGCATTTAGGGATTTCCTCATCCAAATAAACTTCCTCCCGTGTTATCTTCGCTTTTGGCATCTGGTCAGGTCCTTTTTTTTGGGCTCATTTATTTATTTTTTTCACTCCAAGACTCAGGGTGAGCCGCGCGGAGCCCCGCTGCGGGCGGATGGGCAGGTGAGGACGCGGGAGTGTTTGAAGCGTGGCCAGTGGGGCCGCGAAAGCCCATCCCTCCGCCGACCCCGCACTGCCCCATGTGGGGCCCGCCTGGGCTCCCCTTTCCTGGTGGGTGAGCCGCCTGTTTCGGTTCCATACCCGCTCCGGCCGTTGCGGAGGACGCCCAGCTCGGTGGGGGCCTTGGGCTCCCCACAGGGTCCTGCTGCAGTCTTCTCAATGCCCCCGCCCAGGCCAGGTCACCCCTTTGGGCCTGGGTGCGCCCGTCCACCCTGCGAGCCAAGGCCCTCAGATGCGTGTCCACTGGAAGAGGCCAGGACAAGCCCTGGGGGGCCTCTGGGCTGGCCGGGGGACTTCCACTGGGGTCCCCCGGGATCACTGAGTGATGCAGCGCGTGAGATAAGAGCTTGGCTGGAAAGGCTGCTCATGGCCTCTGCCTGCTGGGTGGGAGCCGTGGGTGTGCAGCCCCCGGCTGGGCAGCGAGGCCACTTTGTGTGCTGAGGCTCCAGGCCTCCCGGCCGTCACTTCCTGCGGCTCCACACAGGCTCGGAAGGCAAATTTTAGCCACAATAGGTGATTTCCTGATGGATCTGCTGATGCCCGGGGTTGACAGGCCTCTCCGGGCCCGAGATGAAACCAGATAAGAAGAGTTCTGTTTGGTGCTGGACGATTGGTCAGGAAATGAGGTAGCAGTTGTTAACGGAAGTAGGATCATTACTTGGTATTTGGGGGAAGGCGGTGTCCCTGGAGGGCCCCCCCGCCACAGCGCCTCCATTGTGCTTCTGAAGACCACTGAGCAGGCCCCGCCAGGGAGGAACAGGCTGCCCACTCCAGGCTATGATCCGGAGCCAGCCAGGGGCACTGGGGACCCTCTGTCCAAGGGACGGTTCAGGCTGGACCTCAGCTCACACAGGAGTCAGGGGGTGTCATCAGAGCAGCGGGATTACTGTGACCCAGGGCTGCCTGGGGACAGCCCAGAAACCCAGGACTCACCGCCCAGCAGGAGGCAAATGGAAGAGGAAGGAAAAAAAAAAGGAAGGAAGGAGCAGATGGACAGATAGACTGAGAGATGGACAGACAGACAGATGGAGAGTGTGTGGATAGACAGGGAGGAGGGAGGGAGGGAGGGAAGGAAGGCTAGCACCAGACTACTTTAAATGTATAGCTTTTGTAGGGCATTTCCTTTTTTTTTTTTCTTTTTGAGAAAGAGAGAGAAGAAAAGAAGAAACTAAACAAAAGTAAAGTTTGAAGCCCTCTGATTGCTGCAGCTCAGGTGGCCGTCTAGAACACCGATTTCTCAAGCAGACAGGGCGCTGGCCCAGACTGAGAGGCAGCAGCTATGCAAAGGTCCAGCCTGCAGGCTACAGAAGAGGGCCACACCTCCGATCTCTGCCCCATCTCTTGGTGGCCCCCTGGGCCCAGCTCCCATCACAAGCTCCTCTCGGGCAGGGCTGGCTAGCCTCATCTGCAAGCCCCAGTCCCAGCCAGCCTCAGCCCCTCACAGAACCCAATCCCTTAAACACCACCAATAATAACAGTGATAGACATTGGGTGTACGGAATTCTGCCCTGTGCCAGATGGCTGGACAGAGCCCCTTACATCCCAGCCCTGGTGAGCCCTCAGCCTCAGCGGGTGGGCTTTCCTCCTCCCCAAAAGAGCCGAGAGCACAGTCGGGGCAGAGGAGAGGTGGGGGGCCCTGACTCTGGAGGTCCTCTGGACCTGTCTGTCCCCTGCTCACTGTGGGAACGTCCCCTACCTGGAGTCTGAAAATCGGATGGATGGGGTCATCTCAGTCCTTCCCAGCTTTCCCAATAGCCCTTCCAAAGTTATACATGTACACACACACACATGTGCTTATACACACATGTCCACATCCGCCCTCGGTCCCACCTGGGGCAAAGGTGCCCGCAGTCAGGACGAAGCACTGGATGACCGACATGCTGAGTTCACCCTCCTGGTACCGGGGTCATTATTTACATATAAATTGTGCTTCTCCATTCTATAAAAATGCTTTTTCTGAGTGAACAATCTTCTTCACAGTCTAAACACTCCGGATTTCCTGAGCAGATCCTCATTAATAGAGCAAAGGAAATTCAGCCCTCCCGGTCGAAGGACCTTCAGCCTTTCATGAGTGAAGACTGAATTTGTGATATTGACCTTGAGCATTTGCAATTCCCATGAAGTCAGTAAGGACCCTGTAACTCCCCAAAGGTCCATATAATCAAAACTATGGTTTTTCCATTAGTCAAGTACAGATTCGAGAGTCAGACCATAAAGAAGACTGAGCACCGAAGAAATGATGCTTTCGAACTGTGGTGCTAGAGAAGACTCTTGAGAGGGTCTTGGACAGCAAGGAAATCAAAACAATCCATCCTAAAGGAAATCAAACCTGAAGATTCATTGGAAGGACTGATACTGAAGCTGAAGCTCCAATCCTGTGGCCACCTGATTCGAAGAACTGACTTATTGGGAAAGACCCTGATGCTGGGAAAGACTGAAGGCAAGAGGGAAAGGGGGCAATAGAGGATGAGATGGTTGGTGGCATCACCGACTCAATGGACATGAGTTTGAACAAACTCCGAGAGATGGTGAAGGACAGGGAAGCCCGGCGTGCTGCCGTCCATGGGGTCACAGAGAGTTGGACACGACTTAGTGACTGAACAGCACCTCCACTGGCCCTTTATGGGTTGTCTTCAGCAGCTGCTGGCCCTGAGTCACACTCCAGGTCGCCCTGTGTGCGAACAACGCCTTGCCTGCAGTTTGGAAATTGACAGACTCAGGGACGCATCTGTGAGTCTCCTGCACAGACAGAGCAGGATGGGCAGCCCCTGTCATGAGATGTCTGCTCAAGGAGCATCAGCATTGGTGGGGTAGGAGCTGGCGGCTCCAAGGCCAAGGTCACTAGAAGGACATTCCTGGCTTGCCCACTGGTGCCCTAGTAGAGAAAGTTGGTGGAGGCTGTGTCCCTGGGGTCAACCCCCAGCAGTGTTAGGGGATAAGACTGACCCCACCAGCCCCAACCCACCCTCCTGCACTTTGCCAGGAGAGAAAGCCAGTTGTGAGCAGACCATAGAGCCAGACACTCACAAAAAGCACCTGAATCATGATCCAGACTCACTGGAGGCCTGGAGTCTCCGAGGCCTCATCCATCCTCCTAGATCCGTAGGGATGAACGCTGGGAGATGGGGGGATACCTGGGGGTACCAGGTTGGGGGACAATCTCTCAGACTGCTGCCACCTCTCCTTTGAGACTGTGGACTTGGGAGAAAATCAAGGATATCTGCGTTGGATCCATCCACACAGAGGCCGGAGCCAAAATCAACACTGATTCTCTACCGCTGAGGCACGGCCCGTGTTACACAAACGGGATGTTTGCCCTGGTGACCAGGCCAGGAACTCAGGAATGCTGGGGCATCCGTGTTTGTTTCTCTAAGTGCCTTGTGAAGAAGCCAGGTCAGTCCAGGCTCCGGGGCCTGAGACTTGAGGCCCAGTTCCTGCACCTTCCCCAGCTTGGGACCTGCTTTGGTTTCCTATCCTGTCATGTGGGAATCATAGTGGGAATGGAATCACCCATCCCCCAGGCTTATCCTGAGGGTTGGACATGATGGTATGTTGACCATAACAGAAAGAAAGACATCCAAGGCAAAGATAAACATTTATCTATACCCCCAAAGTTGGAGGTCCCCAAACTTAAGAAACTCCTGATGTGCTTATGACCAGTTTCCCTGGCCCTAACCCCACCACAAGGGGAAATCTACATTTTTACAAAGCCCCCAGTGGTTTGCATGAGAAGGGAATTTGGGATTATGCAATCTGGGTTTCCCAGGTGATTCAGTGGCAGAGAATCCCCCTGCCAATGCAGGATATGCAGGAGACGCCTGTTCGATCCCTGAGTCTGGAAGACCTCCTGGAGGAAGAAATGGTAACCCACTCCAGTATTCTTGCCTGGATAATCCCTTGGACAGAGGAGCATGGTGGGCTACAGTTCATGGGGTTGCAAGAGCCAGACACGACCGAGCGACTGAGCATGCATTATCTGGATTCAGCCATCCAATGGTAAAACAGAGCATGAATCATCAACCAGCTCAGACTGAGCGCAAGACAAATCAAAGTGTTAGGAATTTCTAGGATAAGATGGCCCTGGGGCTCCTCAGGTACCAGGAGGTAGGCGTCCTCGGCTTCCCTCCCAGGAGACCCACGTCTGCCCACGTCCTCTGCTCTCGCAGGCTAATGTGTGAACAGGGAAGGATGGCTCCAAGAGTGCAATGAAGAGAAGACTGGGTTTGCAGGCAGGCAGTTGTTCAGTCGCTAAGTTGTGTCCAACTCTTTGTGAACCCATGGACTGCAGCACCCCGGCTTCCTTGTCCTTCACCATCTCCCGGAGTTTGCTCAAACTTATGTCCATTGATTCAGTGACACTATCCAACCATCTCATCTTCTGTCACCCCCTTCTCCTCCTGCCCTCAATCTTTCCCAGCATCGGGGTCTTCTCCAGTGGGTTGACTCTATGCATCAGGTAGCCAAAGTATTGGAGTTTCAGCATCAGTCCTTCCAGTGACTATTCAGGGTTGATTTCCTTTAATACTGAAGGCAGGCAGATCTTGGTTTAAAACCTGTTACTCCCAGCTGTGTGGCCTCAGGCACACCCCAGACCCTCTTATTACTCCAGGGTGGTCCTTGGGGCCGGCAGCCTCTGCCTCACCATGGGCTTACTCAGGATCTCAGATTCCACCCCAGACCTCCTGAGTCAGAACCCACATTTTAGCAGGCTCTTGGGGGCATCCTTATGCACTTGAAAGCTTGGTAAGCCTGGTCTTTACCTCTCCAAGCCTCCTTATCCTCACTGCAAAAAGGGAAAATATTCTATGTCAGGAAGACTCCCCACAGCTCTAGGTAACATAAAGGCTGTTTCTAAGTAGCCTAAGCAATTAAAAGATATGTTGACTGCTGAGACTGGAGCCCAGGGTGGAGCAGGAATCAGGGTCAGTGTGGCCCAGGACGCTACACCTGCCCCTCCAGAGGCATCCTGACTATGCCCTGCTCTGCTTATGGTTTCACTGTTAGCCGGGGTGCAAGGCAGCTGAGTTCACCACCCCTCACATTAGTACGGGAACGTCCAGAAGGACAGAATGGAGCTGTCTCCTCCCAAGCTTCCCTGTTGAGAGACAGGGAATGCTTTTCCCCAGAAATCTCCATGAACTTTTGTCTCAAATCTCGCTAGTCTATACCAAGCTGTGGTCAGTCCCTGAACTGACTGAGGCTTTGATTCTGGCACCAGGTACTGGCTGAAGGGACTGATCACACTCAGGTCCACCCGTGGACCCAAGATGTCTCATGTGAACTTCATGAACCTGGATGAGGACAGTTCTTAGGCGGGAAGTGCTAGTGGGCAGACCTCCGATACTGGTCACTACAAGGTGGCCCTGCGTTGCGGGGTGGCAGCTTGCTTGGCAAAGTCCCTGGGTTCCTGGAACAAAGTTCTCCTGAAAGAGCAGCAAGTCCCGATTGTCATCATTGAAAGACTCTGGTGGTAGTGTGATCACTAAGTCTCGTCCGACTCTTTGCGACCTCATAGTCTGCAGCCTGCCAGGCTCCTCTGTCCGTGGGATTTCCCAGGCAAGAATACTGGAGTGGGTTGCCATTTCCTCCTCCAGGGGATCTTCCTGACCCAGGGATTGAATCTAGGTGTCCTGCCTTGGCAGGTGGGTTTTTTTTTTTAACTGACTGAACCATCAGGGAAGCTGGTAGATGGGATTTTCCAAATGCAGCCACTGTGATGTTTCTGGTCTCATGTGTTCATCTCCTCTCCACTAAGCGGTAGGGTCTGTTTTCTTCTCCCTTGAAAGTGGGCGGGGCTTCTGTGATCATCTTGATGAACAGATGTGATGCTGTCTGACTTCCAAAGCTAGATCACAAGCAGTGACACAGCTTCCTCCTGGTGCTGTCTCTGTGGGACCCATCCACCCTTACCACCATCTGGTAAGGAAGCCCGAGCCACACGAGAGGCTGGATGCTGCATTGACAGCTTTAGGGACCTCTCAGCCACGCCAGCAACAGCTACCAGGCCCTGAGTCTTTGAGTCTTCCAACTGAGGTCTCAGATGTCATTATGTAAAAATGAACCATCCTGAACCTCCCTTGGTGGTCCAGTGGTTAAGAATCTGCCTGCTGATGCAGGGGACACGGGTTCAATCCTTGGTCTGGGAAGATCCTGCATGCTGCAACGACTGAAGCCTGTATGTCCTAGAGCCCTTGCTCTGCAACGAGAGCAGCCCGTGTACCACAATTAGAGGGTAGCCCCTGCTCCCTGCGACTAGAGAAAGCCTGTGGGCAGCAAGGAAGACCCAGCACAGCCAAAATAAATAAATAAATAATTTTTTTTTAAGAAAAAAAAGTAAGCCATCCCTACTGTGCCCTGTTGGAATTCCTGACCCACAGAATCAATGAGCATAAAAAATGATTTTCTCTTGTCACTGTGGTAGGCAGATTAGTGATTCCCCCAAATGCTCACATCCTAATCCCTACAACCTATGAATGTGGATTTACCTGGCAAAAGGGATTTTGCAGATGGGATGAAGGTTAAGAATCTTGACATAGGAAGATTATCCTGTATTAACCAATTAAGCACAATGTAATTGGAGTTTCCAGGTGCATCCGTGGTAAAGAATCCACCTGCAAATGCAGGAGCTGCAGGCTTGATCCCTGGGTCAGGAAGATGCCCTGGAGGAGGGCTTGGCAACCCACGCCGGTGTTCGCGGGACAATCCCAAGGTCAGAGGAGCCTGGCGGGCTGCATGGGTCGCAAAGACTTGGACACGACTGAGGGACTGAGCGTGCAAGCATGCAGAGTGTAATCAAAAAAGCCCTTGTAAGTGGGAGGCAGGAGGGTCAGAGTGAGTTGGAAGAAGATGTGATAACAAAAACAAGACGCTGGAGATGTGCAAGGTGGGGGCAATGGTCTGGAAGCTGAAAAGGACAGGAAACATCTCCTCAGAAGCCTCAGAAACATCTCTGAAACATCTCCTCGGAAGCCTCACAAACATCTCTGAAACATCTCCTCGGAAGCCTCCAGAAAGGGCAAAGCACTGGCGGCACCCTGATTTTCTATTTCTGACCTCCATAACTGCAAGAGAATGAATTTGTATTGTTTTAAGCCACTAAGTTGATGGTAATTTGTTACAACAGCAAGAAGAAACTAATGCAGAAAGGTTTTGATAATAAATTCTATTTTAAAAAACAGATATAGGGCTCTTCAGATTTTCTTCTTCTTCAACTTACTCTTGGTAAGTTATATTTTTAAAAGAATGTCTCAATTTCATCGAAGTTGGCAAACTTTTTGGCCTAAAATTGCTCACAATATTTTCTTACTACTTTTGATGTCTGTAGGATCTGTAGTGATAGCTCTTCTTCTCATGCTTTGAATTTGTGATTTCCGTTCTCTTTTTTTTGTGTTGAATTTTGTTGATATTTTTCAGAGAAACAGTTTTTAGCTTCCTTAGTTTCCTCTGTTATCTCTGTGCTTTGTGTTTGATTGGTTTCTTCTTTTATTTTTCTTACTTTCCCCCCCCCCCCGCCCAGGATTACTTTGCCCTTTTTTTCTCACTTTATATGGAAGAACTTTAGGTCATTGATGTTATGCCTTTCTTCTCTTCTAATGTAAGCATTTAAAGGTAAAGTTTCCCCTTAAACATTGCTTTACCTGCATCCCGTACATTCAAATATGTTTCTGTTATTATTTGGGATTTCAGTACTTTTAAATTAATCAAGACATACTTTATGGACCAGCATTTGGTCTATCTTGGTGAATTACAATGGCACTTGAATTTATTCTGTAATTGTAGGCAGTATTTTCTGTAAATATCAATTTTGAGGTCAGATTGGAGATTTTTCTTTTTTTTTTTTTTCATTTATTTTTATTAGTTGGAGGCTAATAACTTTACAATATTGTAGTGCTTTTTGCCATACATTGACATGAATCAGCCATGGATTTACATGTGTTCCCCATCCCGATCCCGCCTCCGGCCTCCCTCCCCATCCCATCCCTCTGGGTCTTCCCAGTGCAACCAGCCCTGAGCACTTGTCTCATGCATCCAACCTGGGCTGGTGATCTGTTTCTATAAATATACATTGTTTTGATTGTCTCATTGAAAACATCCCACCCTCGCTCTTCCCACAGAAGTCCAAAGTCTGGTTCTGTACATCTGTGTCCCTTATTTCTGTTTTGCATATTAGGGTATCGTTTCATCTTTCTAATCCATTATATATGCGTAGTATACTGATGGTCTTTATCTTCTGGCTTACTTCACTCTGTACAATGGGCTCCAGTTTCATCCATCTCATTAGAACTGATTCAAATGAATTCTTTTTAATGGCTGAGTAATATTCCATGGTGTATATGTACCACAGCTTCCTTACCCATTCGTCTGCTGATGGGCATCTAGATTGCTTCCATGTCCTGGCTATTATAAACAGTGCTGTGATGAACATTGGGGTGCACATGTCTCTATTATTTATTTGCATTTGAGGGGGCAGAGGGGGACAGGTCTAGTTCTATCAATTATAAACAGAGGGGAAGTTGACTACTTTACTATTACTGTAGAGCTATTTCTCTCTTTAATAGTACCCATCTTTTTCACGCATTTTGAGGTTCTACTAGTAGGCGCATACACATTTAAAACTATGACTTAACCTGTTCATTATTTTACAATGTCCCTTTTTTCCGTCAGTTATCACTTAATCTTGAAGTCTGTTTTATCCGATATTAATAGTCATTCTTAGTGAGTAATATCACAGAGAGTTCATTTCTTATAGGCATAAATTGAGTGTACAATTGAGTCTTATTTTTCTATTCAGATAACCCCTTTTAATTAAAGTGTTTACACTGTTATTATTTAGTTTAGTTGTTAAAACGGTTTATCATGTTAGTGTTTATTTTCCATTTGTACCCTCTGTGTCTTTTATTCTTCCATGTTCTCCTTTCTGCTTCCATCTCTTCCCTCCAGTGCCCACCCCTGGAATCCCACCACCATGCCGTGAGGAAGCCCGAGGTGCATGAAGGGGCCCCACGTCTGTGTTCCAGCTGACAGTCCCGGCAGAGGGCTCATCTGAGAGTCCCACCTTAAGTGCCAGATGCCCCTGAGAGAGTGAGCCTTCCCTGCTACGTCCTGTCCAAGTTCCTGACCCACAGGATCTGTGAGCCTAGCAAAGGGTGAGTTTCTACCCCTAAGTTTGGGCTCATCGGTTGTACAACCTTAGCAACTAGAACAATGGTTTTGCAAGATTCTCAGTGCACCCCGCATGTCACACTGCCTGCGCTGGAAGAAGGAAGTGGTCCTCGAAACCAAGAGCCTGATATAGTTGCCGGAAAGATCCAATTCCAACCCAGGACAGGAGGCATACCAGGAATGGCGACCTGCGATTAAAGGCTGGCCCCCAGCTGGCCCGACCCTCCCCGAGTCATTGGAAGGGGATGCATGCTTTCCAAGGGGGACAAACCACACCCTCCATTTTTCTCCCCAGCACCAACTGGAGTCTAAAAAATGCAGGGAAGGAACACAGACCAGCGCATTCCTGGGGAGGCAGACAATCCCATTCGTATTCCTGTAGTTTGCCTCTCTGCAGACACATCCTTCTCCAGGGGAGCAAAGAAGAACGCCTCACAAGTGCTCGCATCAAATCAAAATCTGAGCCTTGGATCCAGCCCCTAACTTCTTCCTCTCCCGTTCTCTGCTCTGTTTCATTATTTGAGAGCTATTTGCACCTTCTCTGCCTCACATCTGGTCCTCCACCAGGCAGCACTGGCATGGCCTGGCAGCTGGTTAGAAGGTGGGATCCATGCTAGACCCCAGCTTGCTGACTCAGAACTCAGCAAGACTCCCCAGGTGATTTGCAGCCTCCGCAGATTTGAGAAGGAGTCCCTGCACTGACTCATCAGTAAATCCATCTTCCTGGGGGAGCGGAGGGACCCTCGGTCACGGAGGAGAATCAGAGAATGACCCGCGCAAGACCTGGAGCAGGCCCCCGGAGGCGGTGCCTGCCCCGCGGCATGGTGCAGGGTCCTCTGCACAGAGACGCCAGAGGGGCCTCACGCGGCTTCGAGCGTGGGGACAGTGAGCGGGATTACCGAGCGCGCAAACCTGGTTGACAGGTGTTGGCCAGGCCTGCTGGGCCGATGACAGTTTGGGGAGGGAGTCTAGACTCTGCAGTCAAGAGTGCTGTGATCAATTAGTGATGTCTGCCCAGGCTGGGCTGAGCGGGGTGCCACGTGTGCTTTATTTGCTATCCTGGCTAGAATGTGCGGTTCTCTGCCATTTAAAGCCTCTTTCTCTCTCCCTGCTGGAAGGGCTTCTGAGAGACGGTACAGCTCATAAGCCCATCTCTACACGTGCCAGTCAGCCACCCGCCACTCCCATTTTCATGCGGATGAGACGCATGTGGGGTCTGGCTGGCGGCCCTCCGTGGCCACCCTGGTTGCTCCCAAGCCTGCACTGTGGGTGCCCCACCACCCATAGATTCACCATCTGACTCACTTCCAATGGCCGTCCCCTTTGCAGACCCCACTCAGCTGCCTAAGGAGCAAGGTGTCCAGGTCGGAATCTGTCCAGTTTCAGTCTGAACTTAAAAGCAAAGTAGCTGCGTGTCTCAGATCTGGAAGCACTGCACAATTCTCTTTATCCCCAAAACGCCTGGTCCCCCATGGGAAAACCCTTCAGAGGAGGCAGCTGCTCTGGCTTCCAGAAGCCCTCGATCAGACCTTCTCACCTGAGCCCGGGTGGTGTGAGCAATGCTGTCCCCATTTCACAGATAAGCAAACAGAGGCTCTGGGAGGCACTGAGAGCTGTGGGTCAGGCAACCAATCAGAGGCACAGCTGGGATGAGCTAACGAAAGCAGCCTTGGCTCCATGACCTGTACATGGGTCCAGGGCTCCCTCGGGGTACCCATTGCCAGAGGCATAATGGAGTGGGCACCATTGCCGATGAGAAAGCTCCCCCAGCAACTCTGGAGGAGCTCGCTGGCCCCATACCCTCCCACAGAAGCGCTTTTGGAAGCAAACCTGATGACCTCAGCACATTTTTTCCAATCACACCCTTCCCCCTTCTCCCAAAATCTCAGTGTCTTTGGATCATTTCCCTGCGGAGAAGGCCAAGGCAGGCCTGAGGGCCCTAGAAGGGGGCTCCCTGCTAGAGGCTGCTCTCGGCCCCCACCCCTCCCCAGCCACCGTCCTGGCCTGTTCGGCTGGGACACTAGGCAGAGAAACCACAAATAATTCAGCTGTTTAGGAGAACATCAGTCTGGGTTTCCACAGCAACAGCCTCTGGAGCCAGCTGTCCCGGCAGCTGACACTGCAGGGCCAGGCCAGCCCTCATCTCCAGTTGGAGCAGAGGAAACGGGTCCATGCTGGTGTCAGAGATTCCAGAACATCCAGGACACAGAGGCTGAGCGAGGGGATCTTGGAAACCCCCCAGCTGTTGGGGCAAGGAGAACGAGTACCTGGGAAAGTGGGTCAGGAATCCCAGAGCGACCCCGCCCCCAGTCATCACACATCAACTCAGCCGGCAGCCTCAGCATCACCTGTCCTTTCCCTCCTCACCTGGCAAGGTGGGCCCTGCTGCAGCCCCACTGGGCAGGTGGGCAAACAGGGGCCTAGCTGGAATCTGTGCAGCTCGCCCCTTGGTTCCGGATCCTGTTTCCACTCATCTCTCACCCCGTGGCTGCCTTTCCCCCACCCCTAGCTCCCAGAGTGTGGGCCTCCAGGGTCCTCCACCTGGACAGTTTCTGAGGAGCAGAGGATGGGCTGTTGCCCCCAAGGGACCCCCCCAGGACAACAGGAGCTGGTGTCTCCTGAGAGCTCGCTGCATGGAGCCTGGTGGGCCATGCTCTTTTTACCCATCCTGCTTAGGGAAAAAGGAGGCTCAGAGAGGGGACGGGGGTTGCCCAGAGTCACACAGGTCCTAAGTAGCGGGGCCCAGGTGAGACAGGCTTGCTGCAGGGTCTGCACCTGGCCAAACATCTGGAGCAACAAAATGCAAAGAAACTATAAGGGACTAAAGATAACTACCTGCATGCCTGGTTGGGGCAAATTCTGGACAAGATACAGAAAGACCAAAAGCCCAGCTGCCACTTCTGAAGATTTAGGAGTAAAACCAGGGTACCATGCATGTCCCCCCCTCACACAGTGCCACAAAGGGATGGGCAGACCACCTAAGCCACCCCTCCATCCTGACCCCAATGCACCCCTACCCTCGCCCCATATAAGGAACCAGCTCATCCCTCCCAACCCTGGGGAGGGAGCAAGGAAACCTGTTACTTATTCTTGCTCCCTCCGGCTGCAGCAGGGTCCCCAGTAAAGCCTTGCCTGAATTTCCTGTCTGGCCTCTGATCAATTTCTATTGATTAAGGAGGCCAAGAACCCTGGTAAGTAACACAGCTGTGTGCCAAAGATGCCCAATTGGTGGCCCGGTGGGCACTGTGTGACTCGAGCTTCCTGGAGCCCCTTAGACCCTGCGATGCCCTGGCTGTTCACAGGCCCCGCCCACAGACCCACCCACAGGCCCGCCCACAGGCCCCGCCCACAGACAGACAGGACTTCCAGGGCAAGCAGCGTCTCAAGGACTCCAGAGCCTGGGAGCAGCCGTGTAGACCATTCCCAGGGCCCTGAGGTCAAGTCCTGAGCTGGGTCCCAGGGCAGGTGCACAGAAAGAGGCGTGAGCTGTGCGGACAAGCAGCCGCAGAACCACGAGACAACGTCATCTGTGTGATCCTGAGAGGTTTGGGCTGGCAAGGACCGCCAGGGATGGCTCCTGGAGGAAGCAGTGGAGGGCTGGGAGTGGTGTGAAGCCCCGGGCGTGTTGAGACTGAGGAGCCTGGAAGGTTGGGGAGGCCCGGCCAGGGCCGACAGGCGATGCCGACTGTGCATGGGAAGTGGCTGGCCTGTACCTGGGAGACAGGTGCAGCCAGAGTAGGCTCAATGCAACGTGAGTGTTAGCTGGTGAGGAAGGCAAAGGGGAGACACGTAAACAAAACGGAGGTAGAGATAAAGAAGCTGTAGTACGTACATCCAGTGGAATATTACTCAGCCATAAAAAGGAACACATTTGAGTCCATTCTTATAAGCTGGACAAACCTAGAACTTATTATGCAGACTGAAGCATGTCAGAAAGAGAAAAACAAATACCATATATTAATGCATATATATGGAACCTAGAAAGATGGTACTGACGAACCTGTTTGCAGGGCAGCGATGGAGATGCAGACATGGAGAACAGACTCGTGGACATGGCTGGCAAAGGAGAGGGAGGGACAAATTGAAAGAGTAATATTGAAACACACACATTTCCAAAGTAAATAGCCAGGGGGAGTTTGCTGTGTGATGCAGGGAGCTCAAATCTGGTGCTCTGTGACAACCTAAAGGGGTGGGTAGTGGTGGGAGGTGGGAGGGATGGTAAGACGGAGGGGATATATGTATATCTGTGGCTGATTCATGTTGACGTATGGCAGAAACTAACACAATATTGTAAAGCAATTATTCTCCAATGAAAATTAAAAACAGAACAGAGGTGAAGTTCATGGTCATGATATGTGCCTTTAGGTCCTCCGTGTGTGCTGTCTGATGCAGTGGCAAGTTTGATTCTGAGTCCCCTGGCAGCCAATGCAAAACGGGAAATACATTCTTCCATTCAACTGATGAGGCAGAAACAAGCTGCTTGCGAGATGCTAGACTGTGGCTACTGCTAAAAAAGAAGAGGAATTTCTTGTCAAGACAAGTTGATGATGCCTGCTTGCATAGCAGTTGGACAGTATCTCTGCACAAAGTGATGTCTCTGTCCTAAAGTATTTCTGGGGACAGGAGGACCGCCAAGACCTCATGCAGGGGATCAGCCTGGGCAGATAGGCAGGCAGCAGTCTGTTGGCCAGGCTTCTGCAAGCTGTGTTTGAACACAGCTTCTCAGCAGGAGAGAGGCATAGCCAATGCAAGCTGTGCCGCCCCCATCCCCTCAAGATTCTACAAAGTCCCTGCCCCACTTCCAGATGGGACAAAACCCCAGCACTCAGGTGGGCCATGAGTGAGTGGGAGGCACTGCCTTGGCGTCTGCTGTTTACCCTTGGCTGCAGGCCTGAATCACCTGGGAGTTTGCGAGACCTGGTCCCCGGATCCACCCCCAGTTCTGATCTAATCTACTCTGGGTGTGGTCCAGACGTGAGGATTTCATTTAAAGCTCCCAAGTGATTCTCACCTGCAGCCAGGTTTAGAACCCTGGCTCCAGGTGAGCTAGATTACCTGCCTTCTGTGCAAAACTCGAGTTTGGCAAAAGTCAAGCGGCAGAGAACTGGGGTGGCTCCCTGTGGAACCCAGTCCCCTGGGGATGGTGGGGAGGGAGGGCAGCCCAACAAGCCTCAAGGCTAAAAGGAAGACCACCCATCTTGGAATGGGGCTTAGCCAACGGCCTGGGGGTCCTCTAAAAATAATTCACACTTTTCTCCAAGCCCTGGTTAAATGGGTGGTGAGATCCCCAACCTTACTCTTTAGATAAACTTTTCCTAAAGGTGTTCCACACACTTATGTCATGACTTTCTGGGGGAAAGTGTTGCCTGGGCAAAGAGGTTAGGGAACCCAGGGTACCAGTCTTAAATTGGTGCCCCCACTCACGGCCGATGATGCTCCTGCGTTAACCGTTTTCACAAAGGCACATGCGGGTCTCCCCAAATTCTCCGGCTATGAAACTGCTTCCCAGATGCAGTATTTTTCGGAAATTGCTTTCATGGAGCCATGTTCTGAAAAAAGCTGCTGTCACCATTCCAGCCAAACCCAGTTGTTTTTAAAAAATCATTTCTTAAAGAAATCTCCAGGCCAGTGCAAGTACAATATTCAGCTTTGAACTGTGAAACTGCCCCGTGAACCTGCTGAGATAAAGTGCTTGAAACAGGTACTCACAGGTAATCCAGCAAGTTGAAACAGACTCGTTAGCACTCAGTTAGTAAAATGTCGAAAGAGGTATGCTAAAAATGATGATCCTGGTTTCAGAACCATTGGACCTCTGCCCTTCTTCCTGACAGCAGTGAAATCCTGTGGCCAATCGCCTTTTAAGGAGATTTCCAGCTGGGGACAAAATAACCACGTCACTAGAAGGGTTAATATTTTTTAACACATCCACAGCTCTGCGAAATAAATAAGGAATAAATATGATAAGTCAGTAGAAAGCTACCAGGGATCAGAAAAAAAACAACTGAAAAAAAATAGTACAGGCCACTGACAGATGTATAGTCTGCATTATGCTGCTGTAACAAACATTCCCAAAGCTTCAGAGACTTAAAACTACAAAAGTTTATTTCTTGCTCACATGGCCTGTCAGGTGGGACGCAGCAGGGTCTCTGCTCATTGTCAAGGTTGCTGGGGGAAAGGCTGGCAAAAGAAGAGTATGTAGACCCTGGCTCTTAGGATTGTGCCCAGGGAGGGTACATGCCCGCCTTGAGCCCAGGAGGACAAACCCACCATGTGGGAACAACCCCACCAAAGAACACAGACATGAAAACAGACTCATTTTGACTAGAAAAATGCAAATCAGCAGCAGCATGGATAGACATAGAAATTATCATACCAAATGGAGTAAGTCAGGCAGAACAAGACAAATATCATATGATACCACTTACATGTGGAATCTAGAAAAATAATACAAATCAACTTATTTACAAAACAGAAACAGACTCATAGAAAACAAACTCTGGTCACCAAAGGGGAAGGAGGGAGGGATAAATTAGGGGCACGGGATTAACAGATACATATCACCATGTATAAAATAGACAACAATGAATTATTGTGTAGCTCAGGCAACTCTATTCACTATCTTGTAATAACCTACAATTGGAAAGGAATCTGAAGCTATATATCTGAAACTAACACAACATCGTAAATCAACTATAGTGGAGCTTCCCTAGTGGCTAAGAAGGTAAAGAATCCGCCTGCAATGCACGAGACCCAGGTTTGATCCTTGGGTTGGGAAGATCCCCTGGAGAAGGAAACGGCAACCCATTCCAGTATTCTTGCCTGCAGAATTCCAGGGACAGAGGAGCCTGGGGGGCTAGTTTAATATATACATTTTTAAAAAAATTGAAACCAGAACAACAGACAGACTTAATGCAATAGTTTGCCAAAGATTACAAAAACAGAAGCAAAAGTGAACGAAAACTTGCCATCTCCCTTTAGGCGAACGCTCATCTTCTTTGGCATACAGGGATGTGCGTGCCTGCTCAGTCGTGTCTGACTCTTTGTAACTGCATGGACTATAGCTCACCAGGCTCCTCTGTCCATGAGATTCCCGAGGCTAGAACACTGCAATGGGTTGTCATTTCCTCCTCCAGGGGATCTTCCCGACCCAGGGATCGAACCTGTGTCTCCTGTGGCTCCCGCATTGGAGTAGGATACTTTACCACTGAGCCATCTGCGAAGCCCCAACAAGGATGCTTCATTCTAAAGTCAGAATGAAGCAACAAACCACAGCCTGTGGATCAAATCAGCTGCCCTTTTTTGCACAGCTATGAGCTGAGATTGGTTTTTAAATCATTTTAACGCTTGAAAAAAATTTAATTAAAAAACATCCAAAGAAGAACCGTTTGTGAGGCAGAACAACTACAGAACATTTTCCATTCAATGTTGTGGATGAAAACACAGGCACGCCCCTGTGTCTGCAGCTCCCCGCTACAAAGCAGAGTTGAGCGGTTGTGAGGGGGACCACATGTGGCCACAAGATAGGAAACGTACATCTGGGCCGATGCTGCAAGACCCAGCTAGGACCTCGTGGGGCCAACACCTCAGGCCTGGGAAGGTTCTGGACAGCCAGGCCTGGCGTGGGACCAAGCTTGGCCAGAGCGGCTGGAGCCTCGGGGCGGGGAGGGAAGGAAGAGATGGTGTGGGCGGGGGGCAGACCTCGAGGAGGAGGCTTTATTCTGCTTGAAAGGCAATGCCATCGGTCCCCCTCTGCGTGTGGACGGCCCGGAGAACCAGGCTGTCTTTTGTTTCCAGGCGGCGATGGGCAGGCCTGGCTGGAGCTGGCTTCCCCTCAAGCCCCTTCACTCCCTTCCCCCAGCTGTGACCCCACCCCACCATGAGAAACCTTGTTTTGGGAGGCTGTGGACACCCCCGCCCCCAGGAAACCAAAGACACCAAGGTGTCTGTTCATGAGTGCCATCTTTGTAGCGGACAGGTGAACGGCTCCCTAATAGAGGGAAGAAAGTTCTAGAACATGTGAAGATGCAGATGAGAATTCTAGGCTGAGGGGAGAATTGTTGTTCATTGTTCACTCAGTCAGGTCTTTGCGACCCCACAGACTGCAGCACGCCAGGCTTCCCTGTCCTTCACCATCTCTTGGAGTTTGCTCAGACTCATGTCCATTGAGTTGGTGATGCCATCCAACCATCTCATCCTCTGTCATCCCCTTCTCCTCCTGCCCTCAATCTATCCCAGCATCAGGGTCTTTTCCAATGAGTCGGTGCTTCGCATCAAAGGATTGAATGGCCAAAGTATTGGAGCTTCAGCATCAGTCCTTCCAATGAGTATTCAGTGTTAATTTCTTTTAGGGTTGACTGGTTGAATCTCCTTGCTGTCCAAGGGGCTCTCAAGAGTCTTCTCCAGCACCACAGCATAAAAGTAACAATTCTTCGGCGCTCAGCCTTCTTTATGGTCCAACTCTCACATCCGTACATGACTACTGGAAAACCATATGAGGGAGCATAGGAGCCAAAAATGTGATTCTGCAAGCAGAACTCAAGACCAGGAATGGGAATGGGGAACTTCAGGGTGACTGGAGCTCAGAGGGTATGAAGGAGTGAAAAGGGGGATTTAAGGCTGAGAAATAAACTGGGGTTCCACAGAAGCCCCTCCAAACTTGGGGAGGGACTGTAGCGTGAGGGTGTTCATTTGTGAGTTCACTCTGATGAGCCCGGGGCCATGCAAAACAACAACAATAATAATAACAGTATTTATTAATAACAGCAGTCCAGGCTGGCTGTTAAACTCATTCCGAGCCTTGACTGCATCTGATCCTGCAACAGCCCTTCGAGGTGGGCACAGTTATCGCCTCCACTTTATAGGTGGAGTAATTGGGGCTTCAGCAAGACCACAGGGCAGTCATTAGCAGAGGCGAGATTTTATTTTCCGTCAGGGACCCAGGAAGAAAGCCAGGAAGCACAGAGACGGCTGTCCTGTGTGTTGTCTGGGAGGCTGGGGGGCTGGAGGGGTGGGGGACAGAAGGGTGACGGACTTGTACCCCGAGGGCTGAGCGTCAGGTAGCAAACAGCCGTGCAGACAGGAACACAAACCCGTCTCGCCCATCCCAATCCTGAAATGAGAAAAGCTCCGAATCTCAGAATTTTCTCATACCTTTCTAGGCATCAAACTCCACCTGGATTGTCAGATCTCTGTCTCTTTGGTTGTTGTCGTTGTTCAGTCGCTAAGCTGTGTCTGACTGTGACCCCATGGACTGCAGCACGCCAGGCTTCCCTGTCCTTCACTATCTCTGGGAGTTTGCTCAAACTCGTATCCATTGAGTTGGTGATGCCATCCTACCATCTCATCCTCTGTCGTCCCCTTCTCCTCCTGCCTGCAATCTTTCCCAGCATCAGGGTCTTTTCCAATGAGTCAGTTCTTCACATCAGGTGGCCGAAGTGTTGGAGCGTCAGCTTCAGCATCAGTCCTTCCAATGAATATTCAAGACTGATTTCCTTTAGGATGGACTGGTTTGATCTCCACGCTGCCCAAGGGACTCTCAGAAGGCTTCTCCCACACCACGATTTGAAAGCATCCATTCTTTGGTGCTCTGCCTTCTTTATGGTCCAACTCTCACATCCGTACATGACTACTGGAAAAACCGTAGCTCTGATAATACGGACCTTTGTTGGCAAAGTAATGTTTCTGCTTTTTAATATGCTATCTAGGTTTGTCAGACTCTTTGGGGTGAGTGTATTCCTATGTTTCATGGATTTGAAAGTGGGGTACCACCCCGAACCCCACTGGGAGGATTGCATAGAAGGTGGAATTCATAATCACCTTCTTAAAATCCTGCCTTGTCATTTAATAAAAGGTGGCCTTTGGCCTTCTGAGGAGGTCCTGCTCTCAGTCCTGGGGGGGTCAGGAGCCCCCAGTTCTAGGTCAAGCCCTGCCCCTCCCGGTTCATGTGGTCTTGAGCGGGTGCAGGTCTCTCCTGGGCAGTGGGATGGGAGGCGAGGCCACCAGCCATGCTCAGCAGGTAAGGCTCCGGGAGGGAAGCAGGAGGCCCCCATGCAGAGGAACGCGTTGCTGGAACCAGCGACGCTTTAGCCACGGTGGCGCTCGCCAGCCTGAGGGCGGTGAGCTTGGATGCAGGAGGTGTGGGTCCTAGCCCTGGCCAGCTCGGCCACCACACAGCTATGTGACGCTGAACAGGGGCCCGCCCCTCTCTGGACTTTTCTTTTCTCTTCGTAAAACACAGGCCCAACAGACCTTCCCACTCACGTCACCTGGGACACACGGAGCCAGAGACAGACTTCTCTCTCTCCGCAGCCCACCACCCTGCCCACCCCAGGCCCAGGACCCCCAGGCCCCAGGCCCAGGCTCCAAGCACCCCCGGGCCCCGGCTCCCCAGCCTCTAATTGAAGGGGTGGGCAGGCCTCGCCTTTCCCATTCTCCGTGGCATGTGCCTCCTTCTCGGGGTGGAGATCAGAGCGTTTGGAGGGCTCGATTCCCACGGGCGGGGGCCCCGGGCGGCAGCCCCGCGCCCACCCGCCTGCCCGCCCGCCATCCAGGCGGCCCGGAGCGGACTGCAGGCTCAGAGCCTGCCCGCTCACAGCCCGGGGTGGGGAAGGATTTCCATGGGGCTTATGGTGATTTATAATGGGAAACCTCCGCTTTCCCCAGACATTGTTCTCCGTGACAGAGGGAAGAAAGAAGCCACTAAATCTCCTCTCATCATAAGTGATGATGAAGCCGCCGCTGCGGCCCAGTCCCCAGCGCCCTCGACCGCGACAAAGTGCCCTATTGTCGTCTATTACATTTTTCTCAAAAAACCTTCAGCCGCGCACAAGGCTGGAGCCATATCCTTAACTGGCTCTTCCTCATTGTCTGAGCCCGAAGGAAATAGAACGTGTCAGTCTGAGTAATGCTCCCTCAATACTTTTCAGGAGGCTGCTCGGGCCTGCGCCGGGATAAAGCTGCCCCCACGCTTTCTCAGGCCCCTCGGGCCGGGATGAAAGCTGGCCTGCGACGGGCAGGCCGCCGCCACGCCACCTGGCCCCCGGGGACAGGGCAGACCTGGGCCGGCCTGGCTGGTGGCCGCCCCCTCCTCCCCAAGTCGGCCCGGGGTTACCAGGGGAGCAGGGGAAGGATGCTGGAGGGGAAAGCGGGGTCTCCTTAGGGGCTCTCAGCGCTCAGATGGGGCCCTGCCCCGCCATGCCTGGAACTCAGAAGGGGCACCTCCCATAGATCTGAATCCCAGAGCCTTTTACTTCCAAGTGTGAAAGTGTGAAAAGAAAGCCAAAGTGTTAGTTCCTCTGCCATGTCCAACTCTTTGCGACCCCATGGACCGTATAGCCCATCATGGCTCCTCTCTCCATGGGATTCTCCAGGTCAGAGTACTGGAGTGGGTAACCATTCCCTTCTGCAGGGGATCTTCCTGACCCAGGGATCGAATGGTACTTCTTGCATTGCAGGCGGACTCTTTACCATCTGAGCCACCAGGGAAGCCAGCTGACTACATCCTGTTGTTCGTTCTCTGCTCACTCATCCTTCCTTTCCCTTGCAGTCTGTTCATTCCTGCTTTGCCTGGTGTTTTCATGAGGGGGTAAGGGGCTGCTGTTACCAGTGCCTTCCAGGGGGTTCAAGGAGGGGAATTGGCCAGCGCTTTGGGTCCCGCCCAGTGCAGCACAAAGCAAAATTAAAATGCAGTCCTGGGTCAACACCGAGGGCCGACTCTGGACAGGACAGCTCAGCAGGGCTCCGGCCCAGAGTCCTCTGAGGGCCGGCTGCCCTGTGTGAGCGAGGGTCCCTGGCCGCTGAGGCCGCCCTGCTCTCAGAGACCTGGGGCAGAGGGAGGCATGGACCCTGGGGCATCACACGCCTGCCTCTCCCTGGCTTGTGAGGGTGGACTCACACACCCTTAGGCAAGAGCCCATCGGGAATTTGAGGTTGACCAGAGAGCCTCTGAGCCCCGGCCCCAGTCCAGTACTCTGTGCTTGGTCCAAGCCGTTGCCCGCTCTCAGCCGTCACCCCTGATGCTGTTGGCTGTGGCACTTCAGCCCCTCACCAGCGGTTGCAGAGTCCGCTACGTGGGGAGGCTTCAGAGACCACCCCATCTGACCAAGGCCAGAGGCTGGGCCAGCTGCACCCCTGTGAGCCTCATGTCTCGAGAGCAGACACCTGTGTCCCCCGGGGACCTCCCTACCAGGCACCCTCCTCCTGGGTGACCTGGAACATGACAGGGCCTTTCGGCTAGAGCCTTGGCAGCAGCACAGAGCGTGTTCTCAGGGCTCCGTCTCTGCCACAAAGGCGGGATCTCTGAAGCCATGTGCCAGCTACGATCCAGAGGTGCCAGGGAAGAGGCAGCGGGCAGGAGGAAAGTCCCCTAGACCAGCACCTCCTCCTGGCATTTCTGTATTCCTGCAGTTGACTGGGTACAAAGACCCACCACCGTGCCTTGGCTGATGCAACTCTGTAGCATCTCCCATCAAGAAAGGGTGGGTCTCCCTCCTATTGAACCTGGACTGGCCAGTGATTTACTTTGACCAACAGAATATGGTGAAAGAGGCCAGATGCCAACTCTGAGCCCCAGCACCCCAGGCCCTGGGAGGTTCTCAGAGAGCCCTTGCTGAGTTGAACAGGCTCAGGCTGAGGCTGAGCTGAGCTGAATTGAATGAACTGAACTGAATTGAAATGAACCAAATTAATCAAATAAACAACACTTGGCTGTGACATGGGGCTGAGGACACAGCATCATCTCTAACAATGACTTCGAGATGGGGACTAGCTTTTCTCTCCCTCTGGGTCTCCGCCCCCAGGGCAGGCGTAGGGTTGGGAAGCAAGCCCAGGGACCTCTGGCTGCAACAGTGGAGCATCCTTGCCAAGACTGCCCTTCTTCTCGGGCTGAAAACTCCAGAACAGGTAAGCTCCACACATGTCCTTCATCCATTTCTCTCTCCATTATTTGAGGAGGGGCACCTCCACGTGGCAGAAATTGTCCTGGGGCCAAGAAGGGTACTGACACAGTTGTTGACCTTAAGAGATGGTTGTCCACTAGAAGAGAGGACACAGGTATGTGTCAGGCAGGTACGGAAGGAGAGACAGTGGTGAGGATGGAGGTAAAGGGGAGCCCCAGCTGGGGGTCTGGGTCCACGAAGGCTTCCTGGAGGAGGGGAGCACCTGGGCAGGAAGCTGGAGGAGGTGGGAGCAACACTGAAGGAGAGGGGAGATCAGGGCCCATGTACAGGGATGGGGCGGCGGGAGAAGGGGGGAGGGACAAGCCAGGAGGAAGAGACAGGGGCAGGATGGTCCAAGGCGTTGCTGGCCTCAGAGAGAAATTGCAGTTTGTGCTCAGAGTAAACAGGAAGTCAGAAGGATGCGGTGGTAACCGCCCCGTGGCTCCACACACCTCCCATCGAGGCTGGGCCTCGGGCTAGGGTGAGGTCTGGGCGTCCCTACACAGAGCTTCCACCAACACACAAAAGGGACCTAGGTGGCCTACTGGCCCAAGGAGGATGGGGTTCTTGAGCAGACCTGGAACCCAGCCCCGCCCAGCGGATGCCCGCCCCATGCCCCTCAAGAGACACTGTCGCAGCCCAAGCTGCCACACCAGAACACACAGACTCTCCCAGTGCTGGTGGCCGGAAACCCAAGGTCTGCTGTCCAGTGAGGGTCAGTCTCCTGGTTTGCAGACAGAAATCATCTTCTTGTGTCCTCACCGGGCAGAGAAGACAGTGAAGCTGACCCTCAGGTCTCTTTCTATAAGGGCACTGATCCCACCACAGGGGCTTCACCCTAATGGCCTAATCCCCTCCCAGAGGCCCCACCTCCTAACAGCCTCCCACGAAGTGTTGGCACGTCAACACCTGAATGGGGGACACAATATTCAGTCCACAGCCCGCACTGAGACTCAAACCTTCCTGGAAGTGGACACAGGTCTTGGACACGGCAGCCACACGTGCAAAGGGACCAGGCAGCTGCGGTGGACTCCTGCCGGGCGTGAGGGGTCGGGGCGAGGCCGCAGGACTCAGGGCTGGGCCCCGGGTCTGCCTCTCCAGCCCTGGGACCTCAGGCACACCTCCTAACCTGGAAGGTCAGGACAGCTGTCTGCTCTCCTCCTGAGGTCGTGGGGAGTAAGCAGGGAACAGCTGTCACGCTCTGACACCTGTCGGAGGCTCGCAGGTCAGTTAGGAAGCCACGGCTCAAAGCCACAAATGCTTTGCTTGCTGGTGATTTTAGGCCAGAGCCAGCTGAAAGCTGCCCACTCCCTCCTTGGGAGCCAGCTCGCCCAGAGCCAATCCCCTGCTCTTGCCTGGCCCCTCCCAGGAACCCAGCCCTGGCCCTGGCAGCCCTCTGGCCTACTAGTGGGTGGTTGGAGCGTGTGCCTGGGCTGGGGGACCTGCCCCCTTGCCCCTCTCTGATCTCATCAGCAGCGCCCTCCTCCCCTGGACCCACCGTAGGCCCACCCAAGGGGTCCGGCTGCGGCCCCTTCTTCACCCCGTACCTCCCCCGCCGGCGACCTCCGCTTCCCCAGACCTCCGGGGTGAGCCGCCGGGGAGAAGGCCGTCTCTGACGTGGTCCTTCCACACAGGGGGCGGCGGGCCTGTCAGATTGGGCCACCCGAATCAAGGGTGATGATAAAACCTGTCCCTCCAAATTAGGCCAGAGTCCCCGGAGCCCCGCTGATGACAGCCAGTGTGCACCAAGGACAAAGACGCCAAGCAGGTCCTCGGAGGATCATTAATGTGGATTGAGGCCCATTGTTTCCTCAAATGAGGCCACGGGGGTGCTCCTTGGGGAAGCACATCGCGGGCATCCGCATGTCCAAGGGGTCCTGAGTTCTGACCTGGGATCCCTCAGCTGATGCCGGAGGGGTGAAGTGGGGACTGGCTTGAAGAACATTCTGGAGATGTGGTCGTGGGAACTAAGGAAGCACTCATGACTCAACATGGAGGGCTTTGCACTTTGCAAAGCAGTTTAGGTTCACAGCTGCTTTGGATCCTCCCCCGCCCCCTGGGAGCTGGGCAGCGCTTCGCAGTTTACAATGCATCCTTCATTCTTTCTCCTGTTCGAGCTCTGCAACAGGTCATTTTTCCCAGATGAACTTGAATGACTTTTCCAAGATGACATGGCCTATTAGAAGAAGGTGTCGGATGAATGTATGGAATAAAGGAAGGAAGGAAGGGAAGGAGGGAGGAAGGTGGACTGATGGTGAATGGATTGGTAGGTGAGTGAATGGAAGGAACGAAGAGAGGGAGGAAGGTATAGATGGACAGATTGTGATGTTGGATGGATGGATGGAAAGACAGCTGGGAGGATGAGTGATACAAAGGAAGGAAGGTATAGATGGATGGATTGTGATGACGGATGGGAGGATGGATGGATGATGGGAGGATGGATAAATGGATGGATAGGAGGATGGATGGATGGATGATGGGAGGATGGATGGGAGGATGGATGGATGGGTGGGAGGATGGATAGATGGGTGGATGGGAGGATGGATGGATGGGAGGATGGATGGATGGATGGTAGGATGGGTGGATAGATGATGAGAGATGGATGGATGGATGATGTGATGATGGATAGATGGGTGGATGGGAGGATGGATGGATGGATGATGGGAGGATGGTGGATGGATGATGGGATGATGGATGGATGGGAGGATGGGAGGATGGATGATGGGAGGATGGATAGATGGATGGATGGGAGGAAGGGTGGATGGGTGATGGGAGGATGGATGGATGGATGCACGGATGGGAGGATGGATGGGTGGATGGATGGATGGGAGGATGGATGGATGGATGGGAAGATGGAAGGATGGATGGATGGATGATGGATGGATGGATGGATGGGAAGATGGATGGATGGATGGATGGATGGATGGATGATGGGTGGATGGATGGATGGATGGGAGGATGGATGGATGGATGATGGGAGGATGGATGGATGGATTAAGATGGGAGGATAGATGGATTATGATGGATGGAAGGATGGATGGACGGATGAGTGAATGGGAGGGAGGGAGGGAGACGTACTGACTGACTCACATCGTTTAAGTTCTCAGCACTACTGAAAGAGGCATACTGGCTGGCACCTGAGACGCAGCATGGGCTCAGCAACTTTTGAGCGAATAAATCCCTGGGTCTGCCAAATTGTAAGTGCAACACAAAGTATACAAATGAGCCTGACTTCAGTTCTCTCTGCAGGCCTGACCACAAACCAAAGCCTGCTCCAGCGACGCATGAACAGGCCTGAAAACTTGCACCACCTTGGAACAGCACGCGACTGCTCCCTCCCCTGCTCGCCTGCTCCAGGGGGTCACCCCTCAAACAGCGTGTTCCTGGGAAGAGCACAGTGCTCACTTGTCTTAGTTCGTGTGGCCGCTGAAACAAAAAGCACCACACACAGCAGAAAAATGGAAGTGTGTTGTCTCCCGGTCCTCGAAGCTGGAACCAGAGATCCAAGTGTCAGCAAAGATTCCAAACCCTTCCAAGATACCTGGAAAGAGACAGCCTTTGTTCTGACTGCACCCTGAGTCCCAGCAAGCACACTTTCAGCCTCAGGCCCTTGTGGAGATGGACAGTTGTTTGTGGCCACGGTTTGGAGGACCCTTCATTGGTTCATCAGCAATCCGGGTCATCTGTCCACCAGCCCCTCTTCCCAAGTATCCCTTTATCAAGACAGGTGCTCTGGGGCCCACGCCTGGGGTGGAATCCCAGCTCCTGCAAGCATTAGCTGTGTGTCCTTGGGCCTGTTACTTTACCTCTCTGTGCCTCACTTTCCTCCTCTACATGACAAATAATGACACTGCCTATATGGTAGGTTTTTGCGATGAGGAAAAGCAAACAGGTGCCTGGGATGTTGTGGGCACCAGGTCTGTTGTTTGCTAAACAGACCGAGAAACCAGTAGCGAAGGTCCCCAGACTCTCGCTCTTTCTCTCTCCACGAGCCCCTCAGGAGGTCTCAGGCTTATCTGGGGCCTCGGGGCAGGGGCCTGGGGTTCCCGAGGCAGGGAGGAGCCAGGTCAACAGGGGACCGTGCCTGGCAGGGCGGCTCAGGACTCAGCCCTCAGCAGGCAGCCCCAGCCGCACCCCATTTTATGCATATTAGAGAGAAATCCAAGCGTGATGGTCCGCGATTGTTCCATTTGTTTACAGCATTTGTTCAAGCATATTTCTGGCAAGGAAGCTGACAATAAACCGAGGCCGGGCGGCCGGGCTGGCGGGGCAGCAGATGAAGACAGCTGCCGTGGCGGGTGCTTCCCGGTGGGCTGGGGCCGGAAACCGGGGCTCTGTCTGAAGGCTTCAAAGAAGGGTCTTTGTCTGGGGCGGCCCAGCCCGGGGCCCCGCGGGGGCAGGCCGGCTGGGGCTCCCAGCCCTTGCGGATTCCGCGTGGCCTCTCTCTGGGCCTCGGTTGCCCGAGCACACGGTGAGGGGACACCAGGGACCCATGTGCGTGCAGTGACCCCTCCCTTGTGTTGGCTCTGGGGAAGCGGGGATCCTCTTGGGGTGTCGCTCGTGTTCTGCAGCCTTTGGGGGGGCAGAGAGCAAAGGCTCCAAACAACATGGCACCTAATTGGCGGTAAACTGGTGGGGGCGGGGTGGGGGGCCCTGGGGCATGGCCCCCAGAGTCAGGCTGCCTCCGAGAAGGGAGGCAAGGGCCCCAGGGCCTCACCATCTGTGCAGGTGGGGCTGCTGAAAGTTAGACTCCTCATCCCCCCGGGCTGCACCCTAGGCCAGGACCCCAGGCAGCTGCCTCCTGTCTGCTTCCTTCACGATATTCTGCACATAATTGTTGAAGAATGAATGAATGAATGAACTAATGAACCAATCAATCAAGCAACATATGAACAAACGAATAGACGAAAGAAGATCTGGCCCTTGTCCCAACTGGAGGACGAAGCTGCCAACAGCAGCGTCCTGGGCGTATATACCTAAGGGGTGTTCATAAAGGCTCCCTGACCGTGGAACACTTTTTGAGGCTGTCTGTGAGGGATGTGAGGGTTTGGGGCAAGAAGAAAAAGACCTGGCAGTTTCTGGAAGGAGCAGAAGGCACCCTCCAACTCGACAGGTAGGCCAGCCCTGCCTGACTGTAGCCCGCGGGGGGCATGGCCAAGGGCAGGGCCCAGGGCTGCAGTGGCCTCCAAGCTCCGTGCCTTCAGCGTCCTTGACCTGCTGGGCCAAACCCTGCCCTCGGGGCCCCCTTCATGCCAGCTTCTCTGTGAAGCCTTCCCCATGAGCCCAGGGGGTCTCTGGCTGCGCCTGCATTCTGAGTAGGAAGAATCTTCCACTCTGTGTGATTTATGAGGACACGTGGCTAGGTCTCGTCTCCCATTGACTGACTGGAGGATGACTTGAAAGCGGGATGCACCCAAATGCTGGAGCCCCTGTCTGGTCCTGGGACCAACGTCAGGGTGTGGAGGACGGGGGAGGGGGGGGCCCGGGGCATGAGAGGGGCGGCACGGGCAGGGCCCTCGCACCAGGCAGTGCTCACACCAGGCATGGGATCTGACTTGACCTCCAAGCAAATAGGTGGTGTTCCTGACGCCCAGTCACAGATGAGGAAACAGAGCGCGCAGGAGGTGAGGGCATCCAGAACACGACGTAGCCGCGCCTCTGTGTTCCTCTGCCAACGGTGGCCTGGATAAGAGGACGGATGAGCTGGGGGCTAGGGGCTTCCTGGAGTTGGGACGGGTGATGCTGCTGACCCGGCTGGACTTAAATAATGTGCACTGGACAAATATTTATCCCAGACACCAGAGGAGCCAGAGAAGTCTCTGCCCCTCGCTCCAGGTCCCTGCCGATGAGGTGGGACCCTCAGGACGGGGGCGGGGGCTGCAGGAAAGGGGCAGGCTTTTACCGCAGGAGACTCTGTTCTCCTGCAGAGGTGCCCCCAAAGAAGCACAGGAGGCGGGGACAGGGGAGCAGCCTCTGGGCACCTCAGCCAAGTGACTCAGCAGCAGACTGCCCGGCGCCCGCTGCCCGGCCCTCCCCGCTGACCCCTCCACCTGCCAGAGCCAATATTTGAGGTCAGGAGGTCAGCTGGCGTTTGTGAGCAGGCCGCGGGGCCAGCGGGGTCTCCCTCCGGGGCCAGAGCTGCCTCCTCACTCCCTGAGGCTGCCAGGACTCTCCTGGGCCAGCCTGCAGGGTGGCGGAGGGCCGCTCGAGGCTCTGGGCACCTCCTCAGCCGCAGCATGGAGCTCTCACCAGGCCCCTGGCCTCAGAGCGTGCTGTCTGAGATCCCAGAGGCATCGGGCCCCCCACTGAGGACCCCCTTCCTAGCCACAGAGGCAGGCAGGACAGGGGTGACCCTCGTGTGTGACAGGTAGACCGAGGCCCTGAGACGGGGAGGTCTGCCCAGAGTCACACAGCCCTGTGGCTCCCGGACCGAGGTCCAGGCTCCCCCTTCGGGCGTGTGGTGCCCTTGAGAACCCCTTGGTCACCTCTGTCGGCTGCCGAGGACAGGGCCGGCCCCCCCAGCCACTGAGGAGGTGGCACAACTTAGGAAGACATGCCCCCAGGCCAGGGCCCCTACCCCACTCCGATCATCTCAGAGCCAGACCCCAGGCTAGCTTCGGGGTGGCTGGGAGTGGCGGGACCCGGAAGACCAGGCCTTGATGGGCCCCCCCGGCAGCCACCAGGCGTGGCCTCCAGTCTCTGCTGGAGCCCACCAGCCCCACAGTGTCCAGTGGCCCACCCGGCCCAGAGGAGCACATGCTTTCCTGGGCTGTCCTGTGAAGGCTGCCAGAGGTGACGGAGCGGGGAAGGACCGCCCAGGAGGATGGGGGCTGGGGGGTGGGAGCTGGGAAGCCCGGGCCCCCGCCAGCCCCGGGACCTCTGCCCAGCTGTGTCCCCGGCCCAGGCTCCTGGCCCAGCTCCGCCGTCCCCGCGCGCGCCGGGAGTCAGGCAGCAGGAAAATGTGAATGTCAGCACAGCGACGCCACATTCCTGAGGTCTCGCTCCCCGCCTTGGGGCTGCCGCCCCCGCCTCGGCCCAACCCGCAAAGCCGCGCTGGTGGGTCCTGGGCTGTCCCGCCCGCCCCCAGCGGCTCATCCCTGGAACACCCTCCCACCAGCCAGCCGTGGCTTTGGCTGCCCCAGAGGCCCCCACCCTGGTCGGGCCAAGGCTTTCAAGTGTGCTCCCAGGGGGCCTGTGAGGCTGCCGCTGCCTCCAGAGGGCTGAGTATTTTGGGGGACATCCCCTAAAGGAAAACAGGGCAGGAATGCTGGAGGCTGAGCATCCTGTCCCTGAGGCTTGGGTGTGGTGCTTGGAGCCAGGCGGAGCAGGAGGGGAGGGAAGAGGCCACGGAGGACGAGAGGGAGCGGGGCGGGCGGTGGCTGGGCTGCAGCCCCGCGGCCCGGGGCACAGGGACGTCCCTCCCGAGGCAGCCTGTCCCTCGGCGAAGCCGCTCACCTCTTGGGCCTCCTTCTCTCGTCTGCAGGGTGGACATCGAGGCCACGCAGGGCAGGGCCAGGATGACCGCACCGTCCGCCTTGTCCTCCTCCGTTGTCCCCTGCGTGCTGGTCCACGGGGGTCTCCTCTCTCCTTCCCATGGCCCGTGGTGCGCAGGGCCAGGCTTCCTGGTGCACCCCCAAGGGAAGCCAGGAGCAGAAATCCAAGCCCAGAAGGAACGATGTTAGGGCACCCTCGGCCCCAAGAGGCACTGGGGTGCCCCCATCTCCCATGCCCCTGGCCACCAGCATCCCCAGGTCCCTTGGAGGGTCCAGACAGAAGAGCTTTAGAGAGGAGCATCCCCAAGAGGGGGAACTGGGGCTGGGAGATGGAGGGTGCCTCCCAGGCAGGGCTCCGGCCTCTGTGTGGGACGCGGGTGAGGGTCTTCCCGGCCCCCCCACCCCAGCTATGCACAGTGCAGGCCCCCACCTTCCTCCTCCTTGCCCCGGTCCCTCCACTCAGGAAGCTTTGCTTATGAGCATCACGGAGCTCCATGCCTTCTGTGATATCCTGGATTCAGCTTTCCCGAGCACGACCACGCCACACCATGTGGGCCCTCCTCGTGTGTGAGGACTGGGCCGGGGCACCGTGATCGGGGCAGGAGCGGGTGCGTATTGAGGTTCAGCGATTAACCAACCCCAAGGCCCAGCCAGTGGGCGCTAGAGCCGCCTTGACACTCAAGCCCGGGGCCTCTTGGGGCCACAGCAGGCCACGCCGGGAAGCTGCCAGCTGCCCTTCCAGTCCCCAAGGTGGGCATCGTACCCACAGCCTCTCCCGGGGCAACAGGAGGGCACAGAGAAGGGGGCTTTTGTCCAGCCCCGCAGGAAGGCTGGGGGACTCACAGAGCTGGCCCTGGCATCAGCTGGGCACCCCCGGCCACCCGGGCAGAGGCGGTTAATGAACCCGCCTCAAGGGGGCCCAGCACAATGGCGCGTTGTGCAGCCTGTCGGGCCGATCAGCGTGCCCGCCCGTCAGCGCTCTGGCGCTGGGAACACACAGCTAATGGGGGGGACCCTTCATGCCACCACGGCGGGCAAGGCGGGGCCCCGCGGGGCCCTGTAGGGGGAGGTGATCAGGAGGACGTGACCGCCGGCTGACCCTCGGGGAACCCAGACGTCGAGGCTCCTCACCCGTCCCCTGTCCTTAGCGTGTGTGTACCGTCTACCATTCTCACCGCCGCAACTTTCCCGAGGACACGCCCTTGAGAGAGCAAGGTGGCATTGAGACCATCTGGCCGGACAGAGTACGTGGCAGAAGCCCAGGGAGGACTCCACGTAAACGCACAGACGTGGCAGGTGGACACGGCAATCCGCTGGTCTTACGGAGCCTCAGACGAGTCTCCTATGTAAGTTTCCGGCTTGTTCCACCTGCCACCTGCCTGTCTGGAGCGGCTGCCTCCTCTTCCGTGTCTCTTGGCCCTCCGGTACGGGGACAGTTTATACCCCGACACCCCTGTGCCCCCAGCAGCGATGCCCTCCCATCTCACACAGAGCCCCTCGGTCCCCATCTGCTGCAGGGAACCAACATGAGGAGAGGCGCCGTAAGCACGGGACGGGGGGACCACCAAGACAGCCTGGCTTGGAGGGCTGGGTCCCCATGTTGAGGCAGTGATATAGGAGGAGGAGCCAGGCTAGGGCTCCAGAGCCCCTCCCAGTCGGGACCTCAAGCTGACCCCCTCACAGCCTCAGTCTTCGCATCCCTACAATGGGCCCACGGCCTCCCTGCCGCCCCCAAGGCCTGTGGGAAAGCATGCCACTCAAAGGGTGGAGACTCTCCTGTGAACTTCATGTGCGATGAGAAGGTAAGCTTTGCTCCAGGAAGCGAGAAGGCCACTTACAGCCTCTGTGCCCTCTTCATGGCCTCCAAATGCCCTTGGGGGCGGGGGCTGGGGTTAGATGAACCAAGCCACCCACAGAGTGAGTGGACAGCTGGGTGCCCGTGGCAGACCGCACTGAGCCCTCAGGAAACTCGCTTCTCTCTTAGAGCCAGTTTCTCTGTCTGTGGAGTGACGGGTTCAAGACTCCCAGGCTGTGTTGACCCCCTTGGAGACTGGCCGTCACTGCCTGCAGGTACCCCAGGCCCGCAACCTGAACGGGCGGGCCCTGACTTCGGCCGAGCAGGGGGTGGGCGTCCTCCCCGCCCCAGCAGAACGCAGGGACCCCGAGGCAAGCGCTGAACCACAGAAATAGCCCAGCAGCGTTCCCACAGGCTTCTGGGTGGTATTTTTAGCCCTGGAGCCGGAGGCTCGGCTTGTTAAGAATAGCCCTGGGCAGTGGGAAAGCGCTCTGGCCGTGGGGGCGGCGGTGGCCGCTGTGAGAGGCTCGCAGAAGGCCGCTCACAGTGGCCTCTCCCCGGGCAGGGCGAGATAGCATCTGGTCTGCAAAATCAGACATGAAGGGTTTCTGTGATGGCTCCCCAAGGAGCCGTGACTGAAGAGGGTGGCCACCCTCACCAAGTGCCCCAGTGACTCTGGGCATCCCGGTGGACAGCAGCCTGCAGGCTGGAGCTGGCTGTCCTCCTGGGCCTCCGTGCCTGTGGGGCCTGACACGCTCAGCGGGTGACGGTGCAGGGCTGGGGGCCTTGAGCGTGACTGCGCCATGATCCCCTGGGTGCTCCTGCCCAGGGATGGGGTGCCCTTCTCAGGTCACCCAGCCAGGGTCCACTGGGCCAGCTCCAGCTCCCTGGGTTGTTGATTAGTTGCTCAGTCATGTCCAACTCTTTGCGACCTCACGGACTGCAGCATGCCAGGCTTCCCTGTCCTTCACCATTTCCCAGAGTTTGTGTAAACTCATGTCTGTGATGCCATCCAACCATCTCATCCTCTGTCGCCCCCTTCTCCTGCCCTCAATCTTTCCCAGCATCAGGGTCTTTTCCAATGAGTCAGTTCTTTGCATCACGTGACCAAAGGAGTGGAACTTCAGCTTTAGCAGCAGGCCTTCCAATGAATATTCAGGACTGATTTCCTTTAGGATGGGCTGGTTGGATCTCCTTGCAGTCCAAGGGACTCTCAAGAGTCTTCTCCAGCACCACAGTTTGAAAGCATCAGTTCCTCAGCATTCAGCCTGCATTATGGTCCAGCTCTCACATCCATACATGACTCCTGGAAAAGCCATAGCTCCCTGGCAGGTGAGGTATTTCTGCCCCAAGGCTGAGATGCTCTGCCAGAGCACAGGTCCCAGATGGGCCCGGGGTCTACAGAGCTCCCCTCCCTCGACCTTCCCCTTCTCATCCACTTCCCCAGGGGTGGAGGGAAGCTGCCCCACCCCCACCCTGCAACCCTCTCTCCACCCCAAATCCTCTGCTTCATTCGCACAGATTCCACTGCTAACGCTGCCAAATGACCTCTTGTCCTAGCACTGAAGCCTCCGGAGGGCAGGACTCTGAGATGGCCAGGCCTCCCCTCGCTTGGGTGCAAGCAGTCGGCCGTTGTTGCTCAGAGAAGACAAAGAGCTGAGATTCACAGGGACGGCCTCTCATGCAGCGCGTCCCCTGCTCTAAGGCCATCCGTGTCTCCCTCGTGCCTGTGCGTGCCCGCCCCGTCACTTGAGTCATGTCCGACTCTTTGCCCCCGTACCTGTAGGAGCTGCATACTCTGTGAACTGGCAAATCTATGTTTCCCCCAGATGAGAATTCATCTGGAGACATAGGGAGGTTGAAGCAGATGAAGGCAGAGAGGTCTGGAGTCCTGGTGGGGTGGGGGCCCCGACATCAGCTCAGAAGCTGCTTTCCAAGGCAGGGTGGCACCTGGTGGGGGCAGGGGGGGACAGCATCCAGACGCCTCAGTCAGGCATTTGGGGCCTTCCAGGGCCATCCACATTGCAACCCAGTTCTACCACTTTCTAGGGGTCTGTCTTGCTCAGTGGAAACATCCAGGCACCCCGCTGACTGGGACCTGGGGAGACTTGAACCCCAGAAGCTGCCCAAGCTGGTGCCCCGCGGGTGCCCCTCCCCTTCCAAGCTGACGTCAGGAGACTTTGCAGCTCATTTCGGGCTCGGAGCGGGGGGCCTCTCCCAGCCCCTCCGCCCCGCCTGTCCCAGCTTACCCCCGCGACTCTGGGCCTCCCCCTGGAATCCATTCATTTACCAACTCATTATGCAGCCAGTCAGCCATCCGTTTTTGTTTTTTTTTTTGTCCGCGTTTTCTGAGCACCTGCTGTGTGCCAGCTGCTTGAGACATGAAGACACTGAGGACCACAGAACCTGACCTCCGGGAGCCCCCGGGTTGGCAGAAAAGACAAGCAAGGAGACTGAGAAATGCATGGTCCTGGCAAGAGCTGGTATGAAAGATACAAGGGAAGGAGAGCTGGAGGGACCCTGGAGGCTTGGCTTCTGCTCAGGGTACCAGGGTGGGATCTGAGACCAGTCCCAGAGAAGGCGATGAGCAAGCAGATATTGGCTGAGTGAAGCCATAGCTCCCGCGAAGTGTCTGGAACACCCTAGGTGCTCAGTCTCTGCAGCCGGGACCATGCCCTCCTGTTCTCTGCAAATCCACCTCCACGACTGGAACAGGAACTCTAAGAGCATCCTATTCCTCCCAGCATCCGAAGACCCTGGACCAGCCCTTGGTAAACACAACTAGGGCAGGAAGGAAGACATCGTTTTCCCCCAAAGGCTCCTGAACAGTGGTGCCAGCTTGGGGGAAGCTGGTGGGGGAAGAGGTGGGCGGGGATTCTGACCTCCCTCCTGGTGAGCTGGAGGGGTCTCCCCGCTCTGCCCAGGACCGCTGATACAAAGAGCCCAGAGAGGCGCCCAGCCCGGGGCTCCCTCCCTTCCTCACTGAGCCCTCAGCTACCCGAGACTCGCTCCACATATGCCCCCCTAGGGCCAGGCACCGCCCTCGTCCAGGACCACAAAGTAAATGAAGCAAAGTGCCTGCCTTGCCTCCCTGTAGCGCCGGGCACAGACCAGACTCTAAGATACAAGCGAACGGGGGAGCCTGTTAGAAAGTGACGAGTGATGCAGGGTGAAGGGGGCAGAGCTGGAGAGACCCAGAGCTTTGGGGACGGTGATTTCAGGCAGAGGTCCCTGGGAAAGGATGCCCAGGAGGACGGCAGAGTCGGTGCAAAAGCCCTGAGGCAGGAGAGCGTCTGGTGCGTTAGAGCAACAGCAAGGAGGCCCTGCACCCCGGGGCAGGACCAGAGGAAGCACGGGGAAGGGGAGATGGTGCTGGGCTTGTCAGCTGTCGAGAGGACTTGATTTTACTCTAAGTGAGACCAGAAGCGTTAGAGGAGTTGGTCTCTCACCTTCCCAGATCAGCCTGGCTGCAGAGTTTAGAACAGATTGGGAAAAGGAAATGAGACAAGTCAAGAGACCAGCAACGGGGCCCAGACCACACTTGGGAAACACAACTAGGCATCAGTGAAAGTTGGCGGTGGGAGGTTCTTGGAGCCTGATACCTGCAGACGGTGGAGCCAGCGGGATTTGCTGATTGACGGGGTATGCGGAAGAAAGAGGGAGCTGAGGGCTGCAGAATCACGGCCCCGCCAAACGCCACCACCTGATCCCCAGAACCTCAGGCTGAAAGGGCTTTGCAGGGGTGATTAAGTTAAGGATCCTGTGATGGGGAGGCTGTCCTGCATTGTCTGGAGAGGAAGAAAAAGCAAGGGGGCCAGAGGCAGAGGTCAGGGTGATGCAGTGCTGGCTTTGAAGGGAAGGGGCCACAAGCCAAGAGATGCAGGTGACTTTAGAAGCTGGAAAAGGGCAAGGAACAGGTCCCCCACCCCCAAGCCTCCAGAGAGAAGGCTGCCTTGCTGTTCCTCCAGTGAGACCAATGTCAGACTTCTGACCTCCAGGATGTGCAGGAATAATTGTGTGTCTAAGCCACTGTGGTTGTGGTCCTTGGTGACAGCTGCCATGGAGACGAACATGAGGGCCAAGGGTGACTTAGTGATCCTCATGTTCATGTCAGCACAGCCTCCTTGGTCTTGGCGGGCCGTGAGAGGGGATAGGAATAGAGGGGCACATGCTGTGCCCACACCAGGGGGTCTGTGACCCAGCGGCTTACTATGGGTGAAGCACCCCCAGCCGTAAAGTAGAGAGAACGGCAAGGCAAAGAACCCACCACCCCTCAAGGAGTGGGCCGCTCCTCTCTTCTTACAGGCACCACTTCAGATCCGCAGAGCGTCACTGGCCACATCTATATGTTGGCAGGAATTGCATCACTCTCTGCAGCTCTGGGCGTGGTTTGCCAACTTGTTTTGGTGGAAGGGCTGCGTTAGAGCTGTAAGCATAGGAGCTCATCCTAATTTGATGCTTTTTGCTCTGTTTCTGTAACATTAGAATAAAAGGGATTTTTAGCAAATACCTGGTGGCTCAGACAGGAAAGAAGCCACCTGCATTGCTGGAGACCCAGGTTTGATCCCTGGATCAGGCGGATCCCCTGGAGAAGGGAATGGCCACCCACTCCAGTATTCTGGCCTGGAGAATTCCACGGACAGAGGAACCTGGCAGTCTACAGTCCATGGGGTCGCAAAGAGGCAGACATGACTAAGCGACCAACACTTTCGCATTAGCAAATACCCAGTTTCGCATTAGCAAATACCCAGTAACCCATGTTAATCCTCTTTTCTCAAGGGTCTTAAGGAGACTGCTATTGGCAACGCGAGTTATCAAGGCATGAGACGTGCTCAGGTTCACTTTTTTTAATGAAGATGCTTTATTTCTTAGAGCGGTTTTAGGTTTACAGAGAAATCAAGCAGAAAGTACAGAGTTCCCTTACAACCGCCTCCCCACCCTGTAGATCCCCTTTTGTTAATATCCCCCATTATTGCTATACACTTCCTACAAGTAATGAGCCCATATTGATGTACTATGCTTTAATATCTGTTTAAATAATTTTTTTTCTTTTTGGGTCGAGCCACAAAGCCTGCAGGATCTTAGTTCCCCAACCAGACACCAAACCCTCACCCCCTGCACTAGAAGCAAGCAATGCCAACCACCGCCCTGCCGGGGACTCCCGACGCATCACATTAACCCGAGTCCAGGGTGTACATTGGGTTTCACTCGATATGGTACCCTCTGTGGGTTTTGCTAAATGCATAACGACACGATTCCGCAATTACCATCTCACACAGAGTCATTTCACTGCCGTGAAAATCTGTGTTCTGTCTCCTTACCCCTCCCTCGCCCCCACCCCGGCCGCCACCAAGCTTCATTGTCTCCAGAGTTTTGCCTTTTCCGGGATAGTTGGAATCACACTGTGTGTGGCCTTTTCAGATTAGCTTCTTCCATTCAGCACCTTATATTTACTTTTCCTCCACAGTTTTTCATGGCATGATAGATTATTGCTTTTTAGGGCTGACTAGTATTCCTTTTGGAGAAGGCAACGGCACCCCACTCCAGTACTCTTGCCTGGAAAATCCCATGGACGGAGGAGCCTGGTGGGCTGCAGTCCATGGGGTCTCGAAGAGTCGGACACGACTGAGCGACTTCACTTTAACGTTTCACTTTTATGCATTGGAGAAGGAAATGGCAACCCCCTCCAGTGTTCTTGCCTGGAGAATCCCAGGGACGGGGTCGCAGAGAGTCGGACACGACTGAAGTGACTTAGCAGCAGCAGGAGCAGTACTCCTTTGCCTGGATGGACCACAGCTTATCCATTCACCCATGAAAGACCACCTGGTGGCTGTCAGTTTGGGGACAAATTTGTAGTTTTTCTTTTTTTTTTTTTTAAAGACTATTTGCATTTTACTTATTTTTAATTTTTTGGCCATGCCGTGTGGCATGCAAGAGGTATTAGTTCCCTGACCAGGAACTGAACCCACGCCCTCTGCAGTGGTGGTACGGAGTTTTAACCACTGCACTGCTGGGGAAGTCCATGCGGACCTTTGAACAAAGCTGGGATTATAGAGTCCATGGAATTCTCCAGGCCAGAATACTGGAGTGGGTAGCCTTTCTCTTCTCCAGGGGCTCTTCCCAACTCAGGGATCAAACCCAGGTCTCCCGCATTGCAGGCAGATTCTTTACCAGCTGACCACACGGGAAGCCCATGAGCAGACTTACATCATTACTTCTGTTGTGCTGGCCTGTGGGGGATGTTCTTTAACTATTGAAGGGTGTTTGTGCAGAGGTGAGGGGCCTCAGGATTTCTGGGGTAATGGGTGGCCCCGGGCAGTGCGGTGAGCTTTCTGAGACGGTGGGCGGTGGGGGAGCGCAGGTCAGGACATCACAGGGAGGCTCCCTGACATCTCCCCCTCTCCTCCGAGGGCCAAACAGAGGCCGGGTGAACCTGAAGCCTTATCAAATCAGGAGGTTTCCACTCCACGGAGAAGGCTGGGACCCTCAAGTCCTAGGACTCTGGAATGAGGCTGTCATGGAGAGCATAATTGTTCAGTGGTCACCATCACCCTGCGTGTGTGTGTGTGTGACCCTGATGGGTGGTCCCAGGGCAGAGGAGGGAGGCCCTTGCCCCCCCATCCTGGTCCCCCACCCCCGACCCCAGAGTGTGGCACAGAGCAGGTGCTGGCCAGGTCTGCAGTTTCATGAAGAGGGACCCCCCTCATGCGGCTTTGCCGGCTGGCTCCCACCAGGCAAGGGCAGAAGCGGGAGACGAGGCTGAGCGTGGAGCCGCGCCCCCGCCCCCCACCCCCGGGGCCTGCAAGGCCGCCTCGCCCGCTGGGGGACCATCTCCCGGCCTGATTATCAGTGCCCATCTGGGTCGACCTCGCACAAAAACAGGAAGAACTGGGACAAGATCCTCCACCTTCCTCTGATTGTCAGCGCCCAATTGTTTCCTCGCGGAGACGCCATCCGGAGGCTTCACGGATGCTCCTGTGCCTTGGCCTGGTCAGCTCCCTCCCCCCTGCCAACTCCCAGCACAGAGAAGGGGCTGGGGAAGCCCTGCCCTCCGGCGGAGCCCAGGCCACGGCCCTCATGGCCACCAGACGCAGGGAAAGACCTTGACCTCCCTCCGGTCTTTCAGGGCAAACCCAGGGGGCTTTCCGAGGCTGCGGGGGGCGGCTGGTGCTGAGGTGGAAACAACCCCCTGAGAAATGCCTTCAGCTGCAGGGCGACAGAGGAGCCGTCCCAACAGGATGCAGGTGACCCTGGCCAGGAGGCGGGAAGAGCCGCCCGCTCCCAGCACCCACAGCCAGCAGCAAAGAGCGGAAAGGAAGTGTGGAGGGTTGGAAGCGCCGGCCTTGGTGGGGAAGGTCGCCCAGCCTCCCACACTGCTGTGAAGGTTTTCCAGCAGCTAAGCGTCCCCACGTGGGATTCGCTGTGACCCCCGGGGTTGGAGGGGACGTGAGGAGGTACCAGGAGGTAGAAGACTCTGTCCCGCACCCCGCTGCCCCATCAGACACGCACACACATGCATTCACACGTGCTACAGGGTCTGTGCACACGCAAGCTCAAGAACCTCTTCCCCTGGGAAGGGAGTCCTCGCCTTCTGCAGTTTACGAGACCACCTGGGGCCGGTTGGGCTTTGACATTGGTCCCACCTCCAAGGTGATCTGAATTCTCCATCTGGAGATCTCCATCTGGCTTCTGGAAGTCTCAGCCACTGACTGTCTGCCCCTTCACAGGTGTCTGTAACAGCCTTGGGTATCCACAGTGGCCTGTCCTCATCTAATCCTGCTGCTCCTGGCCGCAGCAGCCTGATTTTCCTGGGAGCAGGAGAAGTTGCCTGGCCCCCCGAAGAGCCAGCCTGGGCAATTCTGCAGTGCCATTTCCTGCCATACCTGATGGATTGAAGTAGCTCCACACCCTCCCACGTGCAAGAGGAGCGGGCAGAGACCTCACCTGTTCATCGGCAGAGCGTCAAAGAATTCACAACCATGTTTGAAAGCCACCATCATGCTCAAATGGGATGATGGATCCTCAAGGTGAGGGGGTGGGGGTTTTGCCCCCCCACCCCACCCTGAGGCTCTTTGGCAATGCCTGATGTCTGAGTGGTCTGAGTGGTCGTGTCCCCAAATTCCCATGTTGAAAACCTAACACCCAAAGGAATCCCCTGGCAGTCCAGTGGTTAGGAATCCATGATTTCACTGCCTTGGCCTGGGTTCAATCTGTAGTAGGGGAACGAAGTTCCCGCAAGCAGCATGGTGTGGCAGAGGACAACCAAATACAAGCAAGCAAAGCAAACCCTAACCCTTAAGATGACAGCCTTGGGAGGCACAGCCTCCGGGAGGGGACCCGTGCCCATGAGACGCCCCACGGAACATCAGGTCCCTTCCTCCAGGTGAGGACACGGTGGGAAAGCACCGCGCCAGCACCTTGACCTTGGACATCCAGCCTCCTGGAACCTTGGGGAATCGACAGCTGTTGTTTCTTAGCTGCCCTGTCTGCGGTGCTCTGTTATAACCGCCGGAACGCGCTGAGATGCTGGATGCGTGTCTGGTTGTCATGGCTGGGTGAGAGTGTGGGCTGGGAGTGGGGGTGGAAGGGAAACACCCTACAGGGCCCAGGACAGCCCCCCAGAGACCAACCCAGCCCCAAACACCCTTGGGGCCTTGGAGGAGAAACTGGGGCTGAGGGATGTGGCCTCCAGGTGTGGTCCCTCTGCCAGCCCCGGGGACCACCGGGGGCCTATGACGTGGCAGGACAGCTGCCCCGAGGAGCAGCTTCCCACCCCCAGCTGGGGTCACAGCTCTTTGGGTGGCAGCAGAGGCCTGAGCTCTGGGCTGGGAGAGCCAACGGCATCCCTCATCCCCACTCTGCTCCTTCCGCCTGGTGACCCCCGTGAATCACCCTTTCCATCACCACCTTGCTTACCCCCTGGAGGCAGGAGGGGCTGCCCTGGATGAACCACAGCAATCCAGGAGCTGGGAATGGGTCAAGGACCTCTGACAATGGTCAGTGCCCGTGTAGACCCGGCCAGTGCGATGTGCCTGACCGGGGGCCAGCGTGTCCTCCCCGTGGGACCATCCAGTCAGAGGCGCTCAGGCCTGTTCGCAGACAGCTTGGGTTTGCTTTAGTTCCTCTCTTTTCTCTCTGCACCCACTCCAACCGCCCCCTCTCCGCCCCGCTCCGGGGTTTCCCTTGAAATACCAACCACACAGCTGCAGAGGCAGCCCCCCAACCGCAGCCTTCCGGGGCCCGCTCCGAGCAGCGGCCTGAGAGGCCCAGGCCGGGCCTGCATTGTTCCATTTTTGGAATTCTTCAAGAGTGAGAGCAGCCTGGCTGTCAACGGAGCTCTGTTCACAGAGGCCGGCCCGGTGAAGGGGAGAGGGCCTGCTATTGTCCGGCTGGGCTGCGGGCCGCTGGAATGCGCTGGAATGCCGGCCCGCGTGGCACGGCCCCAGAGTGGGGCCTTTGTGTGCAAACACCGGCAGACCGGCCCTCCCATAAATAATGACGACCTCACTGCTAGGGCTGGACAGGCGTCCGGGTACCAGGACTCCGTCCTGTGACGAGTGGGCACCCAGGGTGGCACCCCCACCCCGAGGAGCGCCTGTCGCTGGTGGGTGGGTGGTTCATGAGTAGATTGTTTCGACTGGGGGCTCAGCTGACTCCACAGGGGCCTGACACCCCCCAGTTAGTGTGGGGACCTCAGTCACGGTCAAATGCTAACAAGTGTACCTGGGGACACGGCGGGGGGGCGGGGGGATGGGAGGGGCTAGACCGGGTCACCATCAGGAGGACGATGCTCAGTCCGACCCCCTCCAGGTGAGGTTCCGTGGTCACTTCATCCCTGAGAGCTGAGTTTTCTTCAGGACCAGGACCAGGGGGCAGGAATCCACGTGTTTCAGCCAGGCTGTCAAGGTCACCATCTCAGGGGTGAGTCACCAGGGAAGTGAGACAGTGAAAGTGAAAGTCGCTCAGTCGTGTCCGACTCTTTGCAACCCCGAGGACTGTACAGTCCATGGGATTCTCCAGGCCAGAATACTGCAGAATACTGCAGCCTTTCCCTTCTTCAGGGGATCGTCCCAACCCACGGATCGAACCCAGGTCTCCCACATTGCGGGCGGATTCTTTACCAGCTGAGCCACAAGGGAAGCCCAGGAATCCTGGAGTGGGTAGCCTATCCCATCTCCAGCAGATCTTCCCGACCCAGGAATCGAACAGGGGTCCCCTGCATTGCAGGCGGATTCTTTACCAACTGAGCTTATTTACAGAAGCCCAGTGGGGAGTAAGTATTCAAACAGCACTTCACCCCAAGGTGCTCCTCACCAAAAAGCATGATACCAGCCTAATCAACACATAACCTCGGATACACCTGACTAGGGGCATCCTTACAAAAATACTTGACCAGGCCCCTACAAGACTGTCAAGTCACCAAAAACAAGGAAAGTCTGAGAAGACATCAGAGCAAAGAGAAGCCTGAGGAGACATGATGGCCAGCATGTCCTGGATGGGATCCTTGAAGAGAGATAGAATATTAGGTGAGAGATAAGGAAGCCCGGATAAAGTATGGGCTTTGATGAACAATATTGTGTTGATACGGGTTCCTTAACTGTGACATATGCACCAGACCCAGAGTAGATGTTGCTATTAGTCTGCAAATTTTCTGTAAGCCTAAAGCTGTTGTAAAATGAAGAGCAGCATATACAACAAGGAACAGGCTACCTGTGGCTACATAGCAATTGCTCAGTAAACAGGAATTTGATGTGCTATGCCAACCTACCCCTTGTCATTCCAGACTCAGAGAAGCATGGAAATTCAGAGAGAGTCTTTTCAGTTTAATCTGCACAGTAAATGACACTGAAGGTATCCTGTTGTGAGGAGGAAATGAAATAAGGCTGCAGGAGTGCATTGCGGGGGAAGCAGGGGACCAGACTGTGAGCGTGCTGAGGACCAGGGCTGAGTCTCTGTCTCCTCGGTAGCCCCAGGGCTTGATCCAGAGGCTGGCACACAGCAGATGCTCAGCAAGCTTGTTGGATAACGGAAGGTAGGAGGGGAGGGAACATGAAGAATAGATTGGTGGTGGTTTACGTGCTGACATGTCCCACTCTTGTGACCCCATGGACTGTAGCCCGCCAGGCTCCTCTGTCCATGGGATCTCCAGGCAAGGATACTGGAGTGGGTTATCATTTTCTTCTCCAGAATAGTAGATTGAATAGATGGAAATGGACAGATGGGTGTTAGATGAATGGACAGGTGAATGACTACTGGATGGATAGGTAAATGAGTGGTGGATGGATGAGTTGCTTATGGATGGGTAGATGTATGGTGGGTGAATGGATGAATGATAGATGGGTGGATGAATGACGGATGGATGAATGGATGGATGGATGATAGAAGGATGGATGGGTGGATGACAGGTGGATGGATAGTGAATGGATGGATGAGGGATGGGTGGAAGATGTGTGGATAGATAGTGATTGGATGGATGAGTGGATGGATGGGAGATGGGTGGATAATGTGTGGAGGGATGGTGGGTGGATGGATGGATTGATGCATAAGAGGATGGTGGGTGGATAGATGGATGGATGAGGGATAGATGGATGGGTGGACGGTGGGTGGATGGGTGGATGGGTGGACAGATGTATGTGCTGGGTTTGGGAGGATGGAATTGGGTGGAAGCTCTTTACCTTCCACCCAGGTTGTGTCTTCTCCCTGGACAAGTGAGATGCTCTCTGGAATCATTATTTACCAAACTTAAGGCACCCGTGTTTACCTGAATTGAATTAATCCCACAGTGGGGAGGTAGGGATTATTGTAAAGAACTAGTTTAACCCTAAGCGATGCTGTCAACATGGGCAGCTGGGATTGCTTGCCAGCATACGACAGCTTGTATTCCTGTGCACTCTGAAATCCCCTGCCCAGGGCGGAAAGCACCAGAATCCTGGGGATTTTTCTAGAGTGGATTGTGTTTTGCCAACGAGAAAGAGTTGAGATCAGATGCAAGTGGTGAGAGGTGACCCGTCGAATCGAGAGCCCCTTCCCACCCCTCCGGTCAGCCATCACTGTGACCACCCACCTTGGCTGACCGGCAGCACTGCCCAGGAGAGGTGGCATCACTCAGAGCCCAGCGTGACCGTCCGGGAGATCACTTGCCACAGAAACAGCCCTTCACTAGAGTCTCCAGCATCCAGTCACCGCCTGTCTGTCAGCAGCACGGCTGCCCGGGGGGTGGTTTCTCCTCTGCCCAGAACAACAGGATCCTCCTCGGACAACTTGGCAAGGCCATGGCTGACCACTCACCACGTCCCCACCCAGCATCCCTCCTGCACCTCATGGCCCCAGAGTCTAGGGTAGAATCCAGGAGTCTGAGGTCCTACGCCACCGTGTGAAATCACAATAATGGGTAGATGTGTCCTGGTAGGTGGCAAATCAGCTTACCCAACTGCGGGTGCAATAGACGCCTGACTTTGTACATCTATATCCACCTGCATAGAAACAGAGGAAGACCGCAGACAGCAGATCGCCTAACCAGCACCCACAGAGTTGAGACCACACGTGGGTCCCTGCAGTAACTGTCTCCGGCGGGGTCTGGGTCCTGCTGGCCACTCCCAGCTGGCAGCAACTCCAGGAGCCCCCCTGCCCCTCTCTGCCCCCCACACACCTGCCAACGTCAGCCATGTTCACACCGCTGCTGATGTTTCTGTGCTTGCAGTTAACCCGTGCCTTTACATAACTATTACATCAACCAATGAAATCTCGGTACAGAAAGCTATTCATTCTATGGAAACTAAGCTTTAGAAAACACTGATGATGATAAGTTGTTAAAAAGGAAAGGAGAAAGCTTCAACTGACTAGTAGGTAAGGCAGAGGTTAACACTGGTAGCAAACATTCATAAAATTCTAGAATCTTGAATTAGGACTGTGAATTCAGAGTATAGAACTCCGGGCAGTAACGGTACCAAATGAATGTACATTTGCACCATTTGAGGCTAAAACAATGTGGAAACCGTGAGCACAAGCCACCCTGCTTTGAATGGCATGTCCCTTTCACTCGCCTCCTACCCTCCTGGCCTCGGTTGGAGGAAGTTACACCTTCTCCCCGAGATGCTGAGCGTGGCTGCTCTAAGACTATACGTGACTTTTACTTTCTTCTTTGTATTTTTCCACATTTTGCAAATTTTATCCAACCAGCGTATATCACCTTAATAATCAGAAAGGAAAAATATGTGTTTAACCAGCATCAACACGTCAGGAGGATCGCCGTTCCCAGGCAACCTAAGCCAGAGCTGCACCTTCAAAGATCAGAGTTGCTCAACCACAGCGTTGGATCCTTTAGGGCTGGCTGGATCATTCCTTGGGGTGGGGGTGGGGAGGCTGTCCCGTGCACTGTGGGATATTTAACTCCTCAAGAGACCAGTAGCAACCCCTTCCCCAGCTGTGACAAAGAAACCAGACATTACTAAATGTTTCCTAGGGTATCAATGTCACTGCAGGCTGAGAACCACTGGTCCAAATGAAAGTTTCTAGAACACTCCGTGTCCATCCTGGGCGAAGCCTGGAGCCAGCAGAACTTTTGGGAAATCTTCTCTATCTCTCTAGACTACCCCCATGCCTCAGCCCGCCCCAAGAACCCCAGCCTCCTCACTGTTCCCACCCACATCCCCATCACACTGAACACCAGACAGGTAACACTCCAAATGCTTCCAGTTTTCTGGAGGCTTTGGCTTCACAGACCCAGAACCCTGGATCATTGGAACCTATATGTCTTAACACCATCTTTCCACTCTTACCCCTAGAAGATGCCTCACAGATATGATGGTGACTGTCTTTCTAAGAAAGTTATTCTCAGGGTGGATGGCGCCTCGTGCTACCACCGCCTCCCTCAAAGGACCTCCAGGGCAGGCATCCAACCCCTCCCTCATCACTTTCTTCTTCTTCATTATATCTGTTCTTTTCCCATTCTTGGAAATACATCAAATTTTTCTGAATCTGGAAAAGCCCTCGAAGTATCCAACCAAATCAGAAGCATGGGCGGGGGGGTTGCCGCTCCACACGGCCACACCCCTGCCTCCCTGTCTGGGAAAGGATGCTATTGCGTCCCCCACGCCCACCCTTCTTTAGCCTCATGCTCTGGTTGGGGCCTTGCTAGGAACCCTGGCTCTTCCACTTTCCAGAAAGTGCCTGGGTTTGTTCACCTGTGGTCCCTCCAGTCATATCCTAGGGGTCTGGGCAGCATATGTGGGAAGACTTTCCTATCAGGGTCCACTCATCACCAACCCAGAAAAGCCAAAATGAGGCTGCGTGTGTGAGCTGTGAAGGTGAATGCAGAGGAGGCAGGGCAGGGAAGGTTCTGGAAGGTCTGGTGGTCCTTCCCCAGGGAGGGCACAGCAAGAGGAAGAAGACGGACCCACCCCCAAGCGCCTGGACGCTGGGCTTCACTGGGCTTCATGCCCAACAATGGCAAGGGAAGCCGCTGGGGGTAGGAAGTAGCACTGGACATTTATCCTTATTTTTCTCATGCTTTTTTTCCAAATCACAGCTTTATTGAAACATAATTCACATACCATACAATTCACCCCTTCAAAATGTACAATTCAGTGGTTTTTCATTCATTCACCAAGTTGTGCAACTGTCACCACTGCCTAATTTTAGAACATTTTCATCACCCCCCAAAAGAAACCTCACAGTCGTTAGCAGTCACTCCACATCCGTGGCCAGCCGGACCCCGCTCACCACTAATCTACTCTCTGTCTCAATGGATTTGCTCGTTCTGGACTTTTCACATAAATGGGATCCTATAATATGTGGCCTTTTCACCTGGCATCCTTCACTATATGTAATGCCTCCTCTGAATTGTAACATGTCAATACTTCATTTTTCTTGGAATTGAAAAATATGCTGTGAGATGGGCATACCACAGTCTGCTTATCTATTCATCAACTGATGGATATTTGGGTTGCTCATGATTTTGGTTTTTATGCTGCTGTGAATATTCCCATATGCATTTTAGGGTAGACGTAAGCTTTCATTTCTCTTAGACAAATACCTAGAAGTTAAATTTCTGGATCACGCGGTCACTCTGTGTTTAATGTTTTGAGGAACTGCCAAACTATTTTCCAAGCTGACTGCACTCTTTTACATTCCCACCACAATGAACCAATTTCTCCTCACCCTCGCCAACACTTGTTATTGTCTGTCTTTCAAATTATCACCATCCTAGTGGATATCAAGTACATTCTAGGTTCTTTTGCCTTAAGCATCTTTTCCGTAGACATCTCTGATGCAAACATTTGTGCTGCAAGCATCTCACTACATAACTAACTGGCCGTAAGGCAAGTTTGCCATAGAAGACTATATAACAAACAAAAGAGGGACATTAAAAATGACATAGTGAAGCATGAGAAATGAATAAGAACATTAAAAGGGCTTTATCTTGAAATGCAAAGTGTTTGAATACATTTAAGATGCGTGTGGGGCTTCTTGGGTGGCACGTGGTAAAGAACCCACTTGCCAACGCAGGAGACATGAGAGACTCGAGTTCCATCCCCACGTCGGGAAGATCCCGTGGGGGAGGGCATGGCAACCCACTCCAGTATTCTTGCCTGGAAAATCCCATGGTTGGAGGAACGTGGGGGGCCACAGTCCATAGGCTTGCGAAGAGTCAGACACAGCTGAAGTAACTGAGTACATGCACTCACACGCAAGATGTGTGTAGATTCTTGACGGCACGACTCAAATAACAGATTTTATTGTGTGGGTTTTACTCAAGCTCTTCTCTTCCAGGTCATGGTGTTTTTCTACAATTTTTTTTTTTTTTTGGCTTGTCAATTTTTCTCTTCATTGGGCATCACAGTTTTTCTTTTATTTTCTTTTCTTCTTTAAGAGAGATATCAGTTTCCATATGCTAAGATTTGAACCCAAGCTCTGAAACATGCGGTGACAGCCTCCACACTGCTGTGTGCTCTTGACCTATTGTTATCTGTCCCGCAATAGACATTCCAGACTTCTATGAACATTATGGGTTCAGTTTGCATCTTCAAGGTCCTCAGCCTCTTCCTCCTCCAATCTAATGTGTTTCAGTATAACAAACCAACCCTTGGGGTAAGTCATCCTTATCTGTCGCTCCATAAAGTCATCAATAATGTCACTAACTGAAGAAATGCTGACACATCTCAACCACATAAACCAAACTGTCATCCAGTTATTTTACCAATCACGGCAACATTGTCTCATCGTTGATTATTAATATTCAGGCTGCGAAAATGTTTGAAGCAAAGGAGCTTATAGCAAAAAGACTGGACATGTGTGAAGTGGTACCTCATTGTGGTTTTGACTAGCATGTCCCTAGTGACTGATAATTCTGAGCATCTTTTCATGTTCTTGTTGGCCACTTGTATCTCTTATTTGAAGAAATGTCTACTCAAATCCTTTGCCCATTCTTAACTAGGTTGTCTGTCTTTAGGAATACTTTGTACCTTTTGGACACAAGGCTCTTGTCAGATATAGGATTTTCTATATTTTCTCCTATTCTTTTTTTAAATATATAAAGGTGCTAAACCAGGCTTCCCTGGTAGTTCAGCAGGTAAAGAATCCACTTGCAATGCAGGAGACCCCGGTTCGATCCCTGGATTAGGAAGATCCCCTGGAGGAGGGCATGGCTACCCACTCCAGTATTCTTGCCTGGAGAATTCATGGACAGAGGAGCCTGGTGGGCTGTGGGATTGCAAAGAGTCGGACACAGCTGGGCAACTTTCACTTTCCAACCACCTCAAGAAGTATTTTTTTTTAATATATTTATTTCTTTGGCTGTGCTGAGTCTTAGTTGTGACACGTGGGATCTAGTTAGTTCCCTGACCAGAGATTGGACCTGGGCCCCCTGCTTTGGGAGGGCAGAGTCTTAGCCACTGAACCATCAGGCAAATTCTCTTTTGCCCATTTTTAACTGGATTGTTTGTCTTTAGGAATTCTTTGTGCCTTCAGATACAGGATTTGTAAATATTTTCTGTGAGTCATCCTTTCATTTTCTTAATAGAGCTGTATGGCATACATGAGTTTTTTCTTTTGATGAAGTCCAGTTTATCTTATTTTTCTTTGGTTACTTGTATTTTTGGTATCATATCTAAGAACCTAAGTTCTCCTCCTCTCTTTTCTTGGAGGAGTTTGAAAGTTTTATCTCTATGTGTGTCTTTGACACACTTTAATTTTTGTATATGGTGTGAAGTGGGGTCTTAATTCATTCTTTTGTGGGTGAATATATAGTTGTTCCCTGTATGAAAAAGACTAATATTTTCCCCATTGAATAATCTTAGTAGCCTGCTCAAAATGCAATTGATCTAATACAGATGAATTTGTTCCTGGACTCTATTTTGTTTCCCTGGTCTAAATATCTCTCACTGTGCCAATGCCATAGTCCTGATCACTGAAGCCTTGTAGTGAATCTGAAACAACAAGTGTGGACTCTGTCATTCTGACTTTCTTTCTCAAGATCCGGTCTTCTGGGTCCCTTGCATTTCCATATGAATTTTAGGATTCATTTGTCCCTGTCCTTCACCATCTCCCAGAGCTTGCTCAAACTCATGTCCATTGAATCAGTGATGCTATCTAACCATCTCAACCTCTGCCACCCTCTTCTCCTCCTGGCCTCAATCTTTCCCAGCATCAGGGTCTTTTCTAACGAGTCAGATCTTTGCATCAGGTTGCCAAAGTATTGGAGCTTCAGCGTCAGCTTCAGTCCTTCCAATGAATATTCAGGACTGATTTCCTTTAGGATTGACTGATTTGATCTCCTTGCTGTCCAAGAGACTCTCAAGAGTCTTCTCCAGACCACAGGTCGAAAGCATCAATTCTTCAGTGCTCAGCCTTCATTACGGTCCAACTCTCACATCTGTACAGGACTCCTGGAAAAATCATAGCTTTGACTAGATGGACCTTTGTCCTCAAAGTGATGTTTCTGCTTTTTAATATGCTGTCTAGGCTTGCCATAGCTTTCCTTCCAAGGAGCAAGCATCTTTTAATTTCATGGCTACAGTAGCCATCAGCAGTGATTTTGGAGCTCAAGAAAATAAAAACCATTTACTTAGATCTTCTTAAATTTCTTTCAGCAATTTTGTAGTTCTTTGAACTTCTTTCGTTAAATTTACTCTTAAGCATTTTATTCTTCTTGATACTTCTGCGAATGGAATGGTTTTTTACTTCATTTTTGGATTGTTCATTGCCTGAATGGGCAGAGTTTCGGCATGAACGGACAGTAGGCAGACTTGGGACTGAAGGTGTAGGGTCAGCTTGCAGCTCAGCCCTTCCTGGACCAGCCCGGCCATCTTGGTCTGACAGGTGTGTCCCCCCAAAGGGTATGTTCAAATCTTAACACTCAGAACCTGTGAATGTGACCTCGTTTGGAAAAAAGTCTTTGCCGATGTAATACTGTGAAATTAAGATGCATAAAGCTATGGGAAGGTCGTGCTGGATTCCTTGGTGGCTCAGACGGTAAAGAATCTGCCTGCAATGCAAGAGACCCAGGTTTGATCCCTGGTTCAGGAAGATCTCTGAAGGAGGGCATGGCAACCCACTCCAGTATTCTTGTCTGAAGAATCCCATGGACAGAGGAGCCCGGGGGCTATAGTCCATGGGGTCTCAAAGAGTTGGACGTGACTGAGCGGCTAACACGTGTGCTGGACTAATGCTGGACAGGGGCGGCCCTAAGCCAACAACAGGACAAGGGTCGTTGGGCACGGGCGGGGAGAGGATGCCATGGGGAGAAAGCCACGTGTCGCTGCCGCCCAGCTGCGGGGCCCCAGCAGCCACACCCGGGGTCCTGGAGTGCCATCCAAGTCGCCAAAGCAGACGCAGCATTGACTTCTCGATGGTGCCTTATGTAAGCGCCAAAGGCCCCTGCAGAAGTCCGTGGGACTTGCCACGATTATTATCCCGATTTCATCAACTTCCCAAGTGTCATTTGCCTTCGTCAAGATCGAAGTCACTAACTTGCCCATTCGACTGGCAAGTGGCAAAGCGAATTCGCTCACTCCTCTGTCAGACCCCAAAGCTGCATCCTTGGCTGTCTCGACTCTGTGGCAGAGAGATGGAAGCAGACCAGCAGTGGGGGGTCAGGGTGCCCACTGGGAGGGGGGCTGTGACTGATAGGTCTGCCCGGCCATGAGAAGTGCCAGTCGGCAGGGGCGGGGCACGGGGACTTGGCCTTCTCAGCCTGGGGCCTCCTCGCGTGAGCTGGGGGTTGGGGTCTGAGCAGAAACACCTGGGGGAGATGGACGTGCCTTCGGGGTTTTCAGTCCCAGGCCAGAGCATTCTCTGTGGGTCAGGGTGTGCAGCCCATCCACCCCCACAGTCCTGGACGCCTGCAGGTGCAGGAAGCCCAACCAGCAAGGCAGGAGCGAGCCTGTGAGGCCCCGGGGAGCACCCGCCCTGTGCACTCTCGTGCCTTATGTTTCTGGCTGAACAGACAAGCACACAGGGCTTTAATCTAACAGCAGCCCCCTGGGTACCTTAAGGGTCCCTGAGACCAGCGTTGCCCATCACATGGGAGACCCCTGAGACTACCCCAAAATGCAAGGACACGGTTGGGAGCCCCAGGGAAGCACAGATGGTAGGGTCAGAGTGGGGCACTCTCTTGGCCTCTGTGTTCAGAGGTGGCAGAGACACTGTTCCTGCCGATCGTGGGGCGCTTGCCTTCAAGATGGATCCACCTAACACACACGATGCTTTCAAACTGTGGTGTTGGAGAAGGCTCTTGAGAGTCCCTTGGACTGCAAGGAGATCCAACCAGTCCATCCTAAAGGAAATCAGTCCTGAATATTCATTGGAAGAACTGATGCTGAAGCTGAAACTCCAATCCTTTGGCCACCTGATGCAAAGAGCTGACTCATTGGAAAAGACCCTGATGCTGGGAAAGATTGAGGGCAGGAGGAGAAGGGGGCATCAGAAGATGAGATGGTTGGATGGCATCACCGACTCAATGGACATGAGTCTGAGCAAACTCCAGGAGATAGTGAAGGACAGGGAAGCCTGGGATGCTGCAGTCCATGGGGTCACAGAGTCAGACATGAGTGAGTGACTGAACTACAACTACACACACAATGGGTGTGTCTTCAGTTGCTGAGTTGTTTGATCCACGTGATGCTCAAAATCAGAAACTGAACTAAGGACACTGTACAACTGGACCTGCCCCTTCGTGCCCGTGAGTCCTGCCAGGGAGCCCGAGCGTTTCAGAGCCGGGCCTCATGCATCGCCTGGATGGTCCTTTGACTCCTCCAGGCCCTCGTCTGCAGTCTGCACACGCCCCGCTCTGTGGCAGCCCGTCGCCCCTCTCCCCCACCCAGAGTCTGCCCACCAGCGTCTTACACATGTGAGGAACCCAGGGCCTGGGGGCCAGAAGGGTTTCCTGCCCAGCCAGGCTGACTGGGGGGCTGCTAGGAGGACCTTCGCGCCAGACCCCGCCAAGCCAGACTGCCCAACCAGCCCCGTTGAGCTGGCAGAGTGCTTCCTGCCTGCCAAGGTGTGTGCAAGTCTCGTCTAGGTAGCATTTCTGGGAGCGGTTCCCGCCTTCATTTCCTCTTTCCCTGCCTCCTTCCTTCCTTCCTCCTTCCGACAAGCGCGGGCTAGACCCCCCCGCACGCATCCCTGCTCACTCACAGCATCCTCCTTTGCCTCCGCCCAGACCCCAGCCCTGAGCTCCGGGCTCCGCGCTCCTAGACCATGATTCGGACCTCTGGGTGTCGTGCTGGAGGCTGCGGGGAAGGCCTGGGGTTCCCTCAAAAGTGATTTTGGGGACGGGGGACTCCTGAGGGAGGCAGGAGGCAGGTTGAAGATGCAAGGGGGGAGGCTGGGGAGGTCCCCGGGAGGACAGATGTCACGTATCCAGAGCCCAGGCCCAGGGACAGCCATGTGCTGGTGACGAAGATCCACCCAAACAGAACAGGGCAAAGCAAGAGGTTTTCCTCTCCTATGAATTTCCCACTTTCTCATCCTGGCGCCAACCCCATCCTCAGGAAAGGCCTCTCCAAGGCCAGATAGCACAAAGCCGTCTCCCATAAGGACACGGGCCCCTCCAGCCTCTCTTCGGGGCACGTATCTTAGTGAGTGAGGTCCCCTGACGTGGAGTGCCCTGTTCACAGAGCCGTGGCAAGGTCAGGGAGACCAGGGCACTACCATGGCCAGACCGAGGGCTGGCTGATGTCAGGGCCAGCATGCTGAGCCTGTGTGAGAGCTGAGCCAACACCTTGATCTCATGGAGGAGAGGGAGCTGGCCTGAATAGACAGAGGGATTCCTGGTAGAGGATGAGCCTCTGCTAAAATAGCCCTGGGGATGGGAGGCTCACTACCTGTACAGCCTGCCACCCTATTTGGGGATCTTCAGCTGTGAGAAAGATTTTCCTCCTGCAGCTGAAATCTCACTCCCTGGAGGGTCCCCCAGCCCTGCATTCATCCCCATCCTCACGAAGCCCGAGGTGTACTTGCCGACCCCAGGCTCAGCCCTGGTTTCCCTTTAGCTCCATCACCGCGCTTTCTCTGCAACCCCCTGGTGCGTCCCTTCAGGCTCAAAGCAACCTGTCCTCCCCGAGAAGCCCGGCCTGGAAGCACTTCACGGAAGAGACGCCTGCTGGAGATGCTCCACGTGGACACCGGGCCACAGACACAGCCTCGGAGAGGCAGCAGGGAACCTGTCTCCAGAAGTCACCACAGCCTCGGGAAGCCTCTGGAAGGAGGGCGTGGGTCCCCTATCCACCCCCAGCCCCAGCCCCGGCCATCCTCGTCCACAGTGGCCCCTACCTTGGCAACACCAGCCCCTGCATCAAAGGTCCACCAAGACTGGTGAGTTGAGGAATGTTCTGGTAGAAAGGGGGCTTGGATCCCGCACAGCCAAAAAACAAACAGAAAAGGAGGAATGTGGCCACAACCTGGTCCTGCCCTCCTGCCCCCTCCCTCTGGGATCCAGTGGACCTGAAGGACCACACTTGACGTGGCTCTCAGAGTCACCCTGACCTTGGGTCTGCAGATGCACCTGCTCAGACCAAGTCAAACAAACCAGCTGTTTAATTTGGGGGAAATGAGAGGCACGTCTGAGTGTCAGGGTGTCCCCGCCCTGGATGGCTCCTCTAACACACAGCCCCGGGCTCCAGAGGGTGGAAACAAGGACTGCGGGCCACACAGGAGGGAGCTGGGCTCCGTTCCCCCAGGAGGGACAAGCACGGGGTGTCAGGAATCAGCTGCAGGGTCCCAAGGTCAGGGGGCAAGCTCGCCTGGTGCACGCGAACAGCTTGGTTCCGGCTCCTTGGGAAACCAGAATGCCAGCCTTGCTCTAGGCAGCACTTCCCGGAGGCACCCTGAGCGCATCACCAACCTGCTTCAACAACTGTAATTAAACACAAAGCTGAGTGAAAGACGCTGGTTGCAAAGGACCTCAATACTGTCCGATTCACACAGTGTCCAGAGCAGGGGACGCCTCAGCGAAATCCAGAAACTGGGTGTACACGCCATAAACTGGGTCAGCCCAGCAGCTTCCCACCCTCGCTGCCCATGCCTCAGGCCCTGACCCCGCACACTCTCCAGGGGCCCCCACGCCTCCTCCAGCCCCGCGCACAGATCCTCACTCCCGGCTCCCTCCTGCCTCAGGGCCTTTGCACACCTGGTCCATTCCTGTTTATCCTCCAGTGTGTGTGTTAGTCATTGAGTCTTTGCGACCCCATGGACTGAAACCCACCAGGCTCCTCTGTCCATGGAATTCTCCAGACAAGAATACTGGAGTGGTTGCCATTCCCTTTTCCAGGGATCTTCTCAACCGAGGGACCGAACACGGGCCTCCTGCATTGCAGGGGGGTTCTCTACTGCTGAGCCACCAGAGAGGCCCTCCAGAGCTCAGCTAAACTGCCAATTTCTCTGGGAAGCCTGAGACACCGACCTCCCCGCATGGCTAACTCCCCAGAGCTCCAAGGACATCTCCTTAGCAGAACCCACCACCGTTACCATCTTACATTTATTTTTGTCTGTCTCCCCCAAGGACGTGAAATCCGCCACAACAGAAATTGAGTCTGACCATGCCGAGTGGCCGACAGATCACCCAGTGGCTCCTGGATGGTTTCCCACCGACTTTCAGCTGCGCGAGAGACCAGGGCCCAGCGCGGGGCACGGACTTGCCCAAGGCCCCTGAGCTTGTCAGCGTCAAACCCAGGACTCGAACCCGGGCCTACCACGCTCCAGGGCATGGAGCATTCCCGCAGAGGCATTCAGCCAGCTGGCCTGCACAGCCTGACCAACTGAACAGACGGCTAAATTGATACTTTGCAAAACATGCGTGTTTCCAATTGCAGAGTGCTGCTGTGACTTTGAAGCCTTCCCCTAATGTGGCGAAGGACGGAGGTGGCTGGCCTGGGGTGGGGAGGGATGGCAGAAGACGCTCCGCAGAAGCCCCAGGGCACCCACGCCCTGGAAGGAGATCAGACAGCATCCTCACTCCCGAGGCCGCAGGCAGCCGGCTCCCCACTTGAAAAGGACCCCGTATCAATTTCACTTTTTTTCCTCCTTGGTGCCTCCCTGATGAGAAGATGTTAGAGTTGAAAATAAATAGATGTGTGGCCGGGTAGATAGATAACTAGATAACTGGAGCCCGGGTTTGTTCTGGGAACGCTGGCCCTCTCCCCGTCCTAGGGGCCAGAGGACGGGTGGTGGGTTTCCCACCATCCCTGCTAAGGCGCTGGGGTGGGGGTGGGGCAGTGCCCCAATGCCTGAGCACCTTCTAGATGCTGGTCCCCTTCTTCATTCACTCTCAGTCTTCAAGATGACTGAAGGAATAAAGCTCTTTATTCAGATAAGGCAACGGGGCGGGGGGAAAAAGTCACGGTCACAGGCCAGCAAGCCCAGGACCCTCTGGGTTCCCAAAAGCACCAGGCAGAAGTGACTTCGGTCACGCCTCCTCATCCCTGAGGCACAGGGTGGCAATGCAGATGGCTGGAATACAACCCTGTGTCCCAGGAGTCATCACCCCGCTGCGCTCGGAGGAGCCCCCAGACTCTACCCCGATCTAGCAACTAAAGGGTTAACACCTAGCCCCGGGGACCTGCTGGAGGAGTCTGGCTCAGTTCCTTAAACATTTAGTAGCCTCCAACTAATAAAAATAAATGAAAAAAAAAAAAAATTCACACACACACAAAAAAAACATTTAAAACAACCGCTCAATTAGAACAGATCCAGGGGCTTCCCTGGAGGCTCAGTGGTAAAGAACCCGCCTGCCGGTGCAGGAGACACAGGTTGGATCCCTGGGTCAGGAAGATCCCCTGGAGGAGGGCACAGCTACTTACTCCAACATTCTTGCCTGGAGAATCCCATGGACAGAGGAGCCTGGAGGGCTACAATCCGTGGGGTTGCAAAGAGTCAGATGTGACTTAGGGACTAAATAACAGAAGAGGGCCTTGCTAGGGTCCCCCAGGCCCCCTGAACATCTCCACCCTGCTCCACTCCAGCCAGGCCACCCGCCGCTGTTCCTCAGGGATGCCAACCACAGTGCTGCCCCCGGACCTTTGCACCTGCAGGCCCCCAGCCAGGGCACTCTTCCTCCCACTCGCCCTGGGGTCCCTGTCCCGCCTCCCTTTGGGGGCAGGGGAGGCCTCTGAGGACCGTGTATCCAGAACAGTGCCAGCCCCACCCCCACTCTCCGCAGCCCTCTTCACACTCCTCTGTCCTTACCCACTGACGATCCACTTATGGGTCTGCCTTTGCCATAGTCTTTCTCCAAAGAGAAGGCGCACCCCGGGCCTTGTTACCTGCCGCGTCCTGCACCTAGAACACAGAGAAGGAACACAAGCCACAGTGCTGAGTGAATGAGTTGAACCAAAGAAGGAATGAATGAATGTCCAGCTTTCCTGAGCCCATGAGCTCCAGGCTCTGGGGCAGCTGGGAGGCAGCCATCCAGCCCCCGAGCCCTCCAGGAGCTCAGGATGGGCAGGGCTGAGATGGGAGGGCGGGGAGGAGGGGCAGGCTGCGGGGAACACCACATGTGGGAGGGAGGAGGCCTGGAGCACGCAGGCACGCACCCACACACAGGCATGCACGCGTGCGTACACACACACACACACACCCCAACATCTGGGGCAAGAACAAGCTCCAGAGGCCCTTCCTGCCCATCCCCCAGCCCTGGAGTGTGATCACCCCACCTCCGGGACAGGCCACTCTGTTATCAGCCACCAGCCTGGCCTTGCGGAGGCTTATCAGAGCTGCTCAGTCACCTGCGGGGACAGCCTGGAGGCCTTGGCTCTGTTCTCTGGGCCCCGAGCACCCAGCCTTTCTCAGGGGCCTTGGGGCTTCTCTAAGTCCATCATTAATCCAGGGGTATCTCCCGCAGCTTCCTGGAGCCCTGGGGTTTTGTGGAAGAGCCTCCAGGGCCTCCCTGGACGGGGTGGCGGGGGGAGGAGTAAGTGAGAGGGGCTCCAGGCCCCCCGATTTCCTTCCTAACTGTTACACTGGGAGAGACCCATGCAAGGTTCCTTTGGATGATGACTCTGGTTCCAACCAAAGTGGATGAACCTTGAGGACATTCTCCTGAGTGCAGTAAGCCAGTCAAGAAAGGACAAATGGTGTCCGGCTCCACTGCAGGAGGTCCCCAGGGAGTCAAATTCATAGGGACGTGCAGTAGGAGGGTGGGCGCCAGGAGCTGGGGGCCGGAGGAGTGGGAGCTTAGCGGAGGTTTTGAAACAAACATGGTGCACGTGATGGTTTGACACAGACATAGTGAAATGATTAGGACAGTCGAGTAATTAACATTGTCTCCTACATGGTTCTCTGTCTTCTTTGTGGTGAGAACACCTGAAATCCACTCTCCTAGTAGATTTCCCATATTCGGGACAGGATTGTTGACTCTGCTCCCAGGCTGCACACCGGATCTCCGGATTTAGTCATCCCACGTAAGCCTGAGTTCGTTCCCTTGGGTCACCATCTCCCCACACGCCACCCTACCCCCTGGCAACCACCATCCTACCCCCACTTCTATGTGGTCAACTTCCTTTAGATTTCACAGAAGTGAGATTGTGCAGCTTGGGGGGAAAGACCTGAGTAGACATTTTCCCAAAGAAATACAGATGGCCAACAGGCTCATGAAAATGTGCTCAGCATCACTAAGCATCAGGAAGATGCAAAACAAAACAAAAACATCCACAATGGGGTACCTGTCAGGATGACTGGGATAAGTAAGAGCTAAAATCACAACAGTGTGAATGTATTTCATGCCACTAAACTGTGTGTTCAAAAAGGGTTTAAATAAAAATTTTACATGTATTTTACCACCATAACAAAAAAATGCCACCACTTTAAACTCTCAGATAAGAAACAATCTTTTTTCCTGTACAATCTCACTTCTATGTGGAATCTAAAGGAAGTTGAATGAGTTGGCTCCTCCCATCAAATGGCCAAAGCGTTGGAGCTTCAGTTCAGTTCAGTTCAGTTCAGTCGGTCAGTGATGTCCAACTCTTTGCAACCCCATGGACTGCAGCACTCCAGGCCTCCCTGTCCATCACCAACTCCTGGAGTTTACCCAAACTCATCTCCGTTGAGTCGATGATGCCATCCAACCATCTCATCCTCTGTCGTCCCCTTCTCCTCCTGCCCTCAATCTTTCCCAGCATCAGGGTCTTTTCCAATGTGTCAGCTCTTTGCATCAGGTGGCCAAAGTATTGGAGTTTCAGCTTCAATATCGGTCCTTCCAGTGAACACCCAGGACTGATCTCCTTTAGGATGGACTGGTTGGATCTCCTCGCAGTCCAAGGGACTCTCAAGAGTCTTGGAAAAGACCCTGATGCTGGGAAAGAGGTAGGGCAGAAGGAGAAGGGGACAACAGAGGATGAGATGGTTGCATGGCATCACCGACTCAATGGACATGAGTTTGAGCAAATTCTGGGAGATAGTAGAAGACAGAGGAGCCTGGCGTGCTGCAGTTCATGGGGTCGCAAACAGTCAGACACGACTTAGCGACTGAATGACAGCACAGAAAGTTGGATACATGGAAGCAGAGGGTAGGATGGTGGTTGCCAGGGGTGGGGTGGCGTGTGGGAGGTGGCGTGTGGGAGGTGGCGTGTGGTCCTCCAGACTGTGCAGCGGGCCCCCTTTCTTCCTGGGAGTCAGAACCAGCAGAAGGGACATGTAGCTGATGAAGACCCTGCAGAACGCGCTTGGCCCCTTCTCGCCGGGATGAAATAATCTGCAAAGAGAACTCGGTGAGGGGAGGCAGAGCTAGGAAGGTACAGGCTCAAGCAGGAAGTTCCCAGGCATCAAAATTCCTGACTCACAGGCAACCCAGGGCCAGCGGACTGAAGCCCCAGATGGGACATATCCAGGGAGGGAGGCCCTGGACCCGCCTCAGAGGTAGAGGCGGGGGCCTGACTTTACCCGGCCTGGACACCTGCTGCCGTGAGTCCACACCTCTCCCCAGCCCTGAGCCGCCATCAGAACCCGCCTGCAGGCCACATCCGCGTCAAAGACACTGAGGGCCCCCAGCAAACCGGGTGTGGCGTGGACAATGCAAGGTGCCCGCAGTGACTGATCTGTGCCTACTGGGAAGGATGGAGGGGCAGAGGGGCGTCTGCTGGAAAGTGCACACGGCCCTGGTCAGACAGCGGGGGCAGGTGGGGGCGGTGGCTTCACTGCGGGGCTTACTTTTAGATTTCATAACCACGGAAACACATCAGCCATTCAAAAACTTAAACTTTCGTGCGTGCGCGCTCAGTCACTCAGTCACGCCTGACTTTTTGCGACCCCTTGGACTCCTCTGTCCATGGGATTCTCCAGGCAAGAATACTGGAGTGGTTGCCATTTCCTCCTCCAGGGGATCTTCCCGACCCAGGGATGGAACCCAGGTCTCCTGTATTGGCAGGTGGATTCCTTACTTACCACTGCACCACCTGGGAAAGCACCCCCAAAATTCAGTAAAGAAGTAAGATTGAATGAATAAATGGAAGACCCTACTGAAGTTTCTACAAGGCCAGAGTCCCATGTAAGAGCTATCAGCCAGTGGACAGGATCCTCAGATCACAGGGCCCTGCCTGGGAGAAAGCGGGGGGCTGACATGTGAGGGGCCCCCAAGGCCTGGAGCCACCATGGGCAGGGTGCTGAAGCTGGGCAGCCAAATTCTGTGCCCCCCAGGGACCCTGTGTATCTTCAGGGGGCCATCCTCCACTCTCAGAGCTCTAGACAGCCCCGCTCCAAGACTGAAGACCCCTCTCTGGAGCATCACCTGACCAGAATCTCAGAGAAGGGGCAGAAAACCAGTGTACCGACCCCCCACACACACACCCAGCCCAGCCTCCACCAACAAATACATGGAACAGATAGGAAAGAGATGCCTCTTTCGAAGTGCTGGCGGCCAGCTCCCTCCCTCCCTCCAAGGACCCAGCTCCCCCTCTGGGAATACAGCAGCTTGCCCTGAAAGGAAAGCTCCAGGCGGCCGCCCTGGCCTTGAGCCAGAGCCCAGGCATGGGCTGGCAAGGAGGCCCGGTGGCCTCATCTCCCAAACCCGGGCTTTGGCAGCTCCGTGGGAATCCCCTGGGGGCAGAGAGCACTGGCCCAAGTGGCTGCTGGGTGCAGGGCAGGCTTTCTCGGTTCCTGTAGACTCTGCTCAGGAGGACCCAGCTCCAGCTCCTCAGGCAAACCCGTCTGTGTAGGAAAACTACCACTCCTATGAAGCCATGCACTGCAGATCTTGGGGAAGGTCTTGGGGGGCTCCCCCCACCTACCCTCCTCCCCTCCGCTTTCTCCCAAACCACATGTGTGCACACACACACACACATGCATGCACAGCCTGTTCTCTTTTCTCCGCACTGACAATATTGCTGGCACTGTTCACCTTTGAGACAGCAGAGCCTTCAAAACCTGTCCTCTGCCGCCACCGTCTTTCTTGCCAGATGGAACCAGCCAGACCAGAGAGGCATCTCCCCACCGAACCCTGGCCCCTGGTCACACCCCAGCCCCAGCTGAAATCTCGGGGATGAGCCACGTCTTGTGGTAAGGTCACACGTCCTCCACCAGCGCCTTGTTCCAACACAGCAACCAATGGGCTGAGGGTCCATTTAGCGGCCTTGGTTTGCTGACATGTGAGCCATAGAACCATGTCATCTCGGACAGGAAAGGCAGTGTTGTCAAGGCCCTCAACTTCAACCAGAGCATCTCACTTTCAGATTCATGGAATGATCACGTCCTCCAAGGCCTCCCACCTTGTTTGGGTTTTGTTTTGGTTTTTTTTAATATTTATGTATGTCTGTATGTGGGCTTCCAAGGTGGTGTGTGGTAAAGAATCTGACTGCCAATGCAGGAGGCGCAGGTTCAATCCCTGGTCCAGGAAGATCCCCTGGAGAAGGAAGTGGCAGCCCACTCCAGTATTCTTGCCTGGGAAATCCTACGGACAGAGGAGCCTGGTGGGTTCACAGGGTGGCAAACAGTCAGACACGACTGAGCAGCTGTCTGTCTTTATGTATTTGGCTGAACGGGTCCCAGTTGTTGCATACGTGATCTCTAGTTGCTGCATGTGGGATCTGGTTCCCCGACCAGGGATGGAACCTGGGCCCCCTGCACTGGGAGCGCAGAGTCTTAGCCACTGGACCGCCAGGGAAGTCCCCCACCTCAGCTTTACAGGTTAGGAAACCGAGGCCCAGAGAGACAAGTCCTCCAGGGTGTCGGGGACCCAGCAGTGGAGGATCTTAATCTCTGGTTGCCTGGTCCACTGGCCACTGTACCACATTGGCAGTAGGCTGAGCGCATCATTTGGTGACCAATTAGGAGCAACCAGGATAGGAGAAGGTCACAGGGGCTCCAGAGGTTGGAAAGGCTTCCTGGAGGAGGTGGGACCTACCCAGGGGGCTGGTAGGTGAGTGGACCCATAGTCAACCGTCAGCCTGGAAGGAGAAAGAAGGGGGTCTAGAGGTGGGAAGGGAGGCAGGGTCTTTGGATCCTGGGTGAGGAGTAAGTGTAGGGGCAGACCAAGTGGGCCTGGGCAACGCCTTTTCCCATGTATCTCGGCTCTGATCCAAGCCCCAAGAACAAAGCCCGAAATGAGGCAAGACTACCGGACCCATCACCCCGGCCTCTGGCCTAAAACTGGCCCTGCCGGCCACTGAGACCCCAGGACCCAGCGCCTCGTGGCCCGTGAGCGCTCCCTCCAGAGCACAGACGCGTGTCTCCTAACATCCTGCATTTTTTTCCTTCCTGTGGTCACTCTGCTGCTGAAACTGCTCACAAAAGCAGGGGAGGGGATGTTTGGACCCCCGAGAACCCTCTTGAAATTCCAGGGTCCTGGATTTCAAGCCGAGCTCGGTCCTTGTGGTGTTCAGGTTCATTCCGTGTTGGCAAATTTCAACTTCCTGTTTACAGGGGGGGCGAGCAGGGGAGGGGGAGTGCGAGGAAAGCCTTTTAGGAGATTCCGAAGGCGGCTCAGACACCAGCCAGTGCTCATAAAGCCTGTGGATGAATTAAGTAGAGATGAATCAGAAACATGAGGATTAAATTTCCCTTGGAGGACACCCAGGTTTCATAATTAAACGAAAAATAACTTGGCAAATAGCTGTGGGGTTTTGCTGAACCCAAAACATTTGAAAAGATGTTTGACTAATCCCAACCCTGGGTGTGGCCCATCCTTTCTGAAAGGGCAGGGCTCAGGGTGAGGACTGCAGGCCATGAACTGCAACCCCACAGGCCCGCTGCCCTCTGCGGTGCCCTCCCCATGAACATCTAGGTACCAAGTTCACCTGGGGAGTGAGGGGGACTTTTTTTCCTCCCAAGCATCCCAGCTCACTGCCTCCTCCGGGATAGATTTCTTGATTTCCAGTTCAAAAACATCAGCCGTATCTACCGGGGTGCTAATTTCTAAGGTACTTTGAAAAAACGATTTTGGATGATTCAATTTCAAGGCAAGAGACTTTTGATTAATGACAAAAAAAAAAAAAAGACCCCCAAAAACCAAAAAGCAAAACCGTCAGGACCAACAGTGCTCTCATTGTGTGGATGAGGCTGCCGCTGACTGTCAGAAGGGTTCCAAGAAGGCCTCAAGGGCCCAGTCTGAAATATCACAATGGTTTCCAGGAAACTCCTTGCCAGTACCTGCAGCCCGGAGAGAAAGTGCTGCCCTGGTCCCATTTCTGGGGCAGAGGCCGCCCTCACACGGCCTTGGCAAATTGGCCTGCAGCTGCTGTGCCTATGCCTTTGCTCACAATCTCCCTCCCTGGGGCCTCCGCTCTTCCTGCTGCCTGCAGGCGGCCAGGGATGGTCAGAACAGAACAGAACGGGTTCCCACGCTCCTTTCCCACACGCCTCTAGGCTCAGGGTGCGATTTCTGCCACATTTTATAAGGCAGATCTTTTATTTGAGCTTCCTGGTCACCAGCACTGCTTGCTCAGATCCCCACAGGCATTGGCTCAGCAGATGTGTCATGGCTGATCATGTGCCAGAGACACCGGGGTGGAAGGACATGCCGTGTCCCTGAGCAGCACACAGCAGGGGGCTCCAAGTCAACGGGTCTTTACAAACGCCTGTGTGATGTGGTATGTGTTCATTTGCCATCCACCCACCAATCCACCCATCCACCCACCAATCCACCCATCCAGCCATCTATCCATCCACCCGTCCATCCACCCATCCATCCATCCATCTACTCATCCATTCACCCACCCACCCACCCATCCATCCATCCATGCACTCATCCATCTACCCAACAGTATTTACTGAGAAATGCATTAGTTTCCCTAACTGGATGACTTAAAGCAACAGATATATTCTCTCACAGTTCTGGAAGCCAGAAGAATAAAAATCAAGGCATTGGCAGGGCCACTCTCTCTGTCTGAAGGCCATAGGAGAAGGTCCGTCTTTGCCTCTTAGCTTCTAGTATTGCTAGTGATCTTCGGTGTTAACTGACTCGTGGCATCATCTCCCCAACTCTGTAACTCCACAGTCACACTGCTTCTTCCCTGTGTTTCTGAGGCCAAATGTTCCTTTCCTTATAGGGACATAAGTCATATTTAAATTCAGGACCCACCCTCCTCCACTTTGACCTCTTCTTCACTCATTACATCTGCAACCACCCTATTTCCAAATGGGCCAACTTCTGAGGCTCTGGGAGGGACATGCATTCGGGGACGAGAGCCATTCAAACCAGTACAAGAATGTTCTAGGAGCCACCAATGTTCAGGTCTCTGATTTAGAGGGAGATGGGTTTAAAAATAAACAAACATCTAGTAGAAAGTCCAGATGAGATAAGGGCTATGATGAAGCGGGGGAGGGCTCCAGCATGACAGGGTCGCCGTGGTCCACACGACAGCTCAGAAGGGCCTCTCTCAGGAGTTGACAACTGCATAGGGGAAGCCACGAGACCATCAGGTGGAAGACTGCTCCAGACAGCGGGCTGCTCTGGGATCCCCAGTACCAACAGCTTGAATCAGAAACATGCCTGGATTCCTTAGGGACTTGCACGGGGGCCAAGTGAGGGACACGGCAGGGGCTGAAGGAGGATGAAGGGCAGGTGGCAGCCTGGCCCTGCCAAGGCTCAGAGCACGTGCACCTTCCTAGACAAGCCAGGGACCAGGAATTCCAGTGTGGGTTTCAGGGAATTTCCTCTCCATTGTTGGAGTTGTTACTAAGTCGTGTCCAACTCTTTGCGACCCCATGGACTGCGGCCCGCCAGGCTCCTCTGTCCATGTGATTGTTTTAGGCAAGAGAAGTGAAGTGGGTTGCCATTTCCTTCTCGAGAGGATCTTCCCAACCCAGGGATCAAATTTGCATCTCCTGCTTGGCAGGTGGGTTCTTTTACCGTTGAGCCATGTGGGAAGTCTTATCTTGTTTCATTCTCATGATAATCCAGCCTGGAAATGCAGGCACCATATCAGTGCCTTGGAAGTGAGCTCCAGCTCAGCGCTCTGGTGGGGCCCTGGCCATGAGTGCAACCCCGTGACTTCCGGCTGTCTTTGCTGCCAGCACGTGGAGGCACTGCCCTTCCCCACCACTTGAAATAAGGCATGGCCACATGACCTGCTTCTGCCAAAGGAGCCAGAGAGAAGTGACACGTGGCCATCCCAGGAGATGGCTTTAGGAACCAGTGTGTGCTTCATCACAGGGGCTGGTCCGGTAGCTGCTTTCAGGAGCAGACACAGCAGAGCTGAGGAGCAGAGGGCCCTTCGTTCCAGGGTGGTTATGGGCACAGTCAGGAACCCCTGGCATCTTGGACTTGCTTATTACTACAGCATCACCCACTGTTTCCTGATGGAGAGAGAAAGACACTACTAGTGTCCTGCCTGTGATCTCCTTTTCTCTCCTCCTCTCAAGAAGACCCCTGAACCACTAGGGGCAGTAGGGACCTTCCTTCTCCTTGTACCTGGGGGTGGGAGTGAGGGTGGGCAGTGAAGCAGTTCTCAACAAGGAGAATCTGCACCATGTGGAGATTTCGAGAAAGGGCTTTCAAGAACACATCCCATTCCTCAGCCCAAGAAGCACGCGGGATGCTGGAGTTGGGGAGCTATTCACAGGGACGCTGAGGAAGAAGGCAGAGGAGCCGCGATGGCCTCGGGGAGGACGCCTGCAGCCTTGGCTCTGGGAGGTCTTGCCCCTGACCTTCCTAGTGGCGCTAGGGCACTCACCGCAGCCAGACTGTCTCCTCCAAAGCTGACCGCTACCACCTACCAGCTCTGTGAACTTGGCCCCAAAACTTACTCCCGATATCCTAGTCTAAACATGGAGAAGTAGTAATAACAATAGCAATATATATGCGTAGGCTGTTGTGAGAATTAAATTGAGTAATCTACACAGAGCACTTGGCGTACTCGGGGTAGAGTAATTGCTAGGTAAATGGTAGCTGCTAGAATTCTCGTTGTTATGTGAGAAAAAATTGATTTCCTATTTTGTCAAGCTGCTATAAACCAGATTTTCTGTTAAGCATGGTTGAAAATATTCTTACCTGAATATCAGTGTTTGTATGGAGAGATGTCAGCTAGTTGACAGAGGTTTGCATTTTTAAAAATTTACTTACTTATTTTTGACTGCACTGGGTTTTCACTGCCTCATGTGGACTTTCTCTAGTTGCGGCCAGCAAGGGCTCCTCTTCAATGGGGTGAGCAGGCTTCTTGCTGCGGTGGCTTCTCTTGTTGCAGAGCACAGGCTCTGGATGTGTGGGTTCAGTACTGTGGCGCTTAGTTGCTCCGTGGCTTGTGGGGTCCTCCCAGACCAGGGATTGAACCCATGTCGCCTGCACTGGGAGGTGGATTCTTAACCACTGATCACCAGGGAGGTCCCGAGGTTTGCATTTTTAAATTAGTTCTGATATGACGCTTTCTCTCTATCTGCATCTACCTCCAGAGGCTGGGAATAAGATACACAACTAGTTCCATGGGGTGTCCCTGGGAATGACAGCTTCCACAACATAAAATGTTTTGCTGCAACTGGGGTTGTAGGATCAACTGATTTTCTGGGGGTGCCCAGTCTCTGCCTCCACACCTTCAGTTTGAGGGGGGTCTCCATCTCATCTCCTGAGGCTCCTGCTTCCCCCCAGAGTAGCAGCAGCAGCAGCAGCGGGATGGAAGAGACAACAGCCATGTGTTTGCATCCTGGCTCCACTCTGGAATGGCAGCATAACCTTGGGTCCAAGAACGGGATTGAGTTACATCACTTGAAAAACTGACGTTGAATCCCTCACCCCCAGGACCTATGAATGGGGCCTCATTTGGAAATAAGGTCTTCGCCAAGGACTTCAAGTTAAGATGCAGTCTTACTGAATTAGCAGGGGTCCGCAGTGCAACGTCTGGTGTTCTTATAAGGAGAGGGAAATTTGGAGACACATGAAAGCCACATGAAGACAGAGGCAGAGATCGGAGGCATGCAGCTACAAACCAGGGAACATCAAGGATCGGGGGCAGAACCCAGGAGAGAGGCGAGAGCTTCCAGCAGGAAGTATTCTCTCTGACATCTTAATTTTGGACTTCTGGTCTCCAGACCTGTGAGAGAACACATTTCTGTTGTGCAAAACATCCAGCTTCACAGAGCTTTATTAAGCAGCTCCAAGAAACCAGCGCAGACCCCGATATTGTCCTCTGTGCAGTAGCATCCTCTCCACTGCTCAGCATCGCTGAGACCACCTCCAGCACCATCCCCTGGGGACCGCATCCTGGTTCATCTACCAGAGTCATCATGGACCAGGTCCTGCATCAGCATCACCTGGAACCTTGTTAGGAGTGCTGGACGCACCGAACCAGAATCTTTAAGATAAGATCCCCGCGAAGCTCCTCTGCATGGTAAAGTCTGAGAAGCCCTACTCTAGAAAGCAGAGCTGGAGGGAAGACCCTGCTATTGACGCTTGATGAAGCAGGTACAAGTGAAGATGGCGGGAGTGAGGGGGAAACGGCGTGAAGGCAGATGAGATGCCCGAGGAAGGGTGGCCTGGTGCAGAAACGTACCAGGTGTCTGGGCAGGACACACAGTTTGAAGTGACTCCCCATCTCTTATCTCCCACTCTTTAAAGTCTACCCCGTGGTGGGGGCAGGAGAGCTTCAGGAGCAGCTACTCAGAGGGAGCTGGTTTCCTGTGAGGCTGATGAAGACAGCGGAGGTCACCCAACATTGCAGGTGTACGAGGGTTGTTGAATTGTTCACTTTAAAATGGTTGATTTCTTATCACCTGAATGTCTCCCAAATTTAAACTTTCCCCCACTGTGCCCAGGTGGCTCAGTGGTAAAGAATCTGCCTGCCAACGTAGAAGACATGGGTTCGATCCCTGGTCTGGGAAGATCCCACGTGCCATGGAGCCACTAAGCCCCTGTGCCACAACTCCTGAGCCCACGTGCTGCCCCGACTAAAGCCCGTGAGCCTAGAGCCTGTGCTCTGCAACAAGAGAAGGCACCACAGTGAGAAGTCACCACAACCAGAGAGGGGCCCCCAGTCACCACAACTAGAGAAGACCCCTCGCAGCCACGAAGATGCAGCAGAGCCAAAAAATAATAATGAATTTTTTTAATTAAAAGAAAATGAAAATTTCCCCCATCATCAGGGTTTTCCCCAAATCCTACAAACTGTGGCATGGATTTGGGGTACCACTGGGGAGCTATCAAGACTGCTAAATCCCACAGACTAATGCCTAGAGTTTGAGTATCACCAGGGAGGATGAGGGGAAGTGATGGGGAGAGTCTGAAAAGGCACCTGAGAAAACTTCCTGTTGGATGATTACTTCCCTTATCCTCACATTCTTCTCTCCAAACATTGTACCAGCTTTGTAGTGGGTCTGCCCAGGCTCCAGTACCCGGGGTCATTCTCATCAGCCCAGATTGAAAGCAAGCCACCCTGAGAAAGGACTGTGGGGAAATCGAAGTCTATACAATTGAGAGAAACAAACCAAATTCTCACCCAAAGGTGTGAACAAGGCAAAGACATCTATTCTCACTATTTCTATTCAACATCACAGGAGAAATGTTAGCCAATACAATAGGCAAGAAAAAGAAATGAGGCATACAGACTGAAAAGAAAAAAATTAAAACTGTCCCCATTCTCAGACAACATGACTATCTACATGGAAAATCCCAAGAAATCTATAAAAACAGCAATAACAAATTCCGGAAACTATTAAATGTGTTCAGCAAGGTCATAGGATACAAGGCCACTCCACAAAAATCAATCATATTTCTATATAGTATCAGTGCACAAATGAAAACTAAAAATGCTTAAACTATATGACTTGCAATAACTCCTAAAAAGTTGTGCATGCATGCATGCTTAGTCGTTCAGTCATGTTTGACTCTTTGTAGGCCACCAGGTTCCTCTGTCCATGGGATTTCCCAGGCAAAAATACTGGAATGGGTTGCCATTTCCTCCTTCAGGAGAATCTTCCTGATCCAAGGATTGAACCCACGTCTTCTGCATCTCTGGCCATTAGCAGTCAGATATTTTTTTTTTTTTTTAACCACTGAGCCACTTAGGAATCCCTCTAAAAAGATAATTGGGTTTAAACCTAACAAAATATACTGCATCTATATGCTGAAAGCCGTGAAATGGGGATGAAAGAAATTATTAAAAATTGAAATAAATAGAGAGAAATGACATGCTCAAGAATTGGAAGTCCACATAGTGGATATGTCAGTTCTTCCAAATTGATCTATGATTTAATGCAGTTCCAAACAAAATCCTAGCATGACTTTTGCAGATATAGATAAATTGGTTCTAATATTTATATTGAAAGGTAATGGAACAACAAAAAAATTAAGTTTGAAAACTAAAGAATTGTTATTGTTGTTGTTCAGTCGCCAAGTTGTCTCTGACTCTTTGTGACTCCATGAACAGCAGCACACCAGGCCTCCCTGTCCCTAACCATCTCCCAGAGTTTGCCCAAGTTCATGTCCATCGAATAGCTGATGCCCTCCAACTACCTCATCCTCTGTTGCCCCCTTCTCCTTTTGCCTTCAGTCTTTCCCAGCATCAGGGTCTTTTCCAATGACTTGGCTCTTCGCATCAGGTGGCCAAAGGATTGGAGCTTCAGCTTCAGCATCAGTCCTTCCAATGAATATTCAGGACTGATGTCCTTTAGGATGGATTGGTCTGATCTCCTTGTAGTCCAAGCTACTCTCAAGAGTCTTCTCCAGCACCACGGTTCAAAAGTATCAATTCTTCGGCATTCAGTCTTCTTTATGGTCCAACTCTCACATCCCTACATGACTACATGAAACAAAAAAACCAACATCTAACACTGGGAAGGGGGACAGAATAAAACTAAAACACTGCATGTTAATAGCACATGAATTGGAGGATGTGATTAAAATGAAAGTGAGTTGAGATCCTTGCCTTATTTGGAAGGAAGACAAAGATATTAATTATACTATTTGAGAAAGATCCTCCCTAGTGTAAGGGCATGGGAAGAATGAAAATAAAGAAATAGAAATATATAGCAGGCTATATATACTCCCCAAAAAAGATGATGTAGCAATATTAATATCAAACATAATAGACTTTAAAGCAAAAAGCATTACAGAGATAACAAGGATCAGGGTTAATAAAAGTTTAATTCACAAGAGTAAATAATGATTCTAAAATTTCATACACTTAGTAACAGAGCTTCAAAATACAAGACAAAACTTAACAGGATTTTAAGAAGAAATCAATACATATGCCAAAAAGTGAGAGATTTTACTATCTGTCTCTCAGATACTAGTAAATCGAGAAGACAAAAATCAGTTGAATATAGAAATATTGAAGAGTAATTAAAAGGTTTATCTAATGGATTTTATAAACTGTCATACTTGACAACAGAAAAATGTACATGCTTTATAAATACACATTGGACTTTTACAAAAATTAATTATGTACTAGACCATAATAATAACCTCACCTAGTTTGGGGCCTACAGACCACATTCTGTGATCTATGTGAGCTTAAATTGGAAATCAGTAGCAAAAAAAACAATCAGGAAAAAAATATGTTTGCAAATTAGAAAACAAATTAGAATCTAAAGGATTCAAGGGGAAAAAATTAAAAATTTCTTCATTTTTTTCAATTTCATTTTTCTAATTTTTTTTAATTTCAAAAAATTTTTTTCATAATGAAATTTTTTAAATGCCTAGAAATGAGTGATTTTTTAAAATAAAGATTCCATATCACAAACTATCAGATGCAGCCTGCCTAAATGTTGGTGTCTCTCTTGAATGTATGTGCTGAAGACCCAACCTCCAGTGTGATTAGAGATGGGCCTTTGGGAGGTAGTTAGGATTTTTAGCTGAGATTGTGAAGGTGGCATCCCATGTGGGCTTTGTACCCTGTAAGAAGAGGAGGAATCCAAAGCTCTTTCTCTCTCTATCACATGAGGACATGCCAAGAAAGCTGCTACCTGCAACCAGGAAGGAAACTCTCACCAGGAACCAAATTCTCTGACCCCCAAGACTATGCGAAATAAATTTCTATTTAAGCCACTTATATATGGCATTTCATTATATGAATAAGCTAGACATAGTATATAAATACTTAAAAGGAAATTTAGAGTCCTAAATATTTAATAATAAGTCACATTTAAGTTGGGTTTATCTTAATGAAACAAGATTGGTTTAGACAACCTAGTAATGTAACTTACCATGATAACAGATCAAAAGAGAAAAACAAATTATCTTAATAAATACAAAAATAGTCAGTCAATAAAATTCAATATCCAATCATGGTTTTCTGGAATGCTTTTCTGGACAAAGATCCGTATCATCAAAGCTATGGTTTTTCCAGTAGTTTTCTCACATCATATACGGATGTGGGAGTTGGGCAATAAAGAAGGCTGAGCATCAAGGAACTTATGCTTTCAAATTGTAGTGCTAGAGAAGACTCTTAAGAGTTCCCTGGACTTCAAGGAGTTCAAACCAGTCAATCCTAAAGAAAAATCAACCCTGAATATTCATGAAGGGACTGATGTTGAAGCTGAAGCTCCAATATTTTGGCCACCTGATATGAGGAGCTGACTCATTGGAAAAGACCCTGATGCTGGGAAAGATTGAAGGCAGGAGGAGAAGGGGGTGACAGAGGATGAGACAGTTAAATAGCTTCACTGATTCAATGGACATGAATTTGAGCAAACTCCAGGAGACAGTGAAGGACAGGGAAGCCTGGCATGCTGCAAACCATGGAATCAAAAAGAGTTGGACATGATTTAGTGATCAAACAACAAGAACGAATCATGGTTTAAAGAAATCTTAGCAAAACAGGAGTAGAAGAGAACTTCTTTTATATGATAAAGAGCATCTATCAAAAGCATCTACAGAAATCATCATATTTAATGGAAAATGCTGAAAGAACTCCTTTTAAGATTAAGCATACACTTCTATATAACATCAAACTCAAGGTCTTAACCTACACAAATAAGACATGAAAAAGAAATATAAGGGAAGAAAGGTAGAAAATTGTTATTAGTTGTGGATGGAAATGTTGTCTCCATAGAAAACCCAAAATATTGGGAATAAGAAGCTAAATGAAGTATGTGTATACAAAACCAATATACAAAGCTCAGCTGCATTCCTAACAAAGCAGCAACAATTTGTTATAAAACACAAGTTTTACAAGTGCCACTTATAATATCAATAAAAACGAATAAAAATATGTACATACATTTCAACAACCTATGAGTAAATGCAACCAAGATGTGTCTATATGTAGCACATTTTGGATAAGAGATCCAATATCATAAAGGTGTTGGTTCTCCCCGAAATTGTCTATAGATTCAGTTTAGTTCCAGTACAAAAAAGAATAATGATCCTTTAACTTTTCCTTAATGTGTTTTAGTGAAATTTGGTCATTTTCACCATAAAAGGATTATTATGCGTTTGCCTTGGAACTTTGAATAAGGCCTGACAAACAAAAAGAATGAGCACAAATGATCCTTAAGCCCCTTCCTTCTCAAGATCCCCGAGGCTCTCAGGAGGGGCAGGTAAGGCACATCTGATGGTTATGGCTTCTCCTCTGCGCTCCCACCTGAGGGAAACACGGCGATAAACCAGGGTGGGAACAAATCTAAAACTCCTCCCCGAAACCTTGATTTCTAACAGGAGGAAAACGTGAAGCAAATCGTGGCATGTTCAGAACATTGTGTAACCATTGTAAATGGCTTTTAAAAGATTACATAAACATGGAAAATATTCATGACATGGTAAGTGGGGAGAAATTGCACGTGTACTATAATTACAATTCTAAATGCAAAGACAAGATCTAGGAGGCAAAATTGCCCAGACTGTAAGTTTCACCTGAAGACACGTTTTGGTTGGCCTACATTTTATTTTTTATTCTAATTGTTGGGTAACATTTAGAAGTCCAGAGATTTCACACGGATGTCCAGATTTCTAGTTTCTCCTAAAAATACAATGATGAGCCAACACTGGGCCTAATTCTCATGTGGGAAACAGAGATAGGAACTGCCCTGGGGTTGCCCCTCGGGGAGTGGGGGGGGTCTCACGCTGTCTTGTCCTGCCCTCTTTTCTCATGCCAAGGAGTATGTGATGCCCAGACTCCAGTGTTGACTCTATGCTTTGTTCATGCCAGTCTCTTTGTCCCAAATGTGTTTCCGTCTCTCTCACCGGGCAAGCTCTCAACTGCTTTTGAAGCCTGAATGCAAGTGTCTTTTCTTCCAGGACATCTTGAACCTCCAGATTGGACCAACTCATGCGCAGCCTGGCCCCTGGAGGAGCCCACTAAGATAGCTCCATCTGTGTGCTCCCTCCCTGGGTCAAGGCATCCTCCCACAACAGGAACGGCATCCTTTTCCCCCGGGAAGCCCTGCCTGTGACACCGAGCAGGGCCAGAACTGGAGGGGGGAACGGACAGGAGCTCAGAGGTGAAAACAGAACTGTCAGGTGGACGATGGCACTGGGAGAGCTTGTGCGTTCTTCTTAAAAACCTCCTTTGAGGACTTGCTGGTGGCTGGAAGTCTGCCTGCCAACGCAGGGAGCATGGGTTCGATCTCTTTTTCGGAAAGATTCCACATGCTGCGCAGCAGCTGAGCCCCTGGGCCACAGCCACCGGCCCCTCAGAGGTGTGATCCGCACCCAGCCTCCCCCACTACCAGTCCCCTCCTCTGGACGCTGGCCTTGCCCTCTCGGTCCCCGGGACTCAGGAGGCTTTTAGGCTGTGCAGGGTCCCTGGGAAGCTGAAGACGACAGTCCACAGTCCTCTGAGGCCCATGCAGGGTCCCACCAGACACACGCTCTATGGAGCATTCAAGCCCACAGGTTCTGTCATGGAGGAGACAGACGCAGGGCCGGGGCGGCTCCCCGCCGTGGGTGACAGGTGTGGGGTGAGCCCCGATCTAGACCAGCGCCTGAGCGTCCACTCGGAGCGAGGGCGGCGCGCCGGTTGCGCTCTCATCTGTCAGTTTCAACAGCGGCAGCAGGCAGGGCGGGTCAGAGCCCAGTTTTAGGAGAGGAGCAAGAGGTGGGGGGATGGTGCCCAGAACCTGGTCCCTGCCCCCCTGCCAGCGCTTCCCCGGGTCCCTGTAACCTCTGTGCTCTGCAGTTCTCTTTGAAGCAGCCTTGGGGGTGAGTCAGCTTCCCCCCACTCCAATTCATCCCCAGGTCCACACTGTCCCCTGGGTTCTCACCCCTGACCCTGATTCCCCGCCCCCAGCCAGTGCCCCCAGTTGTCTGCAGCCCACCCCCATCTGGGAGAGAGATTTGCTCAGGTCCCTAGTTACTCCTGACTGCTGCCTGGCCACGGACATGCCGAACACCGTAAGATGAGCGCAGGGGCTTTAAGAGGGACCTTGACATGCCTCCGGAGGCCTGGTTACACTGGTGACTCCAGAGAAAACTCCAGCACACCCACCACGTGGGCATGGCCTCAGGACTTTGGATGCCAGGCAGCATCGACGTCCGGTCACCCAGCCCACGGGGTGCAAGAGACTCCGGGAAAACAGATCCTCTCGCTCTGCTGCATAAGCCTTATTTCATCATGTCGGCTCCAAATGGCGTGATTTCATTCTTTTTAATGGCTGAGTAGTGTTCTGTTGGACATATTCCCTGCACCGTCTTTATCCATTCATCTGTTGGTGAACACTTAGGTTGCCACAATCAGAATTACAATCTATGCCTCGGCTGTTGTAAATATAGTGCTGCTATGGACATTGGGGTGCGTGCATCTTTCCAAATTAGGATTTATGGTTTTTTCCCCCGATAAATATACACCCAAGTGTGGAGTTGCTCAGTCATATGGTAGTTGTTTTTAGTTTTCTGAGAAACGCCCATACTCTTCTCCACCGTGGCTGCACCAATTTACACTCCCAGCAACAGTGTAAGAGGTTCCCTTTTCTCTACATTCTCACCAACGTTTGCTATTTGTGTTCCTTTTGACGATGGCCATGTGACAGGTGTGAGAACGTGACTTTACTTTCCCTTTCCCTGCTGATTAGCAATGGGGAGCACCTTTTCATACGCTCGGAGGCCATCTACATGTCCTCTTTGGAAAACCATCTGTTCAGTTCTTCTGCCCATATTTTAATCAGGTTGTTTGTGCTTCTGATATTGAGTTCTATGAGCTGTTTATATATGTTGACTATTAATCCCTTGTTGGAGACCCTAGAATTTTAAAGCATCACGCTGAAGCCATTCCTGGCCCTGTCTGAGTCTGAGTGAGCAGGGTATAGACGTGGGACCTTCTCTGAGGCTGAGATGCCCACGCTCTGAAGGAATCTAACAGCCCTAGCTCTGACAGACTCAGAAAAGCACCACTTGGGGACAAGCTGCCTTTCCTGGAGGTGCCCATGACTTTGAGAGAATTCACCTGTATGTCCCCCTCGTCCTCCAGCTGAAGGTCCCTGGGGCGGACGTACCTGGTTTTCATCGGTTTGCTGGGCTTGAATGCAGCCACGCAATGGGCAAACACCAGCTCAGCCAGTTCTAGGAAGAGACAGACCCAAGCTGCCCAGATGACCATGTGTTGTCGAAATCCTGCAGTCACAGTGGTGCTCTGACAGCTGGTCTCCATGTCCACCCATCGACCCAGGAAGTCCTCCTCTCCCTGGGTCTGCAGGCTCCTAGGGCTGTCCTAGGGCCATCATTCCACAACTGCTCGCGGGAGACAAGGAACAATTTTCCCGTAGTCTGTTAAGGAATTTTCTTGAAAAATCGGTAGAGGGCTTAGTTGTGCACTTGAATCCCGGCTTCCAGATGGCGTCACCAGCCCATCGGCAATGAGGCCTCCTGGATTCCACGAATCCCCACCAGAACATTTTGACAGGCGTGGCTCACAAACGCCTCTTTCCTTGAAATGGTTTATGCTCCTTCTGACTCTGTGTTATTAAAATAGTTACAATCAGAGTCTGGATGTCTATTTTAATCAGCCATCTGAAGTACTGTGAATAAGTTGAATGCTTCAAAGATGAATGACTTTTCACAGGAATGATGCAAATTTCATGTATCTGGCCATCCAACTCAAAAACGTAGTTTGAAACTTGGTTTGTCAGAGAGTTTTTTCAAACATGTTTAGCCTTATTTTGCACTTTCGTTTTATTTTTAAAATAATGCTTGTAATGATAGGTTCTATCTTAGAGCAAATAGAATTTCTCCAGGAGCGCACCAGCATAGGGGCCCAAGACGTGATCAATGAGCCTCGGAAAAAAACATGTGCGTTCAGTTGACCGGATCCATGAGGAACCAGAAGTGGACAGAGCTCGGTGCCAATCTGGCAAACAGCAAGCAACAGCCATCCTTGTCTTGCCAGGAACTTGGCTCTGGGACTCCCGGATGGCTGAGTGGTCCTTCTCCTCAAGAAAGAGATGATCTAACGGGGAAGCTCACTAATGAAAGAAATAAAAATAAAAACGTTTGCTGTGAGAGATGCAGTTGCTGCTTGTACACGTGCCCAGCATGGTGGTGACACTAACCAGGTTGGATGGGGTGGGGGAGGGACGGGGCATCAGGATGAGGCCGGCCAGGACCTGGCACCCTGTGCAGCGGGGCTTCCACCTGGACAAAGTTCTCTTCCAGCAACAAAATACAAAGAAACAGCCAGGGACCAAAAACAACCATGTGCGGGAGCCTTTGGGACAAATTACAGACAACAAGGTACAAAAAGAAGGAAGAAACCCAGCTGTCGCTTCTGAAGAGCCAGGGGCCAAAGCAGGGGGTCGGAAGCCAAAGCAGGGTGCTGTGCGTGAGCCCCCCACACAGCACCACCAAAGGGGGGGGCGGCCCGACCTCTGGACACGTCCCTACCCTCACCCCACGTAAGGAACCAGCTCACCCCGCTTCAGGGAGAGAGCAAGGGAAACCATTACATGTTCTCACTGCCCTTGGCTGTAGCAGGGGCCCCAGTAAAGCCTTGCCTGAATTTCTTGTCCGGCCTCTGATCAATTTTTATTGATGAAGGAGGCCAAGAGCCCCGGTCAGTATCAAGGGGAAGCTCTTCCAAAAGCAGGAAACTCCAACCGTCCTCCACCTCTGGAGAAGGTGCTCCAGCAGGCTGAGGGATCCTGACTTCTTTGTTTTGGTTTTGCCACTGTATTCCCAGGAACTAAAATAGTGCCGGGTGTCTCTTAGAAAATATGTAGATGCATGAATGAGTTTGCCTCCAAAAAAAACAAAGAAGAAGGAAGAGAATCCCCTGCCACAGAGGGAGCCAGATGTGCAGAGCCAAAGATCAGGCAGACGATGGGATTGAGGGGGCCAGGTCAGGTGGTCGGGGCCTCGGAAGGGGCTGGGAGGTGGGGCTCTGAGCTCACAGCCGGGGTACCAGATAGAAGACCCTCATTGTCCTCCATGAAGCCAGCGGTTTCTGCCTGTGTTTACCTGTGGAATAGTCTTCAATAAAATCTTCCCAAGAACTACAAGCAACAAGAGAAAAATTAGTTAAACTGAATATCATCAAATGAAAGGTGAAAGTGAAAGTCTCTGAAGTCATGTCCAACTCATTGTGACCCCATGGACTAGTCTGCCAGGCTCCTCTGTCCATGGAATTCTCCAGGCCAGAATACTGGAGTGGGTAGCCGTTCCCCTCTCCAGGGGTTCTTCCCGACCCAGGGATTGAACCCAGGTATCCTGCATTGCAGCCGAATTATTTACTGTCTGAGCAACCAGGGAAGCCCAAGAACACAGGAGTGGGTAGCCGTTCCCTTCTCCAGCAGATCTTCCCAACCCAGGGGTCAAACCCAGGTCTCCTGCATTGCAGCCAGATTCTTTACCAGCTGAGCCACCAGGGAAGCACCGAATGAAATGAAGCAGTCATCAAAGTGAGAACAGTGACAGCCTTATTTTCTTGGGCTCCAAAATCACTGCAGGTGGTGACTGTAGCTATGAAATTAAAAGACGCTAGCGCCTTGCAAGGAAAGCTATAACCAACCTAGACAGCGTATTAAAAAGCAGAGACATCACTTTGCCAACAACGGTCTGTATAGTCAAAGCTATGGTTTTTCCAGTAGTCATGTACATATGTGAGAGTTGGACCATAAAGAAGGCCGAGTGCTGAAGAATTGATGCTTTTGAATTGTGGTGCTCGAGAAGACTCTTGAGAGTCCCTTGGACTGCAAGATCGAACCAGTCAAACCTAAAAGGAAATCAAGCCTGAATATTCATTGGAAGGACTGATGCTGAAACTGAAGCTCCAATCCTTTGGCCACCTGGTGTGAAGAGCCGACTCATCGGGAAAGACCCTGATGCTGGGAAAGACTGAAGACAAAAAGAGAAGGGGGCATGGTGGCAGAGGATGAGATGGTTGGACAGCATCGTTGACTTAATGAACATGAATCTGGGCAAACTCCAGGAGATAGTGATGGATGTAGGAGCCTGGCGTGCTGCAGTCCCTGGGGTCGCAAAGAGTTGGACACAGCTTAGCGACTGAACAACAATGACAAAATCAAAATGAAATTGTTTGTCCTTCAAGAAAGTGAAAAGACCACCCACAGGGTAGGAGAAGTGAAAGTCACTCCGTCGTGTCCAACTCTTTATGACCCCATGGGCTATACAGTCCGTGGAATTCTGCAGGCCAGAATACTGGAGTAGGTAGCCTTTCCCTCCTCCCAGGGATCTCCCCAACCCAGGGGTTGAACCCGGGTCTCCCCCACTGCAGGCAGATTCTTTACCAGCTGAGATATTTGCAAATCATATCTCTGATAAGGGACTCCTCTCCGGAGTATATAAAGACTTCACATAACTCCGTAATAGAAACAGCCTTATTTTCAAACTGTCAAAGGATCTAGAGAGACGTTTGTCCAAAAAAAAACGCACAAATGGCCAACGAGCCTGTGAAGTGATGCCCAGCAGCACTCCGGGGCTCTCACATACCCCTTTTCAACCCAACTGGAAAGTCAAGAGACGAATTTACAAGTTCCTGGTGTAAGTTCCATCAGCTCAGGAAGGTGGCAGAGGGGGAGATGCTTGCCTGCCATCCTAAGGTGGGGGACCCAGGTAAGAGCTCTGTCCCGGGAAGCACCCTCTCTCGAAGATGCAGCAGGCCCGAGAGTCACGCTGCCCCATCTCAATGCCACTTGCACCAGGCAGCTGCTGGTTTCTGAGGGGCCTCTGAGAAAGGACCCCAAACATGGCCAAGGAAGCTCCACACACCCCAAAACAAACAGGATGCGGCATCAGTGTCAGCCCCTAACACAGTGAGGTTGCTCAGGTGTGCTATTTGGGGTCAGGGTACCAGGGAGTGCTGGAGAGGACTCCTGAGAGTTGCTTGGACAGCAAGGAGGTCAAACCAGTCCATCCTTAAGGAGAGCAACCCTGGATGTTCACTGGAAGGACTGATGCTGAAGCTCCAGTATTTTGGTCACCTGATGTGAACAGACGACTCATTGGAAAAGTCCCTGATGCTGGGAAAGACTGAGGGCAGAAAGAGAAGAGGGCGCCAGAGGAGGAGATGGCTGGAGGGTATCACTGATGCAAAGAACATGAACTTGGGCAGAGTCCGGGAGATGGTGAGGGACAGGGAGGCTTGGCGTGCTGCTGTCCACGGGGTCGAAAAGAGTCAGACACAACCGGGCGGCTGAACAAACGCCGCCATGGGCAGTGTGGGAGGTGGAGCAGAGGAGCCTCACCCCGGGCTGCCGGTTCCTCCATCACTGATGTGCGCCTGGTAGGTCGGCTTCTGGGTTTCCCCGTGTGGCATGACCTCTGCCCGGGAAGGTAAAACGAAGGCAGCGCATAAGCGGTGCCTACTGGAAGGGGGCTGAGAAGTGTGCTGATCCAGCATTTTCCCAAGACCCTTCTGTGCAAACTCCACTTTTTTTTAAAGGCTTGGGCGATCTAACGTGTTTAGAAAACACAATTAACTCCCCTCCCCCAACCCACACCACCACCTCTGCTTTTTTTAAGACAGGGCTTTCAGCGGCAAAGCTACAAAGATGCCTGAATATGCAAAACTGCCCTGGGTTTTTCTGAGAGAAGAGTTTGCACCATTTCACGAACTCACTTTTCCGATGATCCTTCGTCTCAATGCACCATGAGGGACTGGTGCACCTGAAACCCGCGCTGTGAGGAAATCTTGACCTCACCCTGTTCCCTGCATCTTGCAGATGGTGAGACCAAGGCAACAGGCAGACAGGCGGGGAAGGCTGGGCGGAGAGCCAGGGCTAGGGCCCTGGTCACTGTGGTCCTTCCCTGGATCAGACGCATCACTCTCGGGGCCAAGTGCACCATGGAATCAAGTGCAGGCCCTTCTGAGCGCAGGGCCCTGAGGGACTGACTCACTCCCCTAGGAGGCCGAACCTGTTCTCTCTGCGGCCCAGATGGGTAGAGTGGACGCACCCCTGAAGCTGAAGCCAAAGATCCCAGGCCTGCCCCTCAGTGGTCCAGGGACCTTGGGCATGTCACTCAGCCTCTCTGAGCTTCAGTGTCCATTCCCTGGACGTGGGTTCATGAGGCCACTTTTCCCACCGCTCTGGAGTCATGATTGCGTGAGATTCCAAACAGAAGTCAACTGCTGCCTTATTGAAAAGAAGAAAGGACTGACCCTATGTTGGACGGGGCTGGGTCTGCCCAGTCCTTAGATTCTAGAACCGTGAGATCCCAGCCACCATCACACTGAGGGCCATTGCTACCAGACGGTAGAGTGACACCGGGCTGCGGATCTAGGGGGCGCCTACAGGAGCCACCTGGCTGATTCCAGGAAGCAGGGCTGCCGACGTGGATTCCAGGTTCCCCTGCCTCCCCTGTGGGGGGTTCGATTCCCCCAGACTCCTTGCTTTCAGGAAGGAAGTGGCACAGCCGGGGAGAGGTGCATGGTGCAGGGCCATTGGAAGAGTAGTCGCCAGCTCCATCACCTGCACCATCTATTATTAGGTGCTCACTTTGGGCGTTATTAGGGAACTCTGACATCATTAATATTTCTCACTGATTGGCATGTTAATCACAGGTCCACTCCTGTCCCGTGAAACCTCAGGCAAGTTCTTTAACCCGCCGTGCCTCACTTACACCTGTAAAGTAAGCACCGCACTCAGTCCTGTGGGGCAGACTGAAGTACCTAACACGTGGGAGATCTGCACTCAGTCACCCAGGCATGTCCGGCTCTTTGCGACCCCACGGACTGTAGCCCACCAGCCTCCTCTGTCCATGAGATTTTCCCGGCAAGAGTAATGCAGTGGGTTGCCATCTCCTCCTCCAAGGGATCTTCCTGACCCTTGGAGACACAGAGGTCGAACCGGTATCACCTGAATTGCAGGCAGATTCTTTACCGCTGAGCCCAGGGAAGCCCTAGGAGAGTGTTTGGCATCCAGCAAATGTTTAATCAATGTTTGCTGTTCTTCTAATGTGTACCTAGGCGACAAAGCTCATGACTATAACCATGTTGCATGTTGCCCATTTCCTTGGTTCCCAAGTGATCTATCATTCCTTGGGAATTCTGAAGAACAGACTACCTTGATGTGTTGGTCCTTTGACCACCTGTCTCCCGTCCAGCTGGGATGCATGGTTTGACTGGTCGATAGAGACACCCAAACATTGCTGTGATCTTTTTCACTCTGTCTCATGGGTTCAAGGCAAGCCCTTCACTTTGCCCTTTTAAGTCCTCCTCCTAAGATCTTCTGCATCTTAGGAAGAGTACCTTGTTCTCAAACCGTAAGAAGCTAAGACCATTGAGGCGTCTTCCTGCCAAGTCCTGTCCCGTGACAACCCAGACAAAGCCGAGTCCCTCCCCCCTCCCCTCTCTTTCCTGTTTCCCCCCACTTTCCTCTCTGCCTCCCCCTCCCCCGGCCTCTGTCTGTCACATCGTCTCCGTCTGAGGACACTTCTGATCCACAGATCACATGATAAGAAGATTTTCTAAAGTGGGATATTTTGGAGCTGCCAAAAAAGAACATGAGTTGGGTGGGATGAACTGGGAGATTGGGGCTGACATAGATACACTGTGTGAAAGTGGTCACTCAGTCGTGTCCGACTCTTTGCAACCCCATGGACTGTAGCCCAGCAGGCTCCTCCGTGCATGGGATTTTCCAGGCAAGAATACTGGAGTGGGTGGCCATTTCCTTCTCCAGATCTTCCCAACTCAGGGGTTGAACCTGGGTCTCCTGCATTGCAGGCAGCTGTCTTGCTTTCTGAGCCACCAGGGAAGTGATATACACTATAGATACCATGTATAAAATAAATAACTGATGAGAACCTGCTGTATAGCACAGGGAACTCTACTCTATCTTGACCTAAATGGGAAAGAAATCCCCCAAAGAGGGGATATCTGTATATGCATAGCTGACCATTTTACCTGTCTCCTGAGAAACCTGTACGCAGGTCGAGAAGTAACAATTAGGGCCCGGTATGGAACAACTGATTGGTTCAGGATTGAGAAAGGAGTGTGACAGGGCTGTCTGCTGTCACCCTGTTTAACTTATACGCAGAGCACAACATGAGAAATGCCAGGTTGGATGCGTTACAAGCTGGAATCAAGACAGGTGGGAGAAACATCAACAAGCCCAGATATTCGGATGATACCACTCTAACAGCAGAAAGCAAAGAGGAGCTAAAAAATCTCTTGATGAGGGTAAAGGAAGACAGTGAAAGAACCAACTTAAAACTGAATATTAAAAAACTAAGATCATGGCATCTGGCTCCATCACTTCATGCAGATGGAAGGGGGAAGTGTGGAAGCTGACAGATTTCCTCTTCTTGGGCTCTAAGATCACTGTGGATGGTGACTGCAGCCACAAAATCAGAAGACGATTGCTTCTTGGCAGGAAAGCTATGACAAGCCCGGACAGTGTGTAGAAAAGCTTAGACATCGCTCTGTCGACCAAGGTCTGTCTAAGTCACGGCGATGGTGTTCCCAGTGTCAGGTACAGCTGTGAGAGCTGGACCATAAAGAAGGCAGAGCACCAAGGAACTGATGCTTTCGAACTGTGGCGCTGGAGAAGACTCCTGAGCGTTGCTTGGACAGCAAATAGACTAAACCAGTCTAACTTAAAGGAAATCAACCCTAAATACCCACTGGAAGGACTGATGCTGAAACTGAAGCTCCAGGATTTTGGTCACCTGATGTGAACAGCTGACTCATTTGAAAAGTCCCTGAGGCTGGGAAAGGTTGAGGGCAGGAGGAGAAGAGGGCGTCAGGGGATGAGACGCCTGGATGGCTTCACCGACGCAATGGACATGAATTTGGGCAAACTGCGGGAGGTGGTGAGGGACAGGGAGGCCTGGCGTGCTGCAGTCCATGGGGTCGCAAAGAGTCGGACACGCTGGGTGACTGAAACAATAACACAGCTGATCCACTTTGCTGTGCAGTGGAAACTAACACAACTGTGTAAAGCGATTACACGCCGATAAAGACTTTAAAAAGAGAGAAAAAGAGATTGGTGGGAAATGTAGTTTTGCTTCCAGAGACAAAGTGGTATGATATAAAGGAAAAGTTTCATTGAAAAACAACAACAGCAACATGAACCTGTGCCCCATGCATCACCCCACCTCCAGGAAGTGATGGCTCTGGGGCTTTCTCCCTCCCGCACCCCACTCAGATCAGCCTGGGTCACTGAGAAAAAAAAAAAAGCTGATGGGGGGAGGGGAGTGAGGTGGAGGAATAGGAAATGTGCCCTTTTATATGAAAAATTGAACAAAGGGAGACTCAGTTCTTGCAGGCCGTAATGAAGTATTTAAATGCCAGCAGAGTCACCATTAGCATATCTAAAGGCTAGCTTTTTTAAGTCTGTTGAGATGTCTGGTCAAAAATTATTAACCTGAGCAGGAAGCAGCCAGGGCTTTTTCTGGGGACCAGGCGGACACACAAAGGAGACATGAAGGGCATTTTAGCAGCCCTGGCTCTGCCTTTGGTCACCAGGACTGTTCAGTAGAGAAAGAGCCCAGGGTGGGATGCCAGGATCTTGACGCTGCAGCTGGGCAGAGCCAGGCCAGCTCCTGTGGGTCCCTTTGAAAGGAAGTCCTGTCAATAGGGCTCACCTCACAACCCATCTTAGGGATGTAACTTATACCCCTCCCCGCCCCAAAGCAGCGGAAAAATTCACGCTTGAAGAACTTTTATATTTCTGTATTTCCTGGCTTTTTTTAATCCCTTTATTTTTGGGGGGGGGGATGGGGGGCAGAGTGAAATTCACCTAATATAAAGCTAACCATTTTTAAATGCCCAATTCACCACCTTTTTCTAGTTTTGAAACTGGTGGTTCAGTGGTTAAGACTCCACCTTCCAATGCAAGGGACGTGGGTTTGATTCCTGGTCCAGGAACTAAGATCACACATGCCACGGGGCAACTAAGCCCATACACCACAGCTAGAGAAGCCGACTCACTCTGGAACCTGTGCTCCACGACAAGAGAACTCCGTGTGCTACAAAAAAGACCCAGCGCAGTCCCGCCCAAAAAATATTTCATCACCTCCCCACAAAATGCCCCTTCTCCGCTCCCCCAGCCTACAACTAGTCCTCATCATCTGTCTCCATGGACCTGCCTGCTCGGAACACTTCATGTGGATGGAATGATACAATGTGTGGTGTTTTCTGAGTCTGGCTCCTTTCACTGGGCAGAATGTTTTCCAGGTTCATCTAGCCTGTGTGAAGGCTTTATTCCTTTTAGGGGAGGACAAGCCCATCATATGGGCTTTCCTGGTGGCTCAGATGGTGAAGAATCTGCCTGCAATGCAGAAGACCCGGGTTTGACCCCTGGTTTGGGAAGATTCCTTGGAGAAGGGAATGGCAACCCACTCCAGTATTCTTGCCCGGAGAATCCCACAGACACAGGAGGCTGGTGGGCTACGGTCCATGGGGTCACAAAGAGTCAGACATGACTAAGCAGCTAACACACACGCAGTCCATCGTATGCATGGACCACATTTGGTTTCCCTGTTCATGCGGTAACGGGCACCTGGGTTGTTCCCACCTTTGGGCAGTGGTGTGTAAGTGGGCTGTGAATGTGCGTGAACAAGTTGCTGTGTGAACACCTATGTTCAACCCTCTGGGGACACAGCTGGGTGTGGAATTGCTGGGTCACGTGATAACTCTATGTTCAGCTCTATTTTGTTTTGATTTCTTCTCCCCTGTGGCTTCCGTTTCCCCAGTGAAACTCAACCGTTTCAGATGTTTCTTCTCCAGGCAGGTCATCTGGACGGTGCATTCACTGGAGTCTAGCTACGCCATCTGGACCCCTTTGGGAGCCCCTACCTAAAGCCCAAGGATGCTGGAGACACGGTCCCCTGGCCATTCATGAGAGAGGTGTGGCCGCAGGCCGACGGGGCACCCTGCGTCAGGGCTGGTCTCTCTTCAGTTCTTTTCACCATCACAAGCCCGTGGGGTCAAGTCAGGCCTAGGAGGGCTCTCCCTTCTCACAGGACTGACTGCCTTCATGGATCATGACCCAGACAGTTGCCACACTGGTTCATTCAGGGACCCTGGGAGCTATGAAGGGTCTGATTCCCTGGGAAAGTCCCCAGTGGAAGCAGGACCACTGGGGTCTGCCTTGGTAGCGCTGTCTGGCTCTGACTTCATTATGTGGGACGTGTAGAGGGCTCTGGACATCAAAAGGCCTGGGGTGCATGGGCCTGGTCACATTATCCCTCCAAAGAATGGGGCCTCTGCTGATAAATGAACTCAGTTACAATGGGAAGAAAGCGGGGGCCAGCGAGGGTGCCCAGAGACCACACACCGCCTGGCCCTCAATAGCCCCAGAGGGCCAGAGAGAGAGAGAAGACAGCGGAGAGTCCTACTTACCGTCCATCTCCGACACACCACCGACGGCATGATGATTTGGAATAGCAAGGAAGTTTAAAAGCAAAGCGGAAAGGGCTGGGCGCTCAGAGGACTCCAGGCTGCAAGTGTGCGCGCATGACCCATCCTGCCCAGGCAAGAAGGCCCTGGAAGAGGGCAGCAGGGACAGAGACTCAGAAAATAATTCACAAGGACAACTCGGGGACACAGAAAATGTCACTCTTGTTGAATGCAAGTAGTTATTAAGCCTTGAGTCTGTGGGAGACACTGGGCTGAGAACACAACTTAACGTTGCATCATTAAACTTCCTCAGAAGCCCCTGAGGCATGTCGATTATTTATCCCTGTTTTACAGATGAAGAAACTGAGGCTCCAAGAGGGAGCCTAAGGCCGCTCGGAGGCCGCAGGCTTATCCTGCAGTCCCCACCGCCGGCGCTTGGTCACTGGGGCCCCGTGATGTTCAGCGTTTGGTGACCATTCTGGACAAACCTGAGTCTATCATTCAAAGGGCCGGGGGATCCCAGATGGTTGTAAAGGTAGTGGCAAGAAGATGTAAGAAGGAGAATAAACTCAGTGTTTCGTAAAATAGATGCTTAAAGAATCGGGATTCTTAGGAGATGGAGCAGCTAAAATGGGTCTCCTGAGCCCCCACCCAGTAGTTCGTGGTGAGGATACCTGAGGGTCAGGGGATGGGGGTCAAAGGGGTACAGTGAACTCTCAGTAGGGCCAATTCACTTTTTTGGTAAATTTAAACATGTCCAAAAAAATGTTATTTAGTACCCGACTCTTTGCAACCCCATGGACTATAGCCTACCAGGCTCCTCTGTCCGTGAGATTTCCCAGGAAAGCAGCATACCAAGAGGTATATCTAGAATTATCCCACTTTTAAAAACGAAATGTGGGCCTCTTCCCCGGGTCCCTGTGGGTGACCCTGTGCTGGGACTCCAGACAGCTGTCACTCAGCTCAATTTATCTCTGATCTTCTGAGACCACCCGGGGACCACCTGGGTCCTTGGCCGTGAGCAGACCAGGAGCCGCTGCAATGCCATGCTTTTCTTGCTTTTCAAAATCCAAACCTTGCCTTTCTCCTCTAAGAAACGGGAATGGGGTCTCTCCATAGATAGACGTGAAGATTAAATATACAGTGTCTGCCAGGGACTTCCCTGGTGGTCCAGTGGCTAGGACTCCAGGCTCCCGATGCAGGGGGCCCAGGTTCGATCCCTGGCCGGGAATTAGATCTCACATGCCCTCACTGAGACCTGGTGCAGCCCAATACATAATAAAATAAAAATAAATATTTATAAAACAAAATGAGATAAAATGTTTGTCATGACTTCTGCCACATAAAAAGTACCCAACCCATGTGTCTTCCCTTCCCACCCAGCTGTGATGATGGAGGAGCAAAGAGGAGGGGTGAGAGGGGACCCCTGTCTCCTGTCTCCTGGAATTTGAGGACCTCTGTTCTACGTTCTGCTCCCAGCAAGGCACGCACTTCCCACCATTGCCCTCCTGCCTCCCCATCTGGAACCCTGCAAGGTGGACCCTGCCCCTCTGCCTTCTCCCATCAGACAGTCCTTTCTGTTGGGCTTCCCTCTCTTTCAAGGACTCCTCCTCCAGGGAGCCTCCCCTGAACACACCAGCCTCCTGGATCGCCTTCGATGAACTGGGACGGCATCTGTAGCCCACAGCACAGTGCTTGAGGCTGGATGATATGCGCTGTGCATCTGTCTTGTCTTCAGAAGTCGTCACAAGCCAGCCCCTTCTGTTGTCCCTGCAGCGCTTGGGCATATTCCCCCAGGGGATCCCTTGTTCAGCAGGACTTTCTGATGCAAAGACAGAGGACAAGAACTAAGCATATAGACCAACCATGATGCTCATGTCACGTCCTAGAAGCCCCAAGAAAGCGGAAGCCTCTGTGTGGTTGCCAACGCAATAGGGCAAAACTTGTTAGCTTCGGCTGAGAACCCACTAGAGCGATTCAAGGCCTGAGTGGGAGCTGACGGCAAAGCAGCCAAGTGCCAGCCTGATGCTCGTGAGCTCGGGGATGTCACACCGCCGGCTGGTGCGTGCTGAACATGTGCATGAGTCCCCAGTGGGTGTGGGTTGAATTGTGTTCCCTCAAGGACATGAGTTTGAGTAAACTCCGGGAGTTGCTGACGGACAGGGAGGCCTGGCATGCTGCAGTTCATGGGGTCGCAAAGAGTCGGACACGATTGAGCGACTGAACTGAACTGAACTGAACTGAAAATTATGCTGAAGTCTGAATACTTGGGGACTGTGGTGTTACCTTATTTGAAATAGAATCTTAGAGATGCAATCAAATAAAAGTGAGAACAGGCTGGATTAGGGTAGACATTAAATCCAATGACAGGTGTCCCTATTGTTGTTGTTCAGACGCAAAGTCATGTCCGACTCTTTGCAACCCCATGGACTGTAGCACGCCAGGCTTCCCTGCCCTTCACTATCTCCCTGAGTTTGCTCAAACTCATGTCCATTGAGTCAATTATGCCATCCAACCATCTTATCCTCTGTCATCCCCTTCTCCTCCTGCCCTCAGCTTTCCCAGCATCAGCGTCTTTTCCAATGAGTCAGCTCTTCACATGAGGTGGCTGAAGGATTGGAGCTTCAGCTTCAGCATCAGTCCTTCCGGTGAATATTCAGGGTTGATTTCCTTTAGAATTGACTGGTTTGATCTCCTTGCAGTCCAGGGGACTCTCTAGAGTCTTCTCCAATACCACAGTTCAAAAGCATCAATTCTTCAGTGCTCAGCCTTCTTCATGGTCCAACTCTCACATCTGTACAAGAAGGAGAAAATTTGTTCACACACAGAGGGAAGTCAGGGAGGTGAGGACAGAGGTAGAAATCAGAGGGAGGCAGCTACAAGCCAAGGATGGCTGGCAACACCAGAGGCTGGGAGAAGCAAGGAAGGACCCTCTCCTGGGGCCTCGGAGAGGGGGTAAGGCCCTGTGACACCTTGAGTTTGACCTCTGTCCTTCAGAGCTGTGAGAGAATCCACTTCTGATGGTTGAAGCCCCCTGGTTTGGGGCCAGAGGGCTGCACACCACCTAACTAGCACACGGTACAGAAACCCACATCTCTAACAAGCTTTCTGTACAATTTTTAAATAATAAGTTTTGTTTTCTCATGTTGCCATAATAAATGGTGATTATGTCCTGAAATGTTGCAAAGTATTTCCAACATTAAGATTATAGCTACTCTGATACTCTGCGTAATACAAGGCACTTTGAAAAATATGCAGTATTTTAAATTTCCCTAGTGAGATCAGTTGGCAGAAAACATACTAAACAAAAGAAAGCAACAAAAAAATTAAATAATAACCAATGAACCTGAAAATGATAACCAATAAAACCCCAATAAAACCAAAATGCCCACAGATGTCTTTAAAAAGAGAACAGGTAAGAACACAGAAGAACATTTGTGAACATAAGAACACATAAGAACGTAAGCAGCCTGTTTTTTAAAATACCATCCTTTTCTGCGTATATAGGACTTAGTAAAATTTACTGGGGTGTAGCTGCTTTACAATGTTCTGTTACCGTCTGCTGTGTGATGAGGGTGGGCAGGATGGAAAGGAGACGGGGACTGACATGCGGTGTTGGTGCCTGTTCAATGCGTGATACGTTGCTGGCCAGAGCCCAGCACAGGGCTGCCTCTTTGATGACCTGTCATCCCCTTTAGTCTGCGGGGTCAGGGTGACAGGAACCACGTGTCCTTAGTACTCCTGGCCTGGCTGGAGGCCCCGGGCCCCTGGAGCCCACCCACTCTGGCGTTCAGCAGACAGCTCCTCCAGGGTCTTCTGAAATAGCATCTGTCTGTCCCTGCAAAGCGTCTGACCTGTGATACTTTCCATCACACACACGGGCAGAGGGCTTGCAAAATATTTTCCATGGGTGGGTGTTCCCTGGATAACGAACTCACCCTTTCAGTGAACACGTGGCCGGTGGAGGGTCATTCGCACACTCAGCCTCCCCAGGCTTATTTTGCAAGATGAGGCCAAAGGTTTGTGCAACCTGGGAATCCCATGGCTGTGGTCAGTGCTTTCAGACTTTAGAATCCTCAGAGAGCTACAAAATGCAGATTCTGGGGCCACCTCAGTGGTTCTCATTCACCAGGTCTGGATGGGGAAGGGGGTATCTATAATTCTAACAAGCTTTCCATATGATTTTGATGCTGATGGTCTGAGCAACACTGCGCTGGAGAAATAAATACTGAGTGTGATCATCTTTTAAAGAAACAAAAACATGTTCTCACCAGGATCTGTCCTCCTGGGTAGAATGTAGTTGTGTCTAAAGTCGGAGCCATGGATCTGAACCAAAGAAACAACCAATAATGAGGACCTTTTATTTCGCATGTGTAATTTCCCAAACCTCGTAATGCTTTTGCAAACCAGATATTCATTGCCAGGGATTTTACCTGCCTCTTACTGAAGAAAATGAAAATATGGGGACCCTGATGGTCTGGTCCAAAGACTCACATCCAGAAAACCCTACATCCATTGAGAAGGGTGGAAACAACTTTATTGGGGTATATTTTGTCTAAAAACAGAAGGCGGGAGTGTTAGTCGCTCAGCTGTGTCCGACTCTTTGCAACCCCTTGGACTGTAGCCCGCCAGGCTCCTCTGTCCATAGGATTCTAGGCAAGAATACTGGAGTGGGTTGCCATGCCCTCCTCCAGGCGATCTTCCCGACCCAGGGATCAAACCTCCTACATTGCAGGCGGATTCTTTACTGTCTGAGTCACCAGAGAAGTCCACATTTTATCCATGTATTATCTGATTCACTGATATCAAGTGTACAATTCAAAGATGCTGAATATGAAGTAAATGTACCCAGTCGTGCAATCATCCCCATAAATCAGCTTCAGGACGTTTCTGTTGTTCCTCCCAGGTTTCCCATGCCCAGTTACAGTTAATTCCTTTCATTCTCCTCCCTCGGTACCTGCCCAGCTAATCTACTGTCTGTACAGATCTATCTTTTCTGGCGGTTTCATATGAGTAGAATCATAGGACTGTGGTCTCTTGCAACTGGCCTCTCTCACTTACCGTCGCATTCATCCAAGTGGCCGCACGTTTCTGTGGCTACTGGACAGCCCTTCCATGTGTGGAGTACCACACACCGTCCACCCACTCTTTAGCTGATGGGCATGTAGCTTGTGTCCCATTTTGAAAACGTTCCTTGTTTTAAATGCTGCAGCCTGGGTGCCCCTGGGGCTGTCCAGGTGGGAGGTTGGCTGTGAGCTGGTTGAAGTGCCCTGAGTCAGTCCATCAGCTGAGTCTCCTCCTGGCAGCACAGGGCACACGGCCCGCCTGAGGCTGGTCCTCTGGACACGGAGCCTGAGGCAGGGATTCTTGTACAGGCGCTTTGTTGAGGGACGGGCCTGAGGGGGAGGGAGGAAGGGGAGCTGGGATGAGCAGGGAAGGGGTGAGGGAGAAGGTGGTTTCAGCCAGTCTAGCCGTGGCCCGGGGCCTGAGGATGGTCTGCACAAACCACATCGCCAAGCTGTCTCTTGCTGAGGCTGGGGCCTGTCTTTGGAAACCCCGTCCGTCAGTCATTGGCGTGCACTGCTCCTTGACTGGGAGCCTCCCAGGTGGTGCTCCTAGTCAAGAATCTGCCCTCCAATGCAGGAGACATGAGATGCGGGTTTGATCCCTGGGTCGGGAAGATCCCCTGAAGGAGGAAATGGCACCCACTCCAGTGTTCTTGCCTGGAGAGTTCCGTGGACAGAGAAGCCTGGCGGGCTACCATCCATGGGGTCGCGAGGAGTCTGACCCGACTGAAGCCACTTAGCACCACGCACTCACGCTCTTTGATTGGAGGGCGTCGCATGAGCTCCTGGGCGAGGTGGATTCCAACGGCGTGGATGGCGGGCAGCCATGAACCACTGGCAGGCAAGGTTCTCAGTCACTGGGGGTGAGTGTCTCCATCTTTAAAGGGCACCCAGCACCCAGGGGGCACCCAGAGTGTCTGCCACAGCCCCACCACATCTGCACAGTCTCCAAGTCTGGGTCCATCGGCCAGCTCGTCCCACCTGAGTCCAGCCTGTTCTCCAACTGCCTCCCTGCTGGCCACGCCCCCCAGGATGCCAAGCCTGGCTCCACCTCAGGGCCCACACGCCTGCTCTTCCCTGGCCCCCCAGTGCATGGCCTGATAGCCTCTCCTCCTGAAACTACATAGAATGCACAAGTGTGTGCATGTGTGTATATGTGTGTGTGTGCATGTGTGTGTACATGCATATAGCTCCAGGCACAGGAACAATGGCCAAGTCCATACCAGGAAACCTCAAGGGGCTCTGACAACATAGATCATCTCAAAAAAAACTGCCCAGGGGCTTCCCTAGTGGCGCACTGGTTAAGGGCCCGCCTGCCAGACTTGCCTGGTGGAGCAGTGGATAGGACTCCACCTGCCCGTGCAGGGGACATAGGTTCGATCCCTGGTCCGGGAAGACTCCACATGCTGAGGTACAACTAGGCCCATGAGCCACAACTTCTGAGCCCATGCGCCCTGGAGCCTGCGCTCCCCAGCAAGAGAAGCCACTACAATGAGAAGCCAGAGCACCGCAACAAGAGAGGAGCCCCGCTGACCAAAACTAGAGAAAGCCTGTGCATAGGAATGAAGACCCAGCACAACCAAATTTAATTAATTAATCAATTTTAAAAAAACAGCTGAGTATAGGTCAGCCAGGCCCAAGGTGCCCAGTTCTCTATTCCACTGCAATCATGTCAGGTGGGCAAGGCCGAGGAGGGAAGATGAACACAGGACAGTGTGGGAAGTCTAATCGGGGAGACATCGGAATGCCGCAGTGCTGAGAGTGACCCAGACCATGCCCAAGGTGGATCAGGGTGAGCTTCCTGGAAGAGGCAACAGCTGGGGAGATTCTTTGAAAGTAGGACTCAGTCTAGTCATGAAGGGAGCAATGGAATTCAAGAGAGGACCTGGCGTAAACAGAGTCAAGGAAGCAAAGATGCCTTGCTCGTTCAGTTCAGTTCAGTTCGGTTCAGTCGCTCAGTCGCGTCTGACTCTTTGCGACCCCATGAACCGCAGCACACCAGGCCTCCTTGTCCATCACCAACTCCTGGAGTTTCCTCAAACTCATGTCCATTGAGTTGGTGATGCCATCCACCCATCTCATCCTCTGTCGTCCCCTTCTCCTCTTGCCTTCAGTCTTTCCCAGCATCAGGGTCTTTTCCAATAAGTCAGTTCTTCCCATCAGGTGGCCAAAGTATTGGAGTTTCAGCTTCAGCATCAGTCCTTCCAATGAATGTTCAGGACTTATTTCCTTTAGGATAAACTGGTTGGATCTCCTTGCAGTCCAAGGGACTCTCAAGAGTCTTCTCCAACACCACAGTTCAAAAGCATCAATTCTTCGGTGCTCAGCTTTTCTTATAGTCCAACTCTCACATCCATACATGACCACTGGAAAAGCCATAGCCTTGACTAGATGGACCTTTGTTGGCAAAGTAATGTCTCTGCTTTTTAATATGCTGTCTAGGTTGGTCACAACTTTCCTTCCAAGGAGTAAGCGTCTTTTAATTTCATGGCTGCAATCACCATCTGCAGTGATTCTGGAGCCCAGAAAAATAAAGTCAGCCTCATTGCTCATTCAGGGACTGGAAATTTGCTGGAGCTGGAGTTCAGGGGTAGAAGTGGAGCCGAGGGGAGGTTGAAAACCCAGATCACCAAGGGCCTTTGGAGTCCGGGTTCGAGCTCAAGGTCAGTAAAGACCAGGACACGATATGAGCACAACTGATTGTTCCATTTGCTCTCCAGCCTCACTGTCCTAACAGAGTGGGCATCTGTCACCCCTGCGGCTCTCAGGGGGTGACCAAGAATCGGGGAGACCCCGGCCATCAGCAGCCAGCTTTGACTGATTTCTTATTTCTCCCACTTCTTGCCCCAAGGCGGGGCCCACTCGGAGGCTCTTGGAAAGATTGCTTACTTCTCAAGAACCCACACCAGAGGGGCTCTGCTTAAAGAGCAGATGGCCCCCGGGCCAAGGGAGGACTTATCCTGGGTACCGCGTTTCTCCTGCTTTGGCCCCAGAGCTATTTGGGGGAGACTCTGACGTCACGCAGTGGTCGGTGTTGTGTGTTTCCCCTATGGATACTCCTGTCCTCACCAGGCCGTAAGCCAGCTCTTTGTCACTAGGGCCAGACAGCAAAGCTCTGGGTCCCCACCCGTGCTGGCATCTGTGCTGGGAGGAAGGCAAAAGATGATCCGAACATTTCCGGTTGGCTTTGGAATTTAGCGACACCTGCTCGAGTTGCAGGGTTGGGGGTGGGGGGTGTTTGGGGGAAGCGGAGCTGAGTTCACATGATGGGCCCCCAGCAGGCCTGGGTGGGGTGATGGATGAGAAGATCTCTGGGCAACCTGGGGAGATCATAAGCACTGGAAACGAAGTCCCTGGACTTTGCTGCTCTTGGCAAGAGGCAAAGCATCTTGGAAATCCGAAGGCTAGGAAAACCGGTTGGAAAGTCTTAGCCAATCGCTACTGAAATTCCACGGACATGAGTCTGGGGGCTTCCCAGCTGAGCAGAGAGGACGCCCTGAGCCAAGCTGGGCCCAGCTCAGTTCCCAGAGAGCCTGAGACCTCTGCTTCCTGAGTCCCTGGGGGACTAATTTCCTCCCCACCAGCCCAGACTTCCTCAGCGCTGGGGGGGCCATAGAGGCTGTGATGGGCAAGCGTGTTCAGAGGCCGCGAAGCACACGGCCAAAGGGAAGAATCATCCTGACCTGCGCTTCCACCCACGCCTGCCCTGAGCTCAGGGCCCAGCCATCCCAGCTCCGCCCACAGTTCTCCCTGGCCTGGCCACCGCCTCCTCTGTCCAGCCGAAGCCTGCCTTCTTCCCTCCCACCATCTGGCCCCCACGCCTGTTCATCCCTCAGTGCCCGTGTGAGTCAGCCTTACCACCTGCATCCACCCCTACCCCAGGCCAATAGCCCCTCGGATCACCACTGAGGCCACCCAGGGTCAGACCCAGGGTCCCCGATGGAGCGGCAAGGATGGCCTCTCACCTGCCAGGGCCCTTCCTCTCCCCGGGCTCCTGGCTCTGCTCATCTGGGGCGTTTCCTCGAGGGCTTGCTATGGAAGGCTCGCTGCCATGTGTGTGTTTACCTGATCTCAGCCAGATGGGCAGCCACGTGAGGTCAGGGACCACCCTTACACCTGTCTCCACCCCCCACCCCGACCCCGGGGAGCTGGAGGTGGGGACGGCAGACGTGCCTGGTGGGGAGCGGGTTCATGCTTTGTTCTCTGAAGTCACAAGAGCTCCCTCTTCGCTCAGTCTCTCTGTCCCTGTGTCTCTTCCTCTCTCTGTCTCTCTTTCCCCACCCACTGAGCTCCGAGGCCCTCCTCCGGGCCGCCCCTTCTCCAGGACACTTTCCTCACTGCCCGAGGCTCTCCGAGATCCATGGGACGCAGTCCAGCATCTCCCCGAGTGTTCTCAGGCCAGAGGCAGTGCGGAGAAGGAAGGAATGTATGAGAATGCCCAGGGCATCCGTGGGCGGAAGATGCTGACTCACACGGCCACAGGGCAGCTCATCCTGGGTTTCAGGCGTTCAGCAGGTGGAAGAGATCGTTGGCATTTGTACAGAAAACTGCTTCACCCCAGCGGGCTGCCCCAGGCCAGCTGTGGGAACTGGGAGCCCAGAGGACACCGGGAGGATGGGCTGATGGCTGGCCGGGCGAGGCGGGCCCGTCTCAGCCTCCGTTTCCTGGTCAAGAGAGGAGCAGGTGGGCCCAGAGACTTCAGGAGCCCTCCAGTGACACTCTCCAGCCCCTCGTCTTGGGCTGGTTTCAGGCAGCCTGGGCGTGCCAAGCTTGGCCCTTCTTTTGCTCTGCTGGTCCCCACGCTCCAGAGCGAGGAGGATATCAGGGGGAGTTTTCCGATGCCCGGCTGAGAGGGTCTCTAGTGGTGGGTGTTGGGCAGCCCTGTGGCTGCTCAGGGTGCCCTGAGTCTGTCCCCTGCCGGGACCTGCTGCCCACCCCGTCTGGCTCACGCTTGGTCTCAAGAGGAACTCATTTGTGGAGAGACTGATCTGAAAGCAGCCTGAATCCAACCTGCAAAGCAGACCCCCGCCCACCCTCGCAAGTTTGAGACGGTCTCAGAAGGTAGCAGCCGTGGAGCCACAGGAATGACCCAGCCCGGGGTCACCTTTGCCAAAACTCCCCTGCAAAGAGGTCCCTTCGGGGCATCCCGATGCCAGGGTGTGGGGTGTGCCATGAAAGCATCACCGACTGCCCTTCCCGTCCCTGGATATCAACGCGGGTCACTCATGGGTCTGCCGCAGAGTGGCCCCCAGGAGACGCAGCTGTGTGCCAGGCTGAGACAACTCAGACCCAACTCTCGGGCAGTTAAGCCACACCCTTCCCCAGGGATTATATTAACCACTGTTAATATAATGTGCTCACACGTGGCTCTGTGGGTGGGGAAAGACAGACAGACAGAGGAAGAAGCACAGAGACAGAGCCTGGAGGAAGAGAGGGCTCTTAAGACTTCAGAGAAGAAAGCACGAACCCGGTCCCCACCAGGCACATCTGCGTTCCCACCTCCAGCTCCCAGGGGGGTATAGACAGATAGAAGCACTGCCTCTCAGCTCTGACCCAAAGCCCAGGATGACCTCTGGACCTCTTGGGGAAGGCGTGTCGGGCCGCCCCTAACCAGGAGAAGACCCAGCCCTGTTCAGCCTCCCCTGGGTTTCTACTCCCAGGTAGTGAAGGATGAAGTTCCCATTGTTCCTCTAAATCGCTCTCTCCTGGACCATGACCATTGGACGTTCATCTTCACAGTCATGAGATCTCAGGGCTGCTGGAAACCCTATAAGACTGTTTCTACCATTAAGGCCTCTCCAAACGAAGGTAGAGGGCTTCCCAGGTGGTGTGAGTGGTAAAGACCCCGCCTGCCAATGCAGGAGGTGTCAGAGAGGCAGGTTCGATCCCTGGGTCAGAAAGATCCCCTGGAGGAGGGCACGGCAACCCACTCCAGTATTCTGGCCTGGAGAATCCCATGGACAGAGGAGCCTGGAGGGCTATGGTCCATAGGGTCGCAAAGAGTAGGACCCAACTGACTGACTAACACTTTCACACTCCGTCATATATACTGCTTTATTGACTTAATGTCTGATTAGTTGTGATTCATTCTGATTAGGCTACAGAAGCAATTAACTGCATATTAGTTTTCAATGTAATAATTTAACGTGATTTTAGTTGAGCACCTACTGTTTCCCAGATGCTGTTCTGGGCAGGGAGAGCCCGCATGGCTGTTTTTGTCTGCCCTGCATTTGTGAGGCTCACGGTCTGCAGGGGAGGCAGCAATAATTGTTATAGATTATGCAAATATATCCTCTTAGACTGCCCACGACAAGAAAGCTACCACAGACTAGATTGGGGGAACAGATGGTGAAACAGATCTAGAGCTGAGATGATGGGAAAATAACTACATGTCTCTCTCCCAAGAGCCAGACACCATTTTAAGTATCTTTATACTGTCAACTAGGAAAGGTGGTCTTACTCCAAGATGCCCTAATTTATTCACCTAACATTTTCCTGGACAGTTTTCCTGGGTTTGGTTTTTGTTCTTTTTGCTTTTTCACTCAGTGATTTTCAGTCATCTGGTATTTATTTGGGTGTAGAGCTTAAGTATGGATCTAAGGTTATATTTTTTCCATCCACACTCTGTTAATTTAAATACAAACTATATTCTACATCCTTTAGGCTTGCTACTGAATTTCCTCTTTCATTCCATTAATTTGTAAGTCTGTTCCTATATGGCATCATATACCATTTCTATATCTGCACTGCACTTTCATGGGTATTTTCTTCACTGTTCTTGAACATTTATTCTTCTAGATTACTTTTAAATTCTCTTTGTCAGCTTCTTCCAAATATTCTAGTGGGATTTTATTTGAATTGTGTTAAATACGTAGATTATTTGGAGAGAATTTATATCTTTAAAGCCATAGGTAACCTATTAGTAGAAAAGTAGTCTCTGTTACTCAAATCTTTTATGTCCCTCAGTCAAGTTCTAAATTTTTCCTGTTTTATAGTGTTCTTCCTACAGGTTCCTTGTTTATTACTCAAGATTTTACAAACTGGGTTGCCATTGTGAATAAGTCTTTAACTGGTTTTATATTTCCTACCTGGCTATTGTCTGTATGCAAGATAGCTATTGGTTTTTTGTGTTTTTTGTATAATTAGTTTTTAACCAGCCACCTTCCAAATTCTCGTACATTCATTGATCATGAATATTTTAGAATTTGTAGATAGACAGTCAGATTATATAAAATGAGTGCATTTTATCTTATTCTTACCAAAACTACACTTCTGCAAGGACTTTTGGAAAAACATTGAAGAGTAGTGCCGATAATGGAACATTCTGGCCTGGACTTAAGCAGAAATGTGTGTAGTGCTTAGTCATTGAGTGTAAAAGTGGGTGCTGGAAATTATCTGGATGATTATAGTGATTTTTCTTCCTTTTTAATTCAATATAGAGAAATATGTTAGATTTAAAAATCTAAGGTCATCTTCCTTTCTTTGAATAAACCTGCCTGGTTAGGCTATATGCTTTTAAAAGTCAGTTGGACTTGGGGACCTTCCTGGTGGTCCTGTGGTTAAGAATCCACCTTCCAATGCAGGGGACATGGGTTCAATACCTGGTCAGGGAACTAAGGTTTCGCATGCCACAGGTAAGACTTCACATGACACAACCACTGAGCCCACACGTTCCAGGGCCCGTGCTCTGCAACAAGAGAAACCTGCCCACCACCAACAGGAAGAAGCTACATGCTGAAGTGAAGACCCAGTGAGGCCAAAATTAAAAAAAAAAGCTCAGTTGGACTTGACTTGCCTTTTTTTTTCTTCTGGAATCTAACCTGATGAATTTCTGAAACTATGTTGAGAATTTAGGTATGTGTGTAGTTTTGTGTAAATAGGGAGACTTTTTATCCTCTTTTTTTTATTAGCGAAAACAGTCTACATTAGATAGGGGTGACCACTGAAGGTTTAAGGGAATACACCCTTGGGGGAGATATTTCTTTGATACCTTTTCAATTTCTCCTATGGGTGTTTGTCTTTTCAGGTTGTCGGCCTTTTCTTGCTTCCGTCATTGTGCCATTTGCACTTCTTTAGCCAACAGTGGACGCGTCATAAGTTCCCAGGAAACACAACGGATATATCAGCGGCGAGGGTCACACAGCTTTCTCTGGAACTAGGTGAATTATCTCCATCTCTGGGGCCACTCCCCATTCTCATTCTTATTTTTCTCCTTATTACACTTTATTGATGAAAATGTTTAATCTGTCTCTAAAAGCAATCTTGATCACATCCCATAAATGTCAACATGGCTGTGATTTCAATTTTTACTTCTGTTTTGTCCTAATTTAGAAGAGTGTTTTTTAAAACCCAGTATGTGGGTTATAAATTGCTAGCTTTCTAGCTTTGGATTCACAGCAAACTATTTATGTAAACATGACGAAAGAGCCAGAAAACATTCGCTTTCTCTATTTGTATTTTATGTCTATGTATGTATATCACACACACGTATCTGGAAAATTTCATTATATGTAACTATATCATAAGCTCTATTTTTTGCCTATTTCATGAATCTCCTTATTATAGGTTCACAAACATTTATCCAAATTCATTAGAGCGGCAAAAATTCAGAATTCAGAATTTTTTAGTTTTTAGAAAGATAATTCCTGGTAAAAAAAAAAAGTGAAAGTGTTAGTCACTCAGTCGTGCCCAGCTCTTTCTGACCCCATGAACTGTAGCCCACCAGGCTCCTCTGTCCATGGAATTTTCCAGGCAAGAATATTGGAGTGAGTGGCCATTTCATCCTCTGGGGGAATCTTCCCAACCCAGGGGTCAAACCAGGTCTCCTGCATTGTAGGTAGATTCTTTATCATCTGAGCCACCAGAGGTTTTATACAAAACCCCAAGAGATTGACTCCAATAATACTTGTTCAGTGAAATACACAAATATTCACAGTGAGTGAGATAAAGTACGTGAATCACGTGGGCTCAGGTCCAGTTTTTCTGTCTCTTTGGCCTCAGGTTTAAGAAGCAGTTTTTGCCTTTTAGAGTTTTGGGGGGATTCAAGTATGGGAAAAAAAAGATGGTGGACCTTGGTGGATTTCCGTCCATTTCTCCTTATAGTTCTAACGATTTCACATTATGTATTTTGGGGAGTAGTTATCTGTCACCAAAAGACTTGGGTCAGTTTGTCTTTATTGTGAGTTATATCATTTCTCAAAAGGTGATTACCTTCTTTGATCTGCTTATGCTTTTGTTATTGGATTTTTCTTGAGCCAATTTCATCATTGTGACCCATGCTTTCTTTTTCATTTGCATTCATTTAGTGTACCTACACACTTTCTTTACATTCATTACGTTCATTCAGTACATTCATTTAGTGTACCTACACACTTACTTTCTACTTTTTGAAAACTATTTTTAAGTGCATTTCATAGAAATGGCACATGTTTCAATTATTTTATCCAATTTTACAGTCTTCTTAATAAAGAAGCTATTACATTTACATTTATTATTATAGCCAAGCTATTCAGTCTTATATCTGTTGCCTTATTCTATGATCAAATGCATGAGTTTTTGGTCATTTATTTTGTTTCTGTCTTGGTATATATAATATATGCTAAGTTTAACACTGTAACTGCCTATAATCAGATGTTGGAATTTTATAAGGTTTTGCAAGGTTTGATCTGAAACACAGCCATTTTCTTTTCTTTTGCCTTTTTGTCAACGTTAATCTGTTTCCTGACTTTTTTTTTTCTTCTAGATTCTGTAGGTCATTTCCATGACATTTCATCCTCTGGATGCTCTCCCATTTTTCCTGGTTTGTCCCATATCAGTAAGCTTATTCTTTTCAGCTTGTTTTCTTGCTTTTAAAAACTCCGAGCAAGGCAAGATCTGTTCAGGTGCTGTTTGTAAATGAACAGGCAAATCAGTCATGTTTGTTGGGTTCCCTTTCTGAGATCCAACAGGAAAGCAGGAGAAGTGCTCAGTTCCCAACCTGACTCCCGGTTCCTTTGGCAGGTCTTTGCCCAGGACGCCATATCTCTCTTCCACAGGAGTGGATTTTCATCTGTTTTCTCCCGGTTTTGACATAAGGCTTTCCTCTCTCTGTTTTCTGTGGCGTCACACATTTTTATGTCTCCAGTGTCTTTGGGGGCATTTGCCTAGAACTTCAAATAGAATGATCTCTGGTTTCTATCTGTCTGTACCGACTAGCTAACCCATCTTCCACCAACTCATGCTACCACATCTCATGTAAAGTCTGGTTCCTCTGAGTCATGCACTGAACATCTTGAAATTTCAGCACAAACACATAAACATAAAATGATGATGGTGAAAGGGGTAGACCAAAGTGTAAGACAGACAACTTCATCTAGACACATATAACATTTGCTTTCTCAACCTCATACAGACCAGACTTCCTTTGCAACAATCAGGGTGACAGACCCAGCAAAAACTCTGATAATTATGACATCAGTGCTTAGCCTTAACAAATAAAGTTCCTGAACTTCCCTGGTGGTCCAGTGGTTGAGAATACACCTGCCAATACAGAGGACACAAGTTTGATCCCTGGTCCAGGAAGATTCCACATGAGGCAGTGAAGCCCCTGCAGGCTCCCCACTGAGGCCAGCTTCATTATACCCAGAGGCCTCCTCCCCAGCCCCTGGACATCATTTGTCCTTTCAGTGGCTCTGCTCCATCTCTCAGTATGGCCCATCCACCAAAAAGAGCCCCCCCCCCACCTTCCACCGACCTCCTCTTCTTTCTGGTAAATCCGGCTCACCCTTCAGGACCCACAGTCTTCCCTGACACCTCACAGCAGCCTCAGTCAGTGTCTCTGGGTCCCATCAGAACCAGGCCTCATCCCAGCAGGTGCCCTAAGCCATCATCTCATGTTCTCATGGCATCGCAGACCTGGGACTTTTGAGGACGTTCCCAGGGATGGGCCTTGGGAGGTGTGTGGCAGAAAACATGGGTTTGGGCTCAGACCTCCCAGACACACAGCCCCAGGAGGGTCACTGGTCCTTTCCACCCCACATTCCTCATCCAAAGTGGAATGACCGTCCACAGCATCCGCCTCATCCTTGGGACAAGATGACAGTGTTTGTCACAGGCTTCCCCACAGAGCCCACAACAGATAATGAATGCTTGCTTTTTATTGTCACTGTGATTGTATTTCAGTTATCTTCATCACTTTTGTCTCCTGGAGCCTCAGACATGCCCCCGCCAGGGTCAATGTCTGAAATATAAAGAAACACCTGTCCCGGGAAGCCAAGTCATGCTCTCCCCACAGAGCAGTCAGTACCTGACACTTTCCACTCACCTTTTAACTCACTGTTACACTCCTTCCCACTGGGACTGAAGTTTAAAGCAAAAGATATAACTTCCAAAGAGATGAGTCTGGACCAGTGGCGGTCCAGTGACTTGCTTTGTCTTAAATGCTGTTTGCAAGCCACATCTGACTGTTTACGGCAGCTCCCACATCAGATAGTTCCCTGTTCACCCCACCCCTGGTGGTTATCAGCCGGGAGCTGGCACCCCTTACAATTCCTGGCCACACCCTGGAGAGAAAGCCAGCAGGCAACGTCATGAACATTCTTTTGCATCTCAATCATGTGTTTATGTTTTCCTCCAGAAAATCTACAGCGCATCCCTCGGTAAACAGAACTCAATAGAAAAACCTGCTGAATTTTGACTTTCAAAATTTGCTCACGGCTCCTTCCCCTTCTTGGAATAAAGAACCTGGGACAGACCCATGCTTCCTCTGACCGTATTCAGGAAATGAATTTTGATGACTAGGATTACGTGTATCTGTGGCATGTTTCCGATCAATGGGAGTTCTCTAGCGGCTGGTGTTTTTGTGTGTTTTTTTGGATTTTTTTCCAGTTCTGTAAGAGCTTGTTGGAACTGGACACAGAAGAGTTGAGTCAAGTTCCTCAAGTTAGTTCTGGATGTTCAATCAACAAGTTCAAGTTCTCTGCATGACCCAAGGCTGAATCACCCGCAGGCTGGCCTCTGCCCAGGAGAATAAACTCAGATGCTGACGAGTCAACTACATAATTTTTATAACAAAGTCCATTCACCAGGAAGACTGATGGCTGACCTAGGATAACATAAGCCCTGGGAGGGTTAAGGATCTCTCATATATAAAGAGTTCTTAAAAATCAATGAGAAAAAGAAGGAAAATCTATTGGAAAATGTAGGACACATATAAGCAGGCAATTCACAGAAAAAGATGTCCAATAACCAAGTATAAATATGAAAACTGTCCAACCTCACTGTTAGGTAAACAATGGAAATTGAAATAAGATAAGGGTTTTTGCTTTTGTTTTTGTTTCTACCAAATTGGCAAAAAAGAGCAAGGCTGGCAACACCCCGTATCACTGATTGTTGTGGGAGTGTAAATTGGTGGGGACCATGTGGACCTACTGATCAAACCTTAAACTTAATACATTTTTATGGCAATTACACATCTAGGAATCAGTCTAACCTAAAAATATATATAAGTACACAAAGATAGATATAAAAGGATATTTGCTGTGGCATACCTCTTAGAAGCAAATTTTATAAATACCTCTCCACCTCGAAAAAAGACCAAGCCTGTATGTTGTTCAGCTGTTAAATCGTGTCCAACTCTTTGTGACCCCGTGGACTGCAGCATGCCAGGCTTCCCTGTCCTCTTTCACAATAAAACAGTCCTGAGCCTTTCTTTCCAATACTGTTGAAAACTCTCTCCAGCAGAGAACAAGACAGAAAACTTTCCAGTTATTCTCATAAAGCAAACGTAACACTGATTCCAAAACTTGATGAAAGCTTTAGATAAATATCTCTTATAAATACCACGGGGAAAATTCAAAACAAAATAGAAGCAAACGGAATTTAGAAACACATTAAAAGAATACTACATTAAGACCACGCCTAAGACAATACTAGGAAATGTGCTAATATACTTACTTGATCATATTAATTGGATGGCAGAAGAATTAAATGATTGTTTCCATAGTTGGAAAAGCATTTGACAAAATTCGATAAAATAAGAATAGATGGAAATGTCCCCAATATGACATAATACACCCATCTCAGCCAGGCTCAGTCTTCACAGGGAAATTCAAAAGGTGTCCTGTCCCCACCAATGTAGGCAATAATCATTATCTCTATTGCTATTGATTTGCTCCAGAATTACTGGCAAATGCAACTGGAAAAGAAATTAAAAGTATAAAAATTGAAAAGGAGAGAAAGTCTTATTATGTGCAGAAAATTTGCTTTGATTCTGGAAAACTCCAGATGATTTGTTAAAAAGCGATTACAAGCTATGAAAGAGCAAGAGAACAGAGTTACATTAAAAATACATATATATATCTTTCATACACACACACATACACACTTGCATGCCCAAAGTTGTAGTGGAAGGAAAAACAATGATTTTCAGTTACTTTTTTAAAAGGATAAAATACTAGACATGAGCACTATAAGAAGTTTTAAGCTCAACATGAAAAAAAATACCATTTTAAACTATTGATGAACACAAAAGAAGACATTTGGAAAAGCAAGCCAAGTTCCAGAGGCCAATGCTCCCTATGCTAATTTAAAAGGTTAACTTGATGCCAACGAAAATACAGTTTCTCTTCCTCTGACAAGACAAAGCGATACTAAAACTCATGTGAAAAAATTAAAGACAGCCAGGAAGACTCTGAAAAAGAAGAGGAACAAAGAGAGGGATTCTCCTGGCAGATATTAAGACATATTATAACACATCGGTCGTTAAAACAATGTGAGACTAGAAAAGAAACAGACTGGACGAAGCCACAGTTACGGAAGGTCCAGGCAGATCAGGGCACATGGAGGACCGTAGTGCAGGAAAGAGGAGGCATCTCAAATCAGCCGGAAGAAAACGGCCAACCTACGGACCACTCACCACATGCGCCAAGATAAACTACAAATGGATTAAAAAGTCAAATCAGAAAAGAAAAAAAATTATCCAGTATATAAACAACTCGGCATTTAAAAGCACAAACAATCTGATTTAAAAATGAGCAGAAATAAATAGACGTTTTTCCAAAGAGGACATGCACGTGGCCGACACGCACACGAAAAGATGCTCAACATCGCTAATCAGCGGGGAAATGCAAATCACAACCACAGTGAGAAATCACCCCACACCTGTCAGAATGACCATCATCAAAAAGAACACGAATAACCGGTTGGTAAGGATGTGGAGGAAAGGGAACCCTCATATGCTGTTGGTGGGAATGCAAATGCATGAAGCCAGTGTGGAAAACAATATGGAGGTTTCTCAAAAAACTAAAAATAGAACTACCATATGTAGGAATTGCCCAAGTATGCAATTCCATACTTGGGCATATATCGAAAAATAGCAAAACTACTAATTCGAAAAAACACATGCCCTCCAATATTCATACCAGTACTGTTTACAATAGACAAGATATGGAAGAAAGCTAAATGTCCATCAATGGATGATGGACATTCATTCATGTCCATGAATGATGTGGTGGATATACATATATACAATGGAATACTTCTCAGCCACAAAACAAGAACAGACTGTTGCCATTTGCAGCAACGTCGACGGAGCCGGAGGGCATTGAGTAAAATAAGTCAGACAGAGAAAGACAAGTAATATATGATCTCACCTACATGTGGAGTCTAAAAAATAGAACAATCAAAAAAATAAATAAATAAAACAATCTAGTAAGTAAATCCAAAAAGAAACAACTCACAGGTAACAGAGAACAAGCTAGTCTTTACCAGTGGGGAGAGAGTTGGGGAGAAGGGAAAGATAGTGGTAGCAGGAAAAAAGGGTTATTATGAAATTATATGAAATCATGTGCGTGAAACAAATCATAGAAGGGTCAGAAGCAAACATAGAAGGAGTCCTTGTAACTATATAATGGGGAAGGTCTTTTCATTATTTTGATTTCTATCAAAAAATTGATTTTAAAATTCAGCTGCATTAAATGTACTGCATAAATATAGACGCTCACCAAACGGTGAGTTGGAAGGCGCTGCCACCCTTGTTTTGTCTTGTTCAGACAGAATTTCTTGCTCTGATAGATGAAAGCAAAGTTCACTTACAGTATCTCCCTACCTCCCTCATACAGTGAAATTAGACTTTAGTTTCCTCTGTGAGATTCAGTACATGTATGTGTGTATGTGTGTTTCCTGATTGAAGTAGAGTCGATTGACGATGTTGTGTTAGTTACCGCTGGACAGCAACGTAATTCGGTTACACACGTGTATACGTTCATTTTTATATTCTTTTCCATTATGGTTTCTCGTAGGATACGGAACACACCTCCCTGTGCTCTACGGGAGGCCCTTGTGGTTTATCCATCCTACATCTGCTAAGGCCAACCTCTCACCCTATCCCTCCCCCAACCCCAAACCCCTGGAGAGTCACAAGTCTCTTCTCCATGTCCGGAAATCTGCTTCTGTTTCGTAGCTGGTTCATTTGTGTCATATTTTAGATTCACGTGTTAGTGACAGGATACTATGGTACTTGTCTTTCTCATTCTGACATGCTTCGCTCAGTATGATAAACTCTAGGTGCAGCCATGATGCTGCTAATGGCACTATTTCATTCTAAGTAGTATCCCCTTGTATGTATACACCGTATCTTCTTCATCCGCTCATCTGCTGGTGAACATGTAAGTTGTTTCCATGTCTTGGCTACTGTAAATAGCGCTGCTATGAACATAGGGGTGCATGCATCTTTGAATTACCGTTTTGTCTTGATATACGCCCAGGAGTGGGACTGCTGGATCACATGGTAGTTCTATTTTTAGTTTCCCGAAGACCCTCCATGCTGTCTTCCACAGCGGCTGCACCAACTTATATTGCCACCAATAGAGGAGGAGGCTTTCCTCTTCTCTGAGACACATTTTTAATGAAGACACATTTTTAATTCGTTTTCACATGATTGGGACAGGCTCTGGGAATTTTAGAATGAGAAGAAACATGTGAGTCCATCTGAGATGACCCCATCAAATCAGGCGGACAGAACGCATCACGGGCTGACCTGCACCCACTGACCAAATGTCATACTTTGAGGTGCTGACCCCCAGCGCCTCAGGATGTAGCTGTGTTTGGAGACAGGCTCTTTGAAGAGGCGATTAAAGTAGAATGAGGGGCTTCCCCTGCGGCTCAGGGGTGACGAATCCGCCCACCAGTGCTGGTGGTGGTGGTGGTTTAGTCGCGCAGTCGTGTCCGACTCTTTGCGACCCCACGGACTGTAGCTCGCCAGGCTCCTCTGTCCATGGGATTCTGCGGGCAAGAGTACTGGAGTGTGTTGCCATTTCTTTCTCCAGTCAGTGCAGGAGATGGAACCAATCCCAGGTCCAGGAAGATCCCACACGCCACGGAGCAACTAAGCCCACATGCACACCGCAACCAGCGAGGCCGTGCTCCGCAACAGGACAAGCCACTTCGAGGAGAAGCCTGAGCACCGCACGTAGAGACAAGCCCTCCCAGCAGCCAAGACCCCGCACATAAACCGCTGTTGTCATTTGGTCGCTAAGTCTCGTGTGACTCTTTGCAGTCCCATGGACTGCAGCACACCAGGCTTCCCTGTCCTTCACTGTCTCCCTGAGTATGCTCAAGCTCATGTCCGTTGAGTTGGTGACGCCATCCAACCATCTCATCCTCTGTTGCCCCCTTCTCCTCCTGCCCTCCATTTTTCCCAGCATCAGGGTCTTTTCCAAAGAGTCGGCTCTTCACACCAGGTGGCCCAAGTATTGGAGCTTCAGCTTCAGCATCAGTCATTCCAATGAAAATTCAGGATTGATTTCCTTTAGGATGGACCGGTTTGATCTCCTTGCAGTCCAAGCGACTCTCAAGAGTATTCTCCAGCACCACAGTTCAAAAGCATCCATTCTTCTGCACTGAGTCTTCTTTAAGGTCCAGCTCTCACATCTGTACATGACTATTGGAAAAATCATAGCTATAAATAAATAAATAAAGTTATTTAAAAAATAAAGTAAAATGGGGTCACCAGATCAGGCCCTAACCCACAAGAGAAGAACAATGCTCCTTGCAAGCACCATCTTTTTTCCCCAGATGTTGGGAAACAAAAAAGGACCCATTTTCCAGGTGCTGTAGCCAGTTTCATTTCCACCCTGAAAAATTCTCCAAAAGCAGTCATGTTCTTTGCAGCGTTGCTTCTTCTTCTCACCCTTTTAGAAGCTCAAGTATTTTGAGAGAAATTTAATCCTTATGCACCAGATTCATTTATACTGAAATCATCAAAATGCTTTGTGTCTGTCTAAGGGGATTGTGGTGTTCCTTTTATAGACCCGTGTAAGCCATTTTTGCTTTGAATCACGTTTCGGCAGCTATAAATGAATTCAGATCCTCTCCCGCCCCCTGCATCGCACTCTGTTTCATTGTGAGAACACTTAAAATCAAGAAAAGCGCTAAATTTGGCCAAACGAGTTTTGCTCTCGTCACCTACCAGGGTTGAATTGCTGCTTATGGAAGAGGCTGCAGGAGGTTCCGTGCGCTTCTGGGACCTGGGAGGCTTAGCTGGCCCGTGGTCGTGGTGCCCCCTGGTCTGGATAACAAACAAGGCAGAGACCTCAGCATCTCCTGGGGGCAGCGGGACCCTACATCGGAGGGTACACCCCCGACTCCTAGCTTGAGAAACTCTGCCTGACGTCTGGCCCAGTGCTTCTCAAACGTGGCTACATCTCAGAATCACCTGGAAGCTTTAAACAAACCTGAATGGATTCAGCGGGCCGGCCAGTGGGTGGCCTGGCCTCTTCTCCCAAAGCTGACCCCGGGGCCCCTCCAAGTGAGAGCTGCCTGCACAGTGCTAGGCAGCAAGGAGGGCCTGATGGAGACGCGGGTGGGGCGGCTCCGAGGCACGAGGCTCGGACAGCCCTGGGAGGGTGGCCAAGGGCACGGGCCTCCGGAGCACGGCTCCCCCAGCCTCTCCCCGCGGACCACCCACAGGGAGGGCAGTGGGGAGCCTTCTCTGGCCACTGGCGCTGCCTCCTTGGCTCCACACTCCTGTCCAGCCTGCGGGGGGCGGGGTGGCCACGGCACCCCTTTAAGTGTCTTCTTGCCGCCTGGACTTTTAACCTGAGTCTCCTCAGCTGGATGTAAACTCCCAAAGCAGGGACTGTGTCTCTGAGCCACTGCGTGGGGAAGCGGTCTCCAGGGCAAGAATGAAAATGGAGGACTCGGCTGGTCCCAGAGACCTTGGAGAGTCATCAAAAGGCATAAAACGGAGGCTGACATCACAGGGGGTGAATGGGAGAATGCGGGAAACACTTAACATGGAGCCAGGCAAACCCGCCACAGTCCCCTGCAACCCTCAGACCATCGGCGTTCACCTGTCCTGGCCGATGGCCGGACCACTAAGGAGAAAAAGGATCCATCTGCTACCAGAAGAGGCCAGAGGTTCTTCCCTTAGTGGCAGCAGGCCGGCACCTCCACCCCCGGGGAGCGGTGACCAGTGGAGGGGTGACCAGCACCTGCCGAGTCTGTCTGAAATTCAGGGACCCCAGGGTCATCCTCATGTCTCCCTCCAGCCCGGAGGCCCAGCCAGCTTTCAGCACAGCCTGGCCACTGCACGGGGCCTCTCGGGATCACTGACTCAGGTCTCTGCCAGCTTCATCACAGACGTTTCCCTTCAACGACGGCAAGTGGACCTTAATGTGTCCCAGACTTGGCAACCATCAGATCCTAGGGAGACAGGTGGGGGGCACAGAGCCAGCCCTGCCCAGCGACTCTCCGACTCGGGGCCACCAGGTGAGGGGTGCTGTGACCAGCCCGGCCCGCTCCAGCACCTGGTTTTAACCACCATCCCCAGAGAGGAGGGATTGGCCCGGCTCTGCCTGGGGGTCCAGCTTCTGGGGGTCCCTCCTCTGGGGCTGCAGCAGAAAGAGGACCTGTCAGGTTGGGCCCGAAACTGACCCCCCAGGTGAGGATGGAGGGGACACTACCTGCAGGGCTGCCCATGGTCACCTTGATTCCTGCTGCCGTCTCAGATTCAGGCTGGGGTAACCCAGTCCAGCCCTAGGCTCCGGCATGTGACTCTGAGTCTCCTCCAGGGCTGGATTCGGCTTGCCCACAAATCCAGGTGCGTGGAGGCCACCCCCACCTCCCAACCGGAAGCCCCGGTGAGGGAAGAGGGGACAAGAGGCCCAGCAGCATCATGCCTTCACTGCCCAGGCAGGCTGATCACCCCTTCTTCTGTCCCTGGGACAGCATCTCGCCAAAGGGAGGTTCCAGCCCGCAGCCTCTGTGAGCAGGATGAAGGCTGATTCACAAGATACATCAGTCTGCTCAGCTACAGAGACGGTCCCAAGCACGGTCCCCAATCAACGGCATTTATTTCTCCCAGTCGGAGGCTAGAATCCCATACCCAGGTGTGGGCAGGGCTGGTCCTTCTGAGGCCTCTCTCCTGGGCGTGCAGATGGCCGTCTCCTCCCCGTGTCCTCCCAGGGCCAGCCCTCTGTGTGTGTCTGCATCCTGACCCCTTCCTATAAGGACCCCAGTCCCATGGGATCAGGACCTCATCTTAACTTGATCATCTGCAAAGACCTTGTTTCCGACTAAGGCCACACCCACGGGTCCTGAGGGTTACGACTCCCACATCTTCTGGGGGACCCAGGTCAGTGCCAAGCTCAGCACAAGGGAGATGGACTCCACGCCGCCTTCCCTCCCGGCCAGGAGAGGCACGGCCCCTCCCCCACCCCCGGGCCCTGCACTTGCACTTACCCATGCACTTGTGGGTGAGGGAACCACGTGGGATTCTTCCTCTCGCCTGGTGGCTGCTCCAGGCAGATGCAGCCGGAGGCCAAGTGTGCCGAGCTGACCACACCTGACCAGATTTTTTAAAATTGCTTACTATTGTTGTTGTTCCTGGGTCAGCAAGATTCCCTGGAGGAGGGCATGGCCACTCAGTCCAGTATTCTTGCCTGGAGAATCCCATGGACAGATGAACCTGGCAGGCTACAGCGCATGGGGTGGCAGAGAGTCGGACACGACTGAGTGAGTGACACTTGTACTTATTGTTGTTTTCATGATGCAGCCACAGCTCTGTTTGGAAAAGAAACAGCCTCGAGCCACAGTCACTTCTGATCCTGGCATACATAGGTGGCCCCCCAGGTGTGAGCTCCTGGCGCCTGCCCCTGGTGCCTGCCCCTGGCACCCTGGGCAAACACCCACTGAGTCCTGGTCTGACGGAGACCTTCCCCAGGAGTCCCACCAGGGAGATGGGACCCCTTCTACAGGTCACCTGAGTCTCACAGCCCCGAGCCTCAGCTCGGATAACCATCCCGCCCCGACAAGGAGCTACAGAAAGGAGGACTGTGACCCCCACCCACCCCCATCAGCACAGCCCTCCTCGCTCCTGCTGGGGGACCACCAGGGGCCTCCAGTCACCGTCCCAGCGTCGAGTTTGGGAAGCACTGGTCAGTGGTTACTCACCCCCCTTGCCAGACCCTGAGGACCCCTGGCTGGACAGTGAGGTGTTCACAGGGGGGAGGTTACAGCCTGCGGTGCAGCCCCGCCACATGGGTGGGAGAAGTGGGTACTGGAAATCTGAAGGGCGGGGCTTAGGAAGATATCTGCGTCCACCTGGTTGAAGCCTGCAGGGACCTCTGGACCCCTGGACTCCCCCAGGACTTACAGACAGGCGGAAGTGGAGGGCGCTGCCCCCTGCCCAGAGAAACATCCTGGACTCCAGGCCCAGGAGCCAGAGGCTGTCAGGACTGGCTGGCAGTGGAGGGGCCCCAGGGCGTGCCCACCCCAAACCGCTGGTCTCCTGCAACCAGAGACAAAGACCCTGGTGGAGAAGGCAGGGTGGCAGCCAGCCTCCGAGCCGGCCCGGGGGCCCGCCGGCCGCCTGGCGTTGATGCTTTTGTGCAGGTCCCTCCCACGGAGAGTGGGATGCGCTGGAGGGGCCGGGTCCTCCCTGGGACCCTCGCTCTGGGGCAGCTGGCCTCCACATCGTGAGGATGCTCGTGCAGCCTGTGGGGAGGCCCGTGGGGGAGGACATGAGGCTCTTGGAGGCGGCTCCCCCAGCGCCCGTCAAGCCTTCAGATGAGGACGCTCCAGCCACACCTCAGGTGCAACCTCACGACAGAGCCTGAGCCAGGGCCAGTCATCTTGAGCCCCTCCCCAGTTCCTCACCCCAGAAACTGAGATAACGAATGTGTACCCCTGCCTTCAGGCGCTACGCTTGAGGGGTCACTCGATACACAGCGCTAGGTGACTGACGGGCTTCCCTGCTGACTCAGGGGTAAAGATCCCTCCTGCCAAGGCAGGAGATGCTGGTTCAATCCCTGCATCAGGAAGATTCCCCTGGAGGAGGAAATGGCCAACCCACTCCAGTATTCTGGCCTGGGAAATCCCATGACGGAGGAGCCTGGTGGGTCACAAAGAGTCAGACAAGACTCAGCAAATAAACAACAACAACAAAAGGTACCTGATACACACAGTGAGGTTTACAACCTTGGGATCAGGGAGTGAAGTCTGGAGGCTTGGAGGCTCTGGTCAGTTTAGGTACAGCCCTGGGTCCTGGCCAGGAGGCGGGCACCCACAGCCAAGGTTCCCAGAGGAAGCCACAAGTTATGAAACAGGATCTCAGGCGGGGCAAAATGCGCAGAAAGAGCAGTGAATGGGCGTCTATGCCCCTCCTTCACCGCCTGCCGGTGTGGACAATTCCAGTGAGGTCGGCCAGGCCAGGACCTGGGTCTTAGACCCCGGGTTTAGTGCTACAACCATCCAAAGTTATATTTGATTATATTTGACAACTGGTTGTTACCAAGTCACTGGCTCACTCCAGCTAGGCACTGAAGAATAAATCCCATTTTCCAGAGTTGAAAACTGAGAACAGAACAGTTAAATATGTACCTAGAAGTGAGAGACAGAGAACTCCCAGGTGTTCCCGGGGGTCTGGGTACAGTGGAAGTGTGGCCAGGTCGGGGGAACCAAAGTGCCTTCCTCCACCCGAGGCACGTCACTCCCTGCATGAGAGGACCCCGGCCGACCCGCGTGAGCTCAGCTTCCCTCAGAAGTGGGTCCCAGGAGAGACCGAGCCAGCCGGTCCCAGGTCCCACGTCCTCAGCGTCTGCCTGCAGGCGTCTACGCAAGGCGGAGAGGAGCGGCTGACCCCGGGCAAGGAAATGGGTTAAGGAGGCTGGCGATGGACATGGAGATGCTCATTCAGACTGAAAGAGAAACACACATACCGTGTAATAATGCATGTATGTGGAATCTAGAAAATGGTACAGATGATCTTATTTGCAAAACAGAAATTGAGACACAGATGTAGTGAACAAATGTGTGGACACCGAGGAGGGAAAGGGGGATGGGATGGATTGGGAGGCTGGGACTGACGTATATATGCTGTTGATACTGTGTGTGTGTAATAGATCACTAATGGGGACATGCCACACAGCTCCGGGGACTCTACGCAATGCTCTGTGGTGACACAAAGGGGAAGGAAATTAAAGAAGGGATGCGCAAACGTACAGCTGATTCCCTTGGCTGTACCACGGAAACTAACAGAACGTTTAGCTGTACTCAACTAAAAATTAATTTGAAAAAAGAAGAAGCTGGAGATGCCAATAGGGTTGGGTTCAGCCCACCCTGCGGGGTGTGAGCAGCCATGCAGAAGTGGTCCTGGGCGACCGTGATGCCCCGACTCTAAGTGGCGGTGGACGCCTTCCTTGGAGTTCCCAGTCCTCCACCCTCCACATACCTCTGCCTCTTGAAACGAGATCCCACAGGCCGTCTAAGCCTTCAGATGCCTGTAATTCCTTGGCTAATGCTTAGCTTAATTAAGACATTGACTTTAATGGCATTCTCACCGATTACTTTACGAAATGGCAGGTCTGTAAGAGGATATTTCCTGGTGAGCAGGGATATCAGGATGAAATCTCCAAGTCATCATTTCAACACAGGAAGTTATCGGCTACCTGGGGCAGCGCTGGCCCGGCCACACAATTGGCCCGCTGTTCCGAGCGTTATTTAAGAGGCTGAGGCACCTACATCCCCCAGCAGTCAGTGAGGGGGGAAAAAAGATCAATTGAGGAGGTTAGCTCTGCCTATGGGCCTTCTCAATGTTTGCTTTGCTTTGATGCAAAGGAAAAGTAAGCGCTATACGTTTGAACTCGCTGCTTTATCTTTGCCAGACTTCTACGTGCCTTCCAGTTGACTTTAAAAAAAAAGTCATCTTAGGCTCAACTTGCATTTCTCCCTTTCTTTCTTTGTCTGTCTTTATTCCCTTTAGTTTAAAAAAAAAATAAACAGCATATTTTCATAACATTAAGAGACCAGAATGTTCGAAACTCAGGGTCCCTCAGGAACGAGGCCACCATGCAGTTGCTATTGGAACGCGGGAACCCACTAACATCTACAGGTGCACCAGCCATCCAGCTGATGGTTAGGACTGGGGGACAAGGGGACGGGAAACTATCTGGTAAGGAATCAAATACACAGTTTCTCAAATGACTCTAACAAGAGAGGGGGGTCTACCACTTTGTTCAGGATAGCATCCCTTTTATTTTTTTGGTCATGTTGCAAGCCATGTGGGATCTTAGTCCTCCAACCAGAGATTGAACCCATGTCCCTACTGCAATGGAAGCACAGAATCTTAACCACTGGACCTTCAGGGAAGTCCCAATATCGTATCCTTTTTTTCGGCCTGCAGCTCTGTTGCCAAAGAACAGTCTGATGGGAGCAGAAAGTGAATATGTCCCTAAGCTGACCTCTGCGGGTGCATGAGGGGGCTATTCCGGGGTCCTTGTCCGTCATCAACACAGATCAAAACAGGAGCCCTGTCGGAACTGGGCTAGCAGCCCCCCACCCACTCTCCATCCCCGGAGCCCCAGATGGATTCAGCGAGAGGACGTGTCAGTGGTTCGTGCCTTTTAGTAACCAGCCGGGCATTAAGGGTCCACAGCAGGTAGAAGCGCAGGTGAGAAGGCTCAGAACCCTGCTCGTGAATGTCACAGGAAGCATTAAGAGATGTCAACTTCGGAGAGGTTGGTTCCCAAGGCAGATCTCACCACGTGAACCTCTCCCCGCCTGCGCTGGGCGCCAGATTCAGACGCAGCGCCATTCCTGTGCGTTCAGGCATGTGACCATCCTCCAGCAGGCAGTGCTGATGGTGATGAAATCAGGAGGGCTTCCCTCAAACCCACAGTGGATGGAGTTAGCCATACTGGGGAGGACAGGACCACCTCCGGCAAACTGGGGAAGGAAGAAACCCTGCCGTTATCTATCATCCTCCTCACTCTGAGTACCTCTGGGCTCCACGCGCCACAAGGAAGAAGGACCTTGCCCCCTTCCCCATGGCTGAGGCTGTCTAGCTTCTCACTCCCTTGGCCTCTAGGCAGCGGGCTCCTCTGCAAAGATGCACAGGCCACTTATATATCCAGTCCCCTCGGATTTATTCATCAGGTTGAAATCACCTCTTTTTTTCTTTTCCTTTATAGGATTCAGAGTTATGTTGTTTATTCTAAAAGTTAAAGAGAAATCAAGATCATGAAAAGTTTAGAGAAAGCAATCAACTCTATGATATTTAACGTAATTTCCATAGCTCAAAAGCCACTCAAAAGACCTTTAGAATCCAAAAGCAAAGAATGAGAAATCATCTCTTTTTAATAAAAGCCCAAGGAGAGGCAATGGAAGCAGCTCGCTGAATGCAGAAGTTGGTCCAGGTCTGGCCCACATAGGTTTTCTCGTAACCCCTCTTGCAGATGGCGTCATCGACTCAATGGACATGAGTTTGAGCAAACTCCGGGAGAGAGTGAAGGACAGGGAAGCCTAGCTTGCTGCAGTCCATGGGATTGCAAAGAGTCAGACACAACTTAGCAACTGAACAGCAACTCTTGCAGGGTCCCTGCCATGTGCCAGGCTGGGGGGGCGGGCAGGCCAGAGAGGCCATGGGCAACAGTGTAACCCCATCCCCAGTTTTTCCCCCTTTTCAGTAGCTCTGCCCACACCCCACCCTCGCCACTGCAGAACCCCGTGGTCAACCCAGCAATGCAGCCGCTCTGTCCCCTCAAGCTCACTGTGCCTCTGGGAAGCCTGGGCACCCACCCAGGTCCCCCAGGAGCTCGGCCACCAGGGGCCCCCCCAGCCTCTGATGTTGGCTGCTCAGGCAGCTCCTGGTCCAGTTGTTGCTGCTGCTGTCGCTCAGTCGTATCTGACTCTTTGCGACCCCATGGACGGCAGCACGCCAGGCCTCCCTGTCCTTCACCATCTCCCAGAGTTTGCTCGGATTCATGTCCTTGAGTCAGTGATACCATCCAACCGTCTCATCCTCTGTTCCCTCCTTCTCCTCCTGCCTTCAATCTTTCCCAGCATCAGGGTCTTTTCCAATCAGTCAGCTCTTTGCATCAGGTGGCCAAAGTATTAGAGCTTCAGCTTCAGCCTCAGTCCTTCCAATGAATATTCAGGGTTGATATCCTTTAGGATTGGCTGGTTTCATCTCTTTGCAGTCCAAGGGGCTCTCAAGAGCCTTTTCCAGCACCACAGTTCGAAAGCATCAATTCTTCAGTGCTCAACCTTCTTTGTGGTCCAGCTCTCACATCCGTGCGTGACTACGGAAAAAACCTTAGCTTTGACCTGGTCCAGGGAGATCCCTCAACTCCACGGGAGCCCTGACTTATAGAATCACATTTCGGCCACCATGGGAAACCACAGCCAGTGTCTGGCTGACCTGGTTGGGGGTGTACAAAAAGGCCCCGTGGGGGCCTCAAGGGGCAACAAGTCTGTTGGTCCCACATCTGACGCTCCAGAGCTCCATGAGGGCCCAGGCTGAGGCCAGTCTCCGGCTGAGACTACCACCTCACTGAGGTTTGTCCCCTGCCCCATCCTGCCTCCTTCACTTCCTTCCTCTTGAGAGACCCCTCTCTTAAATCAAGTGGACCCCAGCCCTCGCCTCAGGCTCTGCATCCAGGAAACCTGACCCAGGACCCTACCCTTCTGTGTCTCTGTAACGTCATGAAAGAACCACCTTCCCTTTGTCAGGGGCCAAATTGTCTCCCCCAAAGAGCTATATGTTGGCGTCCTGACCCCAGCACCTCATGGTGTGACTGTATCTGGAGCTGGGCCTTTCAAAAGGTGATTAAGGTAAAAAGGAAGTCTTTTGGGTGGAGCCTTAGTCTCTTAGAGGTCTAGTGTCCTTATAAGAAGAGGAGGTCAGGACACAGACACACACAGAGGGATGACCCTGGGAGGACAGGGGGAGGAGACGGCCGTCTGCACGCCCAGGAGAGAGGCCTCAGGAGGACCACCCACCCGCCCACACGCGGGTCTGGGAGTCCAGCCTCCAGGACTGCCCCTCTGGCTGGGGCTTTGTGATAGCAGCCTGAATAAACTCACGGAGTCTTCCTCTCATTGAGTTTCCATGTACCCTTCAGAACCCATCTGAAATGCCATCCTGGGTTCTCTGAGACAGAATAAATCATTTGTCCGGAAAGGTTTTGCGCCCCTACGCACGTGTGCATGCGTGCTCAGTGGCTTCAGTTTTGCCTGACTCTTTGCCCAGGGACTGTAGCCCACCAGGCTCCTCCGTCCCTGGGATTCTGTAGGCATGAGTGGGTTGCCATTTCCTCCTCCAGGGGATCTTCCTGACCCAGGGATCAAACCCGCATCTCCTGTGTCTCCTGCATTGCAGGTGGATTCTTTACTACTGAGCCAGTGGGGAAGCCCACCTCTCTTTATATATATGTATGTGTATGTGTACATACGTGTGCATATATCTTATCCTACTTGTCTTAGAGTAGTCACATATACTCCGCTCCCTCCCAGTGCAGATTTTGTGATTTAATTTATCCTTCCATCCACCCTAGTAAATTCTCCATCGATGTCTGTCGAGCTAAAACAGCCTGGGATTGAGTTTCTCTAGTCCCCCGGCCGGCCACCCCCCTCCTACCCCTGCCACCCAGCGCAGGGGCACCCCTGATGGTATCGCAGACCTACATGAGGTAGAGGACAGGCTCAAACACCGGCTCCATTCAGACGGCCCTAGGGACACAGGCTGGAAACTTAAATTTCTTCCCATGCGGCCCAAGTCTTCCTGGGAAGTCGCTGACTGAACACACCTCACCGAATAGATTAGAGATGAAACTGAGCGCCCGGATCGGGCTCGGTTTCCCGGGGGGCCCCTAATCTGCAGGGCTGGCTTCCCTTGACATCGCCTGCGGGAGCGCGGCTGCTGGGCGGCTCACCCAGAGGTCGGCTGTCCGATACGGCCGAGCCAAAGCTATCTGTTTAGCAGACAACCTATGTGCGTGTCAGGATCAGCAACCATCATCCCTGATGCTGGGTTTTTTCTTCCTCGTTGAAATGGATCTTTTGAGAGCCAGTCAAGGGGAAAGAATGTGGAAGGATGGAGTGCAGTGGGGTACCTCCGTGAAAGAGGCCCTTGATTATATGGGGAACATTAAAAACAGGGAATTTTCCCTTTTACCGCTCATTTCCTTCAGTTACCTATAAATTTCACTGTCAGAGAAACTACCCATCTGTTTTCCTGAAGAAGTGGGTAGAAAACATCCAGAGTGCAGCATATTTAACACAAATGTTCTCCATTGTCGGGAGCAGAGTTTTTGAAGTACATGTACAAGCCTCTCTCCCTGCCCCCACCCCCCTAAGAATACTAAGAGCTGCTTTGCATAAGCCGCCGGTTGGGCAGACGGGGAAGGCGAATGCAAATATCATAGGATGGATTATGATCGCCCGGCCCTTGCCTTATGGACAATAGATTTCTCGACAGACCCAACATCAGCGACAGCCAGGTTGCATTTTTAAAAGGACTTTTGTGCATTTTTTTTTCTCCTTCTTAGTACTTAGGAGTCCCTGAAAAGACATCAAAACCGTTTAGTGCAGATATTCAGAATAAACGAAACTCTTTCTTTTGCCCTGCTGTCGGTTGCCTTTGTAATAACAGTCTTCTTATGTGTTTGGATACTTATGTAACTTAAGATGAAAAGACATCTTATAGCCTCCAGGCAGAATGATGGGAAATTAGTGGCATACCTGCAACTCCAATTTGCCTGGGACGGAGTCCATTTCAGACCATGGGAAAGGGGCACATTTGCTCTGTGGGATCAATCTCATGCCTTCCAATATTTCCAAACAACGACTTTTCCTAAAAGCATGTAAAAAAATACCTTGGCTAACTGGTTTTGTTAATGAACATGAGAGGAAAGGGGTCATGGAGACCTACCGAGGGTTTGCCCAAGAATTTAAGTAACTGGTTTTGGAGTAGATTTGTTTAAATTTTCATGTCCCTCACTGGTTTAGCAACATTAAAATGAACCAGGCAAGTTGGGGTGGAAAACAGGAAAGTCGAGATCAAAGTCTCCAAGCAAGTCGGCTCATCTTAAAGGGCCTCAGATGACCCTGCGAAGAAATGGGTATAATTATACCCAGTGCATCAGGTCGTTGTGAAGCTTAATGACTACCTGAAAGTGTTCTGAGATCCTCAGATGAAAATAGACCACAAACACAGAGTGTTATTATAGAATTCAAAAGGATGCTTTCCTTTCTGCAATAAAATGCCATGGGCACCGTCTGAACTTTGTCCCTTCCGGCCATGACGACTCCCGCCATGTTCGACTCTTCACCACACCTGCTTCTCAACCCCTTTAAATCCCTTTGATTTCTGTGGGCCTCTTCACATGCCCCAAGACAATGGTCTTTCATTATGAATACGCTCCTTAGCAACAGTTTCCAGGAAGGAAAAGATATCTCTGCTGTGTCCGGTGGATTCTTGTTCATTTCTCCATCATCGACAGCATCATCTGGGGGATGATTGTGGTACCCACCACACCTGACTTGGATTCTACCAGATCACAACGGTCTTTCTAAAGAGAAGCCAGGGAGAGGTCTTGGGTTTGCATCTTTTTATTCATTTTTGCTGTAATCAAGTAGAAAGACTTGATTGATCATAACTAAACTTGGTCTCTAATAAACGGATGCTGGCTACACATATTTTTGTTTCCCCTTTGGATCTGCCATCTTCAAAACACAATTTTCTTGTCCAGATTATGTCCATCGGGCAAGAAAAATGGATGGAGGACCCTGTGTGGTCTGAAGCCCCTGGGCTCACCAGTACATGAAGCAGTTGCATAATCCTGCTAAGCCACTTTCTCAGGGGTATTACGTGAAATTGAATATTGTTTATTTCTAAACACTGAATGGAAAAGACCCTCATCTCCCTGAGGTGGTCTCCTGCTATCCCCTCTTGGAGAAGGGAATGGCAACCCACTCCAGTATTCTTGCCTGGAGAATCCCATGGACAGAGAAGCCTGGCAGGCTACAGTCCGTGGGGTTGCAAAGAGTAGGACATGACTGAGCGACTAACACACACAGTATCCCCTCCATCCAGAATACTTCACTCCGGACGGTCACCTGACTCCCTCCTCTTTCTCATCAGAGCTGCACACAATGCCTCCTGGCCCCTCCGGCTTCCCCCCTCCAGCTTCCCAGCCGACCCCGCTGCCCGTCTCCCTCCGCTGGCTCTTGGGATCTCTTGTTGTTGTTCCGTTGCTCAGTTGTGTCCGACTCTTTGCAACCCCACGAACTGCAGCACGCCAGACTTCCCTGACTTTACCATCTCCCAGAGACTGCTCAAACTCATGTCTATTGAGTCTATGGACAATGCCATCCAACCATCTCATTCTCTGTCACCCCCTTCTCCTTTCCTCAATCTTTCCCAGCATCAGGGTCTTTTCTGATGAGTCAATTCTTTGCATCAGGTGGCCAAAGGATTGGAGCTTCAGCTTTAGCATCACTCCTTCCAATGAGTATTCAGGGTTGATTTCCTTTAGAATTGATTGGTTTGATCTCCTTGCTGTCCAGGAGATCCTCAAGAGTCTTTTCCAGCACCACAATTCAAAAGCATCAGTACTTCAGCAATCAACCTTCTTTATGGTCCAACTCTCTTGTCTGACCTTCATCTGTCAGTGTCCCCCCTCCATCGGACAGAGAATCAGCCCACAGAATGTTGACTTCCCAGCACTTCCAGATAGTGTGTGTGAGGGCTAAGCAGACACGCATGGCAGTCCTCAGAGGAGCTTGGGGGCAGGAAGCAAGAGGCATGTCCAGCACGCACTTCCAGCGAGGCACCCCGTGTGGGGGGTGGGGGCGGTGGTGACAATGGGAAATGCTCTCCTTCTGCAGCCTTTGTTCTTGAATCCGTGAATTTCAACTTTGCGGGTCACAGCACCATATTTGGCCATTGGTTGGGTGCATTGATGGGTAGCTGAGTCTTTCACAGGATGCTCTGGTATTCTCCCAGGCTATCTGCTTCTGACTGATGAGAGTGGGTCCTAAGACCAGTAGACCACAAGGCCGTGTGCTCGCTGTGGTATCTCCCCAGCTGTAAAATGAGTTCTCAATTCAAGGTGTGCAGTCAGACCTCGGGGATGGATTCTGTAAGCTCTTTGATGGATGCTGGGGAAGCACTGTGAGCAGAGGAAGCAAACCCATACCAAGAGTGATGGTGGTTCCAGAAAAGACAATCTGCTATTCTACCCAGATTAGAAGGGCTTCCCTAGTGGATCAGCTGGTAAAGAATCTGTCCGCAATGCAGGAAACATGGGACTAGGGTTCAGTCCCTAGCTCGGAAAGATCCCCTGGAGAAGGGAATGGTTACCTACTCCAGTATTCTTGCCTGGAGAATTCCAGATTAAAAGAGGGGTGATGGAATTAACCTGCCACTAAGGGATTTGCTGGTGCTCTCAAGGAAGGGTGCCACGTTGAAGGTTCATCACTTGTCTTGGTTGCTGAAAGTTTGGGTGTCCAGCATGGGTATTGGTGTCTATGGGCTGCTTAACATGCCCCAAGACAATAGTCTTTATTTCTGAACACTCTCTTAAGAACATAACTTCCAGGAAGAAAGAGGTATCTTTGCTGTTTCCTGTGGATTCTTGTTCATTTCTCCATCATCAATAGCATCATCTGGGGATGACTGGTCATCCAAAGAGAGCAGCCAAACAGAGGCTTGGGGTTCATCATCTTTGATTTACTCTTTTGTGCCATAATCAAGTAGAAAGACTGGCCATCATTTCCAGGACAAGTCATCCCACTGACCTGGTCCCTTTGAGCCTGAACCATGGGACGGGTCCCCTGATGGACAGTGGACATCCACACACTTTTGCCCACTGCCATATGTCCATCTTCAGACTAAGTTGTCCCCGATCTCCCAATATTGTTCCTTGCGGGCTCCTATCCCATAAGACAAGCCGTTTGCCCATGTCCAGGCGTCTGTGGATTTTCTTGCTTCCGGGTGCTTTTCTATGTGTGGTGGATGGCCAGTGTGCTGCCTGAGGGCTGCCCCCCTTGCTGTCTTTCCTGGGTTACTTCTCAGAGACGACGTGATGCAAAAAGAGTCAGTCTTCAGCCAGCTCGTGAGAGACACTTCAGCCGCACGGCCGCCTGGTGTGCCCTGGCCAGGCGCTCCAGCCCTGCTGGAACATACCAGCAGCTCACAAGCTGTTCTTCAAACAGCCAGCAGTTTCTATTGCTGAGAGCACACCTTGGGGCTTCCCTGGCAGCCCAGTGGTTAAGACTCTGCACTTCCAACACAGAGGGGCGCAGGCTCAATTTCTGGTCAGGGAACTAAGATCCTGCATGCTGCACAGTGTGGCCAAAATTTTTTTAAAAATCCTAGAAAGAGCATGTCTTCACTCAGAAACTCCACAGGTCCATGATGAGATGCTCCTGGAGAGGTTTTCTGCACTCTCCACCTGTGCACGCTCTCATCACCTTGTCTGGTGGATCGCAAGTCCCTAAGGACAGAGAAACTTACACTGCTGCCTCTACCTGCCGCCGAGCCCTCTCCTGATCTGCGTCTCACGTGAGATAGAAAGCCTTTCAAACCACTCAATAAACTGGTTAGAACAGAATTCCTGAGAGTGATATCGATTTCCGCCTCCCCCAAGTCCAAACAACTTTAAGTCTTGTGCTTCTTTCCTGCTAGCTGTAGAAGATGTAGGATGGGCAACAAATGATTCTTTGCTTTAAAGGGAAGCCCCGCGGGCCCTGGACACTGGGTCCCTACTCATTTCATTGACGTGCAGCCCTTCATATTGTCATAACTTTGTTTCTCACTTTCTGCATCCTCTCTGCTCCAAGCTCACCACTTCAGTTCACATGGCTGGTCATAGAAGACCAGCCTGATCTATAGAATATTGAGATGACTACAGTCCCTATGAGGTGTCTTGTTTGGAGAACAGGAGAGTTAGCGCCAGTATGGAACCAAAGAGTGAATGTGAACTGCTGTCCTTCTCCCATGATGACAAATTGCTTTTTATCCTCTTCACCAATGGGACTGGAGAAGAACACTTCTAGAACTTCCATTTCTGGCTCTAAGATGGAGAAGTGACTACCAGAAGAAGCTTCCTGCCATAAAGAACCACAAAACTGGGAGGGGGCGGGGGATGAATATGAAGCAATCTTGTTTGGGCAACAGAAAACCGGCATTAAAGACCATGATCCCTGAGAGAAGGGAAACTCATAAGGCAATCCCATTAACTGCCCTGCCTCTCTGCCTAGGGGAGCTTTCCTGACCATGGTATAGGAGCAAGAGCAGGGGAGAACAATCTTACTGAGCAGAAGGGACTGCCAAAACGACGTGAATCTGCGGTCAGGGTGCCCGAGAGGAGGGGGCCGTGCCCACAGGAGCACCTCAGACATTTGCGTCAAGATTACTTGCAAGTCTTTGGCTGAGAGTGGGGTTGTGAGTATACAGGGAAAGACTATGCAAGAATTACCTGAGATCAGGTGCTATGGAGTTGAGAGACCAAAGTTTGCTGAGACACACTGACGCTCCTGGCCAGCCAGAAACGAGAAGACACATCAGAAAAGTTCTGCCTTAGGAGTAAAGACCATGACCTGCAGCAAACTCTGGTCTATATAAGTCTAGAGCCTTAAATCAAGTCTCAACAAGGCTTGAAGACAGAACTCAGAAGGAGAGTCAAAGCCATTTAGAGGGGTTCAGGAAACACCAGATCAAAGTCTATGCAAGTTCAAGTTATCAGCCAGAAATCCACCACCTACAAGAATAAAACCAGCAGTATTCAGAGACAAATATCAGAATTCCAAATCTCTAAAATGTGCCGTCTGCAGTTCCAAATAATAGGAAAAAATCTAGATATGCAAAGCACCGGGAAAATATAGCTCACATGCCATAAAATAGCAGTCAATTGGAACTGACCCGAAGATGGCCCAGATGTTGGACTTAGCAGATATAGTAAAGGTATTATTATAAATATGTTCAAGGATTTAAAGGAAATTATGGCCCTAATGAACAAATGAATAAAGAATCTCAGCAGATAAATTAGAACTCGAAAGAAGAACTAAATGGAAATTCCAGAATTCACAGGCACAATAACAAGTGAAAAAGTAAGTGGATTAAAAGAGGATTAGAAATGACAGTAGAAATTTCCTGAAGACAGATCAATAGAAACTATCCAATCGAGAAAAACAATAAAACAGAGAGGACTTCTCTGGTGGTTTCGTGGGTAGGATTCTGTCTGCCAATGCTGGGGGCATTCTGGGAGGATTCTACACGCAGTGGAGCAGCTAAGCCTGCACGCCACAGCTCCTGAGCCCAGGCGGCCTGGAGCCTCAGACGGCAGCCAGTGAAGCCCGTGTGCCTGGGGGCTGTGTTCCCACAAGAGAAGCCACTGCAGTGAGCAGTCCACGCATCACAATGAGGAGTAGCCGCCACTCATCACAATGAGGAGTAGCCGCCACTCACCACAACCGGTGAAAGCCCGTACACACCAACAAAGACCCGGTGCAACCACAATAAATAAAAAAGTCTTTAAAAAAATTTTAAAGAGAGAGAGGGAAATCTAAAGAAAATTAGCAAATGTTCAGAGACCCTTGGAACAAAGTCAAATGGCCTGGAATGTGTGTAGCTACAGTCCCAGAAATAAAACAGAGTGAAAGGAGGCAGAAAAAGACTGAGTAAATAAAACAAAAAATTCCCAAAGTTGAAGATCTCCATATAATAGGGAGAAAGATATTTGCAGATCCAAGAAACTCAATAAATTCCAAATAAGATAATTACAAAACAAAACCCCAAAAAAGCCTGAAAACCACACCTACACACATCATCATACTCCGGAAAAATAGAAAATCTTGAAAGCAGCCAGAGAAAAGAGCACATTACATATACGGGAAGACCCCAACACTGATGGCTGATATCTCATCAGAAACAAAAGAGATCAGAAAATAGTGGGAAACGATATTTAAAGTGTTGGAAGGAGAGACTCATCAACTCAGAATGTTATATCCAATGACAATGTCCTTCAAAAACAAGAGAATTGAAATAAAGGCATTTTCAGGTTAATAACACACAAGGGGATCAAACCAGTCAATCCTAAAGGAAATCAACCCTTAATATTGTTTGAAAGGACTGACGCTGAAGCTGAAGCTCCAATATTTTGGTCACCTGACGCAACGAGTCAACTCATTGGAAAAGACCCTGATGCTGGAAAAGATTGAGGGTAGGAAGAGAAGGGGATGGCAGAGGATGAGATGGTTTGATAGCATCACCGACTCAATGAACTCGAATCTGAGCAAACTCCAGGAGACAGTGGAGGACAGAGGAGCCTGGCATGCTGCCGTCCATGGAGTCACAAAGAGTTGGACAGGACTTAGCAACTGAAGAACAACAAGACAAGCAAAAATTTATTGCCAGCTGATCTATACTTCCAGGATGTTCTTCCGGTTGAAAACAAGAGTTTACAGGAAGAATGGAAAGTGCCTAAACCAGTAAATAAGTGAGAACACAACCGCATACCAACGTCAGGGGCTGTGTCAATCTCCTCCAGTAAACAATACACCGCCTCTGGTGTGGTTTACACAATGTCCTGCACGCTTTGGGGTCAGATGGGTGAGTTGAATGGGAATGTGATGAGTCAGGACCCCTGCATCCTTAAGTGTTTTGTGATGCACTAAGTCTTTGCAGTTCTTCCTGGGGTGGCATTGCTTCTGCCTTACTGCCTCAGCCAGGAGGGGACAGTTTCAGGTGATTCCATTTGGCTCCCCCCACTGAATGACTCCTTTCCCACAGGTCACAGAATCAAAGCCAGGGTCCTGCCAACTCTGGATTGCAGCCCCCCAAGTTACACAATAAGGGACTGAAGAAGTGATCACAGGTGAGCCCTTGGATTCGCGGTGATGTGGATGTGGGCCTGGACTCTATTTATCACTGTGAGTGGGGACAGCACCAGAGTTTCAGGTCTCCTGGTAGCAGACTCTGCATCCAACAATCCTTGAAAGTCTTTTCTCCGGACACACGTACCGTGGTCAGTAGCCATATGCCACTTCAGGGAAGGATCAGGAAAACAATGATGGCATAAACTGGCAGTGACATTTACAGGATCTGCCCTCAAGGAGGCTCGACTTCTAATTAATCGATCAATAGCGTCCGGGTCTGTGAACGGAGCCAGACCAACTACCACGTGTATTTTCCTGGTTACCATTGGCAGCTCCTGCTCTCTTCATCGCCTGATGTATTTCTCCTCTGCAGACATGCCGATGGCCAATCTTCATTATCAGACTCATCAGTCGATGTATTGAGGGGCCATGGGTTCCATTAGGGAGGACAAGTAAGGCTCTGGGGAATCTCTCGGAGAAAGGGAACACATCCCCTCCATCAGGGGTAAGGAGATTGCTTCTGCTGATGTGGTGGGAGCCTGTGTGTAAGTATGACTGCTGATTTCAGGGTGCAGTTCCACACCCAGCCCAGCCTCCACAGCACTTCGAACTCAGGAGCTAACATTGTCAGCCAGGGGACTTCCCTGGCGACCCAGTGGCCGAGACGTCGAGCTCCCAAAGCAGGGCATCCCAGTTTAATGCGCGGTCAGAGAACTAGACCCTATGTGCCGTAACTAAGGGTTCACACATCACAACTAAAGATCCTGTGGGCTGCAACTAAAACCTGAGACAGCCAAATAATTCTTTGCAAATCATCAGATAATAGGCTGCCCGTATGATAAACAGGAACCATAGGTCTAAAGACAGACTGAAATCCCCTGGCTGTTCTGGAATTCATTCCAGAGTCTGCCTCATTCCTGGGTGGCTCAGTGGTAAAGAATCTGCTGGCAACGCAGGAGACCCGGGTTCCATCCCTGGGTCAGGGAGATCCCCTGGAGGAAGGCATGACACCTCGCTCCAGTGTCCTTCTTGCCTGGAGAATCCCGTGGACAGAGGAGCCTGGCGGGCTACAGTCCACGGGGCGGCAAAGAGTCAGACATGACCGAGCATGCATGCGGCCTCATCCTCTCGTCCTGCCTACTGGATAGATTTTGTTACCTGAAGAATAACTCGGGTCGGGTGACTGAGGTTCAAGGTTGTTTGAGGAAGAGGCCCAACAAGTCAGCAGACTCAGCATGGGCTCCCGAGGGCTGCACCCCACCGTCGTCTCCGCAGCCGGGAAGGTCGCTCTTTCCTCGAGGTTGTTTCCTGAAATGTAAACACAGTTTTTCTCCTCCTCCTTCTGCTTCTCCTCTTCTTCCTGCTCCTCCTTCATTCTGTGGGATTCTCCTCTTTGTCTGTACAATTGGCTGAAAACGAACATATTGACAAGAAAAATATATGGACACCTGGGCCAGGAGGGAAGCTGTGAATCCTCTGCCCGCTGCCCCAGAGGGAGTCGGGGGAGACGGGCCAGCCTCGCGTTCCTGCCCCCGGGGGCAAAGGGACTCCACCTGGCTTCGTCACATTGTCCGATGAGGCCGCTGTCCTCAGCCCTTTCCTGCAGGCTGGCTCCCGGTGTCCCCCAGCCACCAGCCCAGAGGGAGCCCTCGCGGTGACGAGAGGGAAAAGGACCAACTCAGCCATCCCAAGTCCAGTATTCCCATGTGCCCTGGGGGTGGGGGCCAGTGGGGCTCAGAGACGTGGAGCTCAGAAGGCACAGTCCTGCAGACCCCAGACCCCTTGCCTTATTTTTGCTCCAGTCCGGCCCAGAGGCAACGCTAACCGCCAAGGACGTGGCTGAAGGCAGAGAGAAGCCCTGTTTGGTCAGAGAACTCCTCAGCCAGAGGATCAGAGATGGAAAGGAGACCCCGGTCAGGGGTGAGCGGCCTTGGTCCTCGGGGAGCCTGGAGGGGCCTTGGGGGTCTTGGGGGGCCTCCAGGGGTCTGGGACCTTCAGGGATCTATGGGGGCCTCTGTGGTCAAGGGGGAACTCAGGAGTGGACCTTGGGGAATCTGGGGGTCAGCTAGGGGACTTGCAATCTTAGTGGCCTCGGGGGGCCTTGGTGGTCTGGGGACCCTCAGGAAATCTAGGGGGACCGTGGGGAGTCTGGGGGACCTCGGGAAGTCTAGGGGGACCGTGGGGAGTCTGGGGGGCCTCGGGAAGTCTGGGAGAAACTCGGGAAGCCTGGAGGTACCTCTGGGTGTCTAAGGGGCTGTAGGGATCTGGGGGATCACTGCCTTACTGAGAGAAACCAGTAGGGTTGGGGCACCCCAGGGGTCAGGGGGCACAGAGCTTATTCCCCAGATTCAGTTCATGGTGGGACATCTTGTGCGCTTGGAGCCACATGCCACTTCCTACTCAGAAATCCCAGCGTGACCAGCTCCAGGATGGGAAGCCGGACTGGGGACCAGGGAACATCCCTGAAGAAGAAGAGAAGAGGCAGCCAGGCAGCCGGAAAGCCTTTCAACTTTCAGGGTCAGCACGGCTCCTCCAGATGCTCCGAAGTCAGGAAGCAAACGGCAGCAGTGAGGGTGCCTCGGGGCTCTGCCTGCCCTGACCAGAGAAGTCACTGTCCAAGTGAGTCACCGACCTGTTCCTGCTCCCTGCAGCAAGGGCTGGGCGCCAGGACCCCGAGCAGGGCCATCTGCTTCAGGGTTCCATCAGGGAGGCCACCTGGCTTCAAAGGAACCGAAGTGAAGTCACAAACAGAAAATCTGTGTTTAAAAGCTCAGGGCCCTTGGGGTGACCTCATCATGGGAGCCTGGACCTGGGCGGTGGGGGGTGGGGGTCATGCAGTGGCAAGGCACACAGCGAGGAGCCCGGGAAGCCTGTCCAGTTCATCCTGAGCAGATGGCCTGGGGCACCTTCTCTCGGATGTGTGGCCCATTCATGACTTTGCTGGGAAGTTTTTAAATTTTGTATTCATTCCTGTGACCACATCCTCCAGGAATCACATCCACAGGGAATCATCCAGAATGCTCTGATTTCAGGGCTCAGGTTTGCATTCCTCGGGGGTGAAAAGATCACCAGGGAAAGGGTCTGAGTTATTTCTGCAGCGTGAACTTGTTATTATTGTTTGCTGTTTGGACGCTATGTCATGTCCAACTCTTTGCAACTCCACAGACTGAGGCACGCCAGGCTTCCCTGTCCTTCACTCTCTCCTGGAGCTTGCTCAGACTCATGTACATCGAGTAGATGATGTCATTCAACCTTCTCATCCTCTGTCATTTCCTTCTCCTTCTGCCTTCAATTTTTCCCAGCATCAGGGTATTTTGCAATGAGTCAGCTCTTCGCATCAGGTGGCCAAAGTATTAGAGGTTCAGCTTCAACATCAGTCCTTCCAATGAAAATTCAGGGTTGATATCCTTCAGGATTGACTGGTTTGATCTCCTTGCAGTCCAGGGGACTCTCAAGAGTCTTCTCCAGGACCAACCACACAGTTCGAAAGCATCTATTCTTTGGCACTCAGCCTTTTTTATGATCCAGCTCTCAGACCCATACAAGACTACTGGAAAAACCATAGCTTTGACTATACAGACCTTTGTCGGCAAAGTGATATCTCTGGTTGGTGATCCACTGTCTAGGTTTGTCATGGCTTTCCTTCCAAGGAGCAAGCGTCTTTTAACTTCATGGCTGCAGTCACCATCCACAGTGATTCTGGAGCCCAAGAAAATAAAGTCTGTCACTGTTTCCATTTTTCCCTTTAATTGGCAGCAGCTAACAGAACCCAGCTGGACACAAAGAGAACACTGGCTCCTGGGCAAGGATGCAAGATGAGTGAGACACCCGCCTCCTCGAAAAGGTTCTCAGTTTACTGGAACTTCTCTGGTGGTCCAGTAGCTAAGACTCCACGCTCCCAATGCAGGGGGCTCAGGTTCAATCCCTGGTCGAGGAACTAGATCCCACATGCCTCCACTGAAAATGATCCTGCGTGACACAACAAAGACGGAAGATCCTGCATGCTTCAACATAAGACTGAGCACAGGCAAATAAATAAATATTTTAAAAGAAAACAAACCAAAAAAAGAGAAGTTTACTGTTTAAGAGGTGTGATCTCCTAGGCGGACTAGAGAAGAGGGGCAGCCCAGCCTGGCCTTGTACTGCAGAGTCAGTATCCCACCCCCACCAACAGCACTTCCTGCCCTCAGCCCCGTCCACCCCGTCAGACCTTTCCTCCACATGAAGACCCTGGGCATCCCCTCTGCATCCCTGAAATAAATTCCAAACTCCCTGGCCTGCCTCCCTGCCTCCTCTACTCTGGCCCCGCCCACTCCTTGAAGTCACCCTTTCTCCCCACCTTCCCCACCCCCTGCCCCCAGGGAACTCCACCCTCCTGTAGGTTAACTGCTTTCACTCCTGGGGACATCCCCACACCTCCAACCTGAGAGCCTCCTCCTCTGCGTGTCCTCTCTGTCTCTTGACGGTTACCCATTGTTTTGTGATAGTTTGTATAGGAGTCAAGTGTCTACCTGGTTGGATGCTCCAGGCAGGGTGAGGTGGTACCCCACCGCCCAACAAGCAGGCTTCTCTGGTGGCTCAGCAATGCAGGAGACGCAGGGTCGATCCCTGGGTCAGGAAGATCCCCTGGAGGAGGGCACGACAACCCCCTCCAGTATTCTTGCCTGGAGAACCCCACGGACAGAGGAGCCTGGCGGGCTACAGTCCATGAGGTCGCAAAAAGTCGGACATGACTGAGTGACTTAGCAGACATGCAGCCCGGCCCGCAGAGTGCAGGATACAGGAAGATGCAGAAGGATGCTCAGGAGTCCTCGGGTAAGTCCCTGACCCAGGCTTCGGGGGGCACCACGGCAGAGGGCAGAGAAGAGGCTGAAAAGGGGCGGGGATATCAGGGGGGCTCCCTGAATGGGCGAGGAGGACACGCCCCTGCCCCTCTGAGTCTCAGATCTGGGAGTAAGGGGGGTCTCTACACCTGGTCCTTGGGTAAGCTCTGCCCGCCCCTCCTGCCTTAAAATCTTCAAAACTGTAAAGCCATAAGATACAACAGAAAAGCGTCCTGCATCCATACTCTGCTCCCCCACCGCATACAGCCTCAACCAATGTTTTCAGAAAGTCCTATCTGAATCTCTGCACCTTTTCCAGAGGGCAGGGCTGGCAGTCCTGGCCCGCCTGCAAATGGAAACTTTGCCGAGAATGCTGTGGTCTGGTGACCCAAACAAGCCCATTTGCAAATTGGCAGGTGGAATTGACCCCATGGAGATAAAAGGCTTGATTGGGGAACATTTGAAGAAGTTGTTGAGATTTTTTTTTTACTGAGTGCAAAAGCAAGAGAGGGCAAAAAAAAAATCCAGTTAATAAAAATTGTACTGAATGAAGTTAGACACACTGGTAGTATTTTAAAGCAACAACTTCCACGGAGGCTTTTAAAACTGATTCTTACAACCTGCTTTTCTCTTTCCTTTTTTTCTTGCTTGTTTTAAACCATGCTCAGTGAAAAGCCTTCTAAATTGCTGTTGACCACATTATTTTCAATTCTTGAACCACGATATTTTTCCCCGTGCCTGGGGAGGCTCCATCTCTGAATTTACAGACAGGCCGGTTCCCAAAGGACAGCTGCTGTAATTCAGCTCTAAGATTCCTCAGTGTGAGTCTGCAGAAGCAATTTAATGATAACCATGATCCCAAGGGACCCCGAAGGCCTTTGATGGGAGACTTAACCCTAGGAGCCCTTGTGGCCCATCTCCATGTCTTCCCAAAATGAGAAGATGGAGTGAGGAAAGACCCGTTTGTGGCAATAAACCATCTGAGATCAAGAGGAGGGCTGTGGACTGAATGTCTGTGTTGCCCCAAAGTTCATATGTTGAGGGCCTGGGGAGATGGGAGTGAGCTTTATTCACGTCGCATCAGAGACAGTTTGGGAGGTTTACACGGTTCTGGGAAAGGAAAGAGGCGGGCTGGTCCGAGGGCTGTCTGGGTCGCCAGTGAGCGGCCCTTGCTGGCCATTATGAGGATGGAGCTGCACCTGCCCTGCTGGCTGTGGGCACAGGCATCGCGTGCTGCGAGTCCAGCCCCAAGCTCCCCCTCCCGCGTACCCCACGCTGGCGTCTAGGTGCCACCCTGCCAGAGGAGCTGCCACTTCTGCGGACCCTGTGGGAAACAGGGCAAGGGTGTCTCCTCCTTTTTATTAATTGGAGTAGAATTGTTTTTCAGTGTTACATTGGTTTCCGTTGTACGATGAAGTGAGTCAACTATTTGGGCACATATATCCCCTCCCGTGTGAGCCCCCTTCCCAGCCCACCCCCTCCCACCCCTCAGGTCATCACAGAACAGCAAGCACCCGCTATGCAGTGGGTTCCCACTGTTTTACACCCAGCAGGGTATTAACATATATGTCGATCCTGATCTCCCAACCTGCCCCCAGCTCCTTCCCCAGCGTCCGCATGTCCGTCCTCTGCATCCAGGCCTCTGCTCCTGCCCTGCAAAGCGGTCCGTCTCTACCTTCTTTCTAAATCCCTTACACGTGTCCTCAGGCACTCAGTCATGCCCAACTCTTTGGGACCCCATGGACTGCAGCCGGCCAGGCTCCTCCGTCCATGGGATTTCCCAGGCAAGAATACTGGAGCGAGTTGCCATTTCCTTTTCCAGGGGATCTTCCCGACCCAGGGATCAAACCAGTGTCTCCTGCATTGCAGGCGGATTCATTTCCACTGTGCCGCCTGGGACGCCCACATGCTTTAATATAGGATACTTGATTTTCTCTTTCAGACATACTTTACTCTGTATGACACTCTAGTCCATCCACCTCTCTACAAATGACCCGGTTCTGTTCCTTTTTATGGCTAATACGGAATTCCCTCCTTTAAATACAGCCCCATCTTGCCTACCAGGTCCAGCTGTCCGTATTTCCGGCTGCTGTCTGCAGGCCCTGAGGTCTGCCCTGGCCTCTGCCGCCCTTTCATTTCCACACTGTCCCCAAACCGGAGTGAGTTCACCCTCCTCTGCGGGCAGAGAAGCCCCGGGCTCCCTGTGTCAGGATGTGCTTGCCCTCTGGAAGGAGAGGTAGGGAACAGAAAGGAAGCTCTCGTTCCTTTGGATTCTTCTAGAACAGCCTAAACACAGATGATGATCACCATATGGAACCTTCCCTGTATGTCTGTCCACCTGTCTGAATCATGGAAAATTCATATCCTTCAAGGAAGAAATAGTTCTTCTTCCATTCAATAGACTCTTATAAATACATATATGGGTGGGGAACAAATTAGGAGTTTGGGATTAGCAGGCATAAACGTCTGTATACAAAATAAATAAGGTCGTACTGGAGAGCACAGGGAACTATATTCAAGGCCTTGTAATAAACCATAATGGAAAAGAATATGAAAAAGAATATGTATGTGCAACGGAATCACTTTGCCTTACCCTAGAAACTAATACAAGGTTGTAAATCAACTATATATATATATATATATATATAGAGAGAGAGAGAGAGAGAGAGAGCGAGAGAGAGGGAGAGGGAGAGAGAGAGTACATTATGTAAGTATAATACAAATAGAGTTTTGAGTCAAACTGAAAAGAACAGAGAAAAGTATAGTCTAGCCTCCATCATAAACATAGACTTAGGGATGCAAACACTAAGGAAAACTAGACAAATCCAATGGAGCCTGGAGTTTAGTTTACAGCAATGTCCTAATGTCAGTCTCTTGGCTTTGACGCACCTGCTGTACTTATGTAAGATACTAATAACAGATACTTCATGAGGGATATACAGGAACTCCCCGTGCTATCTAAATTATTCTTAAACAAAAAGCATATTTTAAAATTCTAAATATGAGCAAAGACTTTCAGCACTTAGAAATATGAGTGTCTACAGCAACCAAATAGGGTTTGTCCCAAAAATATTGGTGGCAATCAAGCAGGAAAATGATTTATCATATCAGCATAAGAAATAATAAAAGGTAATTGAATTATATCAATAGATATCAATGAGCCACTTTGGAAAAAACCATTATTTAAAAATTTGTAACAACTAAACAAGTTTTTTATTTTAAACATGATGAAATTGCGGATTTAGAACCAAAAGCCGATATCACTTAAGTAATAGGTCATGAGCCTTAAAGATCAGTCATCCTCTGATGTGTCCTGTCTGATGATTATTCCTATTTTAAAATAAACCTAGAAATACCATAGAAAGCTATTTAATAAGGAAAAGAAATAAACATAAAAATGTAGAAAAAGGAGACATACAAGTATCCTTTCTCTTGTGGTCATGAGTATAAGGGCTTCCCTGGTGGCTCAGAGGTAAAGAATCAGCCTACCAACGCAGGAGACGAGATGTAGGTTCAATCCCTGGGTTGGGGGAGATCCCCTGGGGAAGGAAACAGCAACGCATTCCAGTATTCTTGCCTGGAAAATCCCATGAACACAAGAGCCTGGCAGGCTACAGTCCGTGGAGTTGCAAAGTGTCAGATACGACTTAGGAACTAAACAACAACAACATCATAAGTATGAACCTAGGAAAGCAACCCGTAAACCACTCTGGACAATGTGGTATAAAAAACAATGTTTACCAACTGCGTATTGTGCAAGTATCAGGCAATTAGAAAAATGCTTATAAAATAAGAGATCCCAAGAGCAATAAAAAAAATCAAATAATGCACTTTTAATAATTTTAATTTAATTGTTTAATAATTTCCTTCCCACTTACTTGAGAATACACAACATAGAAGGCCCTAATAGAGGAAAAAAAAAAAAAAACGGAAGGCAAAAAGCAGAACTTTATTTTGCTCTTGAGGAAGAAGAAACACAATAAAGATGATGGGCCAGTGGGCAGAACTCAAATGTTAAATATTCAGGAAATTTACAAGACATTTGCCACATCTCAAAGAGCTTGAAATCAGCCATGTTGGCCACGATGGGCGTATTTACACCAAGGGGATCACCAAGCATCATGAATCAGGTCTTTCCTTCCTGCAGAGCCGTTTTCCTAAACACCACCGTGTTTGGTAAAGACAAAAGATTTTTACTGGTGCTCTTAGCAATGTGATTAATTGACTTTGAAATTCCAAAATTCCAGGGGAAGCGTGTACGTGCCCCTGTGCTCGTGGATGTATACATGCGCATGCATGTGCATGGGTGTGACCACTTAAAAAAAGTTAAAGTTAAAATTTTTTAACTCGTGTATGAACACAAGGGCTTCACAGGTGGCTCAGGTATAAAGAATCTGCCTGCCAATGCAAGAGATTCAGGAGACGCAGGTTCAACCCTTGAGTCAGATTTCCCTGGAGGAGGCATTGGCAACCCACTCCAGTCTTCTTGCCTGGAAAACCCCACGGACAGAGGAGTCCATGGGGTCGCAAAGAGTCAGACGTGACTTAACGACTAAATAACAATGAACAAATAGAAAAATCCAAAAAGATCTATAAAGAATATTACCAATGTGATCTGGGTGGTGAGATTTTAGATCCTTATTTATTTTTCTTTTGTTTATTTTCATTTTCCGTAACAAACATCTATTGCTTGTATGATTAGGAAATGCTTTTTCATTTTTTTTTTTCAGGTGTTAACAAGCTAGAAGAAAGCAGAGTAGTATTTTTTTTCCCATCCATGTAAAAGAAATTCTGACTAAAAAAAAATGGAAACATCTCATTGGAGACAAGATGGATGGGTTTGATTATGTAAAAAAAAAGAAAGTTTAACTTCTTTCATTATCATATATGCATGATAAAATTTTAAAAGAGCAATAGCATTGGAAAAATGTGTAATAAACAAATAAAAGTTAACTCACCAGGTATAAGAGGTATCCATATGAAACATACAAGATCAATATCCAGTTTCAACTTAATAAGTGATCAGAGAAGGAAATATAATTAAATTTATACACCAGAAAATTATGGTGACACATTGTCACACAAGAAAATGCAAAGCTTCTCTGCTAGCAATTAAAGAAATAAAACTCTAAACAATATGAAAGTATTATTACACCCCTGTGAGTCCAGCCGAAAGAACCAAAATGGGAAGATTTTCTTGGAAGAGCTGAGGGAAAACTGTATTTTTGCAAACCACTGATGGTGGGACCTGCCGTACTCTGGTTGTGTCTGGCGAGGATTCTGACTGAGAGGATCTGGCGAGGATGTCTGATTGAGAAAAAGAGACAAGCTATTTATATTCTCTTATATCATGTTGGAAAATATGCTATAAGGCAGGTTTTCCCAGGAAAATTTCTGGAACCCGGCCAAACAAGCATGTTTCTACTCCTCAGGACTTTTCAGTGCCTTTACATGCAAGTGGATGCCACAAATCCACAAGAGTATGTGATATTTATCCAAGTAATTCACCCTCAGAATCTTTTTTATGGTAACTTTATCAGCATCCCACAGCACACGAGGCTACTGGAAATCAGACAGAAAATAAGAGAAGCGTTTTGTCTAAAGATGTCATTTCTTAAAGTGAAATCTTTGAGACAGTCTCAATTTACCCAAACATGGGAAAGGCTGTCCAGTCCACTTGTACCTGGTAAGAAATCTTTTGCGTTGAAGTTCCCTCTTGTCTGCCAGGTAGATAAGCAGGCTTTTTCGACTCCTAATTGAAATCATTGAGAAAGACTTGAATAGGACGAGAGCCCTGAACTTCACTAGGGTTCCATTTCCTGAGATGCATTGCTCAGGGGTCCTTGTTTCATTGGGAAAACCAACTGGACTCCATTATCATCTTGTCCAGAGATATTATCAAAAATCACATGCCCTACTGCAGGCAGACCGGAAAAGTATTCTCGGCATTAGATGCATGCGTATCTCAGTTAACCCTCAGAAAGGGGAAGAGGCAGAAGCCTGGTTCCCCATCGATGGTGTCAGCTCAGCCAACTGACCCCTGATTAGATCTTAGTTCGAGTTAGGATCGGAAAGTTGCGCTGCATAGACGCATGCACATGTTCTTCAGTCTCGTATTCTGCCGATGTGTTTGCCTTCGGGTTTCCTAGAAAGCATTCCTGTTTGAAAGTGTCCAGTCTTCTCCCAGCCACGTGGAGGGAAAGAGGAAATTCACACTGCTTTGGTCACTCGTCTGGGTGGGGGATTGAACCAAAGAAATATAAGTGGAAAAGCGGAGCATCAAAGACTCACCCACAGGTAACGTACGTTTACAAGGGCAGTGGTGATGAGTGCAGCCCATGTGACCCTGCAGTGACAGAGAGGCTGGGGACCCCCAGCTGTGGATGGCATTCCCCCACCCCAACCCTCACCTCTTTCAGCCACTTGTATCCCATGCCTCCCACAATGTTTCACACACACACACACACACAGAGTTTGTCTAAGTAGCCTGACCTTGGTAACTCAGGAAGCAAGAGAAAGTACCAAAGTGGTCACTAGCCAGAGAGAACCCATGTGTTCCCAGCAACATTCAAGTGACCTTGGCCACCAGGAAGACCTCTTGGGGCAGACCCCGACCTGGAATGACCCCCGAAGCCCATCACTCTTCACACCAAAGACACATCTGTTCCCCTTCATCTCATTCACTCCTCATTCCTTGACCCAACACATCAGTGCAGAGCCCCTCAATGTGCATGACCCCAGGACAGGGTGTTTTCTGTCTCCCCTCCTGCCTGCAAATGTATATGGTCTAGGACATGGAGAACCTCAAAGACCCATGTCCAGCAAAAATGAAGCCGGCCAGCTGCGTGCGTTTAGGACGAGAAGGCAAATGAGACTTGCATTTCCAGGTTTCCAGAAGCAGCCATTGAAAGGGCTGGTCTCCACGGCCTGGGAAGGCTCAGCCTTGCCGGCCTGTCACGGCTGCAGGAGAAGGGGCTTTGATGGCTGCCCCTGGGGGCCGTACTCCGTGGCTGGTCACCAGCGGAGGTTTGCGAGTTTATCACATTAACTGTGTCTGATCCCCGAATCCAAATTACAGGCCAAAGCCACAAAATTGTCTCCCAATCAGAGGCCTCCTGCTCAAGGCCCCCACAAACATCAATCCCCCTTAATCAGGACCCAGGGGACGGGCCAGGCACTCTGCAATGGGGAGCACACTCATTTTTTTTCCAATTTTGCAAAGCTCCTCTGCAGCCTCCCTCTAATTTTCCCACTCGGGTTCTTTTGAGGAGGTTTTGTGCCTTGCGAGCCGGAGTCCTACGGCGAGCAGAACAACGGCAGCAACAGCAAACGGCCAAGCCAGAGCCCCGGCGGGCCGCCAGACCAGCCTCCACCCTTCAAGGTCTCCTGCGAGCTGGGCGTTCATGTGGTCCTGATGCTTTAGTCTGGGCATCTGATCACGAGACGCTCAAAAGCTATGAGCTCCGTGCAACTGCGTGGTTTCCAAAGAGCTACCTTTGCGGGCAGAACCCCACCTCCCTGCATCCCAGCCCTGCATCCAAATTCAGAGGGAGACAGCTTCCCTGGAGGACAACCTGGAGCTTCCCTTGAGCTCCTGGCAAGGCCAGGATGGTGGTGGGAGGGGGCGAGTGGTCACAGATTCTAAAGGAAGCAACCTGGGCACAGCCACGTGGGTGGCCCCCGCAGGGTGAGCAGCAGACCGCAGAGCGGCCTTTGTGCACAGCCCTGGGGTCTCGCGTGAAGGCCAAGCGGTCATGCACCTGGGCCCGGAGGACCGCTGCAAAGGGAGGCTGAACGCCAAGGACAGAAATAGAGGACACAGGGCCTCAGGTGCAGCCCGCAAGGAGAGTGGGGAAGAGGAACAGTTACACCCAGAGCAGTGGAACAGTCCTAACGTCAAGCCAGGCGATCATTACGGTAACGACGCACACCTTACTAATCTCAATGGTGGCTCTACTTGTCTGCACAGCTTTATATTAAGTCCTAAGGACAGTAGTATCAGTCCTCAGACTTTGTTCTTTATACCGTGCTGGCTTCTGCCTGTCCATATAAACTTTAGAATCAGTCTGTTGATATCCACAAAAGAACTTGCTGGAATTTTGATTAGATAGCCTCGACTCTCTAGACCAAGTTGGGAAGAACTGATATCTTGAGAAGTTTTTTTTTGTCTAATCATGGAATTTGCTTATTTTGTTCTCTGATTCTTTTCATCAGAGTGCTGTAGTTCTCCTCAGATAGATCTCACACAAATTTTGTTAGATTTATTACCTGAGTATTTTATTGGGGAGGGCGAATGTAAGGGCTTCCCATGTGGGCACTAGTGGTAAAGAACCCATCTACCAATGCAGCAGATGTAAGAGATGTGGGTTTGATTCCTGGGTCGGAAGATGCCCCTGGAGGAGGGCATAGCAACCCACTCTAGTAGTCTTGCCTGGAGAGTCCCATGGACAAAGGAACCTGGTGAGCTATGGTCCATAGGGTCACAAAGAGTCAGGCATGACTGACGTGACTTAGCATGCATGTTAATATAAGCAATATTGTGTTTCCAATCTCAAATTCTACTTGTTCATTGCTGGTATTTGGTAATCAGGACTGATGTGTATGTTAACCTTGTATACTACAATGTTGCTACATGCCTTTGCTTTTTAATGACTCAACCCAAAATTTTACTCGTCACTCTTACACATAATTTATTGGCTAGGACAAGTCACATGGCCATACCAGCAGCAAGGGTGACTGGGAAATGTAGTCTTTCAGTGAATAACAGGAGCCGAGGAAAAATCCCATTTTTGTAGGGAATGAATATCAGAGGACGCAGTGATAACTGCCCCCTAGCCTCCTCCCAGGGCAGTCTCTCCTTGCATGATTCTGTCTACACAGTGTCCTTGTTAGGATTCCAGCCCCCTTCAAGACGTCTTTATTTGTCCTAGTAGACATCAGGTAACCACTGGATCAGCACACACGTGCCTCCCAAGTTCAGTTCAGTTGCTCAGTTGTGTCCGACTCTTTGTGACCCCTTGGACTGCAGCTCTCCAGGCCTCCCTGTCCATCATCAACCCCTGGAGCTTGCTCAAACTCATGTCCATTGAGTTGGTGATGCCATCACCAGCTCCCAAGGACCACTTGAATTCTTAGAGATAATGCAGCCCATGCCTACATCAAGGAGAGGACAGCCGCCCCTGCTTCTCATTCATACTCTCAGCAGCAGCCTGGCTGTCCTCAGAGGGAAGAGCATTTTACATGTTAGGCTCTATCTGCAGGTTCCTCTTTGCATTTCCTCCTGGCTTCAGCCAACACCCTGCGTCTTAGGAGGCAGAGTCTGGACCTCCTTTGCTCTGAAGTGGTCACGACCCAGTGATGATCATACTGGCTATTTGTTTAGAGTGTCGTCTACCCTGGGACCCATCAAACTTTACCTAAGGCACCAGCTTCCCACCCCTTTGTCTGCTGGAGTGATGAATTCAGGCTCCTCCTGACCTGCTCCCTGGGATGCTCCTAGATGACAGAGAGAACCCTGTGAGGCCACTTCCTGACAAACCACAGGGAGTCTGGCTCAGGTGTCCCAAGGGCAGACAGAGGGCCCGAGGGTCTGCAAAATGCCTTATCCTTTGGAGTTGTTTCAGGTTTGATTCTTTTTTCTGGTTTTACTATAAATATTTGTTCATAAGAGGATAGAGTATATGGAAAGGATGTGATAGAACATAGAAGGAAGGGGGAAAAAATCAACCTCATCAACCCCTCAAGGCTCAGCTCCTTCCATTTCGTGATATGTCCTTCAAACCAGCTACGTATGTCTGACAGTTGAGCTAGTGTGGTACCTGTGCATCTGTATCTTGGTATATTTCAACCTCTGGATATTCCATAATCCACCATCCCGTATGATTGGACATGAGATAATTTCTAGGATGACTCTTGTAAGTTTCTTGTTTGGCAGTGAAGTCATAGGTCTTCGTGCAAGCTGCAAATGTGCTCAATCATAGCGTCCTTCTCATCCAAGTGTTTGGCTGCAAGCAACTGAAACTAATGCTGATGGGTTTAAGCAAAAAAGGAAAACCAGATGGAGAAAACGGGCAGGGACAGGGGAGGTAAGGCAGTATGAATTCCAACCAGACCGTGCCCCGATCCTGTCTCAGGAGGAGCCTGCACCGTCCCCAGCACTGGACCTGCCCTGGCCCAGACCCTGTCAACAGACCCTGTGACCTCAGCCATCGCTATGCCTGAACCCGGATGCCCTCCAGCCCGACAGTAGGGATTTCCTGCCTCTTGTGATCCTGTCCATCACCGGTTCCCATTCAGCACAACCTCCGCTGCAGCTGAGGGGACAAAGCAGAGGGCCGCTGCGGGGACACACCCCAAACCTCTCCCCACAAGGGGTGCGGTGATAAGCCTCTGCTCCGAGATGAGTTGTGTGTCCTGAGGGCTCTGCAGGCTGAGATCTACAAGCCGAAAGAGAGAATAATCTTGGACTTGCTTCCAGATTCTTCCCCTTCCTCCCTCTCAAGTCTGGGACTGTATTTAGGAAAGTCTGGAAGTGTGTTTAGGATTTTACTCTCCTTTTACAGGTTGAACCCTCTGGGTTACTCCCGGGATGCTAAAGGTGTGGGTTTATTTGATAAGAGTCAGAGCTGATATACCCCAGATGACTGTCAGGGTCTCACCTTGACAGTCAGGGAATGCCAGGGGAATGCCTCACCCTCACCCCCATCTTCACAGTGCATGGACCTATGCACGGCTAATTAGGACAGGTGCCCATCCTATCAAGTTTCTTAATGTCTCTCTCTCTCACACACACACACACACACATACAAACACAAAATCTCTGATGCATTCTTACTCATGGTTCTAGACCTTAGGACCTCCCTGAAGAGGGAAGAGAAAAGAGGAAAGAGAGAGGACAAGAGATAGAAGGGCCAGGCAGGAGGTTTGAAACCACTGAGAAATCCTCTTTGGATGTGTCTAGATCTCTACTCAGGCCCAGAGAATAACACTCCACCCCACCAAAGACTGACCCTTCACTTGATTGTATAGCAAAGATGACCCCGGATACACAGAGAAATGAAAACATGAATGTTGAGACTAGCATTATGCTCACAGTCCAAAAACAGAAGTAACCCAGATGAATACATAAAATGTGGTATATCCATACAGTGGAATATTACTCAGCTGTAAAAAAGGAATTAAGTACTGAAATGTGCTACAAAACATTGGTGAACCTTGGAAACATTATGCTAAATGAAAGAAAGCACAAAAGCCCCCTTATCAGAGGACTCCATTTATGGGACAGTCAAATTAGGTAAATCCATAGCAATAGAGAACAGATTACTGGTTTCCTGGGGCTTGACGGGGTGAGGGACAGAGGAAAAGGGTGTGTCTATTAATGGGTTCACGGCTTCTTCAGGAGTGATGAAAATGTTCTAAGGTTAAATAGAGGCAATGGTTGCACAGTTCCGCAAATATACTGAGAATCAGTGACTTATACACTTTAAATGGGTGACCTTTATGGTGTGTAAATTACATCTCAGTAAAGGTGTTTTTAAAACGGTGAACACTGCAGTTTCTGCTACTGCTCAGTCACTGTTTCTAGGGACTTCATAATTTGCTGCTCCCTCCCCTGGGTTTCAGAGTCCGACAAAGCCAGAGGCACCCCAGCTCTGTCATAGCTAATGACCCTGTGGGCCTCGACTTCCTCGTCTGTAAAATGGGGGTGACGTGACTGTCCTCAGAGGCTGATGTGAAGATGAATTAGCTGCTCTCTGTAAAGATGCTGTGTGGGTATAGAGGACTGTGTGTGTGTGGGGAGGGAGGGGGTTCCTAACTTTCCTTCCTGCTCCCGCCTTCCTGACCTCTGGCCTCCCCGCTCCTCCCCACCCCCTCCAGGCATCGCAGTCACACCTTCTTCGCCACCGTCCTTATCTTTCATCTCCTCTTTCCAAACAGCCTCTTTCTATGACTTTGAAACTTGCACGGGAACTTGCTGGTGGGTGGACTCCAAGCTTGGACTCATCAGCCAGGAAGGGCAGGAAGAAGGGATGGGTGAGGCTTGGGAGGGGGCCGAGAAGAGCCTCCCAGGTCTCCCTCTAGGAAAGCCCAGATTCCTCTTCCCGGAGAGCTGCTCTGATGTCACCCCCGTGGCCCCCGACCCGGCCCTCTGCCCTCCGTGACCCTCAGTGGCTCCCTTCCTGCTGTTGTAATCCCAACCTGGGAAGCCACAAGGAATTCTGAGACCTATTGTTTCCAATCCATCCAAAAGCACAGAGCAAAGAGTGCGTTCAGCCAGAGCAAGGCAACAAAACCCAACTCCTGGGTATTTCCTCCACGTCTGGAAGGCTACCGACTTGGCCTAACAACTCTGCTGCATCCCTGCGCAGAGCGGGGTACTCTCCAGCTGAGGTGCATGGGCTTCTCATTGCGGTGGCTTCTCTTGTTGCAGAGCGTGGGCTCCTGGTGCGCATGCTGACTGATCTTATTGGCAGTTACAGAAGCTTCCGATTGAAAAAATGGGGAGATGAGTTGGTTGTGACGTAATGAAGGGGCAGTTTTTCACAACTATATTTTTCAGATTTATTGTGAGTCTCAGGGCTTCCCTAAAGAATCTGCCTGCAATGCAGGAGACCCAGGTTCCATCCCTGGGTCAGGAAGATCCCCTGGAGAAGGGAAGGGCAACCCAGTCCAGTATTCTTGCCTGGAGAATGCCATGGACAGAGGAGCCTGGTGGGCTACAGTCTGCGGGGTCGCAGAGTCAGACACGACTGAGCGACTGCACTTTCACGGGTGATAACGGCTGCCTCCCCGTGCCATCTGGATTCACCCGTCCGAACTCATTTAGTCTCTGTGAGAACCCTGTGAGGTCAATACTGTCCTTACAACGGACCCTCTCATCCACGGGTTCCCCATCGTGGATTCAATCAACCATGGGTCAAAAAATACGCCAAGAAAATGAAAATTCCAGAAAGCTCCAAAAAGCAAAGCTTGAATTTGCCGCACAGTGGCAACTCTGACAAAGCGTCGACAGCGTCGTCGGTATTACCCATAATCAAGAGACGACTTCAAGCGTATGGGAGAGGGGCTTCCCCGGTGGTCCAGCGGTTCAGAATCCGCCTTCCAGTGCAGGGGACTCAGGTTTGAGCCCTGGTTGGGGAACTAAGATCCCAATTCCTGTGGGGCAACTAAGCCCGAGTCTCCACTAGAAAGCCTGCATTTGGCAGCCAGAGAAAGCCCGCGTGCTACAGAGAAGACCTGGCACAACAACAACAAAAGAAAGAAACAGAAAAAATTTAAAAATGAAGTATAATGGGAAGCTGTGCGTGGGTTATATGCAGACACCACACCTTTATAAATAAAGGTCACAAGTACTGGTGGACTGTGGCATCTGAGGGGGTTCTAGAATCGGCCCCCTGTGGACAATGACAGCGATTTATCTCTGTTTCCGGCCCCTCTCAATCTGCTTAAAGGGTTCAGAGACTCTGCTTTTCAGCCAAGTGTGTGCCCTGCAACTTCTCCTTGCAGGGTTTCCTTTATGCTGTTCAAACATCTAGGACAGTGTCTCCTCTCTCTTAGTCTTTCTCATTCTCAGATAAAGCCTTTCTCTTTCCTCCTCCCTACAATTCTAACTGGGACTTCCCTGGTGGTCCAGGGGTTAAGAAGATGCCTGCCTTCCAGGGCAGGCGACGTGGGTTCGATCTCCGGTCAGGGAGCTAAGAGTCCACATGCTGCAGGGCAATGAAGCCCATTCACTTCGACTCAAGATCCTGGAGACCACAATCCAGGTCAAACCCAGGTCTCCCACACTGCAGGCAGATTCTTCACTGTCTGAGCCACAAGGGAGGCCCAACTAAGATCCTATGCAGCTAAAAGTAAATAATATTTCTAAAAGAAAATTTTAATCACAACCATGCCGCTCATGACTTTTCCCTGTCTACCTCTGCAATGGAGTGAACAGGACACGGATAGTGGTTGCCTATAGAAGGCATCTGCCTATTTGGCCACAAACTCGCATTTAAAAATAATATTTCCATGTATCATTTCTCAGGCCCCCAGTGGAAAGCACTGGAAGACACACACCATAACTCAGTTATGTTTGGGCCCTGTCCCCCTGCCCCTAAATATCTACCAAAGTCTGACACAAACCAAGACCTTATCAAACACAAAGATTTGATGGCAGAGTTTAAGCTTTAAGACCCGTCCCACCTTTGCTCTTCTTCCCACCTGTAGCGGGCTGAACGGTGGACCCCAAGAGTCATGTTCACCTCTTGACCACCAGAGCCTGTGAATTTGACTGTATTTGGAAATAAGGTCTTTGCAGAAGTAATCAAGTTCAGGATCTTCTTGGATTACCCAGGTGGCCCCTAAATCCGATGACAGATGTCCTTATAAGAGACAGGAGAGGACAAGACGCACAGAAAAGAGAAGGTCCTGTGAAGACGGAGGCAGACACTGGACTGATGTGGCCACAAGTCAAGGGACACGGGAGCCCCAGAAGCTGGAAGAAGCAAGCACTGTTCTCCCCAGGATTCTGCAGAGGGGGCAAAGCCCTGCCAACATCCTGATTTGGGACTCTAGCCTTCAGAACTGTGAGAGAATCAGTTGCTGTTGTCCGAAGGCCCCCAGTTTCTGGTCCTCTGTTACCGCAGCCTGGGGAACCCATACACCACCTGACCCACCAGGGCCAAAGGAGGCTGACGTGGGAGGGAGGAGCGTGACCAGCCATCTCACCTCACAAGAGCTCAAGGAGCATGTATTTGCCTATTGGCCAAGCTGCTGGCACTAAGCTTGCACTTTGCTCGGAAACTTCCCAGCTGCTGTATCCAGTTTCCTCTTTGGGTTAGAAAGGTGATTAAAACTTTCTAATCACCAAGAAAGAAAAGAAAGAAAGTGAAGTCACTTAGCCATGTCTGACTCTTTGTGACCCCATGCACTGTAACCTATCAGGCTCCTCTGACCGTGGGATTTTCCAGGCAAGAATACTGGAGTGGGTTGCCGTTTCCTTCTCCAGGGGAATCTTCCCAATCCAGGGATTGAACCCAGGTTTCCTGCATTGCAGAAAGATGCTTTACCATCTGAGCCACCAGGGAAGTTCCATTCTAAGGGCTATGACAAACTCAGACAGCAGCATATTAAAAAGCAGAGACACTTTGCCAACAAAGGTCTTTAGAGTCAAAGCTATGGTTTTTCCAAAAGGCATGTATGGATGTGAGAGTTGGACCATAAAGAAGGCTGAGCACTGAAGATCTGATGCTTTTGAACTATGGTGCTGGAGAAAACTCTTGAGAGTCCCTTGGACTGCAAGAAGATCAAACCAGTCAACCCTAAAGGAAAAATCAACCCTGAATATTCATGGGAAGGACTGATGCTGAAGCTGAAACTCCAGTTCTTTGGTCACCTGATGTGAAGGGCCAACTCATTGGAAAAGACCCTGATGCTGGGGAAGGGTGAAGGCAGGAGAAGAAGGGGGTGACAGAGAATGAGATGATTGGAGGCATCACTGACTCAATGGACATGAGTTTGAGCAAACTCAGGGAGATAATGAAGGACAGGGGAGCCTGGCGTGCTGCTGTTCATGGGGTCACAGAGTCGGACACAACTGAGCGACTGAACAACAATCACAGAAGGAGCAAAGGAGAAGGGCTGACCAGAGTCCTTCGGGCACCGGGATGCCCTCCAGACTGGTGGTCCAGGAGTCCTCTCTCCCCAGTAGGCCCAAGCTGTAGCTAAATGTATAAACCAGTCTCCTCTCTCCTTCTCCCCTTCAGCGACCCTGATGGCAGCCTGTGCCCTGGCCACGGGCTGATGCTGTCAGTAGCTTCCAGTTCGAGGGCTTCCTGACACTTCTGCCTCTTTGCTTCCGCCAGTGTCAGTGACCTGCAGGTTTGGTCAGTTTCACTTCTGATCACCTCTCCCCCACCCCACCCCCTTTTTTTTAATGACTCTGGGCCCCACCTATCCAAAGACATGGGTAGGGCCCCAGACTGTCCGCCCGCTTTGACCACCCAGAAACCCCGCTTTTGGTTTCAGACCCTCAGCCTTGCCTTAACATTTTAACCCTTAACTAATGTGCTTCCTTTTTTAATCATTGGGGTTTCCCTGATGGCTCAGTGGTAAAGAAACTGCCTGCAATGAAGGAGACAAAGGAGACGTGGGTTCGATCCCTCGGTCAGGAAGATTCCCTGGACAAGGAAATAGCAACCCACTCCAGTACTCTCCCTGGAGAATCCCATGGACAGAGTAGCCTAGTGGGATATAGTCTATGGGGTCACAGAGAGTTGGACATGACTTAGTGACCAAATGACAATTTTTTTAAATTAACTTTTTTACTTCTTTTGCATGTTGAGAAGTAAGAAGGGAAGATTATCGTGGTTAAACTTTTTTTTTTTTAATGCGTGCTCTAGGATTTAAATCTCATGTCCACAGATAGCTCAGGAGAAGTCAGCAAATAAAAGTGAGTTTATAGACTATAAAGCCATTTTGTAAGCCTTTCTGAATATAAACTGAAATGTTTAATTAATTCCACATACAGCGTGCATCACATGGCCTTCATTCTGCACAAGAACAAATACATGAATGAATAAATCCAACAGGCCTTGACATATGCCAGGCCCCACACTAGCGCCCAACACGCGTTACCATAATTACTCGTCTCCACAGCTTTCCGGACACACAGTCATACTCCCTTCTACAGACGGAGAGAGATTTGCCCGATTGCACAGCTACTGGCTGATACAGGTCTGTGTGTGATACTCTTCTGCAACCTCGCAGATACGCTTTCAAACTTCCTGGCATCCTGAAAAGGTGGTTTGGTTTTGCATGAATTTTTGAAAAGTAGATCATTATCCTGGTTCTCAGAAAAAGAACCCTCAGGATTTTTTTTTTGTTAATAATATAGGCAGCAACCCACTCCAGCATTCTTGCCTGGAGAATCCCATGGACAGAGGAGCCTGGCGGGCTACAGTCCATGGGGTCGCACAGAGTCGGACACGCCTGAAACGACTGAGCACGCAGGCACCGACCGTGCAGCGGGTAAAGAATCAGCCTGCAATGCAGGGGTTAAGGGAAATGAGGGTTTGATCCCCCGGTCGGGAAGGTCCCCTAGAAGAGGAAATGGCAACCCACTCTAGCATTCTTGCCTGGAGAATCCCATGGACCCAGGAGCCTGACAGGCTACGGTCCATGGGGTCACAAAGAGTCCGACACGACTGAGCAGCTAAGCACAGGCAGCTTTATGGACGTTCCTTATGCGCTAAGGACGTCATAAGTTCGGTTTCCCAGCCTCACTGGGATATTGGGTTGAGCCACCAACTGATTTAAAATAGTCAGAAAAAGAAGAAAACCCTCCTCCGCCTGCTGCAAGTCCTCCACTAAGCTCTCACCGCTGTGAAAGCAGAATGGTCATCGGTCCGGTTCGGTGACGTTCCTGAGACGGACAGTCATCCTCCTGACATACCAGTGGGACCTACCAAAGGATGTGTCACAACTTCAGCTGTACGCTCCTTGTTATGTAAAAAGGAGCAACCTCTGGCTATTCACCCGGAAACACTGGGCAGGTCGGGATTCACCCTGGGAGGTCCGCAGGCGCGCCCAAGCTGGGGGTGGTGTGCGCCTCTCTTCTGAACCTTACGGTAAGCACGGCGCGCGCCGCGACCACGTGGCGGCGGAGCCGAGGCCGGGCGGGAATGCGCGGAATGCGCGGCGCGGCCCTGGAGCTCCGGCCCGGGTTCCCGCGGCGCGCGCTCTTCCCTCCACTCTCTCTCTCTCACTCCCCGGCGGGGCCGCACCCCAGTCCCCAGCTTCGTTTTCCCGGACTCCCAGGGCAGGCAATTCTAGCTCAAGCAGGCAGGCGGGGCGTGGGGACAGGGCGCGGCCTTTCGAGCCCCCTAGAGCCCCGAACCCCAGAATTCCCCAAAGCCGTGTCTCGCCACCAGCCCCGACGGCGCGAGGCCAAGGGACACTAGGAAATGCGTGCAGCGCGCTAAGTACGCAAACCCTCTCTCCGCACTTAGAACCCTGCCCCCGCCCCCACCCCCGAAGCAACAGTTGGGAGCCCTGGAATGTCTAGACGACCCTTAACTAAGACCCCCCCCCCCCCAGCCCTTCCCCAGCGCCAATTCGAAGGATGGGAACGTTTGCAGAGCGTTTCCACGGCACAAAGAAGCAGGCTGGAAGGCTCGAGTACAGGGGGTCCTCCACGCGGACACTCTTCGGAAAAGACGAGGACGGGGGCGCTCGTGACAAGTCCTGAAGGAGGCGGAAGGGGTGCCGCGGGAGCCCGCGGGGGTCTTAGGCTCCTTCCAGCGGAAGTTTTCCGAAGCCTCGTGGGTCTCTCTCTCTGGGCGGAGGTTGGGCGTCCAGGACGCGGGGCGGAGGAAGGGGCGTGGGGTGGTGTCCTGGTCAGCCGCGGGTAGGCTTGGCCGAGGGAGACGCGGGAGAGGTATGGCCTCCCAGGTCGTTATCCCCACCTGCCGCCCAATTCCTTAGCCTTGGCGGGAGGTGGTTACCTGTCTAAATCAGCCGGGGTGCCCGCCCCGCGGCAATTGGTTAGAGACCGGCCAGGGGGCCTGAGGCTAGAGGCCAGGCAATTCCTGGTTAATTCTGGGGGTTCGTATTGCTCAGGGCAGCAGGCGGTGCGTTTTGAGGGGCAGAGGTCAAGGAGTTCGAATCTGCTTTCATCTCCGAGCGTGCACCTTCTCCCTTGGGATCCCAGAGGCTTTGAGGGAACAGGGCCCCGCCCCCCAACCTGTTGGGGTTTGCTTTTAGCTCCCTTAATAAGCCCTTAAGGGCTGAGGGACGGTGGTCCCGTCCCCCGCTACCTGCCCGATAGCTTGGGGCGGTGGGAGGCGAGGCTGCCCCATTTCCCAGCCTGTGATTGTCCGGGTGGGCTCTGGGGCAAGAGTTGGCTCCGGCTTGTTCCGCAGCTTTGGGGCGCAGGGGATCCGCACCGCGTATCCCTGGCGGAGCTGTCTCAGCACGTGGACCACCGTACGCGCCCCCCAAAAGCGAGCACTTTGTGGGGGAAGTGAAGCCCCCGGAACCCCGCGGCCCGCACTCGGAAGCGTTTTCCAGAACGACTTAAGGGCTTAACAATGGAAAACTCGCAGAGCTGGAGCCAAGTCCTTTCAAGTCGCCGCCAGGTATGCGGCTGCAGGTGACCCCACCTGCACGCGCCCGCCCTCCAACCAGTCCTCTCCGGGGAGGGCGGGGGCCGGAGTTCTACGGCCGGGGGAAGGTCTCCGCTGGGCCCTGCACCCCCTCCCCAGAGCCCCCCGGCCCGGTGGCGCGCAGCCGCGGTGCGTCCCGGAGTCGGCGCAGAGGCGCGCTGGCTCCTGAATGAACGCGCTCCCTTCCCCCGCCGTGAATGAAGGTTCCCACAGCCAGGGACGGTGGCAAAGGCGCCCGCCGCGGAATTGGCCCTCTCGGGGCCGGCGTCCCTCCCGGCTTGCGGTCATTTCGGCGAGGGGACCAGGGGGCGAGGAAAGCGAGAAGGTGACCTAAATGACTTTTGCATTTTCTTCCCAACCAACTTGGTTTCCCGTTGAGCCACTGGCCCTTTGTTTCAAAGGGGCACCAAGAAATAGCACAGAGCACTCTCAATGAGCCCAGAACTTGTAGTTCCTGCTTCGTGGTGGGTTTTATCAAGGCAGTGCAAAATTAAACCTTAAGCAGTGAAGTTTTTAAAAGTTGCTTTTCTCTCTCAAAGAAAAAAATTAAAATAAAACGCGTCCCCTGCTCTTCAATAAGCAGCCTTTCTTAAAGGCCCGAAGCTGTTGCCACCACCACCACCCCCACCCCGGTTCTCCAGGGAACGCGGATCTAGGCTCCCCGGGGTGGGGGCTGGGCGGCGGGCTCTCCCCACCGGGCACCAAATTCCAGCGCCTCCCCCCGCGGGTTCCTGGACGGCTCTTCACGCTCGGCAGCCGGGCTTGCACTTTTGCGCCCGTCCCTGAGCGGGGAAATCAACGAAGTTCCTCGTCTAGATCTGCCCGGCCCGCCTAGTAACAGCGCCGCGCCCCCATTGGCTCATGCTAATTCCAGTTTCCTCCGTCTTTCTCCGGGGTTAGGGGGAAGCTCCCTCCCGGACCTGGAGTCCGTCCCGCCGGAGTGGGCGATCCTCTTTACGACCCGCTGCCCCTCGCCGTGGCCAGCCCGCCTCGGGCCCGGGTCCGGGCACACGCGGGGCTCGGGCCCCTTCGCCTCCCGCCCTCCGGGACAGAAGCAACCCGGTGGTAGCGCGCAGCCCCATAAATCATCCCGGCGGCCGCCGGGTCGGGATTTTATGAATGAAAAGCAACCCCGCCGCCCTCGTGCAAGGGCTGATGCTCCGAGGCTCCCGCGTGCCGGGGGCCAACGCGAGCCTGGGTGCCCAGGGAGGGGGACACGGCGGTGGGCGCTCCCTTGCCGTGCCATCCGCTCCTCCCGAGGCGTGAGCCCAGGGTAATTACCCTCCTGGACCCGGAATATTAGTAACCTTGATTCTCGGCGGGGGAGGGGCGCGGGAAGAATCAGCTCTGAAAAGTGAGGGGGTCTTGTCCTGTTGTGTGCGCCCTTGCGAAGGGGAGGGGGGCTTTTAATCCGTTTTCTTTGAGCCTTTAACGTTAGGGTATCAGATGGTTTTATGCCACTGGACTATATTCAGAGGGAAGTTAATGAACAGTTTTCTTAATTTGGGGCAGGTAGTGTAAAAAAAAAATGTTAAGACTGGGTAAGATGTCCTTTTATTTTAAAAAATAAGCACCAAAGAGACTGACTCTTCATTTTAAAAAAACTATATTCTTTTATATGTCTTATAAGTTTGCGATTAATATTGGGGACTCGCGTATAGCCACGAACATATATAGGTTTTGTTTAAATCATCAGATCAATACACCTATTTCTTTAACTTGTAATTGTTCTGATTGTTGCCAGACCCCCGCCAACAGCTTCAGGCTCACGAATGCAGCCCGTGGGCAAATTCTAAAGGTGAAGAGCAGTCCACACCCCCAACAAAGCCAATTAGGAAGTTTCCGGTGGTCTTGTCCCAGGCGGGGAGGCGACTAATATTTCCAGCGATTTAGCTTAATTTTTAATTAAAAAAATGAGACAGGACAGAGACCACTATTTTGCAGCCTTCCTTTCAAAGTGTTTTTCTAGCTGTTAAAATTGCCGGCACGGGGCGGGGGCGGGGGGGAAGGGTTGGGGGCCCCCCGCAAGAATGGACTAGCTAGGGTAGGAAGACAGCGCGCAGATCCCCCAGGCGAGGAGGACTGGGCAAAGGAAATGCTGGCCACCATCTTGGGCTGCTGCTGGAATTTTCGGGCATTTATTTTATTTTATTTTTTGAGCGAGCGCATGTTAGGCTGAAAGCCCTTTAACTTTTGGGGTTACCCCTCCGGCATTTGCACAGACCCCCCTCGGTGCGGGAATGAAACTTCCACCGGGGTTGTCGGCTCTTCCCTGAGTCCCTGAATGGTAAATGGTTCCTAAAATTTACACGTGTTAATGAAAATGAAAGAAGATGTAGACGCTAAGATTCCTTGGCTGCCTCCGCCCGTGGGTGCCCTCGTGGCGTTCTCGGAAATGCGCCCATTCTCCCGGCTCAGAGTGTCACCGAACCCCAGCGTCCCCCCTCCACGCGGTCTCCCCCAGCTGCGTGTGGCCTGCCCGCCCTCCTAGTTGTCCCCCTCTGCAGAGCCACCTTCACCCAACCCCCCAAATCCTGCGGGACCCACTCGGGGAGGACAGACACCCCCCCAACCCCCGCTCCTGCACCCCTCTTCCCCGGAGGGGATAAAGGCAGCCTTAGGACGGTTTGCATTTCTATGAAAACCCGGCTTCGGGGGCAACACCGCGCGGTGCAGGCGCGGCGCCTCCGGGATGGCTTTTGGGCTCTGCCCCTCGCCGCTCCCCGGCGCTCGGCGCCCGCGCCCCCTCCCCCTGCGCCCGGCCCCCCTCCTTCCCGCTCCCATTCTCTGCCCGGCTTTGATCTCTGCTTAACAACAGTAACGTCACACGGACTACAGGGGAGTTTTGTTGGAAGTTGCAAAGTCCTAGAGCCTCCAGAGGGCTGTCGGCGCAGTAGCAGAGAGCAGCAGCGTCCGCGCGCTCCGGCGAGGGGCAGACGAGCTCGAGGGAGCGCGGGGCAGCAGGAGCCCGAGCCGAGCGCCGACGCAGCCCCGGACCCACCGCCGCCCCCAGACCACTTAGCCGAGCCCCCAGCCATGGCACACCAGCTCCTGTGCTGCGAGATGGAGACCATCCGCCGGGCGTACCCCGATGCCAACCTCCTCAACGACCGAGTGCTGCGGGCCATGCTCAAGGCGGAGGAGACCTGCGCGCCCTCGGTGTCCTACTTCAAGTGTGTGCAGAAGGAGATCCTGCCGTCCATGCGGAAGATCGTGGCCACCTGGATGCTAGAGGTGCGGGGCCCCGGGCGGCTCTTTTAGCACTTCCCTGCGACTTGTTGCGCAAACCCACTTTTCTTTGCCGCTCATCTCCCTCCCTTCTCTCCCACCCGAACTTTGAAGTTTGCCAGAGTGTTGCTAGGAATCGCAGTTCCAAAATATATAGATATTCAGGGTATTTTTTTTGAATAAGGAGGGGGTGGGGGTGGGGTCGTTAGATAATTCCTTTCGTGGCAGGGGGAGGGAGGCGGCGGCGGTCGAGGAGGGGTACCCTGGGGGAAAGCCACTGCCCGGGCACCCCGGGTGGCTTCAGGGTGCGGGCCCGCAGGCTGGGCGTCCTTTGTGGCCCCCGCCGGCACCGCCACCGCGCAACCCCGCTGCGCCTCCTCTTGTGGCCGCGCGGCTGCTGAGCCGCCAGCTCCAGGGGGAGGGGGCATAGATTTGATTTTTAAATTAATATCCATGGACACGTATGCAAGGGCCGCTCGTGCCAGTATTATGCGCCATCTTTGTTCTTTTATTGCAAAGCAAAAGTGTTTATTAATAATTGGGGGCAGGGTGGGGGCGGGGAGCGGCCGGCCAGGCGCTTGGGGCCGCCGCGAGGGGCCGCGCCGCCACCGGGAACCAGCTGGAGGGGCGCGGGGACAGAGCTCGGGTAGTTGTGGGGGGACCCCTCTCGGGAAAGGGGCGCCTTTGTTCAAGCAATGGGTCCCGGGGCGTCCCGCAAGGCCAGCTTGGGCCGGAGAGCACGCCGGGCTGCAAGGTCGCGTGGCCCCCATGACGCTGGGAATGGACCCTCATTTGCCGGGGTCTCAGCTTGGGGGACCTGTTTGGAGCGAGCTGGGGGCCAGGGGCACGTTTACGGGCCTTCAGGGGGCTCCCCGGGTCACCGCAAGTATTTTAAAATAATTTTTGAAAGTGCGGCGTGGTGCCCTTGCGAGAGGGAAACGGCGCCCGCGCCCAGGGGGAAGGGGGGGCCCCCGAGTTTGAATTCCTGGGGCTCCCCCCTGAGCCCGCAACGAGCTCCTGACTCCCGGCCTGGGTAAAGGATAGTCTGAGGGTCATTTTCAGGGGTTTTTTATGTACCCACTAAATTTTTTTATATTTTTAAATATTTTTTGAAAAGATGACGTCTGGGGAAATGCGGCGCGGCGGCCTGGGACGCCACCTTTGTGTCTCGCAGGCGCTGCGAGCGCGGCGCCCAGCCTCGCGGCCCTCCCCGCGGCCCTGCGCCCCATTTGGTGCCGACCCCAGGTCTGGCGGCTCCCGAAGCACCCACGAGGGCCGGGGTCCCCGGGGCCCACAGCCCGCGAGCGGCACACGCCGCCCAGCCGTGCCCGCTCCCGCCCCCACTGTGCCAGCCTAGCTGGGACTTTCCCTTTCAGTTTCGGGGTGGGTGGGTACTGGGGACTCCCAGGGAAGGGGGGCGCGGCGGCGGGCGGCTTCTGCCGCCCCCCCGCCCCGACCCTCCGCGCGCTCGGGGACCCCGCAGTCCAGCCGCCCTGGCGCGAGCGGGTGGGGGGGGGGGGGCGAGGTCTCCGCAGAGGGGGCCGGGCGCTCCCTGCGGTGGCGGCGGTCACGGCCCCCGGTGCCCCCGCAGGTCTGCGAGGAGCAGAAGTGCGAGGAGGAGGTCTTCCCGCTGGCCATGAACTACCTGGACCGCTTCCTGTCGCTGGAGCCCGTGAAAAAGAGCCGCCTGCAGCTGCTGGGGGCCACCTGCATGTTCGTGGCCTCTAAGATGAAGGAGACCATCCCCCTGACGGCCGAGAAGCTGTGCATCTACACTGACAACTCCATCCGGCCCGACGAGCTGCTGGTAACCCGGGGACCCCCGCCGCGGGACCCCGGGGTGGGGGAGGCGTGGGGATCCCCGGCGGGCCGCTGAGAGACCCGCGGCCCCCAAGGAAGGCGGCCGCACGGGTGGGGCCCCGCTTGAAAAGCGGCGGGGACCCGCATCGCCCCGCAGCCGCGCCGCCGCCCCCCTCGCTTTCTCTCCGACTCCCACCGCCTCTGCACCCCCAGCGCTGCGAAAAGTTGGGGGCGCGCGCCCTCCAGCGGCGGCGGCGGGGCGGCGCCAGCGCGGTTGACCCGGCCCCGCGTTCCAGGTGTGGGCGGGCTCCTGGTCTCCGCTGGCCCAGGGTGGGCTGCATTTAGGGCAGGACCCTTGGCGAGCAGCACCGTCCCTGTTCATAATGTGGGGGCGCGCGCTGTCCCCCTCACTTCCCGGACCCTCCAGCGACCCCCGTCCCCTCTCCTCGCCCCCTGCTCCACTGGGGTCCGCGCCTGCGCCTCTCTTGACGCACGTTTTCCCCCCGGGTCCGCAGCACATGGAGCTGGTCCTGGTGAACAAACTCAAGTGGAATCTGGCAGCCATGACCCCGCACGATTTCATTGAACACTTCCTCTCCAAAATGCCGGTGGCCGAGGAGAACAAGCAGATCATCCGCAAACACGCGCAGACCTTCGTTGCTCTCTGTGCCACAGGTAGGGTGCTGGCCCCCGCCGCTGGTGCCCAGGAGGAGCTGCGTGGCCCCCGCCTCAGTTTCCCCATTGGAGGAGATGGTCCCCGGGCCCCTCCCGCTCTTGGAAGCACTCCTCTGCCCCCTGTTCTGGGGAGCAGAGAGGGCTGAGCTGCTTTTAAGGGCTCCAGGGAGGGGGGCGTCGCCTCCTGGGCGGGGAGCGCAGAGGCTAGTCTGTTACCGCCCAGTGCCTGTGGCCGCGGGGGCGGGTGGCCAGTCTGCCTGTGGCCAGCTGCTGTAGCTTCTGCTTCCCACTTCGGCAGGGGTCACTCCATGCTGAAAGGGGTCTACCCTGGCTGTCCAGCCTGTCTCCGCCCCCCCACCGCGCCGCCCCCCCCAACCCGTTCCTCCTATGTCCTCAAGGAGCCTGAGCTGCGGGGGCCCCCTCCTGGCCTCTCCCGGGCTGGGCCCCCTGCCAGGGGCGCCTCCAGGGGTGGGGAGCGCCGGCCGGCAGTGCCTGGACCACGTGCTCTGGGCCGCCGGTCGCGGCCCTGGCGCGGGGGCGGCCAGCAGAGGCGCTTGGCCGCCTGAGGCCCCGCCAGGGGCATCGCAGGCCGACTCCCGCTCCTTGCTCTCCCTGGGAGCGGCTTCAGAGCGCCTGGGCTCAGGCCGCTGCGGTTGGCAGCAGGAGCCCTCCCCCCGCCCCACTCCCCTGGCACTGCTCTGGACCGTTGCTGGGGGACCCTCCCTGGCAGGGCCCTCTTCCCAGCCCCCAGGCCACCAGTCACTCAGAACCCAGGGAGACACAGGTGCTGCCTCCTGCTTCTCCCAGCCCTGCTCCATGAGCCCTGTGACCCCTTCCTCCCTCGGATCCCATGATCTGGGCCCAGGACCCCTGGGGACCCTGACCAGGCACCCATGCCCCATCCTGCCCAGCTCTTCTGTGGGCCCTCTCTCCCCCTCACCAGGCCTCAGCAGTCAGACCTGTTTGGGGCTCCCGCTGAGCAACCTGAGGACCACGCTGCACCAAAGAGGGGTTGACATCTTTCACCCCCTCCCCAGAAGGGCTGGGGTCCCCCGTGCGCCATCTGATGTCACCCTCTCCGTGTCCAGGGGCTGTAGTGGTGGCTGAGGTTTCCAGGTTAGGGGAGGTGGAGACATTCTGCTGCCCCCTTCTTCTGCCTGCTCAAGGCGTGAACCCTTCTAAGAAGGACCCTTCAGAAGTCCTGCCAAGTGAGCCGTGGGGTGGGGGCAGATGAGAGGCCAAAAACATCTCAGCTTGGGTGGATCTGAGGGGGGAGGGTGCCCCCTCCCCTGGCTTTTCTGCCCCACAGCACCCACCCTTGGGCAGGGACAGGGTGGAAGGGGGCCTCTCACGCGTGTCTCCCCGGCCTCCAGGGACCAGCCCAGCAGGCGGGCAGGGAGGCATTCTCTGGCTAGGACGCCTCCGAGAAGAGAAGCCTCCAGAGATTTGCAGGCAGCCTTTTATGGAGCTGAAAGCGGTTCAGAGAAATGACCAAGTTTCCCGCAGATAATGCAAGGAACGGTTCTTGCACGCGCTCCCCCAAGGATAGCTGGGACAGTCTGGAGCCCCTCCCCCCAACTCCTGGGACCCCGGGAAGCGGGGTGTGTGGCCTGGGTGGGATGCAGACAGCGCAGAAGCTGGGCACAGAGGCCGTGCCCACGTGCGGTGCCCGCACTCTGGCAGTTGTCTGAGAACCAGCCCAGCCAGCGCCCCTGGCCTGGAGTCACAGATACATGGGCACACCTGGGGCGAAGGTGGGGGGATGGCCCGGGGTGACTCAGCATTTCACCTGCAGCAGCATGGGAGGGGGGCCGGGGGAGCAGCACCCCCCAACCGGGTCCTGAGCTGTTGAACTTCCATGGCGAAGCTGTGTGCTTTAGTCACAAGGCCGGGGGCGGGGGGGGGGGCGTCTCTTAAGATGAGAAGGGCATGTTACAGCCTCAAACAGGTTTTGTGAAGTGGAGGCGTGAGTACGCGTCCCAGGAGATGCTTTGCCCTCCACATGGCAGGGATCCCTTTAAAAGGCGCTGGGGAGGGGGGCGGGTGTCTGGCAGACCTAGGTTCCTGACTAGGTGCCCAGGGGTGGGGGGCACGTCACCCACATGCTGGGTGGGGTTTGCTCTGCTTCTGATGTGTGTGTCTGTGTGTGCACACTGTGTGGTCAAGTTGCTCAGCCGTGTACGACTCTTTGCGACCCCACGGACCATAGCCCACCGGCCTGCTCGGTCTGTGGGCGTCTCCAGGCGAGAATACTGGAGTGGGTTGCCGTTTCCTTCTCCAGGGGAATCTTCCCGACCCAGGGGTTGAACCTGGGTCTCTTGTATCACCTGCACTGACAGGCAGATTCTTTACCAGCAGCGCCGCCTGGCCCGGGTGGGTACGCAGTGGAGCATTTCTTGTGAGGAGCGCTGCTTTGAGGCTGAGAGAACAGGCCCGAGCGGGGTCAGCTCCGACGCCCACCCCGGCTGTGGCCCGCTGGACTCTCGGCCGCTCAGTCGTGTCTGACTTGGTGACCCCATGGGCTGGGCAGCAAATAGGAACAGCCGTTGGAGGTTCTGGGTTGAAATCTGTGCACCCTCCTCTAAGCAGATAAGGCCCCCATGGCGCCTACAGACGTGCGCACACGTGTGCTTGTGCACACAGTCCAAGCGTGTCATCCATTCCCTGCTGGACGGGGCTTTCCAGGCGCGGCCAGTCAGAAGCCGTGCTCTGGCCACAGCGATGTCTGAGATTCTGATGGGCCCTGATGAAATGCTCCCAGGCTGGGTGGACCTCCTGTTTGGGGGGGAGGGGGGCGTTTCTGTTTTAAGTGGTTAGAGCGCCTAGCCCCAACTTTGTCTCCCCTTCAGGGCTGGCTGTCTTTTCCCCTCCCAGCCCTCCTGCGGGCTTCTGCTCCCTGGAAGGAGGCCTGGCTGTTTGCTCTTAGAATGAAGTCTCCAGCCAGGCCACGGGGCGGGGGCGTGCCCCCCGGGGGTCCCACTGCCTTTGTGCCCTGTCCCCTCCTACTCAGCTTAGTGGGGCAGGGTGAGGCGGCGGGGACTGACCTCCTAAGGGCCCGACTCCAGGCCAAGAGGCCCCGCCTGGTTCAGATGCTGAAATCAGCAGCCTCCCACCAGTCATTCCCCACTGAAAACGACAAAGGGGTAGCCTGCAGGCCCTGGGTCCCTTCCGTGGCCCTCGTGGCTTCTCCACCTCCCATCACGCTGTTCCCCCTGAAGGGAAACCAGGTGTCAGCACAGCAGGGAGTGGCCGACAGGTGACCTTGGCCGGGCGCCACCGAGGGAGCCAGCCTCCTCCCCCACCACCCCACCTCTTGGGGTGGACACTTGCCCAGCAGCGTGCAGATAGCTGCTGAGGACAGGTGGATGCAGTCATGAAGTCACGCTGCACCCCTCCCAAGTCCCTGGGGGCGGGTAAATGGAGTGAACATCTGGGCACGTCTCCCCGCGTGGAGGATGGCCGCCCCGGTGCTTGGGGTTAGCGTTGTACAGAGACACCACCCTCCTCGTGGGTGTGCCCCACCTTCTTACGACTCTTCTTCTATGTGCTTGTGTGAATAAACGATCCATTCATGGGCTTACGTGCCAAGAGGCCTCTGCCAGCGGTTTTCCTGGTCTGCTTTTCTGGTGTCTGTAAATGAGCATTGCGGGCCATGTTCAAGGAGCCTGAGCTGACTTGCTCTCTCTGCCGCCCAGGGTAATGATCAAGGCTGGGGCGTGGGGCGCCTCGCCTACTTCCTGACCATCCCTTTGAAGTCTGCAGGACAGGCCGGGGTGGGGGGGCCCAGATCACAGGGTCCTGGGGCGTCCCCACTCAACCCCTTTGGCTCTGTCTCCCCCTGCCACAGACGTGAAGTTCATTTCCAACCCGCCCTCCATGGTGGCTGCCGGGAGCGTGGTAGCCGCGGTGCAAGGCCTGCACCTGGGAAGCGCCAACGGCTTCCTCTCCTATCACCGCCTGACACGGTTCCTCTCCAAGGTGATCAGATGTGACCCGGTGAGTGACCCTCTCCCGCGTGGGCAAGGGGCCTGCCCGGCTCTGGGTACTAGAGGTCGTCAAGGGCCTGGGAAGCAGGGGCCGGGTGGAGGATGGATGGACCGGCAGCTATCTGCATCCTGCATCCGGCACGGGGCCAGGCTGCGGCCCTGGCAGAGTGCCTGGGGGCACGCCACGCCCTTTCCCGGGGTTGGGGGGGGCGGGGCTTCTTTGAGGAGAAAAGACCCGGGAACTTGTCAGTGGGTAGGAGGGTGGTCCCCGGGGGCCCCTGGAGCTTAAACCCCTCCCGGGTGGGGGAGCCATCCAAGAAGAGGGGCCACAAGGCAGGCGGGGTCAACGGTCCGTGCCCTAATGCCGTGTGGGGTGGGGACCGTTCGAGCTTTGTCTGGGCAACAATGTGGATGCCCGATAAATGGACGCTTTACAAGGGCTCCTGTGAGGTCTCCCTCCATGGCAAGCCTGCTCCAGACAACTTGTTTTTATGGCCCCTTTTGAGAGGCTGCTTCTGTGAATGCCGGAGTCCATTGTCTCTTTCTCCTTAAAGGTGCCATTGTCTTATCCCCCATTCTTTTCCTAAACAATTAAAGTGACAATTACAAGGGTCAGGGGCATTTACCAAATTAGACCAGCAAGGTTTGGTGCGGGGGGAGTCACACCGGACCTGCAGGGTCCCGTGGGGGAGCCAGTGACCGCCTTGACCCTAGTCCAGGTCCGGCTCGGGCTGCTGGTGGTCCCCTCTCGAGCAGGCGGGAGGCAGAGGAAAGCGGGGTGTGGGGTGGACGCCCACCTGACCTCAGGCCACGGCCTGCGTGACCCCCAGAGGAGGAAGCTTTCCTGTCTAGAGGCATGGGCATCTTGGAGAGGGAGCCGCAATGGAGAGGGAGCGGGCATTTTGGCCTCACTGCCAGGGGTCAGCCTCGGCTAGAAACGCCACCGACGGTGCTGTCCCCAGACAGTTGTAGGAAACAGCTACATGACCCCTGATTTGAATAGAGATTGTTGTAATTAGACCTGAGACAAAAGCTTCCCGGATGAAGGACGGGGCGGTGGGGGAGTAGTTAGTCTGGTGACCAGGTGACAAATGGCACTGAGCTTCAGACACAGAAAGTTCTCGGTGGTGGAGGCATGCCCCCGTCTGCCTTCCACGGGATGAGGCTGTGAGGCTGAGGGGGGGCCCTTCCTGTACCCCTCTGCTCTAGCTCCACTTCATGGCCCCCCGAATTACAGGGGCAAGCGAGCTATCTCCAGGAGGGGAGAGGGGGGCTTCCTGCTATGGTGGGGAAGTGGGAGGGCTTTCCGGAGGCAGAGGTGGGTGTTTGGATGGGAGTCTGAGGGGGGTGTCGGCAATCTTGGGTCCCCCGCCCAGTTTCCGCCTCTGTAAAATGGGGCCATGTGCACACACATGCCTTTTTCCTTTGCCGTGATGAATGTTGAAAAGGTGTCTCGGAAAGCCTCCCCAGCCCGTAATGCCTGTATCTGTGGAAGACCCCCAGGGGTTCACTCAATCCCTCCTGGTCCAGCTTCTCTTCTCTGGGGCAGTTTTCACCGTTTCCAGCCCCACCTAGGTGGATGCTGGGGGTGCCTTCCCATGCTGAGCCTCACTTTTGTGGGAAAGGCTTGGGTCTGGGTTCCAGGCTGCCCTGAAGCCTTCTCCTGGTTCTAGGAGAGAAGCCCCATGTGGCCTCTCTGTTCAGCCCGGGAACCGTGGCCACCGAACTGCCAGTGGCGCCTTCGAGCTGCTGGGAGATTTGCCCCCGGGCGGGACCAGCAGAGGTCCGCGGCTCCTCCTCCCCCTTGAACGCGTGGGGTGGTCACTGCGGGAGGAGGTCTGTGGCGGGCAGGAGCCGTGCCCGGCCGGAGCATCTCCAGGGATGCAGGTCCGAGCGGGAGAGGATGGCGGTAAAGGACCCAGGTCCCCCGGGGCAGCCCGGCGTTCATCCTGGGTCACGCACGGCCTAATACTTTTGACGGCCGTTCATCACTCAAGGCTGGGTTCACCACCAGGGCTGACACAACAGAGGTTAAGTCCAAGAAGCGGGGGCTCAGAGGGCCTCCGGTCCGGGCTCAGATGATGGTGCCGAATGTGCTGAGGGGGCCACAGTGGGGCCAGTGGGAACCTGGGGATTGGGCTCTATTGGGGGCTCCGGGCAGGTGGGCAGGGTCACCTGTGTCCACCGGAGCCCCTGGGTCCTGAGCAGGCTTGCCACCGCCTGGGTCATCTCTGGGCTCCTCGGGCCAGGGCAGGGGGGCAGCTGGTGGCCAGAGAGGGTCGGCACTGTGGATCCTGGGGTCGGGGTAGCGTCCTCAGCGTATGAGGTTAGTGGAGACCCTCTGAGAGCCCCGTGCCCACCCCCCTCTCCCAGGACTGCCTCCGCGCCTGCCAGGAGCAGATCGAAGCCCTCCTGGAGTCCAGCCTGCGCCAGGCCCAGCAGCAGAACTTGGACCCCAAGGCCGCGGAGGAGGAAGAGGAGGAGGAGGAGGTGGACCTGGCCTGCACACCCACCGACGTGCGCGACGTGAACATCTGAGCGTGCCGCGGCGAGGGAGGGGCCGCCCCGGGGCTCCGGGGACCAAGCCACCCGGTCTGGCCCCCTCCTCACCTTCCTGGTGTTTTCCTTCGCTCTTTCTCCCTTCCGTCTCTGACTTAAGCAAAAGAAAAAAAAAGTACCCTAAAAGTTGTCTTTTAAAAAAAAAAAAACAAAAAAGGAGAGGAAAAAAAAATAGTATTTACATAACCCTGAGCTGGAGAGAGGGGAGAGGGTTGTGCTACAAAAATAGAGGATTTTATGCCCTGTAATCAACTAGTTTTGATATTCATGTGTTTGTGTCTCCGTGTTGTAAGAATAGGCATTAACACAAGGAGCAAGTCTGCAGGAGAGGATTAGATTTGATTCTTTATGTGTTTAAAACAAACAAAAAAAGCTTAAAAATGTTTCTTAAAAAAAAAAATAATAGAGAAAAGTCCACATCCCATTTTTAAAGTAGAAGAGGATTTTAGGTAGGGGAGCATACGCGTGTGCTTTTCTTAAGGACACGGCTTTAAAGCAGTTCTAGGCATCCTATATCTTGCTTACGCATGTAGTCACTTTATAAGTCATGTGTTTATTTTATTTTGTAGGTAGACGTGTAACCTTCACCTTGTCAATGGTTGATGTAATGTAACCTCTTGGCTAGGGTAGCATTAGAGCTCGGCATCTTGGAAAGGCTAATCCTCTTTCTCCCTGTGGACTGACCACCAGAGGGGTCTGTCAGGCGCCGGCTTGCATCACGGTGATGGGAGGCCGCCGCCAGCTCCTCGCGTCCACTACCAGAAAGAGAAACTGCAATAGTGACCTAATATATTCTATTTTTATAATCTTCATATTTTTGTAGTTAACCTGTTTATGAGATGCTGGTTTTTTTTTTTTTTCTCACTCAACAGACCTGCAGCCTGCTTATATCCAGGTGAAATCTACAGCTCTTCTGTTCTGTTTTGTTGTTTTTTTTTTCCTTCTCGATATTCCAAAACCATTCCATTTCAAAGCACTTTCAGTCTCTAGGTGACATCTCTGCTTCGGTGGTGTGTGGAGGGCGGGGAACAGTTTCCTAATGGAATGGTTTGGGGATATTCCAGTACTAGGGTGCAGGCAGGACGAAAGGCCGGTGCTTGACACTGTGGTGTTAGCGGGAGGGGGTGGTGATACTTTGGAGGGCTAGGTTCTGGTCGAGGAGAAGAAAGTGTGCATTCATTCTTCACGTTGCCAGGATGGTGTATTCCTTTCCTTTTCTGTAGAGAAGCTGAAGTTTAGGAATCCTTCAGTGCCAACTGGTGTTTGAAAGTAGAGGCCTTAAAGGTTTACCTAGAGAACCAGCAGTTTCAGAGTTAACTTTAGATGTTTTGCAACGGAAGGTTTTTAAACACTAAAATATATAATTTATAGTTAAGGCTAAAAAAGAATATTTATTGCAGAGGGTGTTCGTAAGGCCAGTATGATTTATAAAGTAATGCAATCTCCCCTTGATTTACACACACATACACACACACACATACACACTTTTCTGCCTTAGATGTTGCAAGTGTAGGACAGTTTATTAAAGTTAGATCCTTTTATAGGAAAGGGGGGGAAGAAAATCCCAAGAGAAAAACACAAAGACGTGAGTTTAGCTGTTCTGGCCTGTTTGGTGTTTCCCAGAGTGATCCAATTGGAGAGGCATCAGTTTCAAGGACAAATAGGATGCTTGGAAACAAGTTCAGTTCTAATATGATCTCCGACCCCTCCTTTCATAAAAGAAACTTAGCAACCGATAGGTAATTTGCACATCTTGGCTATGTACCTTTTTGTAATTATTCTGTAGGGAGTGTTTGAAGGGAGCGAGGAGGTGAGGGTGGACGTGTGCGGAGGGGAGGCGGGCGGGGACCACTCGAGGGACAGGCTGCGGCTCCGTTTTCTTTATTCGCTGCTACCGATGACTTCCCAGAACAGTTTGGAAACATTCACATTGCTTCTCTTTATCTTTCACATTGTTTTGCTGCTATTGGAGTATCAGACTTTTTTTTTTGTTTGTTTTACAATGTCATATACTAGCCATGTTCTAGTTTGAATTTTCTCATAGAAAAAAAAAATGTATTACGGATGCCTTTTTTTTGTAGGTTTTTTTTTTTTTATGTGATCAATTTTGACTTAATGTGATTACTGCTCTATTCCAAAAAGGTTCCTGTTTCACAATACCTCAAGCTTCACTTAGCCATTTGCAGACCAGGCGGTCAGGCTCCGTCTGACCCACGGCCTCCTGCTTCGGCAGACAGACACGTGGACGAGAACCCAAAAAAAAGGGGCCCGGTGGGGATCCCCGACCCCCGGCCACGTTCACGAGGACCCCTGGGCGTCTCTGGAGACAGGCCACGCCCGTTTCCTCTGCCCTGCGCCTGTAATGCTGGACTCTGCACCTGAGATTGACCATCCAGTAGGTTTTTTACGGCTGTATCGTTCTTTGCGTATAGCTATGAAAACTGCATCGTTGTTGTTGTTTTGTAGCAAGTGTGTCTTCATGTGCCACGTGGTGCTGTGCTGTAGACTTGGTCATTTGGCATGATTGCAATTGCCCCCAGACTGTGTCTCGGTTTGGGGTGTGTTGTATGTGTTATATTAGTGTTCTGTTTGTGGTTCTGGTCATTATAGCAAAAAAAAAAAAAAATAATAATTGCTCATTTAAAGAGACTTCAGATCTCAACGATAAGCCAGCTAACGGGGCTGTGTGCCCGAGAGCCGCCAAGCACGCTGCCGAACCAAAAGGACTTGCACCGTCCACCGCGGCCCCAGGCGGGGCAGCCGCAACCCGCAGGCCCCTGGCTGGTGCAGCCCCCCCCCCCCGCCCACCCTGCAGCCGACCCGCTTGCGCTTACCTCAACCCTCCTGGCTGCGGCACCTCTGTCTGAACCAAACGGGGTCCGAGCTGGACGGTCTGCCGGTGGCGGGGGGTGGGGGAACGTGTGTGCTCTGAGGCCAAAGGCGGGGGCAGGTCTGGGGGCACAGGCAGTCTGTCCCGGGACTGGTGAGCGGGCGGGGGCGGGGGGGTCCGGGCGGGCGGGCGCTTGGGGGTCTGTGTGTGTTTATGGTCACACACCACGGTGTTTCCCAGCACAGACATGTAACCGGCACGTTTCCAGCAGGAAACAAGACAAACGTGAAAAGTCTAGAAATAAAATTGGTAAAACCCCAGCGCGGCGCCTGCTTGTGTTTCCTGGGGCGGGGTGGCAGGTGGGTCACTTCGGACAACGGGGCTGGGTCCTCTTGTGGCGGGGGCCGCCCCGGGCGCCATGGGGTGTCGCGGGGTGTCTGCCCGCCTCCCTGGCCTCCACCCGCTAGGTGACAGGACGTCCAGTCGTGACAGCCAAGAACGCCTCGACATGTCAGCGGTCCCCTGGCGAGAAGCAGGAGGGAATCCAGACCAGAGGTCTGCGGTGGGGGGGGGTGGGGCACGTGGGTCCCCGGAGATGGGGGATGTGCCTACAAGCGGCCCTAACCGCTTCAGACAGCAGCTGGGGGCCCAGTCATGCAACCGTGTCCCCCCGTGGATCAGCCCACGTCCGGCCAGTTTGCCCCCTCCAGTTATTTGCAGATAGTCAAGTAAAGTTGGCATTTCTTAACTCTTCTGGCACAAAATGCTGTTTGCTGTAGGTGAATCGTGGCCCCAAGGGGCCCTGAGCCCGCGGGAGTGATGTGAGTGTCCAGTCCGCGGTCCAGTGGCCTCTGCCCAGACCTGGCCACCTGCGAGGCCTGCTGGCCACCTGCGAGGCTGCCCCTGGGCTTCAGAGGCCTGCGAGCTGCCCACATTCCCACCACCAGATGGAAATACTGTGTGAACCCTGGTCCCAGCCCTGCGGGGGCCGGGGCCTCTTCTCAAAGCCTGGGGGTCCCTGAGGTACCCTCTGTCCACCCCCCTCCGCCCCACAAGTGTTCACTGAGCCAGGAGCCCAGGAGCCAGGAGCAGGCCTGGGTCACGTGGCCAGTCTGCCTCTACGCACCAGGTCAGCTCTCTGCAGCCCTTAGGAAGCGCCTGCTCTGCACCAGGCTGCAGGGGTGGGGGTGGGGGGACCCATGAGTCCATGGAGCCTGTAGCTTCTGGGAGGGGGTGGGATGGAGGGGCTTGAATTGCTGCTCTGCCGGCTGGATTGGGGGAGGGAGGCAAGGTCCCTGCCGTGGGAGCCCGCAGGGTTCTGCAGGGGCAGAGGGATGGAGCTGCAGCGGGGGGCATCTGAAGGCCAGGCTGGTCTGCTCCTCTGCAGTGGCTTACCCCGGGACGTGCCCCAGGGCCCAGAGACATCGATGGTCGGTCCCTCCAGACCGCAGGCCTAGAGGGGCCCAAGCGAGGCTCTGATACCATCAGGGCCTGGGGTATCTTGAGGGGCAGTTTCAGTGGGGAGCAGGGGCTTCCCTGTTAGCTCTGTGGGTAAAGAACCTGCCTGCAATGCAGGAGACACAGGAGACAACAGGTTCGATCCCTGGGTCGGGAAGATCCCCTGGAGAAGGAAATGGCGACCCACTCCAGTCTTCTTGCCTGGAGAATCCCGTGGACAGAGGAGCCTGGCGGGCTGCAGTCCATGGGGTCACAGAGAGTTGGACGCGACTGAGTACACACCTTCCTAGAGGCAAGAGTGATGCATTAAGTCCCAGTGAGAATCGACAGAGGAAGCTGTGCTGGCAGGGGGTGGGGGGAGGTGGACGCCGGGGTGGCTGGGGCTGCGGGCTGTTGGATGGAGTCTAGGATTTCAAGTGGAAGATGTGTTTGTGGGTTGACAGGTCCGACAGTGGAAGGAAGAGGGTGTGATGGGGAGGCGGCCCTTGTGTGTGGAGCAGGGGTGGGGAGGCAAAGCGGGGGGCCCAGCGTGGATGAAATGCGTGACCCCCAGCACACACAGGGTCTGGGCTGAGGGTCCTCCGGGGCCCGTCTTTCCAGCGGTGAAGCCCCCGGGAGGAGCTGGGTGGGCTCCCCTCAGTTATGCTGCAGGCCCAGAGGGGTCCCCGCCTGGGACGGCAGTGAAGGCCCCAGCCCCTGGCGATCTGGCTGCCCCGTGCCTGTCATGGAAACAAACGCGGGCCTTTGAGGGGCTTCTGAGACAAAGCTGTCCAATGTTAGTCCACCGCCCCCTCCCGGAAGCCTGGTCTCAGTTGGGCCCACAGCCACTCACCTGGGGCCTCCCTGCCTCCCAGCCAGTCTCCCTGCCTCGGGCGGCCCCTCCACCCTCTGCCAGACCTCACTGGGGCTTCTAGCTCCTTCCAGCTCCATCCGTGGTCCTGGGACCTGGGCCCAACTCCGGGGCCTCGCCCCCATCTCCCCCAGCGTCACCCCCCTCTAGCCCCGAAGTTCCTGCCCTCAGGACTGCAGGACATGGCAGACGACTAGACCACCTCCAGTTTTGTGCCTGGAGTCCCCTCCCCCCGCCCTCCCCCAGGCTGACCTAAGACCCTCTGCGAGCATTCCCCACCCGGCCCCGACGGGCGGCTCTGGGTGGTCCAGGAGCCATCACACGCGGTGCTTCCCCGCTCTGGACTGTGAGCCCTGGAAGACAGCCATCTGGCTGGTGGGGTGCACCCCTGGCCTGCATACAGTGGGGCGCGTGGAGCTGCAGAGGCCCTTCGGGACCTGGGTGTGGTGGGCAGGCCCCCTGTGTTGTGAGGAATCCAGGGCTGGGGGCTCCCCTGGAGCTGGGCAGCTCCTGATCCTGCCGAGGAGGCTCAGTAAGCCCCCGGACACGGCCTGTGTGCTAAGGCTGGGGGCGGGGGGTGGTCCCTGGGCAGGCATGTTTGCAGAGGAGGTCACAGTCAGGGCCCTGGGTGACCACGGCTGGGGGCCAGGCTCCCACCTCCCCCCCACCCCGAGCCTGTCCCCCTGGAAGCCAGGCTGGGCCCTGCAGGTGGCAGGGGTTGGCTGTCCCACCGTGAACCCAGTCCCAGCTCCGGGGGGTGGTGGTGGGGGGCGCCTGTGTGGGGTGTGTGTCCCGCACGCTGGGCCGGCCTCCCAGCGCACAGGGCTCTGTCATCCCAGGAATGCCTTTGATCAGGAGTTGGTGCAGGGGGGACGCAAGCCGGCCCCTGGCCTCTAATCCGTTCCCACAGTCCCCCTGCCCGCCGGCCCCTGCCCTGAGCCACACCGGGGCCCAGGAGACAATAGCCACGGCCGGTGGGCGGGCAGCTCGGCAACAGGGGCTGGAGGCCCACATCCGGGGGCATTGTCGCCGCCAGCCCAGGGCGCACGGGGCATGGGGGAGCTCTCACCGAAGGGCTGCCGCCGGCCGGGGCAGCTCCGCTCGTCCTTACAAGCTGCAGCTAACGGCAGCCGAGATGGCCTCCCCAGGGCAGTCCTCCAGAGCAAGAACCACCTAGCTGGAAGGTCAGCCCACATCCTGGAGCTCGCCAGGCGGTGGTCCTCTGGGTCCCATCGTGGGAGGACAATAGCTCAAGTTCACCAGTCACGCCCTGGGGACCAGATACCGTGCTATGGGTCAAACACGTCACCTCTCCCTAAACCTTGAAACAGCCCCCAGGGGTTGCTGACCAGCAGGGGGCACACTGGGGATAGGCCCCGCGGAGCCCACGTTCGCTCTGGGAGGGACAGTTACCCCATCTTCCAGGTCAAGGGTTGGCAGGCTTTCCACAAAGGACCAGGCCAGGCAGTGGGCGTTCGGGGCTTCACAGGCTGTGTTCTCCATCCAGCCCCTCGAACCTGCTGCACGGAGCCCTGGGCACAGCCGGCCTGGGTCTGGGTGAGGGCGGGACTGAGCTGACCTCTGCTGCAGGTGTGGAAACAGGCCCAGAAAGGTGAAGCCACTGAGCCAGGACCACACAGCGGGGAAGTGACGGGGCCAGGCCAGTGGCTGGGTTTGTGTCCCTGGGGCCTGCACCGCACCCCTCTCCCCCATCAGTCAGCCTGGCTGCCCTGCTGAGGACACAAGGTCTTCAAAGATGCGCTTGAAGAAAATTCACGAGGACTTCATTTGTGTATTTTCACCCAAGGCCAGTCCTAAAGGAAATCAACCCTGAATATTCATGGGAAGAACTGTTGCTGAGCCTAAAGCTCCAATGCTCTGGCCACCTAATAGGAAGAGCTGACTCATTGGAAAAGACCCTGATGCTGGGGAAGATTGAAGGCGGGAGGAGAAGGGGACGACAGAGGATGAGATGGATGGATGGCATCACCGACTCGAGGAGTTTGGGCAAACTCCGGGAGGTGGTGAAGAATAGGGAAGGCTGGCGTGCTGCAGTCCATGGAGTCGCAGAGTCGGACACGACTGAGCAACTGAACAACCACCGCCCTACGCTTAGTGCATCCACTCGGGGCGCTGATGTGCCCGGAGGCCCAGGGATCGGGGTCAGGTCCACCCACATCCAAGGCTTCTAGTCAGCGGTCCCTGTGGTCAGCGTAGGATCTTGGTCAGTGGGCCTGGAGAATGGAGGCCAGGCATTCTATCCATAGTAGTAGCATCTGATGTGGTCAGTGGTTGTTTGAAAGACACAGCCTCTGCCCCACGAGCCCGTTCAGAGGGAAAGATCCAGGAGGTGGATCTCAGCTCTGCAGCTTCCAGGCTGTGCGGCTTCTCCTTCTGGGCCTGGATTTCTTACCCAGAAGATGGGGATTGTCGTGGGACTTCCCTGGTAGTCCAGTGGTTAAGAATCTTCCTTCCAATGCAGGACACATGGGTTCGACCCTGATCAGGGAACTAAGAGCCCACATGCCTTGTAGCAACTAAACCTGCTTGCTGCAACTGCTGAGTCCTCGACACGCAGCTATTAATAGAAGCCCATACACGGCAACAAAGATCCAGCAAAGCCTAAATTTAAAAAAAAACAGAAAGAAAGAAAGAAAGCTGGCAACAGTCCTGTCTATAGGCATGGAGGCTCCAGGAACGCATGCTAACGTCTGTGACACGCCCAGCAGGGAAGCGAGCGGGGCTGTCTTCAGTGCCTGCCTCCAGGGGTGATGGGGGGACCGATGACTCAAGGTCCATGCGGCCCTGAGCACACACCTGCTGCACGGGCCTCACTCAGTAAATGTCTCCGTCCCGCCAGGGCCACCGCCGTCACCCCATGCAGTGTCCAGCTGAGCAAGGAGGCCCCACTGGTCCCCGAGGGTGGTCAAGGCCATGCTTATTACCCTCCCCCGGCAGGTCCTGGTCTTCATGCCTCTCTCCTGCTGTTGCCAGCCCCCAGATTTCGCTCAGAGGGAAGCACCATTCTCAGCTCCGTGGCTTTGGGGGGACTGACCCCCTCCCCGGCTCCAGGATAGGTGCTGAGGGGCTCAGAGCCTACGGCACATCTGCCCCCTGGGAAGAGTGGCAGGTTCAAGGGTAGATGTGAAATTTAACAGCCAGCGAGACTCGAGACTCGGGGAGAGATTTTTCTGGAGCTTCTGGCAAAGAGACCCCTCCACCCTGATCCTTAGGACTCCGGGGGTTGGCACGGCCCTTCTGCTGCTTCGCGGGGGGCACCCGGGGAGCTTCAGCCACGGAGTGGAGCCTGAGCGCAAGCTTGGTCAGGCAGGAGAGCAGGAGGGGGACCAGGCCTCCAGGAAAGCTGCTGGATCGAGCCAGCCCCTTTGTTCCAGGAGCCCAGGACTGTTCCTTACCGTTGGAGTTCGTCTGATGTGGCCTTCCCGGCATTTTCAGAGCTTAACTGCTCCATGCTCTGCATGTTTTCGACCTATTTCCAAAGAAGGTCCCATTCCCAGGTGCCAGGGGCTGGAATGTTCTCGTATCTTTTAGGGGACACAGCTCAACCCAACAGGTGTGTTTGAGCTCTTAGAGCTAGGGAGCACATTTGTGGAGCACCCCATGATCTCAGGGGTTCATGTCCACGGAGTAAAACGGAAGCTCAGTAAATCCTGGCTGAAGGGGTGGAGACATCCGCCACCAAGTCTTCAGTTACGTGGTTGTTTACTGGAGGGAGGGGTTCCCCGCTCCATCCCACTCTTTAGTCAGCAGAGACAGGATCACGTTCAGGTGTCACTACAACCCCGGTGACCCACAGCCCAGCCGATCTGATCACGGGGACCCCCAGGGACCGACCAGCCAGGGCCTGGACGTCAGGTGAGGAGTGCAGTCACCGTCAGGGCTGCAGGCAAAAAGCGACTGTCCTTCTTGGAACAGTGAAGTCCCCACTGAGCCCCTTAGTCCTGGTGGCGCGGAGAGGACCCTGTCGCCCTGGGGTCCTGGCCCGGCATCTGCACGCCGCTCACGTCCTGGGGGAACTGAATACAGCGCTCGCTTTTCTCTGCTTGATCAGACTCACTTGGGGACTCGTTTCCTGGGCTGCAGACCAGTTCCTCACTTCACTCACTAAGGACTGGAATAACTGTGGAGCTGGGACCACCGTGCCTGTTAACTTGCAGCTTTTGATCTCTCCAAACTACAGGGTGTCCCCGGGTAGGGTGGAAGAGACACTCTCCGGGGTGCTGAGCTCAAACGAAAGCTCCCAAAGTGAGCTGTGCCAAGGTCACCTCCTCCAGGAAGCCTTCCTGCCCTCCTTCCCACTCCCTCATTCCCCAGGCAGAGCTGAACACAGCACCCCCCCACACACACACTTCCAGGCTCCCCGCCCATGCTTCCGTGAGCCCTGCTCACAGGGTTGGGCGCAGGTGGTGGTCCGTTCCGTTCTCGCCTCTACGGCCACAGCCAGCGCGGGTCCCGTCCCATAAATCCGTCCGCCTCCACCCCAATCAGTTAGATGCAAGACTGGTCACACAGACAGGCTGTGAGTTATCAGGAAAATGAGGCCCTGTTCTGGCTAAGAGTAATCGTGCAGACCGCCCATTCCCCGCTGTGCTCAGTGAGGCCTGAGGTCGGCCACTTACTGCAGCCGTCGGGTTCGTCACTCAGCTCAACCAGGTGCCCTGCGCCTCCATCTGCAGGGGGTGGGGGGCCGGGGGGGACAGTGGCCCCACCTCGCAGGCTTTGTGGACGCTTCAGGGACCTGAGGAAGGTCAAGGCAGCCCTGGGCAGCCACACGGATAAGTTGAGACTTCTTATCCGTCCCCCAGATCCCTCCATTCTCTCCTCACCACTGGGTGGAGAAACACAACGGGCTGAAGGTGATATAACTAAGTGTGGCGGGCTACAATCCCACCTCTGTTGGATGTAAAACCCTTCGGCCATCATGGTGCCTGAGAGTGTAGCCCCAAAGGGTAAGTTCAGCTAGAAGGTAGATTAGTCTGCTTATTCCCGGTTATAATGTTCAAGAAAAACCAAATGGAGTAACTTCAACGTTTAAGTGGAATGGCGTTCTTCTCTTCCAAGTTAAGTCTGTCCAGGCAGCCAGACGGGGTGGATCTTATGGGCTGAATGATGCCCCTACCAACATTCATAGTGGAGAATGGATCCCCAGGACCTGAGAATGTGACTGCATCTGGAGATGGGAACTTTGAAGATGTCATCAAGGTAGACCCGGACCCAGCAGGGCTGCAGTCCTTAAGAACACAGGACGCCCACGTGAGCACATGAGGAGGAGGCGGCCGTCTGCACGCCCCAGAGAGAGGCCTCAGGACGGACCAGCCCTGCCAACACCTGGGTCTTGGATTCCAGCCTCGACTGGGAGACAGCAGATACCTGTTGTTTAAGGCTCCCAGTGTGGGGCATCTGCTGTGGCAGTCCTGGCTGACTGATAATGTGGCACAGAACATGCTGGGGGACTTCCGATGGGGGAAGGGTGAGCAGGCCTTGGGAAACCTGAGCCCCCCAGAGAGGGGGTGAACCATTGGTGAAACCCAAGGGTCAGGTGGACAGGAAGAGATAGGACGGGATGTGGCAGGTGAGCAAGGCATGGAAAGCCGACTGCAGAGGCATGGAATTTCCCACGCAAGAAAGACAGGGGCGGGGCGCCATTTCCTACTCCAGGGGAACCTTCCCAACCCGGGGATCAAACCCACGTCTCTTGCGTCTCCTGTATCGCCAGGCAGATTCTTTATACCATCGGCACCACCCGGGAAGCCGGGAGCCAGGGCATACATGAGGCTCCTGTAACTCGAAGTCGGCCAGGGGGCGCCTCGGGGGCTGGTTGGCACAGCTCCTCATGACAACATCAGGGGGTCCTCCTGGCTCAGCCCTGCCAGGCACAGGGGTGGCCCTATCAGGACCTGCCTGTCAAAATTCTGTTATCACATCCCCAAGGGACAACTTCCAAAAGAGAGCCCGTCTCCTCAAGAGTGAGGTGACCTTCCCCCAAAGCCCCCCAGCATCCTCCACCATCTCATCACCCAGAAGAGCAAGCTTTCTGGACCCCGTGGCTGGAGGCGGCATTGTGGGGTCAGAGTGCGAGCAATGGGGCGGGGACTGTTTGTGCAATCCAGGACATCTCTCCGGTGACCGAGGGTTCCCGGCCACGGGGTATCAGCTCTCGAGGAAAGAGCTGGGCAGCCACAGGGTGAGCACAGGGTCCAGGGGCCCTGAAGACAGCGACAAGGCAGCTAAGCCCCTTGGGATGGGGGAGAGGAATGGGCTGCTGCGGGTCTGCCTGACACGGGGCCACGGAGAGGCCGAGACGGGGCGGGAGGGCAAGGGGGCAGCGGGGATGCGTGCGAGGGGCTGGGGGCTGGCGGCAGCAAGACCGCCCTCCCACGGAAGCTGCCTCCACGTGGTTAATTAAAGCCAGACACAAACGCAAGAGGGGGCTGCCCCATGCGACCCTGGTTCCTCCCCGCCAAGTACCACGGAAGAAGGAACGAATTCACGAAAAGTCATATCAGAAAGGTCCCAGCCAGCCTTTGGCTTTAAAATATGCTGTTTATTTTTCTCTAATTATAAAAATAATACATTATCCAAGGAAACACAAAATTCCGCCCAGGAACACAACAGAGCCCTCCACCCCGCTGGACGGAGATGAGCTGGCGGTCTCTGTGACAACGGCGGGCTGAGGCCCGGCCCACCCAGAGCTAAGAAGGGGCTGCAGGCCAGGAGCACACGGCCAGACGCGCGGACAGCGACCCGGGCAGAGCCGCAGTGTGTCCACCAGCCTCGAGAAGACATGCCTCCCTCGGTGCCCAGCCAGCTGAATGTCCAGGCCCCGCAGGGACCCTCAGCAGCTGCCAGAGGAGCAGAGTGCACCCAAATGCTCTGGGAGGATTGTAAAAGCTAGAACGGACTCACAGCGACCCCAAGGTGTCTGTAGGCAGAGCGGCGACCTTCAGATCTTCCCCCGAGACCGTTCTTAACAGCAGGGTACCTCCCCGCACCCAGGGACGTGGAAGGGCACGTCCCTGCTTCTGGGGACAGGGCCGGCCTCTCCTCCTCTCCGCCGGATGCCCGCGTCCATGGAGGTGTCCCGGCTCTCCGGGGACAGGGCCGGCCTCTCCTCCTCTCCGCCGGATGCCCGCGTCCACGGAGGTGTCCCGGCTCCCCAGGGACGCGGCCGGCCTCTCCTCCTCTCAGCCGGATGCCCACGTCCAGGGCACAGGAGGCGATGAGCACAGCGCGGACTGCGGGCGGGGACCCGGGCCTGTGGGTGCGGGCGTGTGTCCCGGGCCGGGCACCAGGAGACTGGTGAGCGCCAGGGCCGGAGTCCCAGCCCTTGGACGGGGCGGTCTCTCAGGCCTCGGGTTCCTCTATAAACCATTCGTAACGCCCGCCTCGTGGGCTCCCGAAGGGGTGAAATAAAACACCAGGAGCAGGTCACAAAGCGCTGGCGCATCTCGAGGCTCAGTACACGCCACAGTACCCGTCACTCCTGCCGGGCCAACCCTGTCTCCTCGTTTTTAAAAAACGGCCCCTCTGAGCACTGACCAAGCCCGGGGAGTAACAGGGGTGTCTCTTCCATCCAGAGCCAGGTCTGCATCCAGCCAGGCCTGCCAGGTGGCGGGGACCCATGAGCTGGCGGCCTGGACCCTGGAGCGGAGACGAGCAGCCTTCGAGGGCTCTGCCAGGGCCGCGCCCAGACTGCGGGGCAGACAGGACCCAACCAGGGATGGGCTTGTGTGGAGGGGCCCCTGGAGGGTGGGTGACGGAGGCCACACAGGGGGACCTTGGGGAACGGGGCCCTTTCACCGGCCAGACTGGAACCGACCCTGCAGAACGATGAATCCTCCTCACTGAATGCCTTTAATCACATTTTTCAACACTCAACACACGAACATCTGCTCCTTGATGTCCTGTCTTTGTTCATCTGTCGTCCTCAGAATGAAAGTCCAGAACCTTCCGTGCTGACTTTAAAGTCGGGCTGAACGTTCAGTAATGAACAAAACTGGAAACGCAAGAGGAAAAAGGTGGCTTTTTAGATGAGTGCAGACTCCTCTCTCTAGGCCACCACCCTCCACGGGGTCCTCGCGCCTGCTCCCCAGATGGACCCGGTTTCCTCACATCGAGGTACACGAGGACTTGCTCTATGGACCAAAGACACGGCACGGGTGGCCCCAAAACTGTTAGCAAAGGGGGCCCCCAGGGCACCTAGCCACGTCTAAGACAGGCACCCCGATCAACCAGAAACACATGGGACACAAACCTGCTTAAACTTCCCTCTAATTCTGTCTAAGTCTTCGTGAAGTCTATCGTAAGTAGGGTCATCGTAAGGGAACTTCTGAATCATCCCAATCAATGCCTCTAAGACCTTCATCTTTTTGCTGTAAGACACAGAAAGAAAGACCTTCAGTCCCCGGCACGGCAGGCTCGGCCTATGCAGCCAGGCGCCAGGAGCGCTCCTTAAGGCAGTGGTGCTGAGCACGCCGGGGTTCGGAAGCTGGCGGCTAACTCAGTCGTCACTGAACAACCTTCTCTCGCCTGGCAACGGGCGCCCGCCCACCCCTGCACCCGACATCAAGTGAGAACCGCCCTCACCGGGCCAGCTGCGGCCTGGACCAGGGGCCGAAGCAACGAGCACCGAGACCACCGGTCCCCAGGCCTGACCCCGGAGCACAGGACCAGAAGGAAAGAGCGCGGGGCATGGCCACACCTGTTCCCATCTGGGGGGTTTCTCGGATCTGGAACCTTCACACTCAGGGCCTCAGGGAGGTTAACAGCAGGTGAACACCAAGCCTGCTCCGTCCACAGTGTCTGCTATCTGAGTTCAGCCCTCTTCCCCAGAAAGACAAGGGGCTCAGCCTTGAGCAGGATTGCCCTAAGGAACTCAGGGACTTCACAGCTCTGGGCCTTGGCATCCTCATCTGTAAAATGGGGCCCTGACGGCCACCTCCCAGGCTCAGGAGGATCAGTAATCCAGAGAAAGCCCAGGACCTGTCGCAGAACAGCGCTGAGTAACGGTCAGTCTCCACCACACCCTGGAGGCCGGGGCTCCCACTGGGGAGGGCAGGCGCCCTTCTGGGTCACGGGCAAGCGACCCTGCCCACCTCCGATCCCCGGGCGTCAGGAGCATACTAGTATCTGTTCCCAGGGAATCGCGAAGGACTCTTCCTTGGGATGAAGCGACAGCCCTTCAAAGCGACCAGGACCGCTCACGTTTGCTGCTCTTAAACCAGTTTACAGAATCACGACAGCTGCCTCTCGGGGAAAACACAACCACGTAGCATCACGGCAAGCGAAGGAAAGCGCCGAGGCACTCAGTCGCCAGTAGACGGAAAGCAGGTGCCCTCACGTGGGGACGGCTGTGCGTGCCCACACGTGGGGACCACCGCCCACTCTCAAGTCCGCGAGCAGCCCCGTCCGATGGCCAGTTACCGCAGCTGCGCCAGACGCACTCAGCCCGGGGCACGGTCAAGGCTGGTGCGCGCCCCGGGGGTGTGGCCCACTCAGGGCTCCAGTAAGGAAAACGGGGCTCCACCGGCCCGCGGGAGGGCAGGGGCATCTCGGGGAGGGTCAGAGAGCCAGGGTCACCCGCTGGATACCCCATCCTGCAGGCTGAGACAGGCTCCCACCACCTTCTCCGGGGTGAAGAGTCCCCGGCTTCACCGAGTGAGGACACCCAGGGCAGGCGTTTCTCTTTTAACATCATTACTTGGAACATAAAGCAGCGGAAGGACCTCTGTCCGCCTTCTATTGTTTTTTTTTAAAACTGTAGAGACTCAGAAAATCCAAAAATCACTCCTCTAAGATAAACGTGTTTAGGCTCTGCTGGTGGGGCGGGGGCAGTGGGGCTCCCACCAGTCCTGACACAACCCTCTTCTGATGGAGCCTGGGGGCACGGCTCTAGGACAGGGGGACCCCTGCCCCGGGTGTGAGTTGGCAACCCCCAGATACAGGAACCTTCACGCCCTCCGTGAGCCGCAGACACCAGCGCAGGGAGGGGGGCGCTACTGGGGAATTCCATTCCAGGCGCGTCCCGCCCACCTTCAGGACCGGGAGTGCAGAGGCACCTTCAGCCCTGACCGCCCCCAGGGCTTCCACCCACCGTCCCAACCAGATCACTGGCTACTCCGCCGGCCCGCTGGGTCTTTAGAGGAAAACCCCCTCGAGGTGGCCCTGCGTGACGGACGAGTCTGGTCAGCTCCCACTGGCTCAGTGATGGGACAGCTCAGACAGCAGTGACCCCAGGATCACCCAGACTCTGTCTCAAGCATCCCTGCTCCGACACGTGAATATGGCAGTGGCACAAGTTCTAGAAATTCAAAACATTCCAAATGACAAGTCACATGGACGGGGGAATGCCAGCTTCTGCGCTCTGTCACTCACGCTCCTGGAGCCTCTCCCCGGCCAGGCAAAGCCACCGGGCATCCGAATGACGCAGAGCAGCCACCGAAGCCCCACGTCCACTCCCCTGAGCAGCGGGACAGCCTTGCACGGAAGGGTGAAGAGTGAAGACCGCAGCGGGGGACACGGTCCCGGGGGTTCGGGAAGAGGCACCCCGTAAGAAAATGTTCAGAAGGCTACAAACGCTACAGAGGACAGCTAACGGCTCCTTAGTGCTTCCAGGCTGATACGGCAAAACACATGGACCGGGTCATCTCGTTAGACCTTCTGGCTACATTAAAAGTCCCGGTGACGACGGAGTCACCATTTCTCAGCCTGGATCACACCCAGACTACTGTGCTCTGTTTATCAGAAGCTCAAAGGAAACGAGACAATGAAGTCGTTTCCAACCCGCCTTGACTGGCAGGGCCACTGAACGTCACCAAGTGCTTGAAGGCCTCCAGGGAAAAGGCGGGGGAAGATCAGAGGACTCTTGGGAAAACAGTAGGTGTTCATCCAACACCCAAAACAGGCCCAGCACCTTCTAGGTACTATTTCCTGTAAACCTCGTAACAATCTCGTGAGGTTACTTCAGCCCGATTATCTTCTCCGTGTTACAGACGAGGAGACGGGGACTCTAACCACCCGCGATCAGGGTGCACCACGGAGCCGCAAGTCCGGCCCCGACGCTGAAGAAGGAAGCAGGCTCAGCTCTACCTGTCTCTCTCAGTGGCACAACCGTGCAGGAGGCCTCTCCAAGCCAACGCGAAGCCTCGGTAGCACCCGATCTGTGAATTGACGAGACATTGAAGAGTGTGATGAATAACCGAGCGCTGTATTTGATCTAATTATCAGGCTCTCAAAACTAAGGTGGCGGAGGGCAGGAGGGGGCACAGGGGCGCTGCTTCTCATACTGTCCTGGAGCAGGAACTGGAAGTCAGAGGTCAAGTCATCAGCGGGACAGACGGCCTCCAAGGTGGCCTGCTGGGCCCCACCTCCCCGCTCCGCTGGTACTCATGCCTGCGTGGTCTCCCGACTGTATCGGGTGGCCGTGATGAGCAGAACGCAGAGGAGGAGGCAGCATGTGACCTCTGGATTTAGGTGTTAACAGGCAACGTCAGCTCTGCCCTGCCCACCTGGGCCACCCACACAGGGTCAGGAGGATACTCGGGCGGCCCTATGCAGACGGCCACGTGCTGAAGACAGCCGAGGGAGCGGGCCGTCTGAGAAGCACCTCTTCTGGCCCCAGGCAAGCCTTCGAGTGGCTGGCAGCCCTGGCTGACTCTTAGCTCCAGCATCAAGGGGCCCTGAGCCAGAACCAGCTGGCTCGGCTGCTCCTGGACCACGGACCCCAGGACCTCTGTTGGATGAGCAACACTGGTTGTCTTAAGGCCACGTGGCTTGTGCTGATTTGTTTTGAAGCCGCAGATGCCTAACACAGTTCCGATGGCCTCAGACTTCGCTGTTTACGGCCAGTTACTTGTAAGTGAGGGCCTATCCAGGACAAAAGGCAGGAGAAAAGGAAAATCAGGATTTTACGGAATTCCAACGTAAATACCAATGGCACACTGTCACACAACACGGGGCGCTCTCTGCAGGACTGACACCCACCGAGGTGACGAGCGGCTGGTTTTTCCTCCAGCCCACCCGACTGCGTCATCATCACACAGCCACATGCTCTGCAGGCTCTGTCCTAGGAATATGAACCCATCAATGTTCTATCTAGCCTACTGCCATTTTAAGAGGCCTGAAACTGTGGCTTGATCATACCGACCATCAAGGTAAACTGTCAACAGTAAAAGAACAGGACTCCTTGCTAAGTGGCGGGGGGTGTGGGGCGGGGGTCCCACTCACTTCAGATCCGACTTTAGCTCCATGGAGCGTGCCATGCTGTCTCCCTTCGATCATACCCAGGCTGCTTCCTTCTTCATAGCCTTCCCGGTACCCTTCCCTGTGAAACCTGTGACGGAGAAGCAGCAAGGCTGAGTAAATACACAGGAGAAAGAGGATTCTTCCTGGAAAAACTCTTCTCCTCCACACGACCCAGACCTAGACCCAGACCGCAAGACAAGACCTAGTATCACCGGAAAACAAGAGAGCCTGAGCCATAAAACCTAGGTCCGGTGTCAGCTCCCTCCTGAAGCCTCTGCTTCTGAAGCTGCTGTACGTCTTGAAGCCAAATTCAGCTCTTCTACAATGAGGAAGCTGGGCTGAATCAGGGATTCCCAAACTGGGCAGAATACTGGAAACACACAGGAAAATCCCAAAGATACAAATGCAGGAGCCTCGCCCCTCATATTCAGTAAAGCTCAGGAATCTGCTTTTTGAAATCTCCCCAGTGACTTAGTCAGCAACCTCAGTTCCGTAAGTCTGTAAGCTAGACTGTTTGGGCAAGTGCTTCAAAACAGACAGACAAGGGAAACTGTTGTCTGCACCAGGCTTTCCATCACACCTCAGGAGCCAAGCAGGGAGAAGTGCCATCAGGGCACTGCAAAGCGTACCATGACTGCAGAGACTGCGGGAGAATAAAGGCTCTGACTTACAGGGGCCGGCAGTGGAACTGTCACCAGCACAACCCACGGGCCACCAAAGTGAAAGGGGCAGGCTGGAGCCCCCGGTGAGGCCAAGTGTGTCACTCCCACTTATCCTGGCTCCCGCCCTGGGAGTGACCTTGCCTCCCCATCTCAAAGACGGGATCTAGTTCACAAGTAGGGATAAAATAGATAACGGGGGGTACAAGGTTTAGTTCAGCATGCAGCTCACAGCAAGTTCCAAATGAACTGTCAGCGACTGATCGCTTACTGCTCCCTCTTTCTCACGGTCGTCTATCGATGTCTCAAGCAGGCCGGGCACTGGAAGACAGCCATCAAAGCAGCCAAGAGCCCCGCTCCTTGTCATAGCCCCTAGGCGCTGCCCAGGGGCTCAGGAAGGAAAAGGATGACGCCTGACACCTTAATGAGCCTGTCCGTGAATGCGGCCGTCTGTCCCACCATTGAGGAACAAGAAAGAGGTGGGCAGCGCCTAGATGGCAGAGGTCCGCCCCACCCGAGGACAGGGCGTCCCTGGAGGGAGGCAGTCAGCAGGCCGAGCAGATGCATGGGGGCAGCCCCGGAGGAGGGAGGCGGGTCCGGAGGAGCAGCTGGGTGCCTGGCGCTCGCCCGAGAAGCCGACGAGTAAAGTAACAGCATCCTGGGCCATCCCGCGCCGGCCGCCTCTGCGGCCCCAATGCGCTCCCCCAGGGCCGCACCCCAAGGCTGACAGCCAACACGCCAGGGTGGGGGGCCCCGACCCACCCACCTCTCATCTGCCATCACGACAGCGTCTAACATGTCCTGCTCCCCGGCCATGGCGGCCGCCGACCAGCCCCCGCCCGTCGAGCTCCGCCGCCCCGCGATGGAGCCGCGGACACGCGAGGCCACAGCGTGGCGCGGAAACCCCGGCCACTCGCGACGCCGAGTTCACTTCCGGGGACGGCTGCGCGGGGCAGGCCGGGTAACGACGGCACGCCGAAGGGCTCAGCACGCGCCGGCGCGGGCCCAGGGCGCGTGCGCGGCGGCGGCGGCGGCGGCGGCACTGGGTGGGGCTAGGCCGGGACGCGGCCCCGCCCCGAGGCCCCTTGCCCCGCCTCCCGGCTCGGGCCGCGAACTGGTCAATCGGTCCCCGCCTGGAGCATCCACCTGTCTACGCCGGGCTTACCCGTGATCTCACTTTCCCAAAACCAGGCAGAGGCCACCGAACTGCCAACAGCGGCTCAGAAAGGACCAGGGAAAGAAACTTGGAAAATTTATCAAAGAACCAAACCCGTCCCGGAACTCTGGCTCACAGGCTCTGGGCCCGTGGGGTTTGGAGGGAAAAAGTTCCAATAAAGGCAATTCGTGGAATGGAGACAGTACCCAGAGAAAAGTGGCCCGGTCCCCTGCCGACCCCGATCCACAGTCAAGGGCCACCCTCCAGGACCAAGTCAGACTTGAGACCCCCGCCTAAAAGGCCACTGAATCCACGATAACGGTATTCCAGGGCCTTTGGGCTTTTGTTTGTTCGAGAAACAACGCAGCGCTGACCAGACCCCCGGGGAATCTGAAACAGCAGCAGGTGAAAGGAACAGCCTAGGTCCTCTTAACACTCAATGAATAACTGTTGGCATCGGTTTTAAAAACTTTAGAGTTCTTTGAAAACTAGAAATAAAAGTGTTTGTGTTTTTATTCTTGCGGTTGTTTTTAAAGCAAAAGCAGAAAGAAAATGAAAGTGTTGGTCGCTCAGTCGTGTTTGATTCTTTGCCACCCCATGGACCATAGACTGCCAGGCTCCTCTGTCTATGGAATTCTCTAGGCAAGAATATTGGGAGTAGGTTGGTATTCCCTTCTCCAGGGAAATCATCCCAATCCAGGGATCGAACCTAGGTCTCCTGCATTGCAGGCAGTTTCTTGACCATCTGAGCCACCAGGGAAACCCCAGTAAAAGTAGTGAGTGAAAGTGGCTCAGTCATGTCCGACTGTTTGCAACCCCATGGACTATGAGTTCTCCAGGCCAGAATACTGGATTGGGTAGCCGTTCCTTTTCCAGGGGATCTTCCCAACCCAGGAATCGAACCCAGGTCTCCCACATTGCAAGCGGATTCTTTACAAGCTGAGCTACAAGTAAAAGTAGAGCTATTCATAATTCAGGCAGAGAGTCAAGAATCAGCACAAAATGATTTGTGATTAACAACCCCCAGAGCCCTCTCTCCAGCTGAAGGCACCCCCCTTTAAAAAAAAAAAATAGCTTATAGTGTTAGTCCTCCCATTTGTCATTTCCATGGCAGGTACTTCCTGGACACAATTTTTTAAAGGTATGTCAAACTATCAGCCACAGTGGAACATAGATATAAATTACCAAAAGCTTTACCATTAAAATCAGGAGTAAAACAAGAATGCTTTGAACATATCTAGTAGACCTAATCAGTGCAATAAAATGGAGCAATGAAATGAAGTCTTAACTATCTTTGGGGAAAAAAGACAACAAAGTGTCATTATATGTAGGTATGGCGGTCCATCTAGAAATTCCAAAATAAGCATATAAGACCCTCTCAGAATTCATAATACAGTTCAGTAAGTAGCTATGCAGTTGAATCGCCAAAAAAAAATCACTTGCTTTTTGTTATTCTAACAATAATTAGTCGTGGTCTGAGCAGGGATATTCAGGAAATCCACTTTATCATGGTCACAATAAGTTTCTTAGAAATAAGATCTGAGCAGAACCTATGCAAGGATAACTACCCCGCCACCCAAGACAGGAAGAAATGCAACCCCAGTTTCCACATGATCTGGGGGAAGTGTGTCAAACTCTAAATTCTATCTGGGAACTTCCCTGGTGGTCCAGTGGTTAAGAATCCACCTTCCAATGCAGAGGATGCAGGTTCAATCCCTGGTCAGGGAACTAAGATCCCATATGGCATGGAGCAACTAAACCCTTGAGCCACAACAAAGACCCAGTGCAGCCAAAGCAATAAAAAATTAAAATAATAAATAAATAAATTTCATCTGGATGAATAAGTTGATAAGAATAACTAAGATGCTTTTGAAAGAGAGAATGATATTGGGGACTTGCTGTACCCGATGTGAAAAAAGAAAGTCTCCATAAAAATATGGCTTCCCAGGTGGCTCAGTGGTAAAGAACCCACCTGCCAATGCAGGAGACATGGGTTCTGTCCCTGAGCCAGGAGGGTCCCCTGGAGAAGGAAACGGCAACCCACTTCAGGATCCTTGCCTGGGAAATCAGTCCCATGGACAGAGGGGCCTGGAGGGCTGCAGTCCATAGGGTTGCACAGAGTCAGGCACAGCTTAGTGACTCAGCAACAGTATCCATAAAAATATTGTAGCATGTTTGTTCAAGAATAGACAGGTGAATGAAATAGGGGTGGAATGGCCTGGAAGGGGACTCAGGAAACAGAAAACCTTCCCACAGGATGAAAAGCACCACGAATTAATGGGGGAAAGGGATATTCATCAATCACTAAAATGGGAAAACTTGTTGTCTGGGAAAAGTCAAGTTCCATTTATATCTCATGTACTCAGTCATTCAGCCCTGTCTGACTCTTTGTGACTCCATAGACTGTAGCCCGCTAGGCTCCTCTGTCCATGAATTTCCCAAGCAAAGCTATTGGAATGGGTTGCCATTTCCTTCTCCAGAGAATCTTCCCAACCCAGGGATCAAACTGGTATCTCTTGTGCCTCCTGCGTCTTCTGTGTTGGCAGGTGGCTTCTTTACCACTATGTCATCTGGAAAGCCTTTATATCTCATACCATTCATCAAAATAGTTCTAAATGAATTAAAGACTTTTTTTTTAAAGAAAAAAGCAAGACATTTAAAAATTTAGGTGGAACATTCAGATAAGTATGGAGACTCGTTTTCAACACTTGAAAAGCCACGGGGGAAATCACAAAGGGAAAATCAATGCAAATTTATGCAAGTCCAAGCGTGGTAATAGGACTTCCCAGGTGGCTCAGAGGTGAGGAATCTACCTGCCCACGCAGAAGGCGCAGGAGACATGGGTTTGATCACTGGGTGGGGAAGATCCCCTGGAGAAGGGCATGGCAAGCATTCTAGTATTCTTGTCTGGAGAATCCCAGGGACAGAGGAGCCCGGTGGGCTACAGTCCACGGGGTCGTAAAGAATTGGACACGACTGAAACAACTGAACACACACGCATGTGCAAACGTGGTAATGAACAAAATTAAAAACCAAAGATAATCTGGGAATGTATTGGTCATAAATATTATAACTAAAGGAATAATGTTTCTGGTTTATGAGGAATCTCTTAAAATGGATAAGAAATTAATGCATCTTAACAAGGAAAAGCATGGCCCAAGGACTTGAATATACAATTCACAGAAAAAAAAAAAAATACAGTTTGCTGGCAAACAAAAGTATAGCAAAGACAGACTTACTAGTAGTTAAAAAAAAAAATGTGGATCAAAAGAACAAGCCTCATTTTTTACCTTTTCAAAATGGAAAAAAAAAATCACCATTTTTAGAAGGAAAATACTGTCAGTGCCCACAGATGCCTAAGCTAAAGCTACCTTTTGGTCTAGCAGTTCAAAAAGATAAGAAGGACATTTTAAATGTTTTTTACCCTTCTACCTAGGAATTTCCTTTCTAGGACTTCAGCTCAAGGAAATAAACGGAGAAAAGTGAAAATTTTCTGTACAATGATGTCCAATGAAGTATTATAGCATGAGCTACAAAAGCCGGAAGTGATGACAAAGTGAGGATGATGGTACATATATGGTAGGATATTCGCAGTGAAGACTTAAGCGCCCACCAAAAATAATATATCAAATAAGAGTAATGTCACAGAGAAGGCTCCTGATGTTTAAAGAAAAAGAGGAAAAAAATCTAGTACACCTAAAACATGATATGGCAAATCAATGATACTTAAATAAAAAATACAAAATAAAAAAAAAAATAGAAACAAAGGGTAAAAAATAAAGAAAAAACTTTACATATACTCTGATTCCAATGACATTAAATAATTATGCTTTTAAAAAACTAAAGTAAGAACACCCAAATGTTAACAGTGATTATATCTAGATTTTGGAATTACAGTAATTTTAAATTTCCTCTTTTATATTTTTTTCTGAATATTCCATGTTCATACAGTGAACATGAGTTACTTAAATAAAAAGGCCAAGAAAAATATATTTGTGAAGATGAAGTGAAGTAGACTATGTATTATTTTGTTATCTTCTCTTTGTTAGCTTTTTTGTCCATTTTTCATAAACAAATGAAATCACAAAACGTTTGGGATATAAGAAAAAGGGCAAAACACGCAAGCAAACAAATCCACTATGGTCACCAATTCATTTTTGCTAATTTTGTCGCATTTTCCCCTTTGAATTTCCACAGAAAAATAATCTTCATATATGTACAACTTTACATCCACCCCCACCAAACACTTCATGTTGTATTGCAAACATGTCCCAAGTAAAGGAACTGTTCTCTTATTATTACATACATAAAATACACGTCATGAGCATAAACCGTTATCTGCTGAAAGAAAGTAAAAGCTCTGTTTTTTGGCAGAGGGAAACTGATATGTGATGAGAAAAAAAAGAGACCAATTGTACTGTATTGGGAAGATCCCCTGGAGGAGGAAATGGCAACCCACTCCAGTATGCTTGCCTGGAAACGTCCATGGACAGAGGAGCCTGGTGGGCTACAGTCCATGGAGCCACAAAGAGTCGGACACGACTGAGCACTCACACAGCCATACGGCAAAACTCATGGGTGTAAAGACTTGTACAGAGGAGCACGAATTAATTTCAAGCTTTAAAGACGTGTGCAAAAGCTTTGAAAGATTGTATGTGTTACAAAAGTCAACATTACTGACTCAAATTGTTAGTCGGAAAATTAAAGCTTTACAGGGATTCCCCCCAACCACTGCATTTATTTCTCTGGTTGTGTTCCTAAAATATTGTTTTGAACACAGATTGTCTTAACATTGAAATCCAAGAGTTTGATTACATTATTTTGGCTTTTTAATATTATTTTCACAAATTGCCTCCTTTTCTAACAAGGACCAGACTTTAAAGCTAGGGCCTTAAATGTAGAAAAAGGCTAAGTTTTAAGTTCAAATATAATTTATTGCAAAAATTTTAGCTAAATTTCAAATTTGGTGTCTGAGTTAGCAACTGAACCCATAAAAAGCAAGCAGGAAAAATCGGAATTGATCTCTCTCCTTGTTAAATTAGTTTCTGAGAAAACGCTGTGATGATTGCTTGTATTTATCTCAGGAACTGAAATTTCTCCATCTAATTGAATGGAAATAAAAATGGTTTGGGGAATTCCCTGGTGGGCCAGTGGTTAATGCAGGGGACATGGGTTCGATCCCTGGTTGAGGAACTAAGATCCCACATGCCACGGGGCAACTAAACCCAAGCTCCATGACACTGAGCCCGTGGTCTGCAACAGGAGAAGCCACCAGTGAGAAGCCTGTGCACCCCGACTAGAGAAAGCCCGTGTGCAGCAGCGAAGACCCAACACGGCCAAAAATAACGAATTTAATTTTAAAAACAAGGGATGGTTTAAATGGGCACAGTGAAAACTATCTAAAAAGGTTTTCAAGGGTATAGAGCTTTCTAAGCTTCCATTCTTAGTTTCCTCTGAAAGCTGCCTTAGCTGCACTTATTCCAATGATTTCAAAACATTAATATTAAATAATTTATAACAAAAATATAAAGGAGCTGGTATAATCAACTCCCAGTGAAATGAAAGTCACTCAGTTGTGTCCAACTCTGTGATCCCATGCACTATACAGTCCAAGGAACTCTCCAGGCCAAAATACTGGAGTGGGTAGTCTTTCCTTTCTCCAGCGGATCTTCCCAACCTAGGGATCGAACCCAGGTCTCCCACATTGCAGGCGGATTCTTTCCCAGCCGAGCCACAAGAGAAGCCAGGGATCTACCATATTAACAAATAAAACACAATCTTAAAAATAGAAATGTTTTGCATTTTCTTCTCTTAAAGAGAACCAAGTGGATATAACTGAAATGAAAAACTTCATCAAAGTTGATTGGAAAGTGTTGTCTTATTGGAAATGATTTTTTTTTTAATTTTTATATTCACAGTGAAATAGTAGGCAACCTCCAAAATGAACCAAACCAAACCTGATCTGAGCTCTATAATGGCTGAACTGGAAACATGACCATTTTATTAGAATGAAAAAAAAACAAACCAAGTTAAAAACAAAATGTGTCATTTGCTCCCGTGGTGGTTGGAGAAGGAACCTGCAAGTATACTGACTGTTTTTAATATATGTTCAAAACTAATTTGCAGAGTTGGGGTCCCTTTCCTAGTGTAGATTAATCCTATCCAAGTCCTTGATTTACAGAACTTCCTCTCTGGGGGATAGGATTGATGAGATTGTGAATAATACTTATTTTCTATGTTTTTATGAGTTTGATCTTTTTTTTTAATCACAAGGTAGCATAGCCTTTCATAAGCAGGGAAAAAAATGGATTTCAATGTCTTAAACAGAAGTCATTAGATGACAACTCTCTTCCAGGAAACAGATCTCCGTCTTGTACTACGGGCATCACGAAGTGAAAGTGTCAGTCGCTCAGCTGTCTGACTTTTTGCGACTCCACAGACTGTATCCTCCATCCACGGAATTCTCCAGGCAAGAAAACTGGAGGGGGTAGCATTCTTCTTCTCCAGGGGCTCTTTCCAACCCAGGGATCGAACCTGGATCTCCTGCATTGCAGGCAGTTTCTTTACCAACTGAGCCACCCATAAGGGAAAGCGCAACTGGAAAAAGAGGTATTCTCCAGGCTTTCATCCAAGTGTGACCCGCTGGGGCAGGGGGCCGAGAATCCAAGGGTTGAGTCCCTTCCAGCCTCTCTGGCGGAGTCTCTTCTGCTCCTTGTCTTCCAGAGGCGCTCTGGAGCCTGCCTGCAAGGGCCATTTTCCTCCTGCCTCCACAGGAATCCCCCGCAGCCACAAAGCAGGAGACCTGGGTTGTGGTGGGAGCCTGAGTTGTGACCAGTGACCACCAGTAGGGGTCCCCTGAGCGCCTTAAATCATGGGTCCCCAGCCTGCGACCTGTGAGGAAGGGGGTGCACAGCAGGAGGTGAGCGGTGGCAAGTGACCATCGGAGATTCACCTGCAGCTCCCCATTGGTCCCCATCGCGAGCATTACCTCCCGAACCCCCCCCCCAACCTGGTGGAAAAATCGTCTTCCAAGTACCCAGTCCCTGGTGCCAAAAAGATTGGGGATTGCTGCTCTAGAGAAGGGCCCTGGCCAGCAGGGGTCAGTCTCTGCCCCCGAGGCAGCAGAAACCCCTGCGTGGTCGAACCGCCCACGCCAGCGCCGGGCAGGACAAGCTCTGAGATGCGGCCCAGACTGTGCGCGCCCAGCCCCCCAGCTCCTGGTCGTTCATCTCTCTGCCTCTACTCTGGGATCCACAGAGGCAGAGCCTTCGATTCCAAGCGCTGGAAGGAGAAGCCGGGTTGACCGCCACTTCCTTTCTTGAAAGGAGAGTCCCAGCAGGCAGGGCCGGACTCCTTGCTTCCTCAGACCCAGGCGGGTCCCTGAGGGTCACGCGCTGATGGAGGAGCAGAGAGGTCTTGGGGAGAGTGGCACAAAGCCGTGGCAACAAGCCCTCCGCTTTGAGGAGGGCTCACCTCGTGTTAGGCTGAGCTAGGCTGGGCTGCAGGGGTAGAGAAACGCTGCTGTCTCAGGGGCTTAATCGGGGAAGGGCTATTTCCCACTTTCACAGAATCCGTTACGGCTGGGCGATGGTTACTCCAAGCCCAGGGGTTTCCCAGATCGTGCAGTGGTAAAGAACCCGCTGGCCAGTGCAGGAGATAGGAGATGCGAGTTCAATCCCCGGGTCAGAAGACCCTGCTTGGAGCAGGAAATGGCAACCTACCCCAGTATTCTTGCCTGGGAAATCCCACGGACAGAGGAGCCTGGTGGGATGCAGTACATGGGGTCGCAGAGTCAGGCGCGACTGAGCCCAGCAGAGCACGAAGGTGGCAAAGATGAGACGAACATTCTTGAGTGTTAGTATTAATAGATACCAAAACCGCAGAGCTCGTTTCGTGCAGGATCTAGCACCAGGTAGATGCCCAGTAGACAGTTGTTGAATGTAAGCAAGAGGCTGTTGAACCAATAAGTGAGGGGACCCAGGTGGCTGAGAAGCAAACCCTCAGCCCCTCGGAAGGAGGAGGGGCCAGAGGCCACCATGGCTGTGTTTGCCCACAGAGCCTTCCCGAAATAGAAGGTGATCAGAGAAAGGGTCAGAGCTCAGAGATCTTCCACCAGGAGGGGAGGCAGCCCTCTAGGAATGTACTACACATGGAGAGGCAGAGCCTCGGACCAGGCAGTGACCGGTCCAGCCAGGCATGGTGTTCCAGAGAGGGAAGGGGCCTGCTGAGGTCAGATGATGGGCAAAGGCACAACACAGCCGTCCTGCAGGGCACACGTGACTCATGACCCCAGAGTGGGGGCCCTCCAGCATCTCCATGTGGCTGACACCCCTTCCTTTCCTCAGAGGGGCCTCAACTCTGGGCCTCCAGTGTCTTCCTCCCAGCTCTGTGGCCCCTCTGGCCTGGGACCCCTCTATGGGTTTCCTGGGGCCGCAGCCCTTCCACCTCCAGGCAGCCCCCGCCCCTTTCCCCTTCTTCCCCAGCTGGAGGGTGGCATCCGGAAGGCCCCCAGTCAGGCCCAGAGTTGAGTCTCTGGCAATAATGGTGGGGTGGGGTTGGTGGGGGACGGTCCTCAACAGCCTGCCCTTCCCTCCTCTGCTCTCCAGCAGGAAACCAGCTTTGGCGGTATCTGAATGGAGTCTCACCCACTGGGCGTTAGTAGAATTCCCCTGCCCATGCCTCAGCGTGCCCATCTGTAAAATGGGAGGGATATTGACACCCACCTCAGAGGGCTGATAAAAGGGTGAGTACCTGGCATGTGGGAAATAGGATGAATTCATAAATATTATAAATACACTTTTAATGTCAGGTTGCAGAAGGGATGAAGCTTTCCTCTCCTTTCACACTCTTCCGGAGTCCATGATTGGAGACTCTCCCACCTCCCTGGGTTGTCTGCGAAAGAGTATGGGTGGGCTGCCACTGATCAACCCCAGGATGAGATCTGAGCTCGAGCCTGGAGAGGATGGTGCGGGAGCTGGCAACGCGAGCCTCGGGATCCAGAGTCGCCACCTGGGGGCACCATTGCGCTTCGGATGGGCTCCCGCCTCACCCGAGCTGCCGCAGCCCTGGACCAGGACTCCCGTACCCCCCAGTCGTTGCCGGCCTTCGGCCTACGAGTGCTGGAACATTCTACCCCCAGCTTCCACCTCTCCAGCCCGGAACCATAACCACGATAAGGAGCCACTGTGTGTCAGACCCTCTTCTCAGGTTATCACTGTCATCTTGAAAGCAGACGTGGAGACGGAGTTTATCAGCATTACTCACAGAGGCTCCGGACAGCTACCGGGCTTTGAAGAGGCAAATGTCCAAGCCAGGATGGGGCGGGGGGGGGGGGGCAGCCACCTCTGTTGCAACTCGACTCAGCCCCATGACTACCCGGCCCCCACTTGGAACTGATCACGGAACCCTGGTCCACTGCCCCTGTTGGCTCAGGGCCCTCAGATCACACATGGGGACAAGGAAACATGGGCCAGGGAACAGGTCACCTGGTTCTGATGGGAGAAGTCTGGTTACGCAGCCCCGCCTTCCAAATCCCCCAGGGGTATCCTGGAGCCTGGTCCAGCCAGGTAGCTTGAATCTGAGTCCCACTTCAATCCAACGTCTCAGACTCCTCATTGCAGGCTGGCGCTGGGGTCCAGGCTTCAGCCTCAGTCACTCCACCTGGGGCCCCAGGCCCAGGATGGAAGAGCTGAGAAGGAAGGAGGTGACCCCCATGCTCGCCAGCCTGCCGCAGGCCCCGCCAGCCTTTGCCAATGGGGACGGCAGGGCCCCAGGCCGGGCTGGCGTGGGCGGTGGGCGAAGCTCTGGATGAGGCACCGTTGCCTCCTGTCCTCAGTCTCCCCAAAGTAAATGAGGTTGGAGCTTCTGAGAAGTCTGCCTCTGCGCCCAAGCGCGTGTGAACATCACCCCTGGATACACTGAGGATGCAGTCTGACAGCCTCTGGCAATGTTTTAAATGTGCATGCACTTTCCAACACAGGGGCTCCCCTGGAGGCTCAGATGGTAAAGAGTCTGCCTGCAATGCAGGAGACCTGGGTTTGATCCCTGGGTCGGGAAGATCCCCTGGAGAAGGAAAAGGCTACCCACTCCAGTAATCTTGCCTGGAGAATCCCACGGACAGAGGAGCCTGCCGGGCTACAGTCCATGGGTCCCAAAAAGTCGGACAAAACTGAGTGACTAACAGTTTCCAACACAATTTTACGAATGTCTGTCCATCTGTCATGGGTTGGATGGCCCCCTAAAGATATGATTAAGTCCTAACCTCAGAACCTGTGAATGTGACCTTAGTTGGAAAAGTGTCTTTGCAAGTATAAGGCTCCGATGGCAAGAGCACCCTGGTTACCCACAAGGCCCTGAATCCAGGGTCCAGTGTTATATTGTGACGCAGAAAGCAGACACGTGGGGGAGAAAATGAGGCCACGTGAGGATGGAAGCAGAGGCTAGAGGGACGCGGACACAAGCCCAGGGACTCCTGGAGCCCCTGGAAGCTGGAGCAGAGCTCTGCCCACACCTCCATCTCAGATCGCTGGCCTCCAGAGCTTGTTGTTCAGTCGCTCAGTCGTGTCCGTCTCTGTGACCCCATGGACCGCAGCACGCCAGGCTTCCCTGTCCTTCGCCATCTCCCAGAGCTTGCTCAAACTCATGTCCATCGAGTTGGTGATGCCATCCAACCATCTCATCCTCTGTCGTGCCCTTCTCCTCCCGCCTTCAGCCTTTCCCAGCATCAGGGTCTTTTCCAATGAGTCAGCTCTTTACATCAGGTGGCCAAAGGATTGGAGCTTCAGCTTCGGCATCAGAACTGGCCCCCAGAACTGGGAAGGACAGAGCCATGCTGTTGCGGTCTGGTGTGAGGGCCTTTGTTACGGCAGCTCTAGGAAATGACCCCAGCACCCTGGAGAAGTGTTTGCTGCTGAGCATGGAGATGTGTTCCAGGACGTCTCTGCTGATAAGGGCGAAGCATCGCAGCATCCGTGGGCTTCCATGGAGCGGTCCGTGCATGGGATGGAATCCGGTGTAGACAAAAGGCTGGCTGGGTTAGTCAGTGTGGTCTGGAAGGTCTGCATTGAAGTGTGGGGGCGAGATGACTCCAGGCAGAGTCTAAGGGTGAGGGGTCAGGAGGGAGAAGCTGTGCGGAAGCCAGAGATGTTGGCGGAGAGGTGGGCAGTGGGGAGGGGGAGGGGGGCAGGGAGAGGAGAGGAATGAGCCAGGAGTGACATGGACTTGGGACCACAGTGGTGCCAACCACGTATGTACCCACGCACTCAGCGGTCCAGAGTGATGAGAGGGTGGGCAGCAGCGGGTGACATGGGGACAGACTTATTCTTTGCCCATAGAATTTACTCTTTCACAAAAATAACTCATGCATCATTGTTCGTGTAATTAAATACATACCTTTCTAAAAGGAAAATCACTTTGAATCTAAAGACCCAGGTTCGAGCCCCCATTTTACAGGTGGGAAGGTGGAGGCCCAGAAAGAACCAAACTCTGCAGCTGATGTCAGAATTGTGACTGGTAAGGACCCTTCACTAGGCTCCTCACTCCCCCTAGTTGCCCATTAGCCTCCCACCAGAAGAGAAACTACACCCTCGAGGCCTGGAGCGGGTACAGGTTCCATGGGCTCATGCACTGGGAGCCTGCAGGTGTCGAGGGGCTGGGGGGCGGGTACAACAGGGACTGAACATTAACACCTGCCTCGAGGAGCCTACGTGCCAGGAAAGATGTGCTGCGTGCAGGTTAAATTCTCTCCTCTGGACTGCATTCTCAGCAAAAGTAAGTGGGGGTATTTATTAATTTGCTAAGTGTGTCTAATGGGCTTCCCTGGTGGCTCAGTGGTAAAGAATCCACCTCTGAGGCAGGAGACGTGGGTTCGATCCCTGGGTCGGGAAGATCCCCTAGAGAAGGAAATGGCAACCCACTCCAGTATTCTTGCCTGGGAAAGCCCATGGATAGAGGAGTCTGGTGGGCTACAGTCCATGGGGTGGCAAAGAGTCAGACATGACTTAGCGACTAAATAACAACAAGTGTGACATAAGAAAATTACCCTGGAGTCCCACGCCTGGGCGTATATCCGGAGAAGACTCGAATTCGAAAAGACACATGTACCCCAGTGTTCACCGCGGCACTATTTACAAGACCTGGGAGCAGCCTGAATGTCCACTGACAGAGGAATGGATCCAGAAGACACGGCATATATGTATATAACGGAATAGCATCACATTCAGCCATAAAAATGAAATAATGCCATTTGCAGCAACATGAATGGACCTAGAGATTTTCACGCTAAGCCAGTTAGAAAGAGAAAGACAAATACCATATGATATCACTTATATGTGGAATCTAAAATATCATACAAATGACCTTTACAAACCAGAAATAGTCTCACATAGAAAATGAACTTACCGTTACCAAAGGGAAGAGGGGAGAGAAATTAATTAGGAGTTTGGGATTAAAATATACACATCACTATATCTAAAATACATAAAACAACAAGAACTTCCTGTATAGCACTGGAAACCATCTTCAATATCTTATAATAGCCACTGATAGAAAAGAATCCATTAAAACATATATGTACACAGATATCTGTATATATGTGTGTGTGTGTAGAACTGAATCGCCTTGCTGTATGCCTGAAACTCATACAACGTTGTAAAACAACTATTTCATTAAAACCGCAGACGAGGGCCTGAAACAGCAGAATCGTCTTGTCTCTGTTCCTGAGGCTGTAGGGAGGAGGTTTCCTTCCTCCTGAGGCCTCTCTCCGTGGCTGGCAGCCCATCTGGCCCCATGTCCTCTTGTGGTTTTTCTCTGTGTGCATGTTTGGTGTCTCTTCTTCTCCTTATAGGGACACCAGTCATGTGGATGACCTCTAATGACCTCTTTTTAGCCTCTTTAAAGACCTTATCCCCTCATACAGTCCCACCCAGAAATACACTGGGGGTTACAGTGTCAACATATGAATTTGGGGAGATGCAATTCAATCCATAATACAGATACATGTGCAGACTCTACCCTCCAGTTCCATGCTGTCTGTACTTCCTTCCGGAGAGGTTCCCTGCACACAGAAGCCTCTAGGAAGGACGGCAGTTGGTGACATTTGCCTTAAATCCTAGATGGGAAGAAGAGAAAGTAAGCAGGAAGCTTAAAGTTATCAAGGAAGCTAAGAGGGAGGATGGGAGGAAGGAGGGAAGGAAGCTTATATAGATATTATGGGTGGATGGATGGATGGATGGATGGATGGATGGATGGAGGGTTGATTTAGATGGATGGATGGATGGATGGATGGAAGGGAAATGGATGGTTGGTTTAGATGGATGGATGGATGGGTGGAGGATAGATGGTTGGTTGTACAGATGGATGATGGAAGAACAGATGGATGGATAGCTGGATGGCTGGATGGAGGATGGATGGGAGAGGAAGAAGGAAGAGGTTGAGTTCTATCTTGGTCCAGCGAGGCTGCCCCAATAACAGAATTCCAAAGACCAGGTGGCTCCAAATGGAAGGAGGACAGACATTCTCAGATGAATGGAAACTAGAATGATTTGTTGCCAGTGACCCTACCAGGAAATAATGGCTAGAGGAGGTTCTCTGAAGATTCAAAGAAATTAGAAGAAGGTTTGGAACTTCAGAGAGGAAAGAAGAGGATTGAACTGACCAGGTATTTGTTGCAGCAGGGGGTAAATATTAAGACATGAGACTATCCTTCTCAGGTGTTTCTTAAAATCCTGTTTGATAGGTGGATCAAAAATGATAACATCTGATGCGGGACTCAACATTTGCAGAGAAAATACTTAAGGCAACTGTATATAGAAGGTGAGTCGGGGAGCAAAAGATCTAAATAAAAAGACACTTCCTCCCCTCCACTCACATCATGAAATGCCTGGAATCTCCTTTCCCCCAGCGGGGACCCCCACAGTGAGGGGGGTTGTGTGTGTGTCTTGTGACACCCAGAGTCTCTCTCTCTGTCTTTCCCTCTCGTTGCAAAACACACACCTCCTCTCCACATTCCTGTAGTCGAGCCTCCTTTCTGGTGCCCCAATAACATGGGAGGGGAGTCTCAAAGTGGGGCTGGGAGGTTGTCCTGCCCTCTGTGACTGGGTGAGCAGTTTCTGCATCCTGGGGAGGGGCGGGGAGGGGGGTGCCACATTCACCCACCCTTTAAATCTCCCGGTCTTCTGGATCCTTTCTAGATGGCATGTCCTGACCCCGAAGAGAGACGCCCAGCCAATCGAGCACTAAGTGGAGTGTGTGGTAGTTGTTGAATCATGTCCGACTCTTTGTGATCCCATGGACTATAGCTTGCCAGGCTTCTCTGTCCATGGAAACATCCAGACAAGAATGCTGGAGTGGGTGCCCTTTCCCTTCTCCAGGGGATCTTCCAAACCCAGGGGTGGAACCCAGGTCTCCAGCATTGCAGGCAGATTCTTACCATCTGAGCCTCCAGGGAAGCCTCAGCCCTAAATGGTGGAGGTAGGCATTTAGAGGGAATCTCTGCCCCCTGGGTTTTCCTCTAGGCAGCCAACCCCGCCTCCATCCCAGAGCTTCATGGGGACGACTCCTCCGGGGGCTGGAGGAAGTGACACAGCGCTGGCCAGCCAGAGCATCTTGGCCCCTGGCGGCAGAGATCTGGTGCGGAAAGAAGATGGGACATGATAAGGGTCCACCAGACCTGATTCTGGGACTCCTGCAGGAGCCGTTGATAGGAGAGACTTGTGTGTCACCCCTGCTGACGCGGCAGGAGGATGGAAGAGAAGCCGGCACCGCTGGGGACGGCCTCGTCATCACGGAGGAAGGAGATGCCTGGGAGCAGGGACGAGACCCTGACCCCGGATGCTGTCTGGGCCCAGACCCAGCATGCACAGGCCTTGCTGGGGTGTCAAGACTTTCACTTTACAGACAGGAGCCGGCCCAAACAAAGAATGGAATTCTACGAAGGGTGCCCTGCCCGTGGGGTCATCTGGATTCTGCTTCTGGGCTCTGATCCCTGGACAGGCTTGTCCAGATGAGCCACTTTCTGCCCCTGGTCCTCCCGCATCATTTGACCCCATGTCAGTGGTGAGGAGCTAAAGCTAGGATGGCCAGATGAAACCCTGGACATCAGTTTTACGTGAATTTCAGATGAACAATCAATAATTTGTTATTGTTGTTCGGTCGCTAAGTAGTGTCCGACTCTGTGATCCCATGGACTGCAGTGTGCCAGGCTTCCCTGTCCTTCACCATCTAGAGTTCACTCAATGGACAAGAGCTGTCCATTGAGTCGGTGATGCCATCCAACCATCTCATCATCTGTCATCCCCTTTTCCTCTGGCTCTCAATCTTCCCCAGCCTCAAGGTCTTTTCTAATGAGTTGGCTCTTCACATCAGATGGCCAAAGTATTGGAACTTCAGCTTCAGCATCAGTCGTTTCAATGAATATTCAGGGTTGATTTCCTTTAGGATTGACTGGTTTGATCGCCTTGCTGTCCAAGGGACTCTCAAGAGTCTTCAGCACCACCATCCCAAAGCATCAATACTTCAGTGCTCAGCCTTCTAAAATAAATTTTTAGTATGTCTCAAATATTGCATGGGACATACTTATACTAAAAAAAAAAGAGAGAGAGAGAGACAAAGCTTTGCTTATCTGAGATTCAAATTTAACTAGACATGCTGAACTTTCTTTGCTAAATTTGACAACACTATCTAAGCAGGGAGGGGAAAGACAGCAAGAGGGCAATCCACCTTTCCAGGAGGAGGGAGGGCAGCGGGGTGGGTGGTGAGTGAAAATCAAAAGTGAAAGCCACTCAGCTGTGTCTGACTCTTTGCGACCCCATGGACTGTAGCCTGCCAGGCCCTCTGTCTGTGGAATTCTCCAGGCCAGAATACTAGAGTGGGTAGCCGTTCCCTTGGATAAACAACAAGGTTCTACTATATAGCACAAGGAGCTATGGTCCACATCCTATGATAAACTATAATGGGAAAGAACATTAAAAAGCAATGGACACATGTAAGTACATGTGTGTGTGCATGACTGAATTACTGCTGGGGACCTTCCCAGCCCAGGGATTGAGCCTAGGTCTCCCACATTGCAGGGCAGGGGGGTGGGTGCTGAGAGGCAGTTTCAAAAAAGTAACCTTCCCCATTTCCTGCCAGAGTACGCATATCATCCATAGAGACAGTCATCATGACTCTTTGGCCTCTGGGTCAAGTGAAAATGTGACCTGGAGAGAAAGCACATCAACCATCAACACTTTAATATAAATTAGTTAACAAAGCTGTGCATTTACTCGTTAGTTATGCTGTAGGGATAGAGGCTCCAGGGAGGGAGGCGCTTCATTTTTCTCCTAGAGTGTCTGTCTCTAGAACACAAAGGATGAGGTGTAAGATGTTTCTCTGGTTCTCAACCTAGGCTGCGGAGGAGAACCAAGGGGGAGATTTAAAAAGTCCCTCTGGCCTTGAAAGGAGCTTTGTGGTTGCTAAGGGGGAGGGGTTTGGGGGAGGAGTGCGGTAGGAGGTTGGGGTTAGCAGATGTAAGCTATTATATGCAGGATGAGTAAACAACAAGGGCCCACTGCATAGCACAGGGAGGTATGTCCCGTGTCCTATTATAAACCATGATGGGAAAGAGCATTAAAGAGCAATGTACATATATGTAAATATATATGTGTGTGTGTGCGCGACTGAATTACCGCTATCCAGCAGAAATTAACACAATGCTGCAAGCCAACCATACTTCAATTTTTTAAAAAATCCCTGTGTCCAGACCACACTTATTCCAATTAAACCAGCATCTCCAGGGATGGGGTTAGTCATCCCACCCCAGGGGATTCCAGTGTGCAACCTGTCAACTGAAAAGATACACCACCCAGAAGTTGAGAATTATGTTCTACTCCATGGACTTTTTGAGCACTTGAGCCTCTCAGACAGTTCTGAGGGACTGCTTTAAGAAGACCCAAAAGACAAACAAAACCAGGTACTCACATCGAAAGCTTAGACATCAAAAGATTACCATTACAGAAAAACCAGACATCTCAAGTTAATGAATTTAGCAGTTTTCTCTGTACGGGCAGATGCAGGCGTCTGGGCTAACTGAAATCACTTCTTTGATTGAATCTCAGCCCTCTGGGGCCAGCATCCTGCTTTTCTCCACCCTGAAACCCCTTGGGGTGCACAGTCTGGGGTGGCCGCTGTGGCTGAGGGCTTGATGGCTGCAACACCCTTTGCTGACTGATGTGACAGATGACATTTTTTATCCACAGTCAAATCTGAGAACCTGTAGAAGTAATGCTTCTGGGTAGAGTTCTAGCCTCGGTGAGGGCTGCTGTCGCTGGGAGCCCGCTCTGTATCAGGATCTTTCACGAATAATGCTACTCAACTGCAGGGGCTTCCCTGGTGTCTCAGAGGTAAAGAATCTACCTGCCAATGCAGGGTTTGGTCCCTGGGTCGGAAGATCCGCTGGAGGAGGAAATGGCAACCTCTCCAGTATTCTTGCCTGGGAAATCCCATGGACAGAGGAGCCTGGTGGGCTACCGTCAATGGGGTCGCAAAGAGTCAGACACGACTGAACAACTTCACTGACTGACTGGCAATGCCGGAGACCCGGGTTCGATCCTTGGGTCGGGAAGGTCCCCTGGAGAAGGGAATAGCCCAGTTCAGTTCAGTTCAGTCGCTCAGTTGTGTCCAACTCTTTGCAACCCCATGGACTGCAGCACACCAGGCCTCCCTGTCCATCACCAACTCCTGGAGCTTGCTCAAACTCATGTCTATCGAGTCAGTGATGCCATCCAACCATCTCATCCTCTGTGGTCCCCTTCTCCTCCTGCCTTCAGTCTTTCCCAGCATCAGGGTCTTTTCCAGTGAGTCGGTTCTTTGCATCGCGTGGCTACCCACTCCAGTATTCTTGCCTGGATTATTCCATGGACAAAGCAGGCTGGCAGGCTACAGTCCATGGTGTTGCAAACAGTCAGACACGACTGACCGACTAACACTTCAAACATCGTAAGAGGCCCACCTAAGCACCCAGTCCCCCCGCTGCTGAGTGAGTGAAGCCGACATTTGTTCACACCAGGCCCTATGCTGTGGCTCCATTCTCCGCCCATTTTACAGATGAGGAAGTCGAGACTCAGCTAAGGATGAACAGCCAGTAGGTGGAGGAGGATCTGCTGAGCCTCCCGTAGTCCATTTTCCAGGCTTCACTCTTAGCCTCACTGCATTTGTGACCTGGACGACTTGAGGAGCAAACACTTGAGCTTTTTATGATATCAGAGAACAGGTTCGTTTTGTTTGGGGTTTTGGGGGGGCCTTATTTTTTATTTAGATTCTAGAATAATTCTAGATTCACAGTAAGTGGTAAAGTTGGGTATAAAGAGGTCCTGTATCCCCTTTGCCCAGCTTCCCCCAGTGTTTCCATCTTAAGTAATCCTGGGGCCACATCAAAACCAGGGAATCAAGGTCAGTCAAAGGCGCCTTCAATTCTGGCGCTTCATCACACGTGTGGAGGTGATGCTGCCGCCACCAGGGAGATGCAAAACTGTCTCAGCACCACCTTTCCAGTCACCCCACCCCCAGCCCTGGCAGCCTGGTACCCATGACTTTCACATTTTGCAGCTGAATGCACGCATCTATACTTGCATTTAGGAGGTAGGTCCTGAATTGGTCCCTCCATGGACACCGACCTCCACCTCCTTTCTCACTAGCAGACACCCTGCCCCCATCCCCTTGGATCAGAACAGCACAGCGCCCCACCTGACTGACACCTGCTTTCCCAGACAGCTCTGCAGTGGTGGAGGGGTGGGCCCTGTGACCCGGCTCACTGGATTCAAGTGGCATTTGTTGGAAAGTTCTAGGAAAGCTTAGGCTTTGCAGATGAGAGGCCAAGGCAGCGATGAGTCCATGTCCCTGGCTTCAGAAGACAAGTTTCCCCTGAAGGCGCACGACCGAGATGCCATAGGTCACAGAACAGCCTGTGCGTCACGGGGCCCATGACCCAGCTTTGCCACCTGCTTTGTTACTGGGCACAAGAAACCCTGTACACTTAGGCCAAAGCGTCTCAATCAAATGAGAGCGTGCTTTTGTCCCCCAGAGAAATGTAGCGACTTCTGGACATTTTTGATTATCATGACTGGGGTGAGGCGGTATTACTGGTGCATCATCAGTAGCGGCTGGGGACACTGTTCATCATCCTAGAACATTCAGGAACACGTGCCCCCAACAGAGAATCACGTGGCCCCAATGATCAGAGTCTCAGACACAGCAGACATAGACTGCTCCCCTCCCCTCTCCTGCACAAATATTCCAGATAATTTTTGATACAAATTGCGCTTTAATGTAGAAAAAAAAAACAAAAAACCTCGTGTACATACATAAATACCATTTGGGGGTATAAATAAAGTAAGAAAATAAAGAGATGTACATATCAAACACAATAAATTACTCATAAATATCACAGTGGAAACCAAGTGCTGGAAAATGGACTCGATCTCCATGCGGCTTTTCCAAGTTACCGGTGAGATTCAGGGCTTTCAGATCTTGCTTTTCCTGGCTTTGGAATGAAAGAGTCAGGACCCCAGGCGGAGGACTCGCTCTGACCTTTTCAGGTCAACATCCCAGCGGGTAGAAAAGGGTGGGGGGCGGGGTGGGTCAGACCCCAGAGTGAGGTGAGTGAACTGGGGGAGGAAGCCTGTAGGGTTCCTTCTCTAAGGGCCCTCAAGTGAAAGCCACACAACCAGAGATCGATTCCCTGGAAATCCCGGCCACCATGGCAAGGAAGATGCTGCCGGGACTGGCCATGCCTTTAAAGCAGGTGGCAGTGTGGCCATTCACCTTAGGGGACCAGCCTGACCCCGGGTAAGTGTTGGCCACGTGCAGAGCGCTGGTGGAGAAGGCAGGGGAAGAGGAGGGATGGGTAGACCACCTTATCTGCCCAGGGTGGGTTGCCAAGGGGTCCTATGAGGCTGTCCACCCCAGAGCCAGCCATAGCAGGGAGTCCTCAAGATTGACCCCGGCTGGAGGGGCCTCGGGGCTCCCCCTGCTCTTGGAGCTTGGTGGGCAGGGCCTGTACCCAGTTACTTCCATGCTGGAGGAGCTTGGGGAGGCCCAATGGTCCTTCTTAGAAAGCTGAGATCTGGAAAAATTTTCCCAGGCAGTAGAGTCAGATTTACCTGAGGTTTCACAAAGTTGATTACCTGCCCATGAGTTTTTAAAAATGACTGCTTTTCCTCTGGCCGCTCCTGCTGCAAAGGATGGGAGGAGAGAACGGCTGAGGTCAGCGTGGTGTGAGAAGCTTGCCAAGGTAGTGAGCTCCCCACCAGGGGAAGTACAAGCAGAACCAGGGCAGCACAGACTCGTCTAGCAGGGCTGAGGGGCTGGGGTAGGCAGCAGCTGGGTGGGTAGGGTGGAAGGCTTACCATTTTATGATCGTACAAGTCTATCCGCTAGAAACTGGCACAGCCCAAGTAAAACTTTGTCTATGTACAAGATCTAAATGTTTCCTCCTAAAGCTACATAGAACCTGGACTCAGGATCATACTTGTAGAAAACCCATCCACAAGCACCTCAGGCCTGGGGTCCTGGTCTCCAGGGCCAGGGTGGAGGGGAGAGGACAGAGCCTCCGTTAATTATAGAAGCTGGGACTCTTCACAGATCCCAGTTTGGTGGCAAGCCCAAAAGGGTCCATGCTATCTGTTTTCAGGGGCAGAAAGAAATCGGGCTTCAGAGGTTCCTGGAGGTCGTCGGGTTCGGCCGGGATGGTGGACAGCATGGGCAGGAAGTGAGACAGCGGCAGGAAGCCCCTGCTTTTGAATAGCTGCCTCTGCCTGGAGCTGCTCAGGGAGACGGGGAGATGGTGCTTCCTGGACCAGTACACGTTGTAGCCGTCAGGACGGATCTCCTCCTCAAAAGCGCAGTCCTCGGCTGAGTACTGAGTCTGCGAAGCAAAGAGACAGCCCGTGAGCCTCAGTGGGGGCCCACCAGGCTGGGTGACCAGCAGAGGCAGCGGGGCGACCAGGCGCAGATAAGCAGGCGTCCACACCATTGGCTGACGGCCCACGCCATCAGCCAAGGATGTGTGCAAGTTTATAAAGCAAGGAGGCATATAAAGTACATATATAAACACATATATTTTTAGTATAATGTTATATATACACATACATAAAATGCGAAGCATGTGTTATATTAATATACTCATTAGATATTACATCATATTAACATATAAATGTTATAAATTATATATATGTTATAAATATAACACAAATTATAACATTAAATATGTGTTAGACATTAAACATATATACTAAACACATACGTTAGCATTGCAGGCGGATTCTTTACTGGCTGAGCCACAAGGGAAGCCCCAAAATATATGAAGGTACTTATATATTTAGTATGAAAGCTTTTTGTTATACAACCCACTCCAGTACTCTTGCCTGGAAAGTCCCATGGACGCAGGAGCCTGGTAGGCTGCAGTCCATGGGGTAGCAGAGAGTCAGACACAACTGAGCGACTTCATTTTCACTTTTCACTTTCATGCTGGAGAAGGAAATGGCAACCCGCTCCAGTGTTCTTGCCTGGAGAATCCCAAGGACGGGGGAGCCTGGTGGGCTGCCGTCTATGGGGTCGCACAGAGTCGGACATGACTGAAGCGACTTAGCTGCAGTAGCCGCAATATACTCGTTAAATACACATCACATTGAATTCACATGTAAATAGTAATATGTCACAGAAAATACATGTGTAACATTAAACATATACACTCAACATATTAGACATAAATATATATATGTACTTTGTATACCTCTATACTTTATAGCCTTCAACTATACACAGATACTTCTGGTATATTTCATGTGTTCTATGTATATTCTCAGTATCTATACATAGCTCACATAGATCCTTTATATTTTTTCACTAAGTCACATCACTTCTTAAACTTGGTCTTGTTCTGAGCAACATCTATAAAGTCACAGCCTTGACAGGCATGCATGCTTCCCTCCCCGACGTTAAATATATAATTATTGCCATGAAACAGTCCCTTGTAGTCCACAGGCGGTTTGGGAAACACTGCTAACTAGGTTATCCTTTTAGGATCAGTCTTTTAATTAAGAATCACGAGTAATCCAATCTGGAGCCCAGATGAAAGCATCTATTTCCCATTTAGACCCAAATGACTGCGGTCCTGAGCCTTTTTGTCTGGAGCTCTGGTAAGAGAAACCTCAGTCCCTCTGGCTCCTTTATTCAGTAGCTGCCCTCCAGGCAGCCTGCCAGGATCGTGGAGATAAAGGCAACCCCCTCCCCCCAGGCCAGGAGGAAGCCTGCACCCCGTGGGTGGCCAGAAAGTCTGTAGGCAGAGCCTTGAGAGTGAGCCGGTCGGGTCCCAAATGCAGAGGGTCAGTTTTTCTTCAGGACAGCACAGCCCAAGGCGGGGAGCTAGGAGGGCTGGGCCATAAACTGCACTGGGAGGCACCCAGGCTCATTTCTGCCCAAGCCTACAAAGGTCGCTCCACTGCAGGTGGGTGAGCACTGCGCTTAGATAAGGCCCTGATAAGGCTTGCATCCAGTGAAGCAACATGCCCAGCTCCCGTGCGGGGAATAAGGCCACCAGACAGAGGGGGGAAATGCAAACTGATAAACAAGGGAATTAAAATCAAATAGAGTGACTATTTCACCCTGCTGTTTCTTTGGGAGAAACTGACATCTCATCTGCCAAAGAGAGAGTGAAACAATTTCGAGTTTCTGGGAGGATGTGGAATTGTTTGTTTTTTTTAATCTTCAAGTTTTGCTAAACTGTGACCACAAGACCTAGAGGCGGAACAGGATTTTAGTTGAAGGGAACCTCAGTTTGGATTAGAATGACGGTGGGTTACACGCAGCTGCCCCTGCGGGGGCTCTGCCCCGGAGCCCCCACCACCCCTAAGTAAACATCACAGAGGTTGCAACTGTGGGGGCCCGGAGGGGCTTTGGGTATCAGCTTTCTTGCCTCCTTTCTTGTCCCTTCACGCGGGATGCCATAAAACCTGAGACAGTCAGGTTTATTTATCTCTGGATAAACAGAATAAAGGGGCATCAGAGCCACAAAACAACACTGAGACAGCAAAGAGATCTGAGCTGTGGAAAGGAGGGCATCCCTGGAGGGCCATGCCCTCCCCTCCCCCAGCTGCCCCCCGGGCCCCCGGCCCTCCATCGAAGCCCTGGGCCCAGCAGGGCTGCATTGAGGCCCTGCACCAGGCCGGGACCTCACACAGCCTCCGCTGCGCGCCCAGGGGCTCAGGTTCCCTTTGAACTCAGCCTTTGTTCCGGCGACCAGAGAGCCGGCATCTGCACACTTCCTGCCCCCAGACGTCTCTGGCTACCTGGGCCTGCCCTCCCTCCCCCACCCAAAGAGGCCCCTGACGCACAGGTGAGCCCGACCGGAGGGTGAGCGCGGTCACGAAAATAGGACTCCAACGCGGCTGCAAAATAATCACTTTTTTTTAGCGGATAAAAATTAATTTTAAAAAAGTCGCTTCGATCCCAAATGTAATTTTTCTTCTGACTTAAAAAAAAAAATCCAAGTTATGGATAGACCCTTTTTCTTTTTTTCCTCCCCAGCCACCCCCCACCCACCACCCACCACTTTTTTAAAAACTACTGCAAGGAGGGAGGGGAAGGCGAGCGCCACACGCGCACAGGCCAAAGCCGAAAACGCCCACGGTGGGTTCCCCGTTTAATATCGAAGCGCCGACTTCCTCCGTCCGACTGGACCTGCCTCTAGTCCAGGGGGATGCTAAGGCCGGCCTCACCGGTTCTCCATAAACTTACAAATTAGAAAGTCGGACAGAAGAGTAGTCCGGCCCTCGCCGCCTTCCCCTCCGAGTTCCACGCCGGCCGGGACATGGCAAACAAGGAAACTCTGAACCTGACCCTGCGCGCCCCCCTGGCCCGCAGGCCCGCGCCCCCGCGCGTCCGGCAGGACCGAGACACCTACCAGCCCTTGCATCTTGCCGTCGGCGTCCATGCAGAGGTACAGCACGCTGCGCTCCCCCTTGATGGCCACGGTGCTTAGGGCGACAGCCCTGATCTCCATCAGACCTGTGCGGGAAAACAGCACAAAACTGCAGCCGGGACCCGCGGGGCCCACAGCTCGTGAAAGTGGTTGGTGGGTGTACAGGCCCGTCCTCCCCAATCCCCTCCCCCACCAGCCCCTCTCCATGTCTGGGGGCCCGGGATGGGAGTGGAACGCCCAGGTGCCAAGACCTGGAGTTCCCCGGAATGGCGGGTCCGCAAAAGCCGAAGTGGGGGAAGGGGAGGGGAGAGCAAAGGTGCAGTGGGTCCGCGCTCCCACTCCCCCCTCCCCCAGCTCCTCCCGCCGTCGGGGGGTCGGGGAGGGAGTAGATCGCTAAGTGCCAAGAGCCGGGGTCCCGGGAGCGAGAAGGAGGCAAAGGGAAGAAGGGGCGCTGTGACGGGTGGGGGCCCGGTGGGCACTCACTGTGCGCGCTCTGGACGGGCGCGCAGTCCACGGCGCCGTCGGAGTGGATGCGCAGAAAGCAGCTGTAGAGGCCCTGCGGGCCCGCGGTATACAGGTGCCGCAGGCGCACCGACTCGCCCCAGCCGTAGTGCACGTGCGGCCCCGCATCCGAGAAGGCCAGGGGGCGCCCGGCTGCGGCCAGCCAGAGGCCGGCCAGGACCAGGGCGCGGGCCACGGCGCACCGGCTCGGAGCGCTCCGCATGGCACCTCCCTCGGGCTCGGAGCTCTGCGCGCAGGTCGGGCGGTGAGGGTGCGGGAGGCTGGGCGGCGGCCCCGAGGCCCTGCGGGACGGAGCGTGCGGAGGCGGGGTGGCCGTGCCCTCGAGCTAGGAGACCGCTGCACGCTCCGGGCACCTGGGCACCTCTCCAGCTCCGACGGCGCGGCGGCTGGCGGCCGGCGACCTTATATAGCGCGTCTGCCAGCGACGCGAAGCCCTTATCGGGGATTGCATCAGCCCTCCGCCCCTCACACACACCCACTCACACCCCGCCCCCCGACCCAGCCTCTCCCTGGGCCCCGCCCGGGTGACCCCGCCCAGATCTGGAAGAGAAGGAGGCCCTCCTTCGCTGGAAACTTGAGGGGAGCTCCTCCCGACGGCGGCCAGGTCGCTCCGGTCTGCGCGAGTTTGATTTTGTAAAGAAATTAAGGAGATGGCGGAGCCCACCCCTCCGCCCAGGCCATCGGTTTCAACCCCCCCTCCTCCCGCGGGGAAGGCGCTCGTCGCAGGGCGCCTGCCGGGGCTGCGCGGAGCCGGGGTCCCGACATTAAAGACGGGGGCGGGGGACCCTGAGCTTTGCATCCTTCACTCCGGGTGGGAAAAACCCCGCCTCGGCTTTGGGGCCCCCTCCCCTAGAGTCCGCATCCACTCGCTTCCGCCACACGATCCCAGTCCTCAAAGTCCCGGGGGTAGAGCGGTCCACTGGAATTTATTTCCCCCTGCAGTTCAGAGCCTCTCACGTTCCTTCCCGGCCCCCCGTTCCACGCCAGTACTTTGTCCCCCGGCTTGGGGCCAGGCGCGACCTGGGCTCTCGGAGGAACAATAGGGTCGCGCGGGCGAGCGCTAGATGGCGCTTCAGCCCGGGTGTCGGCCCGGCCCGGCCCGCGGCGGTCCCTGGACCCGGAGCCTGGGAGGAGGGCGCCTTTAGGGGGGGCAGGGTGGGCTTGCAAGCTGCAGACTGGGAAACTGACTTTCCAGGGCGCGTGGCGCAGGGAGGCGCCTCTGTTTTGCTGTGTCTTTCGTCGTCGGTCCTGTCCTTGGGTCCCTGAGAGCTTCTCCAGGGGCTGGGCGTGCCGTTCAAGGGGGGCGCGGGGCGCGGGGCGGCGGGGCGGGGGCGACAGGTACTGGGGGAGCACCTTACCTGGTGGGGAGGGGCAGGGCAGCAGTGGTGGGCGCTGCTTGCGGGGGGCGGGGAGCGGCGGGCAGGGAGAGGCACCAGTTGGGGAGACTGGGGCCACCCAGTGAAGTGCGCCCCCCCCACCCCCCGCGCCAACCGGATGGCTTTTCTGATGAGGCTCAGAAAAAGGAGACCACATCCGGAGAATGCCCCTGCGGGAAAGAGAGGGGTCCTTCTAGGGGGCTTTGGCTCAACATTGGTTCTTTCTCATTACTCCTCCAACCACCTGCCCCCGACTCCGGGATGTGGGGCTCCAGGAGGCTGGTTTTGGGGAGATGCCACATTGGCTGAGCCCAGGGGCGCGGGGGGAGGGCCCACAGTGGAGACTGGGAGAGAAAACTATGCCAGGCCTGATGAATTTCAATGAATAAAGACCACGTTCATACCCCAGCCAGTGACTGGCGTTAATGACGGAGCGCGCAGAAAATGTCACCAGGAAAGTCTTTACAAAAAAAGACATCATCTCGAAAGCTTTATGGGCCGGGGACCCCCACGCTGAGTGTCTTGGTTCAGAAAGCCGTGGCTTCTGTTAAATCTAATTACTTCCCCCCTGTGGCTTTAAATCGACAGCGGCTCCTATTAAACTTAATTGCCCTCTCCTGCAGCTTTCGTTTTAAAGACCCTGGATAAATGGAGGGCATTGAGGAGGATGGCAGAGGGTGCACTGGGGGCCATGCCCCAAATTGGGCTGGGGGAGGAGGGGAGGGGGGCCTCTGGTTCCACCCGCAACGGCTCTGCTGCCCCTCCTAAGGCCACAGTGGGCGGAGAGACCGCTTTGCCCCCCCATCCAGGCGCTCAGGAAGCTGGAGAGGCCTGGGCAGGCCCTGATCCCAGGCCCTGCTCTGAGCATCTTCTGCCCTCCCCCAGTGAACAGTTCGGTTCAGTCGCTCAGTCATGTCCAATTCTCTGTGTCCCCATGGACTGCAGCACGCCAGGCCTGTCCATCACCAACTCCCTGAATTTACTCAAAACTCGTGTCCATCCAGTTGGTGACGCCAGTGAACAGACAGGGGGCCCCAGAGTGACCTGGGGCTGCCCGGGTCAGGGTGCCAGAGTGACCCAAGGTTGCACAGTATGTAAGTGGTGAACCCAGGCTGTCAGGCTTGTGAATCTAGGTCAAGCTGCATTTCAGGGAGGCGGTGTGGCCTCCTAAAAGGGGCGAGGGTCCCAGGGTCAGATCCTCAGCAGCACGGATCACGCCCAGCCGCTCCCCAGGCAGGTCATGAACCCACTGGGGCTTCTTGCCTCCTTATGCCTGCTTCAGCCTTGTCTGGAGTCGCACTGGAGAGTGGACAGACAGCGCCTCAGACACAGTTCACAGAGAAGGGCAAGCATCTCTCAGGGGCTGCTGCGTTCATAGAATGTTGTGGTCAGAGCAGTGCTTTGCAAGTTTTGGTGATTAATCCGAGCTACATATGAGGACACTGAGGCTTACAGACTTGGCCAGGCAGCCAGCGAGGGTTGACACCCCGGGTGGTCGGACCCAGCACCTTTGTTGGCTTGCTGGTACCCCTGGTCTGTGTCAATCCTAAAGGAAATCAACCTTGAATTCTCCCTGGAAGGACTGATACTGAAGCTGAAGCTCCAAAACTTTAGAGCCTTTTTCACCGGAAAAGACCTTGATGCTGGGAAAGATTGAAGGCAAAAGGAGAAGGGGGCTACCAAGGATGAGATGGTTAGACAGCATCACCGACTCAGTGGACATGAATCTAAGCAAACTCCGGGAGAGAGTGAAGGACAGGGAGCCTGGCGGGCTGCAGCCTGTGGGGTCGCAAAGCGTCGGAAACGACTGAGCGGCTGAACTGGTCCGTGTGGTTGGAGGAAGCGGGGAAGCGCAGAGGAAAGGCGGCGCTGGTCAGCGGGGGGCGCTGTCGCCCACTGTGGGGCTCTCCTGGTGCGAGCCTGATGGAGGGGAGGAGCGGCCAGCCGCCAGGCTGCGCACCGCAGACCCCGCCCCCGCAGCCCCGGTGAGCTGGGCGGGGCTGGTGCTCAGTGTTCGGGCTGCGTTTGATTTGGTCCAGGTGGCTGAACCATCTGACTCACCCTGGTGAGTGGAGTGGACAATGCAAGCCAGGTCCAATCCCCGCCATGCCCCCGCCATCCCCACGCAGGGCCCCAGCGGTCTCAGGCCCAGATGGCCAGAAGGGCTTGGCTTGGCGGCTTTGTTCTGGGTCTGATGTTAGCTGCCCTTTTTAACCGCCCTAAACCCTTCTCCTGGGGTCTCCCCCCTTCATCTAAGCTTGTTGGTTTTGTTCTGATGGTGGTCATTTTCCATTGTTTCTAAACCCACATCCCAACAGCTGCGAAGATCTCCTCTTTTAGCTTGACTTCCAGGCTTTGCCGTTGTAAAAGTAATCCCTTTTCTTTTCACTTTTCGGTTAGAAATTTACGTTACAATCTCTGACGTGCCTTCTTAAGTACACAAACACTTCTATGTGCTCATCCCAAACCCCCAGCCCCCACCCCTTGGTGGAGAAGTACTTTGTAATTACAGAAACTTCTGGGTGTTGGTTAAAAAGAAAGAAAGAAAATCTTCATCAATAAAAAATAAGAACTTAGGGGACAGAAAAATGGTGAAGTTTTGGATAGGGGTGGAGGGGGAGCAGCCACACAGTGAGTTCTGGACCCCCTTAGGCTGGAGCTCTGGGTGGGGAATAGGGCATCTGAGTCTTCGCCTGATATTTTTGCCAGAATCTACCCAGGTGGCGCTAGTGGTAAAGAATTCCCCTGCTAATGCAGGAGACATAAGAGATTTAGGTTCAGTCCCTGGGGTGGGAAGATTCCCTGGAGGAGGGCGTGGCAACCCACTCCAGTATTCTTGCCTAGAAAATCCTCATGGACAGAGGAGCCTGGTGGGCTACAGTTCATAGGGTTGCAAAGTGTCAGACACGACTGACTGAGCGACGTAGCACGCACGCTCTGGGACGTGCATCCTTTCCCCCAGAGTGTTCTGTTTCACGAAAGCCCATTTTCTCCCTGTTAGGATCATTATTCTAAAAAGAGGGCTCCCCGCTAGGCCAAAAAAGGGAGGTCTTCTGTGAGCCTCAGTTTCCTTGTCTGTGAAACAGAAAAAGGAGTGCTCCATACTTACAGAGCATCCACCTGGCCAATGAAGGTGTGTAATAGATGGGTTATCTTTGCCATGCTTACTATTTATTTTAAAATGTAGCGGTAACACTGAAGAGGCCAATCTAACCTACAGTCACAAAACTGGCCTTGGTTGCCCGAGGCAGGAGAAGGGGTGGATCTGCTGGAAAGGCCTAGAAGATGCCTTCTGGAACGACGGGACAGGCAATGACGTTTGTCCAAACTAGGGGACATCTTATTTTAAATTAAGCCTCAATATAGTTGATATTTAACATTTTCATTGCAAAAACAGGCCTTGTTCCTGGTAGGAAATTTGGAAAACACAGGAAAGCACAGAGGAAAATTTTGAAACCTGGAATATCATGACCCCATTCTGAGTCACCCTTTCTAATTGGGTGAGTTTCTTCCTCAGACTTTTGAAAGTGTATACATATCTTTTTCTTTTTCCTTTAAAGTACTTGAATTGCATCCTCCTGTTACCAACTTGTGATCCAACTGTGTGGATCACAACAAACTGTGGAAAATTCTTCAAGCGATGGGAATACCAGACCACCTTACCTACCTCCTGAGAAATCTGTATGCAGGTCAAGAAGCAACAGTTAGAACTGGACATGGAACAACAGACTGATTCCAGACTAGAAAGGAGTACATCAAGGCTGTATATTGTCATCCTCTCTTATTTAATTATATGCAGAGTACATCATGTGAAATACTGGGCTGAATGAAGCACAAGCTGGAATCAAGATTGCGGGGAGAAATATCAGTAACCTCAAATATGCAGATGACACCACCCTTATGGCAGAAAGCTAAGAGGAACTGAAGAGCCTCTTGTTGAAAGTGAAAGAGGAAAGTGAAAAAGCTGGCTTAAAACTCAACATTCAAAAAACTAAGATCATGGCGTCTGATCCCATCACTTCATGGCAAATAGATGGGCAGATAATGGAAAAAGTGAGAGACTTTATTTTCTTGGCTCCAAAATCACTGCAGATGGTGACTGCAGCCATGAAATTAAAAGACGCTTGCTCCTTGGAAGAAAAGTTATGACCAACCTAAAAGCTATGGTTTTTCCAGTAGTCATGTATGGATGTGAGAGTTGGACTATAAAGAGAGATGAGCGTCAAAGAATTGATGCTTTTGAACTGTGGTGTTGAAGAAGACTCTCGAGAGACCATTGGACTGCAAGGAAATCCAACCAGTCCATCCTAAAGGAAATCAGTCCTGATATTCGTGGGAAGGACTGATGCTGAAGCTGAAACTCCAATACTTTGGCCACCTGATTCGAAGAACTGACTCATTGGAAAAGACCCTGATGCTGGGAAAGATTGAAGGCAGAAGAAGGGGATGACAGAGGATGAGATGGTTGGATGATACCACTGACTCGATGGACATGAGTTTGAGCAAACTCTGGGAGATGGTGATGGGCAGGGAAGCCTGGTGTGCTGCAGTCCATGGGATTGCAAAGAGTCAGACACGACTGAGCAACTGAACTGAGTTGAACTGTTACCAACTCGGGCTTCTAGGTGGCGCTAGTGGTAAAGAATCCCCCTGCCAATGCAGGGGACCCAAGAGACTTGGGTTTGATCCCTGGGTCAGGAAGGTCCGGCTGGAGGACGGCAGGGCAACCCATGCCCTATTCTTGCCTGGAGAATCCCACGGACAGAAATCCTGGTGGGCCACAGTCCACAAGGTGGAAAAGAGTCGGACAGGACTGAAGCAACTTAGCGTGCACGCACGCACATTACCTGCTTACTGTAATCATCTCCCGTGGCATGAGGTGGCTTTCTGCATGTGGCATCTCTCCGTGCCAGTAAACCCGAGTGGGATACCCCGGGGTGTGTGGTCCGTCCCCTGTTGCTGTCTATTTAGCTTGTTTCCAATTTCCCCGCCCACATCACACAGGGGAGGATGTCCGTGGAGGCATATCTCACACCTGTCCGCTCTCGGAAGGGCAGTTACCGGACTCTGTTCCCAGTGGATCCCGTCAGCATGAGGCCACTGGGTCAGCGCAGGCTGTGGGGACTTTCTCCTGGAATTAGGGAACTACCCTGCTCTGTCCACGCTGAGGGAGGTATACCTTCCTCCAGAGACAATCAGGGCCAATCTGTTCTTTGCTTTTTTAAAAAATATACATATTTTTGTTGTTGTTGTTGAGGTATAGTTATAGTTATAGGTACGCAGCGAGGTGAATCAGTTGTACATATATACTTATTTTTAAAATTATTTTCCATGATGTGTTATTATAAGATATTGACTATAGTTCCCTGTGCTATACAGTAAATCTTTGCTGCCCATTGCATATCTGTTTTTTAAATTAGAAACCTAGCATTCTATTCATGATAAGTCAAACAAGTGGAATCAAAATATCATAATTTTTTTAGGCAAAAATTCATCAGTTCAGTTCAGTCGCTCAGTCACATGTGACTCTTTGCGACCCCATGGACTGCAGCACGCCAGACTTCCCTGTCCATCACCAGCTCCCAGAGTTTACTCAAACTCTGAGTCTGTTTGAGTTTACTCAAACATTGAGTCAGCGATGCCACCCGACCGTCTCATCCTCTGTCGTCCCCTTCTCCTCCTGCCTTCGGTCTTTCCCAGCATCAGGGTCTTTTCTAATGAGTCAGTTCTTCACATCAAGTGGCCAAACTATTGGAGTTTCAGCTTCAGCTGAAAATTCACAAGTTTTCTATTTTTGGCCACACCACACAGCGTGTGGGTTCCTAGTTCCCCAACCAGGGATCGAACCTGTGCCCGCTGTATTAGGCGCACAGAGTCTTAACCACTGAACCGCCAGGGGGTTCCCCATTGGGTGAGTCTGACGCTGTGTTTAAGTCACGGCCACCACCAGTGGTCACTGACGGGGCAGAGTTGCCGGGATTGGCGACCTCTCTTGCTGCTGATTCAGACGCTCTCTCTCTTTTATCCTCGCCCCCAGGGCTTCAGACCCCCCCGGCCGACCAGCCCCACTCCCCCACCCCATGTCCAGTGGGGCCTGGGTGTGGCTGTGCCTTACTTTTGTCGTTTGCAATAACAGGAGAGGGCAGGTTTTTCCTGGGATGGATGAATCCCTGCCTATTTGGCCGCAGAGGTGATTTCTGCCTGAGAATTCTATTTTCTCACTGCCTCTCTCATCAGAACAGAAATGTGCTCCAATGGAAAAGATTTTGACCCATTAGTGTAGCGATGTAAAAATGCAGCAAGGCTGTAAATGTGATCCAGTGGGGGGAAAAATGTAGCTTGATGAGCAAACAGTAACCATGCTAGTTCTGATGTCCTTAAGATACAATTGAAATACTGAAATTGGAAAGTACCAGGACCCCAGGCTGCCAACCCAGTGTCCACCAATTGACTGTCTTTCAGACTTGATACACAATTTTTTTTTTTTTTTGCCTTTCTCCAAAACAGCAACAACAAATGCATTTTCTCTTTCTGATTTCAAAGGTTGTGGGAAATCCTGAGATGCACAGCCAGCCCAGTTTGCTGACTGCCTGTCATATACCAGGCGCTCTGCTGGTTTTGGTGATGCCAGTGATGGTGATCCTGGTGATGGGATGAGGACGGGATTGGGGGTGGCAGGCACTTAGCAAATGCTTAGAACATGACAAGAAGTGTGCTGGGCTCTTTATGTTGTCACCTTTAATTTTCACAGCGCCCACTGTATTTTTATTGGAGTCTAGTTGCTTTACAATGTGTTTACTCCAAATATACAGCAAAGTGATTCAGTTATACGTATACATGTATCTATTCTTTTTTGGATTCTTTTCCCATATAGGTTATTACAGAGTCCTGAGTGCCCTGCGTTATACTTGTAGGTCCTTGCTGATTATTTCATGACAGTGGTATGTATGTGTTAATCCCAAACTCCTAATGTATCCTCCCCCGCCCCTTCCCCTTTGATAACCATGCATTTGTTTTCTGTGTCTGAAAGTCAGTTTCTGATTTGCAAGCAAGTCCATTTGTATCATTTTTTTTAGATTCCGCATATAAGAGGTATCATTCGATACTTTGTCTTCCTCCGTCTGACTCTCTTTACTTAATGTGATCATTTCTAGGAGCATGCGTGTTGCTGCAAATGACATTATTTCACTCTTCTTTATGGCTAAGTAATATTCTTTTCTATACACACATACACACACATATGTATATCACATCTTTTTTATCCATTCATTTGCCACTGGACACTTAGGTTGCTTCCACGTCTTGGCACTTGTGAATACAAAGGACCCATTTTAAAGAGGTGGAAAGTGGGGCTCAGAAAGTACTTTGCCCAGAGGCACAAATAATAAACAGCAGAATTTGGATTTGAATCCAGTGCTGTCTGAACTCAAGTTATAAAACTCTTTAATCATTTCACTATATTTTTGAAGAACAGAAAGAAGGGAGAACCAAAAGCAGACTCTCAGAAAGTTGAGAGGCCCACCCAGATTCAGAGGCTGGCCCAGAGCCAGGACCCTGCCTGGCGATTCTTCAGCCCATCACTTGTCTGGCTATTTTCCGAGAGTGGTCATCTGAGCCCCTGGGTTTATTCCAGGCAGGAGAGCAAGAGAGACCCCCCCACTTCAGAGTGGCCCCGGCTCAGTCACACCTGGGGCTTGGTGTCATCACGGCTCTGTCTCTGCCCCCTCCTGGACACAGCTCCTCGGACCTTGTGCAGATTCTGACTCAAAGTCAGTGGTCAAGAAACATTCCTCAAATCATTTAAAGGAGCCACGAGGGGTTCACGTGGCCATGAATTCACTGGGCTGGACTCTTTGTCTATCCTTTCCTTGTTCATTCCGTCCATCCTTCTCTGGCTTTCATCACCGTGTCGGTTTTGCATTGATCTGCCAGCCCTTCTGAGCATTTCTGATGGGTCAGACCTCCTGTGTCAGACCCTCTTCCTGCCCTACGGTCCCTGGAATCGGGGCTTCCCCCACAACCGGGGGTGTGCTTGGGGCATCCAGAGATGCAGGCAGGGAGGCCCTGCATGGGTGTGGTTGGGATTTCAGTTACAGGGTGATTTGGGCCCACTGGGTAGTGTAAACGAGAACTTTCTCAGAAGTCCAAAGCAGGAGAGCCCCCTGTACCGTAACTACACTTCGGAGAGCACTGCTGGACTCAGATGTCCGCTGTCGTGTTCGTCTTGACCGGAGGAATGCTGGAATTCCTCTTGGAGACAAATTGACAAGGAGAAAAACCCACCAGTGTTGCGGGGAGGAGGAATGGCGACTTTACCCGCGATGAGACCCCGTTCTGCGCCTCAGAGACCTCATCTCTGGGGGACGGTCTGCAGTTTCCGCCTTTGTTGCAGAGAATTCCTGCAGCAGTGAGTCGGCTGTTGACCCATTTGACAGATGAGAGATGGAGGCTCAAAGCCAGGCTGGGGGCAAAGACCCACTGAAGGCTGAGGGAACCAGGAGCGGGTTCTGGGAGAGGAACTGAGTGAGGTCACCGTGGGAGCTCAGGGATGGTCTCCTCCTACCTGGCCCAACTGCCCGCAGGCCTGGCCGGAGACCTTGAGTCAGGACGGATGCTCCCTGATGCTAAGCTCATGCGTGCTAAGTCACTCAGTCATGTCCGACTCAGCAACCCTATGGACCATAGACCGCCTGGCTCCTCTGTCCATGGGATTCTCCAAGCGAGAACGCTGGAGTGGGTTGTCATTTCCTCCTCCAAGGGATCTTCCTAATGCAGGGATTGAACCCAAGTCTCTTGCATCCCCTGCGTTGGCAGGTGCGCTCTTTACCGCTGAGCCTCCTGGCAAGCGCCCAGGACATTGAGTGTGCTGTCCTAGCTCACTTGAAGTGGATGAGCTCAGAATTCTGAGGCTGGACAGGACCTGCGAGACGGTTTCCTAGAAGCTCCTCATCCATAAATGAGCAAAATAAAAACCAGGGAGGGGAGTGGATGGGCCCAGAGACCTCCAGCCTGTGGACAGAAGAGAGGGGACAGGAACGTATTCCATGCTTTCATTCTTAAATTAAAAAGCTTATTTATTTACTTGGCTGCACTGGGTCTTAGGTGCATCATGCAGGATCTTTAGTTTCAGTATGTGGGATCTATTTCCAGGGGTCAAATTGGAGCCCCCTGCATTGGGGGTGCAGAGTCTCAGCCCATGGACCGCCAGGAAGTCCCCAGGAACATACTCTACTGTAGCGACATTCCTTCTGCTCCCCCCCAAAAAAGCATACACAGTCTAGTGTGACATTGGATCTGTAATAAAGTCTTTAAAAAAAGAACCCTCCCCCGACACACACACACTCTGAACACCCCTGCCCAGGGACTTCCCCGGTGGTCCAGTGGTTAAGATTCTGAGCACCCAGGGCAGAGGGGCTGGGTTTGCTACTTGATTGGAGAACTGAGATCCTGCATGGCATCAACAAGTTAACATTTTTTTAAAAAATTAGAAGAGTACTGCCAAAGTAAAAGAATTAAACAAACAAAACACACCTGCTCAACCGTATATCAAGAGAACACTGTACTTGGAAAAGATCCCTGCACCTCAGTGCTCATAGCAGCGCTATTTACAACAGCCAGGACACAGAAGCAACCCAAATGTCTGTCGACAGAGGAGTAAATAAAGAAGATGTGACACATTTATATACGATGGAATACTACTCGGCCATAAAAAAGAATGAAATAAACCCGTTTACAGCATCCTGGATGGACCTAGAGATGATTGTATGAAGTAAATAAAAAAGAAAAAGACAAATATCATGCGATATCGTTTATATATGAAATCTAAAAAATGATGCAAACGAGGGAATTCCCTGGCAGTCCAGGGGCTGGGACTCAGCGTCTTCACTTCTGTGGCCTGGGTTCAGTCCCTCATCAAGGAACTTAGCTCCTGAAAGCTGGGCAGCAAGGCCAAAACAAACAAGGATACAGATGAACTTATTTACAGAAGAGAAACAGACTCACAGACTTAGAAAACAAATGTATGCTTACCAAAGGGGGAAGGTGGGGGAAAGGATAGATTAGGAGTTTGGGATTAACATACACACACCACTAAACATAAAATAGTTAATCTTCAAAGACCTACTGTAGAGCATAGGAGACTCTATTCAATAACCGGTATGGGAAAAGAATCTGTGAAAGAATAGATATATGAGCGCGTGTGTGATAAATCACTTCAGTTGTGTCTGACTCTCTGCGGACCTGTGGACTATAGCCCACCAACCTCCTCTATCCATGGGATTCTCCAGGCAAGAATACTGGAGTGGGTTGCTGTGCCCCCCTCCAGGGGATCTTCCCAGCCCAGGGATCGAACCCGAATCTCCTAAGTCTCCTGCCCTGGCAGGCAGGTTCTTTACCACTAGCGCCACCTGAGAAGCCCAGATACATGCAGCCATATAACTGAATCACTTTTCTGTACCGGAAACTAACATAACACTGTGACTCCACTATACTTAAAAATTCTTTCATTGAAAAGTCTTAACCCCATCAAAAGAAACTAAACTGCTATAAAGGACATTCCTGCGACCCGTGGGGAAGTGTGAATGTGGACCGTCTGTTGGTTAACAGTCTGTGATGGTTAAATTTCCTGAGTTTGCTCCTTCTCTTGTGGTTCTGGAGAAAGTGTCTTTGCTTGTGAAGTATTTAGAAATAAAAGTGTTACACATCCACAGCTAAGTTTCAAACGGTTCAGAAAAACATGTGTGTAGGAGAGTAAGGAGTGCTTCCCAGGTGGTTCAGTACTAAAGAATCGGCCTGCAAGGCAGGAGATAAGGGTTCGATCCCTGGGTGGGAAGATCCCCTGGAGGAAGGCATGGCAACCTACTCTGGTATTCTTGCCTGGGAAAGCCTATGGACAGAGGAGCCTGGCGGGCTCCAGTCCACGGGGTCGCAAAGAGTTGGACATGACTGAGCTTGCACATACACAGAAGAGTAAGACACACACGTGGCAGACGTCAGTAATTGTGGAGGAAGCGGGGAATGGGGGTTTCTGAGGCTGTTCAGGAAACTTCTCTGGTGGTTTGGAATTTTTCAAAATTAAACATAGAGGGGGAAGCCCCACCCACCTGCCTGGAACCCACTCACGGCTTCTCGTCCAGGCAGCGACTGGCCCACTGGGGAGGGGTTTCCAGCCCCCAGCCAGGTTCCCAGGCGCGCTCCCTTTGAAGCGCAGCAAGAGCGCTGTGATTCCCCAGGTTTGCTATCATCTCACCGCTTTCCAGAGCAGGAGACTGAGCTCCGGAAGGCCACGTGGCTGGCCCGCCGTACCACGCGTGGCGCGGCACCAGGAGGGGGTGGAGGAGTCGGGCTGTTCTGGGTCCTCCGGGGGCGTGTCTCCTGGGTGAACCGGAGTCACGTCGCCTCCCTGATGTCACAGGACATATTTTCCGAGGCAGCCATCCCCTGGGCACTGACCCCAAAGGCTCTCCAGTCCTCAGAGGCTCCTCCCTGCCCCTCCCTGCCAGCAGACAGGGGCTCAGCCTGGCTTCCGACGGGGCTTCTCTTCACTCATCAGCGATGCTGGTTCTTTGCTTGTTTGTTTGGCTGCACTGGGCTTAGCTGGTGCACTTGGGATCTCGGATCTTCATCTCAGCATGTGGGATCTAGCTCCCCGACCAGAGATCGAGTCCCGGCCTCCTGCATTGGGAGTGTGGAGTCTTAGCCCCTAGACCAACAGGGAAGTCCCTGTGATGCTGTATTTTAAAAATGGGAAGCCATGTTTATAGACTTGGGAGAGCGGTCTCATTCCATAGTGGGGAGTCAGCCCCCTCTTGGAAGGGGTTACCTAAGAGGCAATCCCAAGCCTAGAAAACAGGAAATAGCCCTTTGGGGAATCGGAAGGTGGTGAGAAGTCCAGCTTTGACCCAACGTTCCAGAGCATTCTGTACCGTTTATTACTGACGGTCCTCACCGTGGAGCTGAGTCCAGGCTCTGGGCCAGACGCTGTGTGCATGTGTGTGCACACTCGTGAATGTGCAGATGTGTGTATGTGCATGAAGGCGTGTACTCGAGTGTGCTTGAGCGTGTACCTACATGTGTGTGTGGTTGTGTGCACAAGCCCCTGGGACCTGTGGCTCCGGCCGTGGCCCCCCGAGGGTACTGTCCCCATTTCACAGCTGCGGAAATGCAGCTCAGAAAGGACCCTGGCCCCGTTTACAGAACTTACCGCACTTCTCATCAAAGGATGGTTTCAGCCGTTGGTCCCGTATTGCCCTCTGCCCAGTGTCCGTGAGCTCCGTGGTGGGGACATTGGAGGTGTCGGCAGGTACTGAAGCCTCGGGGCCCCGCCTGGCCCTGGTGTGCATCTGACCTGATAAATGTCCACTGAGGGAAGGGGGGAAGCCTACGAGAGTGGCGTCCTGAGCCGCCCAAGCCTCCAGCCCTGCCTTTCTGGAAGGTCAGCGGAGACCAGAGGTATTTCTGTTTTGAGGCGTTTAAACAGATGCTCCGACCTCCACTCCAGCTAGGGTTTCTGGCTGCGCATACCACAGACCAAGGGGTTGGAGATTCCTTCCAGAGGCTGGCTGGTCCCCGCCCCCAGCACTGCTGCCGGGGGGCTCCCAGGCTGGCTGGCCCACACCCCGCCGCTCGGTCCACAGGAGCTGGTTGCAGCCTGCCCTCCATCCCAAGACGGCCTGTGGGCGCCCAGGTGACCCGACCCCTTGTGTCTGGCCTGAGTCTCGTTTCCCACCGTCTACAGGACGCAGCCCCTTTCTGCAGACTGGGAGAGTGAGGCAGGGAGCAGCCGGCCAGCTGACCTTCACCAGTGGAGGTAGAAGGGTGCTCCAACCCCTTCACCCTCTTTCCCACACACTGCCCAGCCCCGAGTCCTGGTTCGGGTCTCGATGTCACCCCGTGTCCTTACAGAACAGCATCGGCTCATTCCTGGTCCCTGGAGCCAGACCTATGAGCCCCCAAATCTCTGTCCTGTCTTCCAGGAAGGGGTCACCAGCGTCAGCACCTTCTCCAAGCTGGTCCTGATCCCAGGAGGCCAGGAATCCGTCCCATGGATGGACCAGGTCCTCCCCACCCAAGGCTGGCCTTGGAGGAGGCCTGACTGGGGCCCATCACGCACAGGCCGCTCCTCCCCGCCAACTCCTCCCCGCCCCGTGTCATCCTTGCCATTCAGCGTCTAGTTCCCATGGTTTTTGTAGCTCTTCCTGGTTCCTTCTAGAAGCTTCCTCAAGAGTGTTGGAGTGATGGGATCTGTTCTATACAGAGAAGATAAGCATTAACCATTGGGCAAGTATGACACGCCCGTCATTTGAACTGGATTCGAAGGCCTAAGTCTGGCAGCGGCCCTGTGGTTGCTCCAGAAGGCTGTTTAAGCACCCCGGAGGGCGGGTGGTTGTGGGGTGTCCCCTGCAGAGCTGCTGGTCCCCAGGCAGTGGAGAGGACCCCTTCCCAGCGCAGAACACCTGACCTGTGGTGGGCGGAGCTTCCTCTTCCATCTTCAGTGTCTAGTTCCCATGGTTTTTGTATCTCTTCCTGGTTCCTTCTAGAAGCTTCCTCAAGAGCGTTGAGGTGATGGGATCTGTTCGATACAGAGAAGATAAGCATGATCCCTGGGCAAGGATGACGCATGAAGTCGTGAAGCATTCTATGTTTATAATATAGTTTTGCTTAATTCAAAAAAAAAAAAGAGAGAGAGTTGGAGAGATGGGATTTTTTCCTCTGGATCTCGGAACCAGCGACCCAGATGAGGAGCTGGGCTGAGCCCTGGCTCCTCTGCCCTTTCTGACGTGAGGTCGGCAGCTGCACTGACCACAGGGGAGGCCCCTCCCGCAGCCCTGAGACCCCCCACCAGGCATTACGGCCCCCCGCCTCCCACCAGGCTGCAGGAGATACTCCTGAGGGGTGGCCCTTGGCTTCCCATCCTCTCTGACTGCAAATCACCTGATGGCCTTTCCAGGCACCTCCGACACGTTAGGCTCTACCACGACCCAGGTCCTCACCCCTACGCGAAGGCATGGCTGCCCTCTGGGGGGGCCAGGGCGCTTCCGGGCAGCAGCGCAGGGCTCCACATCGCTGTCCAGGGGTGACCATCACACATGACCCCAACTGGGGCGGCTTGCACCCACCAGCCTGTCTCTCACCGTCCCAAGCCTGGAAGCCCAAGATCTCGATGTGAGCAGGGCTGGTTCTTGCCCGAGTATCTGAGGATCCTGCCTCTTCCAGCTCGGGGGCCTCCAAGTGTCCCCCAGCCTGTGGCCGCCTCTCTCCAGCCTCTGCCTTCATCATCACGTGGCTTCTCTCTCCCCTCTTCTCCGTGTCAGATGTCCCTCTGCCTCTCCCCATAAGAACACTCATCCATGGATTCGGGGGTCACCTGGGTAAACCAGGACGATCTCATTTCAAGTTCCCTGATTACATCTCACAATTGACTATCAACACTGCTACAGTGTACATGCATCGATTCTACGTGATTCAGTCCTTTACACAGTTCCATCGAAATGTAAGTATGATTTTTCTATATGGTATAATTATTTTGTGATTAATTTCAACTTTGTATTTCTTTTGTGGTTGATCTTTGCTGCTGAACTGGGGTTTGAAGTTTAGAATTTAATATTGATCACTTTCATTACATGTCACACTGCTATTCTGAATTCAGCCTTCTAGTTTTCCTGTTTAGTGTCTAGCTAGTTTTTTAGCTTTAGTGCATTTTTGGAGAAGGAAGTGGCAACCCACTCCAATATTCTTGCCTAGAGAATCCTGTGGACAGCGGAGCCTGGTGGGCTGCCGTCTATGGAGTCACACAGAGCCGGACACAACTAAAGCGACTTAGCATGCATGCATGTATTGGAGAAGGAAATGGCAACCCGCTCCAGTGTTCTTGCCTGGAGAATCCCGGGGATGGAGGAGCCTGGTGGGCTGCCGTCTATGGGGTTGCACAGGGTCGGACACGACTGAAGCGACTTAGCAGCAGGAGCAGCAGGGAGGAAAGAAAGTTAGTCACTCCGTCATGTCCAACTCTTTGCTGCCCCAAGGACTGTAGCCTCCCAGGCTCCTCTGCCCATGGAATCCTCCAGGCAAGAATTTTGGAGTGGGTTGCCATTTCCTTGTGAAGACCTATTGTCTAAATAAGGTCACACTCACAGGTTCCGGGTGGACATCCTTGGGGGACACAGGTCAGCCCCCTGTCAGCAGGTGGCTCGGTCAGTCCCACACTGTCCACCCGAGATGGCTCCTCCTTTGCCCAGAGAGGAGGGCTGGAGCAGAGGCAGGGGACCTCTGTGTGTGCCCCAGGGGGCGGGCAAGGGGTCCTCTGGAAAGCCGGGAGAGACGCCCAGGACTGGCCGGAGAGGGTCACCCTGGGAAAGGGCCAGGCGGCCTCTCGACGCTAGCTCACTAAGGGCTCCCCTCCTGGCACCCTGGGGGCCGAAGGGCTCATTGGCTTGGCTTCCCTCTGGCCTGCCAGGTTCCCAATGTGCCCTCCCCAGGCCCCCGGAACACCCTGGCATAGTCCCACCAGGCCAAACCCAACAATTGGAAGCTGGGCCTCTGCATCCCATAGTGGGTGAGGCCTGGGGAGAAAACCTGTGACTCTGAAACAGAGGGGGAGGCTGCATGCTCAGTGCTAAACACACAGTCAGGTGAGCGGGGGAGCAACCAAACTCTTGGGTCCCCAACTGGAATCGTCTCCATGGAGGCTGAGCGCGCAGAGCTGGACACCGGCTGGGTGCACAGCGACCTTCTGACTGTGAAAGCAAGAAGGGGGAAAAAAGAATAAAAACACGCTCCGAGCTACAGGAAAAAGATAACTCATCCACTTCATTCCTATTCGCCTATGTCTGTGCTTTCTCTATCTGCGCTACACTGAAAACGGATCATCTTTAAAATCGCAACACAGAAGCTCTAGAATCGACTATTTCTGAGACGTTGACTCAGGGCAGCAGACAAAGGATCCCCGAGGCTTGGTTGAGTGACTCCGATCGGTCAACACTGCGTGACCACATGCGGGGACGTCCGTGCGGCTTCAGTGGTCAAAGGTGTGCGGACGGCCCAGCCTTACAAGTCCCCAAGTGTCACCTTCCTCCCAAACATTCCCCAGCTCTGGGCACAATGGCCTGGCCACTCCGGCCCCGCCAGGCGGAACCTTCCTGCCGCTTCCTTGGAGGGTCGGGGCGCTGCCCTCTTGGGTGGAATCCGTGTCTGCCCGAGGCGGTGACCTCCCCCCGGGGGCCAGCCTCTCGAGACCACTTTGTGCTCACAAAGCAGGCTTTTAACTTGTGAAATACTTTCGCGGTTCACGACCATGCCTCCTCCCAAGGGCTCCATGAAATTCTCGGAGACCTGTCACACCCAGCGAATCGGGAGGGCTTTGATTTAGTGGACAGATGCTTGCCAGCTGACACTCGGAGAGACTGAAGGAGGCGGGGAGAATTAAATAAGAAGTGGGGTGTCAGCTCCCAAAAGGTGGCATATCTCTGCCCTAATTCCTTGACGCCCAGTGTGGCTCAGAGGTCGGGGCTGTTAATGGGCAGGGAACAAATTGGGGGCTGCCACCTGTGGCTCTTCCAAGGGGGGAGGGGGCTCCCCCTTTACAGTTCAGGGGCCAGTTGACTCTGAGCAAAGCCCAGGTGCTCCAGAGCCTGACACTCACCTGCTCTGTGGTGCTCCCCAGCCTCTCTGAGCTGCCGTTGTCTTCATCTGGAAGACGGGGCTCCTCCGAACAGGAAATAAAATGATGAATGGAATCACCGTACACAGTACTTGGCACACGGTCGATGCTATCATTTTCTGGTTCTGTCTCCCAGCAACCCAGTCAGTTGGAAAGGAGGTATTTTCCTCCCTAGAGGCTTCTTGCATGATGCTGATACTTATAGGAAAGGTGGATCAGAATACCCAGGCCTCAGGAGGCTTTGTTTGTCAGCTTCCTAGTCTCTGTGAATTGGGGGGCCCTGGCTCAAGCCCACCATGTCCAGTGGCCCAGATTGTGCACTGCACAACTCCACAGATCCTGGGGTGATTCAATATGGTAATGCTGCCTGGATAACTGTAGGGAGGGGTTGGGGAGAGAAGAGACTCAGGAAAACCTTCTACCCCAACACGACGTGACATAACGTGACTCTTTTATTTGTATGTTCATTGACTTTCATGCTTCCCATGCTGACGGCTCTTGAGGGCTTGTCCACCTGAATGTCGCTGTTTCTCCGGCACCTAGCACCTGCCCAGAGTGACGTAGCTGCTTGGGAAATATTTCTGGATTGAACGAAGTCAGGGTTCATGTGCGGGGTGAAGATGGGTGAAGGGAAATTTACGAGCTACAGGCTAGCCCAGAGTTCTGGGCGGCCATGGGTGGCCCACCTTCACTCTGCGTACTGCCCACCCCGGTTTCCCCACGGGAGGGTTGAAGAAGTCGGGGGTTTGGGGTGTGGGTCAGGCGGACTCTCAGAGACAACGCAGCTGCTGACCTGTGTCTGGCGGGGAGGGAGGCAGTAAAATGATGACCTTGCTTGCCACCTGCAGCTGAGGGAAGACCGCGTGACCCCAAACTCAGGCCTTCAGTGCAGGAGTATATGTACAGTGGCTTCCAGTTCAGGGCAAATAGAAACCCAACATGGCTGGGAAACAAAACCAGAGGAAACAGACCAGGCGACAGCGGCATCGGGTGGGGGTGTGGCGGGCTCTGCCTGCCTCTTTCTTTTTCTTCCAATTCCCAGATTTTCTCTAAAGGCCATGAACTACATCTATAATGATTAAAAAACAAACCTGGTTAGAACTGGGGGAAAGATCACAGAAATGGGTAGAAATGTATACACAGGTAAATTCGTTCTAGTCTCACTCACTGGAGTAAGAAATGGAAACCAACCTGCAAGTCCAGCTCCTGGAGATGGTTTGACTCTCACACCATGGGCAGCTGTGCCAGTTGGGAGCGAGGTGGATTTGCCGGAGCTCAAGGTACTTAATAAACCCAGGCTTCTAAACAATGCCCACGTACAAGCCCGTTCTGATTATAAAGCAAATGTGCCCGTGGTGATAAAATCACACCATCGAAAGGGCAGAAAATGAAGCGTAAACTTAGGTCCGTGCCCAGCAGTCCGCTTGCTAACAGATTTTGGCTGGGACTTCTCTTTTCTGAAGCGTCCTCTGCACGCACAAGCAGGTACTGGGGAGCCTTTGGTTTTGTGTGGGCACATACTGACCCCATTGCCATTTCAAAGGGGGCTACATAGACGCAGAGCAAAAAAGTTGGCTTTAAAAAACAGTTGGCATCGTTCTGCAATGTAGAAGCTCCGAGTGCGCCATGACCCACAATCCCACTGCCCAGCAGGATCGGCCTGCCCCACCAGCCCTTCTGAGCAGCTGCACCCCTATAGCTAGAACCTGAAACGGTCCAGCCATCCCTCTACAGGGGAATGGATAAATGAAGCACAGCATGGTCACACTGTGGGATACCACACAGCTAAGAAAGATGAATGAGTTACAAGTCTATGGGGCCCCAGGAGCAAAACTCACAAACATAACACAGAGGGAGAAGGCAACGCGCGGAGCAGCTAACATCAAGAGGTGGGTCCAGGTTCAAACAAGGAAATTATTTTCACAAAAGTCAGAAGGGTGATTATGTTGGGGAAAGGAGGCTGGCATGGGGCTGCAGAGGGGCCGGAGGGAGGGTTCTTGGTGCTGGGTGTTGCTTCTGTGGGTCTTTGCCTTATAATTGTTAGTGAGTCAGTTTCATAGATAAGCTCGTTTGTGTCATATGGTAGATTCCACATGTAAGTGATATCATACGATACTTGTCTTTCTCTGACTGACTCCACTTAGTATGATAATCTCTAGGTACATTCATATTGCTGCAAATGACATCAGTTCATTCTTTTTTACGGCTAAGCAATATTCCACTGCATGTGCCACCTCTTCTTTATCCATTCCTCTGTAGATGGACACTGAGGTTCTTTCCAGGTTTTAGCTGTTGTAAATTGTGTTGCAGGCCATGGAGTCACAAAGAGTTGGACACGACTCAGCGACTGAACAATAACCACAATGAACAATGGGGTATATGGTGAGGGAGGGATAAATTAGAAGTTTGGGATTAGCAGATACAAACTGCTATATATAAAATAGATAAACAACAAGGCCCTACTGTATAGCAGTGAGAACTACATTCAGTATCCTGTAATAAACCATGTTTTTCAGTTGCTAAGTCGTGTCTGACTTTTTGTGACCCCATGGACTGCAGCACGCCACATTTCCTTGTCCTCCACTATCTCCTGGAATTTGCTCAAACCCATGTCTATTGAGTCAACGATGCCATCCAACCATCTCATCCTTAATCACCCCCTTCTCCTCCTGCCCTCAACCTTCCCTAGCATCAGGGTCTTTTCCTATGAGTCAGCTCTTCCCATCAGGTGGCCAAAGTATTGGAGCTTCAGCTTCAGCATCAGTCCTTCTAGTGAGTATTCAGGATTGATTTCCTTTAGGATTGACTTTAGTTTGGATTTCCTTTAGTTTGATCTCCTTGCAGTCCAGGGGACTCTCAAAAGTCTTCTCCAGAACCACAGTTCAAAAGCATCAATTCTTTGGTGCTCAGCTTTCTTTATAGTCCAACTCTTACATCATAATAAACCATAATGAAAAATAATATGAAAAAGAATATATATATACACACACATATATATGTAGGACAGAATCACTTTGCCGTACATCAGAAACCAGCACAACATTGTAAACCAACTACACGTCAATTTTAAAAGGTTTCCAGTGAAACTGCACTGTCTTTCATGTACTTTCTAGTATGTATGCTATTTTCCACAAAAACAACAAGAAGAAAGCAAAAGGTCCCAAGGAGCGACCCTAGATAGTAGCAGGCTGACCTCTGGAAGGTGAAATGCTGGGTAATTTCCACTTTCATGTTAATAAAATCATAACCATCCCCTGAGCGCTTGACATCTGTCATCTAATTTAATCCTCACAACAATTTTGAAACTAGCTTTTATTACCCGCCTTTCACACCTAGAGAACCCAAAGCCCAGCGAGGTGGATGATGTTACACGGGGAGGTGGGATTCCTGCTCCCATCCTGGGGGGCCAGGCACTTGGATGGCTTGACTTCAAAAATGACCATAGGTGACTTCTGTCAACACCGCCAGAGAAGCCGGGCAGGAGGAAGGGCCGCCGCGGCCCGGCCGGGCTGGGCTCCAGGTGGCTGGACCTGGGCTGCCCTGGCTGCCCTAGCCTGGGGCCAAATGGCGGGGCCGCCGAGGTTAGAGGAGTCCAGGGGCTGCTGCCTTCCTCGGTGCTACAAGCAGGTTGTAAAGCACTTTGGGGACCAATTGACACCAGGATAGGGAATTGCACCCTCGAGGTGGTTTGTGATCCCATAAATTGCCCCAAGGTGGGAGGCAGCTGGGAGCAATGTAGCCAGTTCACTGGGGGCTGTGACTCTGGAGGTGTGGCATTCCACAGGGCCATGGCCCTCAGCTGGGCGAGACCCTGGAGCAAAGGTGGACGGGGACCAACCCCCCAGGGACAGGGCTGGGGTGCCTCCAGGCACTGCAGGCCGCTGAGAGTGGGCTTGTGCACCTACCAGGAGCCTCATGGGGGTCCTCCTGGATACCCACGTCAAGGTGCCTTAGGTCCAGAGGTCAGAAGGGCCACACCAAGCACTCATGCCTTCCAGGTGTGGACAAGCCCACCGGGAGCATTGGCTATGTTACCGAAGAGGCACCTGGCCTGCGTGCTTGCATGCACAGAAACACCAGCACCACCTGATTCAGCGTCTGAGCACACGCTGTGTGCTGCCTCCCGGCCGTCCTGACATTTAAGGAATGGAGGGACCCTCACAAGCTCCTGTTTGGAAGGGGGAAACTGAGGCCCAGAGAGCAAACCTGGATCACCAAGTCCAGCGGGCCTTGGGATCCAAGACTTCCTGATCCGAGCACAGCCGGTGCCCCTGCAAGCATATAAGATGTTCTTGCAACTGAGAAAAAGGTGCCCTCACTCTCTACAGAGGCAGCCCCACACTAGGCATCCAGCTCGGTGGGCCTGCCAGAGTCCAGGCTGGGAGAGCCTTTGTGCAGTGCACAACCTGCACAACTGTACAAGGCAGACCTGTCTGGGACTTGTGTGCAAGGCTGTGCACTCGTGTGTGTGTGTGTGTGTATAATGCATGTGTGCACTTCTCAGGACAGCCTGCAGGGCACTTTCATCAGGTTCTCAAAGGGTTTTGTGACCTCATAAAATGACAATGATCTCTGGAACACTGGGGATTCCAGCAGCTTCTTGAGCCACCTAAGTTCAACAGGGCTTCCCCAGCCCGTGGTGCCAGGCCCGCCTGGGGTTTGGGAGACGGAGTGGCTGCAGATTGCCTGGGAGCTGGGGTTTTTCTTCCCCATCTGTTGAAAGAACAAGGCACTATCGTGTTGTATAACCCTCAGAGCAACACTGCAAGACCAGAGGTGCTGGGGTCACCTTCACTTTGGAGACTAGAGACCGAGGCTTGGAGGGCTATGGTAGGTGCCCAGGTCCAAGTGGCAGGTGAGAGGTGGTGACTGCCTCATGTTGACGGCAGAGTCCAGAGTAGCTCAGGCCAGGGTGCGTGTCCATCTGGGTCTCTGGACCCTGGAACCAGCATCTGTAGACACGCAAGAGGTCGTGGTGTCCGGATGAATGCTGGCCACCACGGAAAGGCCAGAAGGCTCCAGCATGGGAGGCTCCCCCGCATGCTGCCTCCCCAAGCGCTTCCTGCTCGGCTGTTTATACTCAGACCCTTGGGTCTGAATCACTAGGGTCAGGTTTAAGAGCTGAAGGTCAGAGGTTGCCCAGGCACCCATGCCAGGCCAGAGGGCTGACCTTTGTGTGACCAAATCGAAGGCTCCTGAGACCCAAAGAGGGGCTTCAGACCCCTGGCCGCCATCTGAAATGCTTCTTGGGGGTTGATCCTAATCACCCCTAATTTAGGGGCCAAATGGCCAATTAAGGGACCGTTTGAGAGTCAGAGAAGCAGAAGATGAATGGAGGAGACAGATGAAGCGCAGCTGAAGCCCGCGTCAGGGCTGGTCACGGGGCTCAGCCCGGGAGGGAGGGGGCCTCCTCTCCTGGCATCAGGGGACCCTGGGGTCTGTTGTCCTCCCCACATCGTGGTTGCTGAGGGCCCCAAAAGCCACCAGAGTCCCAATGGCAGCATTTCCATGAGGCTCACTGCAAAGTGAGCCCCCTGCAGCCGCTGGACTCTGGTGTCCCCGCCCCTACCTGCTCACTATCGTCTGAACACCCGCCGGGTGCTTCCACCGAAGCCAGGACCCCTCCATCTAGACAAAGCAGAGTCCTCACCCCAGTGGAGCATCAGGTCTCCTGTGTGTGTGTGTGTGTGTGTGTGTGTGTGTGTGTGTCTGTGTAAGTGAGTGAGTTATGAGAGAATCCGTGAGTGTGGGTGTATGTGTAGGGCATGTATGTGTGGGTGTGCATGGGTGTGCAAGAGTGAATGTGACATTGTGAATGTATGTGCCTCTGTGTGTGTGAAACCTAGAAACACACAAGAAATACACAAGCAGTGGAAACATCAGACGGTACCACCCCCGAACTGAGTGTCTTCACAAAACCGACTCTGCTGGAAATCCCGTGTCCAGGAACTGGGGACTCTGCGGCATCTGCTCACGTGGCCCCCTGGGCTCCCCAAGGTGGCTTTCATGCACAGGAGGTAAGAAGTGCCTGTGGCCACTGTCACGATGGCGCCTGAGCACGCCAGCCCCCGCCCCCACCAGGCCCCTGTCCAGGGCCTTGGCCTCCCCAGCTTCTCTCCCGAGCAAGGCCACCTTGTACCCCGGCCCCACGTCCCAGGCGCTCAGGGCAGAGGAGTGGGCCTCACCTCTGGAGGGCCCCATGGGCATCTAGAAAAGATCCACCCGGGGAAGGGTGCCCCACCCACAGCCGGGTTCTGGGGCCCCTGGTGCAGAAGGCTGGACAAGAGGGGGGATGAGCCCTGAGCTGGGTTGCCCCGTCCAGGGAAGCCTGAAAGCCCGGAGGGAAAGGCGCTGGGGAGTGGGGGTGAGGCGGGTGGGACGGTGGCCTCAGAAGAGCCTTAGCTTTGCTCTAAAGAGGGGTCCTGGAGGGCCAAGCTCAGGCGGGAATCCAGGGAGGCAGCGCAGGCGGATGGGGTGGGAGTGGGGATCAGAGGTGGTGGTCAGCAAGCTGAGGGCTAAGAACGGGCCACTGTGTGTTCTGTCAGCGCGAGAAGCAGGGGCAGCTGAAGGAGGGGGTCCTGGGGCTGGTTTGTGCTTAACACAGGGAGTCTGCTGCTCAGGATGAGGAGAAACTGGGGGTGTAGGAGAAGGAGGCACGGATGGGTGAGGGGAGGGTCCAGGCCTGGGGATGGGTGGTCTTCCAGCTGCTCCCTGTTCCCCATGAACTAGCCCTCACGGTTCCCAGGCGAGACTGAGGAGAGGAGGCCTGGTGGAAAGGCTCTTCTCCAAGGTTCTACGGACCAGACCCTTGGGCTCAGAGAGGTTGGGTCACTTGCCCAAGGTCACACAGCAAGCACACACACGTGGATTGGACGTCACTCTCCCGGGTCCTGGCCCGGGGACGGTGCCTGGAGAGCTTGGGAATGGGGTCTGGAGGGATGAAGGCAGCCCCTGTGTCCCCTGGCCACCCGGGCCCTCCTCACTGTGTCCTTGCTCCTGGCGGGACCTCCTCGCCACCCACTGTGGCAGGGATGCGGACAACCAGTCCTGGTCATGGACCTTCCCACCGCCGCCCAGCACCAGCCAAGCGTGGAGGCAGGGGCAGACTCCAACGCGGGAGTGGACGCGTCCAGAGGTGAGGGAGGCATCCTGTGCCAGCGGCACTCACAGACGCCTCTGGCAGGTCCCCCCTGCATGTGCCGGGGTCCTGGGGGCAGAAGCCACGCGGCGTTCACCGCACCTGGCCTGCCTGGGGCTGGGCTGTGCACGCAGTGGGTGAGCACCGGCTGCTTCCTGAGTGAGTGGACCGACGGTGGGTGGACGCGGAGGGGAAGGGCTTGGTGTTGATGGGGAGGGGCGGGTCCCGGCCGGGTCCCGGCCCTGTCACTCTGCACCTCCTGCCCAGGAGGACCGGGGGGTCCCCAGGACATGGGGCTTCCACTGCTGAGACGGGGATGCGCTGGTCACCCTGTATGTGACTCAGCCCGGGAGCCTCCGTCCTCTCCCGCCCTGAACCAGGTATTAGAGCGGCTGCCACTCAGGGGTGAGCCTGTGAGCCTCCCATGTCCACAGAAAGCGGGAGACCCCGAGTCCCTCATGATCCAAACAGAAAGGACCCCTCAGTTAGTGATCCAACCCCTGCCCCGCAGACACACACACACTCCTGAGCCCCAGGTTAAGGCATTCCTATGCCAGGAGTCCTCCAACCCTCCTTGCTGACAGAGGTCTCAAGGCAAAGGCCCAAGAATGGCCTTCAGTCCTGGCTACTGAACAGGACGGGGGCCAGGGCCCACCCCCACAGGACTTGGGGACCGGTGTGGTTCCCCCATCCCCACCTGTGGCTTTGTGGCCTCAGGGGGTCTTATCAGTTGCTCTGTAATTGAAAGTGATTTGTTTGGGCTGAAAATAATCTGTTTTGGAGGCTAACTTGATTATCTCCTGCAGGCGGGCGGTGGGGGTGGGGGGGCGCTTGCTACCTGCCCCCCAGGCTGCTCACCATTACCATCCATTACCATAAAGCCCTTCTTCAAAGGCAGCCCCTCCCCCAGGCCAGCCCATTCAGGGCAGGGCTGAGGCAGCAAGGGCGGCAATAAACTTTCTGCTGTTAAATGATGGCCAAAGTGTCAGACACAGGTGAGGCCAGTGGGGCCCAGGCCTCTGTGTTTATCAGGCTGAGATGCCTGCTAATTGGGAACCCGGGTCTCTGAGGGGTTTTCCACAGTCCTGCCCATTCTCCACCACCAGACCCTACAGGCAGCACCCAGGTGACCGCCATCCCCTATGTTAGGTTCCCAAAGTCCTTAGCAGGTCATTAGCAGGCTCCCAAAGTCCTTGGCAGATCCTCGGAAGCAGTCTCCTGAATCTTCTCAACAACCCGAGAGGCAGAGTAATTTGTGCCCATTTCACAGATAAGGAAACTGAGGCTCAGAGAGATGAAAAGACCTGTCCAGGTCACCCAAGGAGGAACTGAACAATAACAGGATTGAAAGCTGGGCCTGAGCACCCACCACTCCATCATGAGACCATGAAAACAAGGATACCCAGGTGTGGGCCCAGGGGTTTCAGCCGTGGGGTGTTTGTGGGACGCCTACTGAGGTCACTCAGGCCCATGGCTCACTCAGGCCAGATCTGATGGTCCCAGCGCCTCACACAGACCTCTGGGTTCCAAAAGGAATCAGGCAGCAGAGGGCGAGAAGGTGGGCAGGGGGGCCTCCGTTAACCAGACATCCTGGGAGCGGCCAGGATCTGGAAGACGATGGTGTCGGGCACGGCAGGCAGGCATCCGGGCGCTGCAAAGAGCTGAATCTGTGTCGGGGGACAGTGGTGTCCAGGCCCTGCCAGCCAGTCCCCACCCCCTTCAAGGCTGGAGGCAGGACGGGCATTGGGCGATCGTGTTCTGTGGCTTCTCCCAGCTTTTCCGGGAGAGACAGCCCATCTCCTGAGACACCCTGCAGAAGCTGGAAGCCCCAGGCTGTAATCCCTGTGCAAACATCAAAAATCCATCAGGAAAAGGGAAGTCAGGACAGCGGGCCGCTTTCTGCCCCCCGCCCCACCCCAGGGCCGCCCTCCACTACAGCAGCGGCTGTTTGGGTGGTGCCAGGCAGAGAAGAATAAGGATCTTTCACAGACGCCCTTGGCAGGCTGCAAGCAGAGTGAAGGAATGTAGAAGACGGTGACCTTTTGCAGAAATTCTCCTTTCCTGGCTGCCCAAGTCTCTGCTGGCTTTTCCTGGGGCTTTTCCAAGGGGTTTCCTTGGAACCTCTTCCTTCCCTCCAGTTGAAACACCCAGGAAGCCGAGGCCTCTGTTTGGGGACTCCCGGGTGGGGCGCAGGTCAGGGACCCTCCCAGGTCTCCCCTCTTGAAGGTGAATCGAGCCAGCACCCAGCGCCAGCTTCTGCAGGGTGCAGCGGTCCTCCTGGCCGATGGCCAATACTCAGCTGTGCTGCCCACCTACCTCTTCCCACCAAAAGGAGCGTTTGAGGGAGGGGGAGTTAGTTGGCAGTGCCAGCCAATGCTGGCGACATAAGAGACGTGGTTTCGACCCCTGGGTCGGGAAGATCCCCTGGAGGAAGGCGTGGCAACCCACTCCAGTATTCTTGCCTGGAGAATCCCATGGACAGAGGAGCCTGGCGGGCCACAGTCCATGGGGTTGCAAAGAGTCAGAACGACTGAAGATGCTTAGCACGTACACACACACGGGATGAAGAGGAGCCAAATATACTTAGAGGTGATGCCCGAGGCAAGACGAAAGCACAGTTTCTCGGATTTCTTGAGCAAACTCTTGGGGTATTTACTGGACAGTGATGTTCCGGTGACCTCTTACTATTAATATATGATAGCCGCCCCAAAGCTTAGGGGCATAAAACACCCGCCGTTTATTTGTTCACCATCCTGAAACCTGGGCAGGGCTGAGATGCTCGTGTTCCCTCTATGAGGTGGCCTGTGCGACTCCGGTGGGTGCCTCCATCTGGGAGCTTCGTTGGGTCTGGAACTTCCAAGGTGGCTGGACCCAGCGGACAGGTACCCCCAAGGGCTGCACAAGCTGGGGACCGCCAGGGCCCTGTTCTCTCGCTGCACGGTCCTTCCAGGAGGGTGGGTGAGCCTTCTGCCAACGGCTCTTTCAACTGGAAGAAAGGAAAAGAGGGTAGGGACCTGCTTCTTACTGTGGCTCTTCTGCTCACGTTCTATTGGCAAGAAGTGGTCCCAGGGTTCTATCTAGATCTAGGAGAGACTGGGAAATGTACTTGTGGGGAGATGGAAACTCACTAGCTACAACCCTCCCCTGAATGATGTAGCAGTCAGGAAAGCCTCGATTATGCTACAGTAACAAACATCCCCCAAATCGCAGCAGCTTGAAACAACAAATTTCATCTTTCAAGGCCTATGTCCTTCCAGGGTCAGCAGTGGATTATTTATCTGTTGCTCAGAGAACCAGACTGATGGAGGGGCCCCCTCCCCGTGTGTCTTCACGGCTAAGGAGGCAGGGGCACTGTGAATCACTGGTTCTTAAAGCTCCTGCCCAGAGTGGCCGTTTTATTGGTTAATGCAAGTCACCTAGTGACAGCCGGGTTCAAGTGTTACCAGGTTCCCAGAACGAGCTGCTCAGACATGACCACAGCGGGAGTCTGACTCTCCTTGGGTAGCGGGGTACTCCAGCACTGAGCCCAAGAGCCAGCAGGCTCTGGGAAGAACAGTCTTCCATGTCCTTGTCATCAGAGATCCAGCCCTGACTGAGTCTCCAGTGTGGGAGGAGCCTCCAGAAGGTAAGCTGTCAGAAGCTGAAGACCCCAAATGTGAATGGCTGGAAGTCCCACCCAAGGCACCTTTGGCTTCATCCTGAAAAGAAGGCCACCCCCAAGGAATGGAAGCTGGGGAGAGCATGGTTGGTTTTAAGAGGACACACTAGCCCGGAAGCCAGTGTCAAGGGTGAATCAGCTGTAAGTAAAGGAAAACTCAACCCAGTTATTTAGGGGAAGAAAAAAATGGAAGGAGAAAGTTATTGATTCGTGCAACTAAGTAGATGGGGAATTCTGCCTTCCAGTCTGGTTTGTTGCAGGAGTTCAAAGGGGATCATGAAGACCTTGCTTCTTTTCCTCCACCTCTTGGTTCTGCCTCCTCTAGGCTGGATTCAGGCCCGGATAATCACTTCTAGACGGCACCGACCCCAGTCCCAGTGGAGAGGATGAGAGCACCTCCTCAGGTCCTAGGGTTTTCCTGCTTGGACGAGCTTGGGCCATGTGCCATCTCTGATCCAATTGAGTGAATGGATGAAAGAAGAGGCTCCTGTAGGCTGTAGGAAGGTAACAGTGGCCTTTCTGAGCGCAGCCCGGAGGCCTGGCGCTGTGCTAAATGCCGCCCGTCAGCTGTCTCGGTTAAGCCCCCAGAGCCCTCCCCAGTTTCCGACGAGGCTCAGAGAAGCCCCGTCACCTGCCAGAGGACACAGAGCACGCGGGGCCAGAGCCACTCAGTCCCAAGCCCACATCCTCACTCCTCACCCGCTGCCTCCACGGGAGCGCGACAGCTAAGAGCAGGCAAGGGGTGGGATTGACCCACCAGAGGATTAACCCCCAAGAGGACCTTAAAAATGCCTGTCCTTCGGGACTCTCAGAGACAGCTGATGGAAGTTTAAACCGGAACCACTGGTTTGGAAAAACGATCTGGCGTTATCTGATCCGGGCGAAGGTAAACACACCTTCCCATGCGATGACTCAGTCCCGAGGTGCCGGAGAGATCCGTACCCCGCAGACAGCGTTGCTGGGAAGAGAACAGGACCTGAGTGTTACCCCTCCCGCCACCAGGAGGGCCGTTTGGATCCATGAGGACAGAACCTGCGATCCACAGAGCCGACCGTACGTGGCAAAGTTCATGACTGAGCAGATTCTGGCAGCATTTGTGGTCAGGTTCGTGTGTAAATCGCGAGTGCGTGCAAGGGGCACATGCCTTCATGTGCATGAACACATATGCGCCGGCATTCACAGCCCAGTAGGGCTGTGGTCTGGCCCCGGGCTGTGTCCCACACATTGCTGCTCAGACCTCCAGGCTGCCCCCTGCCCTCCAAGAAAGCTTCTGTTCTCCCCTGCCCAGAGCTGATGCTCCTCAAATCCTCCGGCGGCAGGATCCCCCAAGAGGGGGTGAGGCCCCTAGTCGGGGCTACTGACTCGGGCCCTGGGCCAGCCATCTGCAATCAGGGGCTTTGTGACCCTATGAAATGGGGCGGAAAATGCCGGCCCTGTGTGTCTGCGTGGGGGAGACACAGCAAGACACGGCGGGGATCCAGACGTCAGATGACAGTCCAGCTGCCAGGCGTGTGGCCAGCTTAGCCTGCCGGCTCCTAGGGGGCTGGACTCCAGGGCAAATCTGGGAGAGTGAAGCCACCTGTCGGTGTGGGATCCTACCCGCCAGCTTCCCCGGGAACACCTGGTCTTCTTGCTCCGTGGTAGCCAGCCTCCAAGACCTCCTCGGGTGATCCGTCTCCTGGGGCTCTGTGCCCTCGCATAGACTGCTCCACGCTGCAGCAGGGTGCTCTGTGCGACCAGCAGAAGGCGGCAGAGGTGACGGTGTGTGACCTCCCAGGCATCACTGCTGCTGCCTCGCTCTTGGGGCACTTGCTCCCGGGCGGCTGGCGGCCCAGCTGCCTGGAAAGGTCCACGTGGGAGGAACTGAGGCCCTGTGCCAACAGCCGCAGGAGTGAACCACCGTGGAGGCTCATCTTCCAGCCCCAGTTAAGCCTTCCCATGAGACTGTGGCCCCAGTCGACTGCTTGACTCCGACATCACGAGGGGTCTTGAGCCCGAAACACCCGGCTACGTTTCCCCCATGTTCCCGACGCTGAGCTACCATCTGAGATTATAACCACTCCCTGCTCTTTTCAGCCTCTACCTTTCCAGATGGTCTGCTGGCAGCAATAGATGATGACTATGCTTCCCTGGTGACCCTTCGGTAAAGAATCTGCCTGCAATGCCGGAGCCCAAGGAAACGAGGGTTCGATCCCTGGATTGGGAAGATCCCCTGGAGAAGGGCACGGCAACCCACTCGTGGACAGAGGAGGCCGTCGTGCTGCAGTCCATGGGGTTGCAAAGGGTTGGACATGACCGAAGCGACTTAGCATGCACAGACACCCTTTTCCGTTTATTGAACACTCAGTACATGAATGTTTTACTTTCTGCAATAGTTTAATCATCACAGAAATCCTGAAGGTGGATGTAACGGTCCCCATTGCATAGAAGACACCAAGGTTCAGAGAGGAGCAGTGACTTGTCAAATTTGTGCCCTGGGCAGCGGCAGAAAGCCACACTTCTAAACCCAGATCGTGTGTGCATGCATGCTCACTCAGTTGTGTTAGACTCTTTGCAACCCAAAGACTGTAGCCTACCAGGCTCCTCTGTCTGTGAGAAGAATACTGGGGCAGGTTGCCATTTTCTACTCCAGGGGATCTTCCCGACCCAGGGATTGAACCCGCATCTCTTGCATCTCATGCGCTGCCAGGTGGATTCTTTACCACTGAGCTACCTGGGAAGCTCTGTATTGTCAACTCTAAAACCTCTTTCCCTTAAGCTCTGCGCCTTCCTTCCTTACTTGCTTTGGAAGCAGAGGTCACTGCCGGAAGTCAGGCCCAGGTTTCTGTCGGGACGTTTCAGTTGCACAGAGAACTTTTTTAAATTTTATTTATTTATTTTGGCCGTACTGGGTCTCTGTTGCTGCACGTGGGCATTCTCTAGCTTCAGCGGGCAGGACCTGCTCTCTAGTCGCGGCGCGCGGGCCTCTCACTGCGGCGGCTTCTCTTGCTGCAGTGAACAGGCTCTAGGGTGCCTGGGTTCAGTAGCTGTGGCACACGGGCTTAGTGGCCCCGTGGTGTGTTGGATCTTCCCGGATCAGGGATCAAACCCATGTCCCCTTGGCAGGCGGATTCTTAACCCCTGGACCACCATAGAAACCCACAGAGAATTCTCTAGAGTAACAGCTACAAGAACAATTAGAATTTGTTCTTTTTTTCCCCAGGGCTGCTATAACAAACTGTTGCAAACTTAGAGGCTTCAAAGCCCAGAAATGTACTCTCTCTGTTTGGGAGAGCAGAGTCTGGAATCAAGGTGTCGGCAGCGCCGCCCCCCCACTGGAGGCTCTGGGCGAGAACGCATCCTGCCTCCTCCAGCTTCTAGGGCTGCAGGTGCTCCTGGGCTGGCAGCCACGTCCCTCCAGCCGCTGTCTCCTCCTCACACGGCCTCCTCGTCCGTGCGTCTGTCTTCCCCTCTTCTGTCTCTTGGTTGTTGGATTCAGGGCTCCTCCAAACCAGCATCTTGGTCCTTACCTGAGTTACCTCTACAGAGACCCTCTTCCAAATAAGGTCATGTTTGGAATCCAGAAAAATGATGCAAATAAATCTCTTTTACAAAACAGAAGTATACTCCCAGGTATAGAAAACAAGCTTACAGTTACTAAAGGGGAAAGAGAGAGAGGGATAAATTGGGATTAACAGACACTATATGTACAAAATAGGTAAGCAACAAAGATCTACGGCACAGGGGACGATATTCACTATCTTATAATAACCTGTAATGGAAAAGAATATGAAAAAGAATATATGTATATGTATAATACACCTACGAATCACTTTGCTGTATACCTGAATCATTAAAAATCAACTATACTTCATTTTTTTTTATCAGCTGCACTGCCCTGCACGTGGAATCTAGTTCCCCAACCAGGGATCAAACCTGTACCCCCAGCATTCAAAGTGCAGAATCTTAACCACTGGACTACCAGGGAAGCCCATGTACTTCAATTACAGAAAGAAAACGTCCCAGGTGGGCAGGAATTTCGGCAGAGGGGGCATCATTCAACCCACTTCACACTTGCTTGCCGTTTTGTTATTTATAAGATCCCAGCACGGCTCAGCGAACCTGAAAGGTGGGTTTCAGTATTATTTGACACTGAGAGTCGTAAGGGGCTTCCCTGGTGGTTCAGTGGTAAAGAATCCCCTTGCAATGCGGGAGACCCGGGTTTGATCCCTGGGTCGGGAAGATCCCCTGGAGAAGGGAAGGGCTGCCCACTGAAGTACTCTTGCCTGTAAGACTGGCTCAGCTCGGGGATGGGCCTCAGGCCTCCCAGCCAGCAAGGCGTGGAGTCGGGCATCCATCCACACAGGTGAGTCCGGCAGCCTGTGCGCTCTGGGTCCACGCAGCGGCCCGGCAGGGTCCTGGCCTTCCCTGGCCTTGCAGGAGCTGGCGCTGCAGGTGGCTGCCGGGGGGCCGCTCCAGGTGGGCTCGGAGGCCATCAGAACCTGGTAATGATCGGGGAGCTCTCCTCGCAGAGTTCCCTAATGGTCCATTAAAGGCAAGTTGGGACCTCATGATTACAGGGAAAGTTCGGCGGGCTTCCTCTTTGAAACACACAAAGGCTGCTCAGGTGATGGCTTGAGCTGTGGTGTTTGAAGTGGCCGTCCTCCTAAGGAACATCTGGTAGGCTGGGCCGCCCGCACTACAAACACGCCGGGCACAGCTGGCCCTCAAAGGCTGCCCGGGCCAAACACGGGGGCCAGGTTCTGCTTTTTTCTTTGGTTTTGACTCGCCCCAAACTCTTGGCTGCTCACTGGTGCCTTGCTTTGGTGGGTGGGTAGGTGGGTAAGGAGGGGGGGTTCTTTCTTTTTATTTTTCCCTGAGCTGAACTTCAGAGAATATTAACACCAAAGAACCCAGGGTTGCCTCATTAATTCAGGATTAGTGTCGAGCCCAGCGATTATGGTGGATTCTCAACAACAGCTAGAAGAACTCACACAGTCAAGACCAGGGGACTGCCCTGATCAGAGCCCCATCACAGGAGTCTAGGCAGTATTTTAGGAATCAGCAAAGTCCCCTTTTATCTAATCATCCATGCATTCAACAAATAGTTATGAAGTGCCTACTATGTGCCAGGTAGTGGGAACAGCAAGTGCAAAGGCCCAGGGGCAGAGAGAGCTTGGAGCATTGGAGAGCCAGCCGGAAAGGGCAGTGAGGCTGGAGGGTGGTGAGCAAAGGGGTGCAGGCAGAATGAGGGGTCCATGGCATGGGGTCCACGGCACAGCCCAATCCCCCAGGGCACATGGGTCTTCACTGCGCCCTAGTGGAGTCTGGGGCACCAGAGGAGTGACTTAGATTTTACACGCATTTCCTGTGTCTACTTTCTGATGTCTTTCCCAGAAAGCACTGTTGAATAGGGAGCTCCAAGCAGGGCCCACATCTGACTCTTGTCCCAACCCAGCACGCAGCCTTGGGCCTGGCACAGTGGTGACTTGGCACTTGTCAGCTTACCAGCTCAGTCAGTCCACTACCAGGGAGCAAGGTGCCAGTGACCGACCCAGGAGCCTTCTCCAAGATTGTTAGGGGAAGGGGATGTGGCTGGTTTGAAGAAGATTAATCCCTTTCCGAGGGGGGTGGACCCCTCTGCAGCAACGCAGAGAGTATCGCCTCTCAGCCCTGGCTGCTACGGACCAGCACTCTGCAGCCACCGAGGAGCTCGGAGACCTGCAGGGTGCTCGGAGGGGACGGAGCCTGGTGCAGAGGGGCAGAAGCACCCCTGGCATCCTCTTGTCTCTCCTTTCAGCCTCCCTGCCTCATCCAGTCTCCAGGGCTTCCCAGGCCTTCACGAGGAACCTGAGCAGACACACAACAAGTATTGGATCCAATGGCAGCTTCAATGAAAGAGTGCTCGAATGAGTGAACACTGGTCCACAGAGGAACGCCGTCTGTCTTCCCTGGCCCCTCCAAATCCTTCCTTGGCTTCCGGCCCTCCTGGGCAGGAAGGGCCGATGGCTGGGCGATGTGTAGCCCGCTTGGACCAGGGAGGGGGCCTGTGATGAGTCTGCACATCTGTGTCCTGCGATGGGCTGGAAGGATTTCCAAGAAATCTTTTTTTTTCAAGGTCTGTTTGTTCATTTATTTATTTTTGACCGTCCTGGGTTTTCATTGCTGTGTGGGCTTTTTCTCTAGTCACAGAGAGCCGGGACTACTCCCTAGCTGTGGAGTGTGAGCTTCTTCTTGCTGTGACTTCTCTTGTTGCCGAGCACAGGCTGTAGGGCCCTCAGGCTTCAGAAGCTGCAGCCCGTGGGCTCAATGGTTGTGGCTCCCTGGCTCCAGAGCACAGGCTCAGTAGATGTGGAGCACGCGGGCTTAGCTGCTCTGCAGCCTGTGGGATCTTCCGGGATCAGGGATCAAACCTGTGTCTCCTGCATTGGCAGGCGAATTCTTCACCACGGAGCCGCCAGGGAAGCTCTCCGAGAAATCTTGATGCTTTCTTCTTTTTCCATCTCTGCAATGTTTTCTGGTTCCAAGAGTTTGCCATGGACATTTTAGAAATAATCGAGGACAGAGGTGCCCACACAGACACCCACGCACAGCACTTTTATGATTCCCCTACCCAGAGGAGGGCAGCTTGAGTCTCTGGGCCTCTATCCTTCCAGAATTTCTGTGCATAATCACATCTATTTATATTTTCCAAACACCTTTCTGTTCAAACTGTTGCTGACCTTGAAGCAACATTGAACCTTCAATGTTCTTTTCACTTAAGGTCTGGGAAGCAAATTTCTGTGGCTTTTTTTTTTTTTTTTTTTGGCCACACCACGCAGCATACGGGATCTTGTTCCCTGACCAGGGATCGAACCATGCCCCCTGCATTGGCAGTGTGGAGTCTTAACCTATGGACCACCAGGGAAGTCCCGGTTTCTGCATCCTTTAAATGGCACAGAAGGTCAATTCAGCGTGATTCTCTGCGCCCTTCCGGGAGGCACTGAGCTTACATCCTTCTCCGAGTGTAAGTTTTTCTGATTGTGGAGAATACAGGTAACACGAGATGGATCATTTCAACTGTTTTGAAGTGTGTGATCCCGATGCATTGAGTCCATTCAGAGTGTGTGTGACCACCACCCCCGTCTAGTTCCAGAACACCCTCGTCCCCCAAGGAGTCAACACCCCTGCCCCGTGAGCAGTCAGCCCCATCCGCCCCTTGCTCAGCCCCTGCAGCCACCCGTCCGCTCTCTGCCCCGGGGACTGACCTGCTCTGAAAGTGTCAGGGAATCCAGTCTCGTGTGGCCCTTTGGGTCTGGCTTCTCCACGTGGAGAAGGTCTTCAAGGTCCATCCTTGCTGCTGCCTGTGTCTGTGCTTCCCTCCTTTTGATGGCTGAGTAATATTCCACTCAATGGATGGACCAGATTTTGTTTCTCCGTCCATCATTTGGGCGCGTGGGCTCTTTCTAGCTTTTAATCACTGTGAATGATGCTGGCTGACCATCTGTGTGCAAGTTTTTGTGTGGACATGGGTTTTCATTTCTTATTTTTCATTTTGTATCCCCAAGAGTGGAATTGCTGGGTCATGGGGTATTTCTACTTTTAACTTACTGGGGAACCACCAGAATGTTCTCCACAGAGTTTGCTGGTTGCACAATCCCTCCAGCGAAAGTGCAGCAGCTTCAGTGCTCCACGTGATCCCCGAGATCCCAGGCCTCAGAGGCTGAGCCGCAGGTGGGTGCATGGGGGCACCTGACTTCATGCTCTGCAGAAAGGCTCAGTCCCCGTAGGTCCTCTGGGTGGGAGGCACCTTGAGGGGATGGACGGCCCTGGGCGACCTTGGGCACATCCGCCCCTCTCGGGGACCCCATTTCAGCCTCTGGGCTGGTGCTGTGAATACAGAGGCTGCCCCAAGAATCAGCGCTTCTGGGGGGAGAACTTGGGAGGTCAGGGCTCCAGCAGGCAGCCCATGCCCTCAGACTGGAGGCAGGGAGGCTGGCCTCATCAGGGACCCTGAAACGGGGTGGGGAGAGGGCCCTCTGCATCCAGATTCTTCCTGGGCAAGCCCTGGTCATGCCCAGGCCCCCCCTTTCCATAAATCGCTGGTGTGGAGGCTGGGAGGGGGCCTTACCCCTCTGGATGGGTTGAGGGAGGGGACTGGAGCTGCTGGCCTCCAGGAGGAGACGTGTGAGTCTTCAGCCAGAGTTTACTCAGCACCGTCCTAGGAGGCTGGGCTGGGGTCTTGAGGAAATAGAGGAAGAAGGGGAGTCTGGTGTCTTCCAGACAGTGAGCGAGGTTCTCACAGGTGGGAAGATGCTTCCAGATCTCTGGGGGACACGTGCCCTTGTGATGGGGTGTGGGCAGGTCAGGAGCTGGGAAGCGAGCCTATGTTTGCGGTTAGGATGTGACCGACCCCCAAGGACCGCTGGGATGAGGAAGTACAAGTGATGACACACCCAGGCGGGGGGTCCTCAGCTCCCAGCAGCCAGGGGAGCCAGCCCCAGCCTGTGGTCAGGATGCGACCCCCAGGGACCGCTGGGATGAGGAAATACATGTGATGACACGCCCGGGGCGGGGGGCGGTCCTGAGCTCCCAGGAGCCAGGCCTGGAGCCCTCAGGTCAGCACTGATTATGGAGGGGTGAGGCCAGCTCCCCTGGGGGCCCTGAAGGAGAGCAGAGACTGGGAGGGAGGCGAGAAGGGGGACCTCTGGGTGGGCGAGGGGCAGGGCGGAGGCCTGGAGGCGGCCCGGACCCAAACGGAAGAGTGGGCTGGCTGGGCTGCGTGCGGCGCCTGGAACGCCGGTCAAAGGCAGGCGTCCCCAGCCCCTGAGCGGGACATCACAGCCCTCGGTCTTCCCTGAGGACGGCCTGTCCCAGGGGCTGCAGTGCCTGAGGTGGCGCCCAGGGAGGGGACAGCGGCGGGCTGGCCTCATCTCAGCGCAGCCGGGTCGGTGCCGGGGCCCAGATGACCTTGGCCACGGCCTCCCTTCTCCTTTCGTGGCTGTCGCTCCCACCTGGGCCCGAGAGGGTGACTGGAGGCTTTGTACTTCAATAGACCCTTTCATCTGCAGCCCTTGGAGGCCTCTGCAAGCCTGGCTTAATTAAGGCTCCCAGCACCCTGGCCTCCTAAATGCTGTTTTGCAGTTGGATGGCGTACAGAACAGAGGGATTAAGTGATTTGTCCAAGATTGCACAGCAGAGCTGGCAGACTCCCCTCCCCAGGGCCCTCCCGGGCTCGGCCTGCGCCTGCCTCCCCTCTCCTCTTGTTGGGTCTCGTCCCGCTGGGCCCCAAGGGCTCAGCTGATGGCCCCTGGAAATCCACACTGTCCCCTGCTTGCCAGCAACCAGCCCACGGGTGAGCCAGGCAGAGGACTTTTCCCGGATGGGGTGGCCGAAGGCGCGGGTGGCTCTCTGGGCCTGGAATCTGCTCCCACAGGGCCTGCCGGGTCCCGCAGGGCTGCTGCTGGCCGGGGACCTCTGGGCGCTGGACACAGCAGGGGTGAGGGGGCCGGGCAGAGCGGCAGGGCTGCGGGGAGGGGAAATTCCTGACGTTCTTTCTTTGGGTCTGTGAGCTCATGAGCATGTGTGGTGGGTGCATTTCATAGACCGGAAAATAAATCATTCATTGAAAAGGAGAAAAACAAATGCATTTCCAATCTGAAGGGTCAGCGGCCATTGAAGTCGAGGACAGGGAGGCGGCCTGGCTGTCTCCACGGGCTGGGCTGGCGTGGTATTTGCAAAGAACAAGCTCCCTGCGCCTCCCACCTCCCAGCTCTCTCTGGTCCCGGCCGCGGACCTGCCGCCTCGGTGGCTTCAAGGGCGTCCAGGCCGGTCTCTGCTTCCCGTTCCACCACGGTCTGTTCCCAGCCCAACAGCCAGAGCGACCTGCTTACAGAACAAGTCACACCAGGCTCCTGCTCTGCTGCAAATGGCCATCGGCTCCCACTTCACTCCAAGCGGACACTCTCGTCTGCCTCTGCCCTCAGCGCCCTCAACACTGGGCATCTTCATCCCCACTGCGCCCTCGGCCTGGCACACCCCCACCTGCTGCTCAAAGGCCTTTTTTCTCCCAACGAGTTCTTTCCCACCACTTGAATTTAAATCGCAGCCCCTGCCCCCAGTCCCGTGTAAGCACCAGCATTCCCAACACCCCTTTCTCCTAGGATGCTCTGTTATTTTCTAATTTTCTTTACTTTATTAATCACCACCATGAAAAATGCCCCCCTCTCCTAGCCTCTCCTCACTTCAAGGCAAAGTTCTGAAATTACAGAAGAAAAACTCGGCGTAATAGTGGGGGACCCCAAGAGGGTGTCCTCAGCGGAGAGGTTTACGGGGAGGAGAGATTCCATCAGGAGAGCTGGTGAGAGCCTTTCCTTCTCCAGATGGAGAGAAAGACCTCACACTGTAAGGCTGACTCCTGGGGAGGTTCCTGTCTTTTTCGGGAGAAGCACAATCAAGTCTCGGGAAAATGAAAAGGTAATAAATTTGGAGTTCTTGTGAGCAGTGTTCACCACGCGCACTCAGTAGTATCTGACTCTTTGAGACCCCATGGGCTGTAACCCACCAGGCTCCTCTGTCCATGGGATTTCCCAGGCAGAAATACTGGAATGGGTTGCCCTTTCCTCTTCCGGGGATCTTCCCAACCCAGGGATCTAACCTGGGTTTCCTACATTGCAGGCAGACTCTTCACCGTCTGTGCCACCAGGGAAATTCACTAGAATAGTACCTGGTGTTCCACGGGCAGCAGGAAATGCTTGCTTGATCCTGGGTGCCCTGTGTTTCCTTGGAGGAGGGGGCAGCCAGCCTGAAGCCAGGGTCTTTAGTGTGTTTCGTTCAGAGTCAGCTGTGGGGCATTTTGCTCAGAATCACAAATCTGGGAGGCCCCCAGGGATGGGAGAGAGCGTCAGGGCTGGAGTCCGACCCGATCACCCTGGGGCAGGCAGGACCACCCAGAGCCTCATTCTCTGGGCGAGGCAGGGTTGTCTGCCGACCTGCCTCCCTCCTCACCAGATTCGAAGGGCAGAAGACAGTGGTTCTGTCAAAGAGGAGACTGCAGAAGACAAGAGGCCAGAGGGGTGGGAATTAGCAGGGGTTTTGAGCAAAGGTCCTCTATGGCTGTACCTAGGTCATCCTGGGGGAAAAAGGGCAGAGAGGTCCTAGCCCTCGGGACCTCCCTGGGAAGCATCAGACATCTGTGATCCTGGGCGCCCGCAGCACGGCCCCCTGAGAAACGTGAATTTCTCCCAAGCTGCAGTGATCCATAAAGTGACTTAAGGCACAGCCCCTAGGTCAGGACCACCTAGAAGTGGGACCCCAACAATTGAGGCCAGCCCAAAGCTTAGGCTTCACCCTGCCCTTCCTGCCCTGGTCTTGCAGGTCAGTCTCCCTGTAAGATCTGCCCTGGAGAGAGGACTACAGAAGTGTCCTCAAGGCCCAGAAAAAAGAACTGGGAATTAGAACGGCCAGACTTCACAAGTAAGAACAAGACACCTAGTTCAATTTGAATTTCAGGTACATGTCAAATACTTTGTTAATATAAGTATCTTCCAAATTCAGTATAACTATGGCCCATGGAAACAGTGAGAGACTTTATTTTTGGGGGTGAGGGGGGCTCCCAAATCACTACAGATGGTGACTGCAGCCATGAAATTAAAAGACATTTACCCCTTGGAAGAAAAGCTATGATCAACCTAGACAGCATATTAAAAAGCAGAGATATTACTTTGCCAGCAAAGGTCCATCTAGTTAAAGCTATGGTTTTTCCAGTAGTCATGTATGGATGTGAGAGTTGGACTATAAAGAAAGCTGAGCACCAAAGAATTGATTATTTTGAACTGTGGTGTTGGAGAAGATTCTTGAGAGTCCCTTGGACAACAAGGAAATCCAACCAGTCCATCCTAAAGGAAATCAGTCCTGAGTGTTCAGTGGAAGGACTGATGCTGAAGCTGAAACTCCAATACTTTGGCCACCTCATGCGAAGAAATGACTCATTGGAAAAGACCCTCATGCCGGGAAATATTGAAGGCGGGAGGAAAAGGGGACGGCAGAGGATGAGATGGTTGGATGGCATCACCGACTCGATGAACATGAGTTTGAGTAAGCTCTGGGAGTTGGTGATGGACAGGGAGGCCTGATGTGCTGCAGTCCATGGGATTGCAAAGAGTCGGACACGACTGAGTGACTGAACTGAACTGAATTCATGGCTCATGCACCAAAACGTTTATTGCTTACTTGAAACTCAAATTTAACTGGGCACCCTGGATTGTATCTAACAATCCAGAGGTCCCTGCCTCAGAGAGGGCAGTCCATGAAAGTCCTGCGGCAAGAGATAGAGGCGCCGGAATTATAAGATTTTCAAGGTCAGAAGCAGAAAAAGAAACAAGTAAGATTCGTCCTACAGATGAGGAAACCAAGGCCTCGGGAGATGGGCTGACTGGCTGGCGCTGAACCCAGGCGCTCAGCCTCCCTGCTCTGTGCACACACCCACTGCTTGGAGTGAGTGTGGACCAAGGTCTAGCATGAATGGGGCCAGAGTTGGGGGCCACAGCAGCCCCCGGGAGCCCAGCGGGCTCGTCTCCCACACCAGCAGGGTGAGAGCTCCCCGGGAGAGGGACCGCCTGGCCTGGCCACCCCTCTGCCTGGCGCTGTGTGTCTGCCCGGCCTCGGCTCCTGGTCCCCGAGCCAGCCTTTAGGATCTGGTGCCCCTCACCCCCACTGCCCCCAGCTTGTCAAAGCCCCAGCCTCTGGGGACCCCAAGAGGCCTGGTGTTTGCACATGAATAGGTGGAGATTTCCTGAGGTCATCTTTCCCCCAGAAATGCACATTTCTCACCAAAAGGCTCCAAGTCGGGCAATGCAGCAAGTGGCCGCTGATCCTGTCCCCAGGGGTCTGCCTGGCTCAACGCAGGAGTCTGCGGGAGCCAGGACCGAGATTCCCCCAACATTCCCCAGGGCCCTGCCTGGGAGCTGATTTTCAGGGCTGGGGGTGAACCACAGACTACAGAGTAATGCTTCTCTATTTGTGCTCATTCCTTCACTCAACAAACAGTGGGTCCTGTCCCTGCCCAGTGCTGGGCGCTCTTCCAGATGCTGGGGGTGCAAGGACCTGCTCTCATGACACGTAACACAGGTGAACGTCATGGTTTGGGTTGTTAATATGGCCTGGGGGCTGCTGGGGAGCATCCAGAAGGCTGCTCCAGCTGGAGTCAGAGGAGATGGCATTCAGATGTAGACGAACCCATCTGTGAAGATCGGGGACATGACGACCCCAGGCTAAGGAGCAAGTGCAAAGGCCCTGGGGCTGGATTGGTATGGAGTGTTGCAGGGAGCTGAGGCTGGGAGGTGGCAGGAACCCTGAGGGCTGGGTGAAGCTAGCTGGCCGGTTCTGTCTTCCTCCACGTTACATCTCTGCCCCGAGGGCACACACGATGGACTTGCTCCTCTGTCTGGGCCAGGGTGTTGCATGGGGCCAGCCAGACAGCCATCTAGCTCCCTCTTCATCCAGAGCCGAGGAGAGCGGCTCCTGGTCCAGCCAGGCTGGCCGAGGTGGCGTTGGGCTTTTGCCTCCCGATCTGCGTAGGAATGAAAGGTGACCCCCAAGGAGACGTGTCCAAGTCCTCACCCCCAGGGCCTGTGTGTTAGTCACTTGGTCGAGTCCGACTCTTTGCAACCCCATGGACTGTAGCCAACCAGGCTCCTCTGTCCATGGGACTCTCCAGGCAAGAGTACTGGAGTGGGTTGCTATTCCCTTCTCCAGGGGATCTTCCTGACCCAGGAATCAAGTCCAGGTCTCCCACATTATAGGCAGTTTCTTTACCATCTGAGCTACCAGGGAAGACCTATAAATAGGACCTTAATTGGAAATAGGGTCTTTGCAGATGTAACTAAGGTAAGGATCTCAAGATGAGATCGTCTTGGACTTAGAGTGGACCCTAAACCCAATGACAGGTGTCCTTATAAGAGGAGAGAAAGGGGAACCAGAAGCAAGACAGAGGGGAGAAGGCCAGGTGACAATGAAGACAGAGGCTGGGGGAATAGAGCCACGTACACCCAGGAACATGGGGAGCCCCCGGGAGCTAATGGAGGTGGGAAGGACCCTAATTTCAGGGAGAGGAAATAAGCGACATCGTCTGAAGCTATCTGGTATGTCACCACTTGCTGCAGCAGGCCGGGGACTCTCAAATGCCTGCCTTTGACCTCATCACTGGACAGGGGGCTCAGACACCTGTGAGCCTTCTGATCTTTTCTGCCTGGACAGTCTCTTGAGTCCCTCACTGGGGAGAAGGGGTTACAGGAAGTTTAAGGGTTAAAGAGATTTTGGGGTCGAAGGGACCCCATACCACCAGCCTGGCAGGTAGCTGTAGGCTGTCTTGCCTACCCATGAAGTGAGGTACCACAGCACCCCCTCGTAGGGTCTGCCTCTCCAGAAGACCCCAAAGCAAGGATTTCAGCAAAGCTTCAGAGCTCTGGAGATGGCGGGACTGGGCTCTAGTCCTCCTGGGCAGCACCCCGGGAAGGTGACTGGGGGCTGTTTGGGTTCATTAACATTTTCTGGCGACAAACGCGACCTTAATCACATTAGCTCTGAAGTACAAATCAGGCCCGGCCCCTGAGCTGGTTTCAAAGACTCTGGGGGCTCGGCCAGTTCTGGGTTTTTCTCCAGGCACTGTCTGCTCCTGTCTTGAAATCCACAGCCTCCTGGGTTGGTGTCAAGGAGCTGGGAAGAGGTCAGGGGGCTCCCCTAGGAAGTGTGAGTGTGCCTGGGGGGCACGGGCCAGACCAGTCGGGGAGAGAGACAATCTACCCAGCCGCAGCGCGGCTGGGAGATGGTGGCCTGGCCCCGGAGCCTGGGGTCCCCCATCTGGATCTGGGTTCCACCCTTGGTGGGGACTCATGTGCCCTTCCTCTCAACCTGGGACTTGCAGGTGTGTCCGTGATGATGAGGGAAGATGGCTCACCTGTGTGTCTGGCGGCTGGCGAGCTGTTGGAGGGGAGGAGGAGGCATACTTGGGCTGTTTGTCTGTTTCTTCCAGCAGACAGTCTGGTGGGCCTCTTCGTGGTGAGAACACAAGATTCCCACGGGCAGTAAGAGAAAGCAAGCTCCAAAGCCCAAGCAGCGTTCAAGCTTCGGCTGACATCACGTTGACCAACCATCCCATTGACCAAAGCGGGTCACGTGGCCAAGCCCAGGTTCAAGCAGAGATAGAGTCCACCGTTTAATGAGGAAACCGCAAAGGCATAGTCCAGGGGCAGATTCTACAGGACTGGGAAGAATCTGTGGCTACTCCATCTACCAGGGTTGTTTTGTTGTTTTTCTTTTTTCAATTTCCAGGGTGTGGAAATTCTAAAATTCATCTTGCTGCTGCTGCTGCTAAGTGGCTTCAGTCGTGTCCGACTCTGGGTGACCCCACAGACGTCAGCCCACCAGGCTCCGCAGTCCCTGGGATTCTCCAGGCAAGAACACTGGAGTGGGTTGTCATTTCCTTCTCCAATGCATGAAAGTAAAAAGTGAAAGTGAAGTCGTTCAGTCATGTCCGACTCTTCATGACCCCATGGACTGCAGCCTACCAGGCTCCTCCATCCATGGGATTTTCCAAGCAAGAGTACTGGAGTGGGTTGCCATTGCCTTCTCCAAAATTCATCTTAGATTCATTTAATTATTATCTTATAACATTATACTTTTCTTGGGGTTGTTGTTGTTCAGTCACTCTTGTCCAACTCTTTCCGATGCCTTGGACTACAGCACACCAGGCTTCTCTGTCCTTCATCATCTCCCAGAGTTTGCTCAGACTCATGTCCTGTAAGTCAGTGATGCCATCCAGCCATCTTATCCTCTGTCATCCCCTTCTCCTCCTGCCTTCAATCTTTCCCAGCATCAGGGTCTTTTCGAATGAGTTGACTCTTTGCATCAGGTAGCCAAATTATTGGTCCTTCAGCTTCAGCATCAGTCCTTCCAGTGAATACTCAGGATTGATTTCCTTTAGGATTGACTGATTTGATCTCCTTGCAGTCCAAGGAACTCTCAAGAGTCTTCTCCAACACCACAGCTCAAAAACATCAATTTTTTGGCACTCAGTCTTCTTTATGGTCCAACTCTCACATCCACATACGACCACTGAAAAAACCATAGCTTAGACTAGGCAGACCTTTGTTGGCAAAGTGATGTCTCTGCTTTTTAATATACTGTCTACATTTGTCACAGCTTCTCTTCAAAGGAGCAAGTGTCTTTTAATTTCATGGCTGCAGTCACCATCCACAGTGATTTTGGAGCCCAAGAAAATAAAGTCTGTCAATGTTTCCATCTTCCCCCCATCTCTTTGCCATGAAGTGATAGGACTGGATGCCATGATCTTAGTTTTCTGAATGTTGAGCTTTAAGCCAACTTTTTCACTCTCCTCTTTCACTTTCATCAAGAGGCTCTTCAGTTCTTCTTCACTTTCTGCCATTAAGGTGGTGTCGTCTGCATATCTGAGGTTATCGATATTTCTCCTATCAATCTTGATTCCAGCTTGAGCTCCACCCAGCAATACAAACTGAGTTGATTTAAAGAAAAAGATGAAGTAAAAAAGCCAAAAGGTAAAAAAAAAAAAAAAAAGATTAAGTAAATAAACCAACAGATTATGCCAAAATGGCAACCATAAGTCTAGGTGATTATTTACCTTAGTAAATAGTCTAATTTGTTCTGTTTCAAAGATCTGTTCTTAACTACATGTAACCACCTCCAGCCCAGCTATCATCAGATGTCACATATTAATTCAGTTATTCACTCAACAAGCACACCACAGTGAAGCTCAGCTGGTAAAGAATCCACCTGCAATGCAGGAGACCTCAGTTCGATTCCTGGATTGGGAAGATCTTTATTTCCAAAATCCATCTATTGAACACTTAAAACCCATTTGAAAAAGCAATTGTTCTGTGGGCTTTCACTGCATCCCTTCAAGAGATGTCCTTTTTATTTGGGGTCAGTTTCCAGTTGCATCTCCATCACACACTGGCTGGGCCTTCCTACCCAGGCAGCCAAGGCCCGTTGGACACACTCACTTTTCTGTGCCTGCTCATGACTCCGCCTTCCCCCAGCTCTTACCTGCTCAGCTGAACAGTGGAGGGTGATGGGGGCCATGGAGGGCCCAGAGGTACCTTCCTCAGGGCAGGAGAGGCAGGAGAGCAGAAGAGAAGGGGGCCAACCATCCTCTCTCTGCTGACTCTGTGGAAAGTCAGCTCCTGGGCCCCTGGGACAAGTGGCAGCCCTCTGCCAGGTCCTGGGGTCAGAAACAATTCTCCCTGTAAAGTGGCCCCCTCCTGGGGCCCAGGGCTCAGAAGGGACTGCGTGCCATCCAGGAGACCCATCAAGAAACATTGGCCCTTGATCCTGCAGTTCCCCCAGGGCCCAGGGAAATCCTGGATTCTCCCAGAAGCCTTCAAGGCCAAGCAAGCAGTGTTCTCTACCCCCTCCCTGTCTCCGCTCCCTTCCCAGCACCAAGGAAGCAAAATGCCCAGCCAGCCAGCCTGCCTGCCCTGGGTGTCCTCGGATCCTTTGCAGCGAGTGGGCTGCAAAGAGTGCTGGGTGTAGGCATCAGTCCATCTTCCCTTTCTCTCTGTCTGGGCCTGCTCCTCGTATCTCCTGGTATATAATCAACTCCCCCCAACCGCATGGTATAAGACAACAACCATTTTATTGAGCTAACTGAGTCTGTCATAGGAACTTGCATAAGACACAACAGGATGGCTCGTCCCAGTTGCATGACATCTGCAGCCTCAGCTTCAAGGAAAAGCACCTAAGAGTTAGCGTCATCCAGAGGCTTCTTTACAAGTCTGGTGCCTGGGCTGGCGTGATTTAGACTCCAGACACAGCCAGGCCTGTTGCCAGACGGCAAGGACACCCGGCCTCCTCATGCAGCTTGGGCTTCCCCCCAGCATGGCGGCCGCAGGAGGCAGGGCTCAGGGCTGCAAGCACGAGGGGTCCAGGGGATGGAAGCCGAGTTGCTTTTCATGACCCAGCCAGGAAGGCACAGAGGCACTTCCACAGGTGGGAGCACTCAGAAGCTCACCCAGTCACAGGAGAATGGCCATGTTCAGGCCTGCACCGAAGCTCACAGAGCAGCAGTCCCCAATCTTTCTGGCACCAGGGGACAGTTTTGTGGAAGACAGCTTTCCCACGAACGGCGTAGGAGGATGGTTTCAGGATGACTTGAGCGCATGACATTTATTGGGCACTTTATTTCTATTAATATTACATCAGCTCTGCCTCAGATCATCAGGCAGTAGATTTCAGAGGTCGGGGGCCCCTGTCATATACCATTTTATCCAAGAGTCCGGGCTTCTGCAGAGAGAGGGATAGGGCTGACCGGTCCTTGAGAAGGGGGCTCTGGGGTTTGGCTCCAGGTTTTGGTCCCATTTGTGTATTAACAGGTTTTATCCAAGCACAGTGTCACGCTTGCCTCCGTCAGGGGAGGGGGTTTTGGGTGAGACAGGGAGGCATTAAATCACACGGAATCCCACAGGGAGAAAGACACTGCCTTTCAGCCATTTTCATTAAGAGGAGAAAGTTTCTGTTTGGTGATAGTAAGCCCTTAACACACCTCTAACACTTGCAAATCTCCCTTTAGGAAAAAAAAAAAAAAAGAGGGCACGCCCTGGCTTGGAGCTTACAAGGACTTCTCAGCATCATTTTACGTTTGTTTTCCTGGGTTACCTTCTGGGTATGGCAAGCGACAATGTTTCTCCATTTCAGCTGGAGTTGTAAAGTTCTGTGTTTTTTTACGGTTTTATTTACTTGTTTATTTTTGACATGTACACCTATATTTTTATTTTTGGCTGTGCTGGGTCTCATCGGCGCACGCAGGCTTTCTCTAACCGCGAGAGAGGGGCTCCTCTCTAGTTGCGGTGCGCGGGCTTGTGTTGGCTTCTCTTGCTGCAAAGCACGGGCTCTACGCTCCCAGGCTTCCGCAGTCGCCGCTTGCTGGCTCTAGGGCATGGGGGCTTCAATCATTGTGGAGCACTGATCCAGTTGCTCCGCAGCACTTGGAATCTTCCTGGACCAGGGATCGAACCCGTGTCCCCTGCACTGGCAGGCAGATTCTTATCCACTGCACCACCAGGGAAGCCCTGGAGTTGTAAAGTTTTAAAATACAATCCTTTAAGTAACAAAGGGGTTGATGGAAACAAGTATCAGGTAAATGTCAGTTGAGATCGTACAGTTAGAATCACGCGGTGGCGACCCGCAGACGTGTGCGGCAGCGGCTCTGGAGTGCCTGAGTGTCTGAGGTTCTGGCAGCGCTGCCTCAGGTCTCTTAAGGATCCTCCAACCTACGAGAAGGGAGGGCTTATGATCATAATGTCCACCCTGGTGTTGAAGGAACAGGATTTAGCATGTTCCATCTCTCTGCTCAAAACTCACAGCAAGTACAGGGCAGCACCAGGAGTCCTTCCCACCTCCCAAACCCAGGCTCTCCTTCTAGAAGCCCTGGATCTGGGGAGTCCAAGACTGACAACCCAGAGGGGATGTTTCAGGACCAACATCGGGAAGCTCTAGAGATGGAAACTGCCTGGGGCCAGACCAGAGGCAAAGGTGTGGGCACTGGGGCTCGGGGTCCAGAGAGACCACCCCTGAGGGGTGACCTGATCACTGGGCCCCAAGATAATCCCATGGGGGCAAGTCCTGAGGCTCTTTGGGTTCATCTGGTCAACCCCATGTGGGGGGCGTGCACATGTGTGTGTGTGTGTGTGTGTGTAGGCGAAGCAGAGGTCACAGCACACCTCCTAAGGGAAGCAATGGGGTTGAGATCGACACGGGTCTCAGTCTGGCTTTGCTGCACCCCGTAAGGATGGCACTGCTGGCCCCAGCCAGCCCCCACACCGGAAATATGGAAGACAGTCTAAAGCATGAGATCCTCTCACTTGCAGGGCCCGGGGTCTAAGGGCACCACAGCCAAAGACCCTCTGTCTCCAGATGTGCATGCCACAGGCCTCCTGGGCAAGGCTGGGCAGGCTGGAGTAAAAGTTGGCTCAGGAGGGGAGATATGTCACATTACTTTGGATGTGACCTCCGGGAAAGGAGGCCCCCCCTGCCCAGGAGCATCAAGGTGTGACCCACGTGGTGGTCAAGACCAGAGAGAGGCAGCCATGCCCTGTCCCACCTTATCCCAGTGGACACCCTGCGTTCTGTCCCTGTCAGCCCAGTTCACTTTTAAATGCAAGAGAGTGGGACTTCCCTGGTGACCCAGGGGTTAAGAATCCACCGCGCAATGTGGGGGGGCGTGGGTTCAATCCCTGGTTGGAAAAGTAAGATCCCACATGCTGTGGAGCGTCTAAGCCCGTTTGCCTCAACTACTGAGCCTACCCCCGCTCTGGAGCCCATGTTCCGCAGCTGGAATCCTCGTACCAAGACAGAAGATCCTGCGGGCTGCGTCCACAATCCTGTGCAGCCAAATAAACAAATATTTTTTAAAATTATAGATACAAGAGATTGGGAGGAAAGAAAGACTTGGAAATAAATGAACTATCTGCTATATTAAATAAAGAAATAAGTCCCTCCCCCCAAAAATATATAGTCCCTCTTATCTAACATCATATACAAAAAGGAACTCAAAATGGATCAAAGACTTAAATATAACACCTAAAACTATAAAACTGTTGGTAGAAAACATAGAGCAAAATCTTCAGGACATTGGATTTGGCAATGACTTCTTGGTTATAACACCAAAGGCATAGACAACAGAAGAAAAAATAGAAAAAAAAAAAAAAAGAGGGGTTATTATGGGATTATATGAAATCATTGATGTGAAACTCTTAAAAATTGGAAAGCACTATAGAATGTTAAGAATCTTCCATTCAAAAAAAAAAAAAAAAAAGACAAATTGGACTTCGAGAAAATTTTAAAATTTTGTGCAGCAAAATACACTGTCAACAGAATAGAAAGGCAATCCATAGAATAAGAGAAGATATCTGCAAATCCTATATCTGAAAAGATATACAGAACTCATAAACTAAATGGCAAACAGCATGATGAAAAAAATGAGCAAGGGACTTGATAGAAATTTCCCCCAAAAGATGTGCAAATGGCTAGTGAGGACATGAAAAGATGCTCAACATCATTAACCAGCAGGGGAATGCAAATCAAAACAACAATGAGACGCCACCTAGCACCCATTAGATAGCTACTATCAAAGGGAAAAAACATAAAAATCAAATGTTGACAAGGATGTGGAGAAAGTGGAACCCTCGTATATTGTTGCTAAGAGTGTAAAATGGGGCAGCCACTATGGAAAACAGTATGGAGGTTCTTCAAAAACTCAAAACTACCACAGGATCTAGGAATTCTACTTCTGGGCATGTTCTCAAGTGAAAGGAAGTAAAAGCAGGGTCTTGAAGCGCTATCATAGCAGCAATCACAAAAGCCAAAAAGGTGGAAGCAACCCAGGTGGCCCTGGGTGCTTGAGTGGACAACCAAAAGGGGAGCATCGTTCAGCCTTCTGAAGCAAGGGGACTCCGACACAGGCCGTGACATGGGCGAACCCCGAGGACACGCTGCTCCGTGAAATAAGCCGGACACTAAGGGACGAAGACTTTGTGGTTCTGCTTATAGGAGGTCATGGCAACCCACCGCAGTGTTCTTGTCTGGGAAATCCCATGGACAAAGGAACCTGGTGGACTACAATCCATGGGGTCACAAAGAGTCAGACACGACCTAGGACCAAACTAACAAGAGGAGTTAAGTCCATAGAGACAGATAAGAGAGCGGTGGGCTAGGGGAGGGGGATGGGGAGTTCATGTTTAACGGGGATAGAGTCGGGCTTCCCTGGAGGCTCGGGCGGTAAAGAGTTTGCCTACAATGCAGGAGACTTGGTTCAATCCCTGGGTCAGGAAGATCCCTTGGGGAAGGGAATGGCAACCCACTCCAGTATTCTTCCCTGGAGAATCACCTGGATGGAAAAGCCTAGCGGGCTACACCCCATGCGGTTGCAAAGAGTTGGATACGACTGAATGGCTAACACACACACAGGGGACAGAGTCTCAGCTGGGCAGAATGAGAGAGTTATAGGGGATGGATGGGTGCCATGGTTGCACAATATTATGAAGGTATTTAATGGCATTCAATACCTGAATGGCATTTAAGTTGACTTAAAACTCAACATTCAGAAAACTAAGATCATGGCATCCAGTCCCATCACTATATGGCAAATAGATGGGGCAACAATGGAAACAGTGAGAGACTTTATTGTGGGGGGCTCCAAAATCACTGCAGATGGTGACTGCAGCCATGAAATTAAAAGACATTTGCTCCTTGGAAGAAAAGCTATGACCAACCTAGACAGCAGAGACATTACTGAGAAAGGTCCGTCTAGTCAAGGCTATGGTTTTTCCAGTAGTCATGTATGGATGTGAGAGTTGGACTATAAAGAAAGCTGAGAGCCAGAGAATTGATGCTTTTGAACTGTGGTGTTGGAGAAGACTCTTGAGAGTCCCTTGGACTGCAAAGAGATCCAACCAGTCCTTCCTAAAGGAGATCAGTCCTGGGTGTTCATTGGAAGGACTGACGTTGAAGCTGAAACTCCAGTACTTTGGCCACCTCATGCGAAGGGTTGACTCATTGGAAAAGACCCTGATGCTGGGAGGGATTGAGGGCAGGAGAAGGGGACGACAGAGGATGAGACAGTTGGATGGCGTCACCGACTCGACAGACATGAGTTTGAGTAGGCTCCGGAAGTTGGTGATGGACGGGGAGGCCTGGCATGCTGCTGTCCACGGGGGCGCAGATTCGGACATGACTGAGCGACTGAACCAAACTGAATGCCATTCAAGCTGGTACACTTAAAATGGCTAAGATGACAGATTTATGTTTTGGGGGGAGTTGTGGGGTTTTTTTGTTTTGGTTTTTGCTAATGCAGCCTGGAGTCTTTATTTTTTTTAATTTATTTTTAATTGGAGGATAATTGCTTTACAGTGTTGTGTTGATTTCTGCTATACCACAAAGTAAATATGCGTATATGAATCTCCCTCCTACCTGTTCCGTCCCACCCACGCGGTCATCACAGGGCACCCAGCTGAGCTCCCTGTGATATCCAGCAGGTTCCCACCAGCTATCTGCTCCCACCGTAGTGTATATATGTCAACGCTACTCTCTTCATTCACCCTAACCGCTCCTTCTCCTGCTGTATCCACAAGTCTGTTCTCTATTCTTGCCCTACATGAAGTCAGAAAGAGAAAAACAAGTATTGTGTATTAACACTTATGTATGAATCTAGATTTATGTTTTGTTTTCCACAATTAAAAAGAAAGAGGAGTGTGTACATGTCCATCCCAGACTCCCTAGCCATCCCTTCCCCACATCCTTCCTTCTTGGTGACCATCAGTTCATTATCTAAGTCTGTGAGCCTGTTTCTGTTTTGAAAATAAATTAGTTTGTACCATTTCCTTTTAGATTCCGAATACAAGGGATGTCATACGATATATGAATCCTGGTCTCCTGTCTACAGGGCAGAGTGTGGACTTGACTTGGGGGAGGGCAAGCAAATAATTACATAATTTATTAATCAGTTGATCAGTGGAAGAGTTACAAAGAGCTGCCAGTGTGGTAAATGCACGTTCCCCACCCAGACCCCTTCCCAGGATGACACCTTTATCCCCAAAGCTGCTGATGGCTCCGAGTCCCCCTGCTCCTTGACTTTCCCAGAAAGGAGGAACCACCACGCCTGTCTAAGCCTGTGAGGGTCTGCCACTGGCTACCAGGGAATTCCTCCACTTTTTTTTTTAAAGAAACATTTAGGATTCAAATGCTAAATCAAGAACAATTACAATTCATTTTCATTGAAGAACGACCCTGAGACCCTAGGACCCCTTGCCCCATCACGTTCTAGAACAGAGGAGTGCATCAGTGCAGGCTTCTGGGTGAGAGGTGGGTTTCCCGAGTTCCCTTTAGGAACCGGGCGAGCCAGCCCTCCTCCGAGAAGACCCCACCACGCCCAGATGCGGGCCTTTGTTCTGCCTGACAGCGACTCCTAACACCTAGCCAGAAAAATCATCCCATCAGCTCGAAGATAAAAAGGATTGAGACCTTAAGACTGTAATTAAGTCTCTTAGGAGAATAACAATGACGATAGGGAAGCGTGACTGTTTGTTGTACCCAGCACTTCACAAGCAGTGTGTCCTCGGTCCTGACACCGGGCCCCTGAGGCACAGGGAAGTCTCCTGGCTCGTCCAAGGTCACACAGGTGGAGGCACCGAGGCTCGCTTCGTGGCCACCTATTCTCAGCCCGGCCAGCCACATCCTTTCTCTGCTGTCCCCAGGCCCACCCTGACCGTGGAGACGGGGCCCCAGGACCCAGCCTCTCTGCCTCACCTACTCCCCGGCTCCAGGGTGAGGGTCCCACCCAGGCAGGAATACTCGGGTATTCCGAGCTCTTAGGACTGCGCCCCGCACACAGTAGGGATGCAACAGATAAGTTGGCAGAGTGAATGAATGAGTTTTCAACCCCCTCTTTGGAGAGGGCCAGTGTAGCCACTCTCAGCCTAGGTTAGAGGCTGGAAGGCCAAATGGGAGCTCAGTTCAACTGCAAGATTCTGCCAACCGCGGACAGGTTCTCACCCAGAAGCTGGATGAAGCTTTCCATGTTTGGCCGGGACAGACCTGGACCTGGGGGGCCACAGGGGACAGCTGGAGAAAAGGCCAAGGCTGGGCATGGGTCAGGGGTTCGCCCGCCCCCCCATCCCCACCCCAAGGAGGAGAAAGAATTACCCCTCCTACTTCCCCGAGGGCTGCAGCAACCAAGGCCCACAGACGGGGTGGCATCATTTAACAAGAATGTGTGGTCCTTCAGTCCTGGAGGCCGGAAGCCCGAGGTCGAGGTGTGGGCAGCTGAGCCCCTCTGAGGCTGACAGAGCCGGGGCCAGGCCTCTGCACGCCGACCGGGGGTCTCGGTGCCTTGCCATCTCCTTGCTTGGAGACGCATCACCTCAGCCCTCCTCCATCCACGGCTGTCTCTTTCCACAACCTTCCTTTTATAAGCACGCCAGTCATATAGAAGACTACAGCTCATACTAAGGACCTTATTTTAACTCAATTCCCTCTGCAAACACCCTGTTTGCAAACAAAGTGCATTCTATGTATGGAGGTTAAGACTCCAGTGTGTCTTCTTGCAGGGCACACCATTTAACCCATAACTTTGTCCATGTATTTTTGTCCTCCCTAGATCACAGGCATCAAAAATAATAATGTGATGTCTTAGCAACATAGGTACCATTAAGGAACCCCACAGCTGGTTTTTCCAGTAGTCATGTACAGATGTGAGAGTTGGACCATAAAGAAGGCTGAGCACTGAAAAACTGATGCTTTCGAACTGTGGTGTTGGAGAAGACTCTTGAGAGTCCCTCGAACATCAAGGATATCAAACCAGTCAATCCTAAAGGAAATCAGTCCTGAATGTTCATTGGAAGGACTGGTGTTGAAGCTGAAGCTTCAATACTTTGGCCACCTGATGAGAAGAGCCAACTCATTGGAAAAGACCCTGATGCTAAGAAAGATTGAAGGCAGGAGAAGGGGGCAACAGAGGACAAGATGGTTGGATGGCATTACCGACTCAATGGAAGTGAATTTGAGCAAACTCCAGGAGACAGTGAAGAACAGGGAAGCCTGCAGTCCACAGGGCGGAAAAGAGTGGGACACGACTTAACGACTGAACAAGAACAGCCCTGATGGCTTTTTGTGGGTCTTTTTGCCAACCAATTGGATATATTTTACGGGGGGGCGGGGAACCCAGATTCTTGGCCCATTAGGTCAGTACTCAGTTTTTTGTTTTTTTTATTGCTGTTGACATGACTGAGACCTCCTATGCCACGTCCTAGTAGAGACCAGTTGGATATATATATATAGTTGACTCAGAGCTCATGAGACAATCTGCTCCTTTGCGGTGACTGACACACTCTGGATGGTTCTAGTCTGTGTGATTTTATTCTAGTTCCTCTTATTAATATTAATTGATTTGTTTGGTTGTGCGGCTCTTAGTTGCAGCATTCAGGGTCTTTAGTTGCAGCATGCAAAGTCTTGGGATTTCCCAGGTGGCTCAATGGTAAAGACCCCGCCTGCCAAGCAGGAGAGGCAGATTCGATCCCTGGGTCGGGAGGATCCCCTGGAAAAGGAAACAGCAACCCCACTCCAGTATTCTTGCCTGGGAAATCCCATGGACGGAGGAACCTGGCAGGCTACAGGGCACGGGGTCACAGGGAGCAGGCCACGACTCAGAGACGGGGCACGCATGTGGGAACTCTTAGCTGCTGCATGCGGGATCTAGTTCCCCAACTAGGGACGGAACCCTGGCCCCCAGACTGGGAGCTCGGAGTCTTAACCACTGGACCACCAGGAAAGTCTCTCCAGTTCCTTCTAAGTCTCACTGGGGTTCATTATGTTGATTTCAAGACTGCTTGGTGAGAGGTTGAAAAGTCTGCTTGGGACAGTCTTATGACCAGCTCCGGGAGCCACACTCAGGCAAGTACAGAGCGGTCAGCCCGGTGACCAAGGTGAGGGGCACGGCTCTGGCTAGTCCCCGGGGAGGGGGGGTGGACAGAGTGCGAATTGGCCCCATCGGGAGAACCAGTTGCAAGAATCAGAGTCATCACTCTATGACACTCACACACACCCCCCACCCCAGGCTCCTGTCTTCAAGGCCACATTTGTGTGGACACAGCTGGCTAAAATTCGTCTCCTCCACCCCCAGCCCCAGGCCCAGCAAGGCAAGGCTCGGGGCCTCAAATAGACACGGGGAGACAGGGAGGGGGGAGTCACATATTGGCATCTCAAGGCAGGTTTTAATCGTTTGCAACACCTTCCCCAGTCACATTCATCAAGGCCAACGGGACTCTTTGTACACGTGGTGAACGTGTTCCATTTATTCTGTGTTTGGGTGTGCACAGCACATACGTCTCAGTGTAGGTCAGCACCTGTATAAAACTACAGTCAGATTCTGAAAGCAGCAGTAGCACAGAAACCGCAGATCCCCGTCACAGCAACAGAAACACTTCATGATATTTCAAAGAGTCAACGACACCTCTAAACGCTTCATGTTTGATTCGCTGGATATCTACACGTGGTCAAGGATGGCCAAGTTCTCCCCTTAAGACATCTGAGTTCCTGACAATCAGATCGGGATCTGAGACAAGGCGTCGTGCAATATGCAAGGCATCTGAAACAATCTGGTTTGTTACTATGTGAATACAGTAAATACAGAACAGCCATAAATTCCAGCCCCTGCTCCCCCCCAAACCTTCCCCCCTCCACCCCACCCCCACCCCCCGCAATCAGCACCCAGATCTCTGAGCATCGCTCAATACTCCCGGAGTCTAGGGCGTGTCTTAAAATTTTTTAAAAATTTTACTACCCGGTCTGAACAGCAGTGTGAGATGTAGGGTCCCGTCTTAAGTGGCTTCTTTCTTCTAGGCTTCAGTTTAAGAACAGTATTTTAAGTAGATGATTTGCATTTGAACAAAGAGTTTTAAAAAGGAATGTGAAAGACAAAAACGCCAATCAGATTTTCCAGTCTTGCTGTCTGTAGACTCCCATAAAGTTAATTCGGGAGATGGTTCAGAAACATCTTAGGAGAGTATTAAAGTCTTGAGGAAACATTCGGAGCATCTCTGGTAGCAAGCTAAGGTCATTTTGTATAAACTCGAAAAAGTCATTCATTAAAATTAAATGTTTGCCATCACCTCGGAACTTTTTTTAAACCTCACCGACCCTTGCCTCTTCCATCTTTGCTTCCAGGACAGGGGTTACATTTGTAAAATATATAAAGAAAAATATAAGGTTACTTGGTGACCATACAGTGGACTCTAACAGCTGTCTGCAAATATTTTCACGATGATTATCCTTACTAAAAGTAAATCGTGGGGTAAAGATAGCTCAAACGTGACAAGGTTCGAATGGGGCGCACCAAGGCTATCTGCAATCCTTTTTGGCTACATATGGAAAAAAAAAAAAAAAAAGCCACTTGGGATGGCAAAACTCTACACTCGGTCTGAGCTTTCTGCAGATTTTGCCAGATGAGCAGTTGAAGGGCTTTTGAGGTAGATATGAAATCCACTTAATCAGGAATGCAACGGACAGAAGCAGCACCTTCCTGCATGCAAACTGCCTTAAGTGTTTTTGGACAATTACAAGGACATGTCACCTAAATGAATAGCTAGTTCCAGCCCAAAGCTTCCCAAACACAGGGAAGTGTTTTTAAAAAGAAGATATATATATATATGCTATTACTTATCAGAAGTCTCCGCTACCACAAACTGTCTCTCACCCCTCCGGTTTTGGCGGTGGTTATAAATCCAATCTTGTCCATTCCCAGCCTCCCAGTGGTATATCAATTCCTCTCCATCAGGTTTTACAAAATCACTTTGTTTTTGCCTTTTCCCCAACGGCCACAAAGAAACAGTGGCTGTGGCCGGTCCAAAAAAGGAAAACAGGAGTTTATGAAGTTGCCCACGGATCTCCCCCATCTGGTAGACTGAGGAAGATTGACTGCAGCAAAGTTCAAAGGTCAAACATGGCAGATCTAAAAACGGAGTGGCCGCGGTGGTCTCGACAGCGCGCTTTCTGTCCCCGAAGTAAACCGATACGTCCCGATGAATATCTTCAGGGCAGAAAGGGAGTGGGGCACTGCAGGATGCTAGGAAGGGAGCCAAGCCTGGGAGCTTCCTTCACTGGCTTCCAAAGCCCCAGGAAACCTTTCCAGGCACAGAGATGCTCACTGCCAAACCACAGGGGACAGTGCAAAGCAGGGGTTGATATCGGAGGCTGACCTCACCGGTTTAATACAAGGAATAGCAGCAGCCACTTGTGACAACTTTCCAACGAGTTGAATAAACCCAGTGGGAGGGTCTCTACTGTTTTACCAGAAAAACTCAGGCTTTGGCAGGGGGTGCGGGGGGTGAGGGGGTGGGTGGGTTGCTTTTGTTCTTCCAGAAAAATACAAAACACATCCACAGAACCATAAATAATTTGGTGGCAATATATACACATTTAAATAATTAATTTAAATATCTTACATCTACTCTTGCATTCAACTGTCCATTCGAAGAAAGTGCACCAAGGAGACCCTCGGTACTCCCCTCCCCGGGGGGCGCTAAGGGTCACAGCCTGGGGAGAAAGTGGGTGACCTTCATGGTGGGGGACACCCGGTTCCCCTTCTTGGTCTTCCCGTTCTTACTCAGGGCGATGAACATGCCGGGGTACCGGTAGCACTCGTAGGCGTTGTAGTTGTTGGGGAGGAGGATCTCTTTGAACTTGCACTCGTCGGTGAAAAAAGGCTGGGTGGGGGGGAGGAGGAGCTGTGTCAGGGGGCCATCGCCGGCCAAGGGACCCCGGGGGCAGTGGTCAGGGACTCCTCTCTCTCCCAGCCCCTCCTTGGCTGGGAGGTCCCTCCTGGGAAGTCAGGGTATCCAGACTTTCACAGGGTGAGGAGAGGGACCCCGCCAGTCCCCAGCAACTGCTCCTCCAGGCACCTGCCCGGCACCTGGGAGCCAGAACAGCGCATCCTCAGTGTCCGCCTAAAGACTGCCGTCCTGCCCACGGGGACCCGCCCCGGGGGCTCCAGGCAACAGCTCCCGATGGCACCCTTGACCCGCTGGCAAGTGACCACTCAAGGATTGCGGGAGCGCTGGCCCTGTCTTGGGCCTGGGCCTCTGCTTTGGGCTGGCTGGGCATCCCAGGTGGCGCAGTGGTAAAGAATCCCCCTGCCAATGCAGGGGATGCAGGTTGGATCCCCGGGCTCAGGAAGATCCCCTGGAACTGGCAATGCACCCACCCACTCCAGGATTCTGGCCTGGGACATCCCATGGACAGTGGAGCCTGGCAGGCGACGGTCTGTGGGATCGCCAAAGAAATCCAACAGGACTGAGCGACTGAACAACAAGGGCGACCGGCCCTGCCTCAGGATGGGGGTTACTTTCAATCCCGCGACCCCCACCGCAGCTCCACGATCCTGGCGTCGGGCGGCCTGGAAGCGTCACGATGCTGCCCGGCTCGGCGGGGCCCACGGTACTCACCGAGCCGTAGAGCCTGCCCCGGCTGCTCATGGCCACGAAGAACCGGCTGGCTACCCCGAAAATGCTCACCACCCCGCGCTCCACCGGCGACAGCTCCAGCAGGCCTGGGGGCGGGGCGCGGGTCATTCCCGGGCGCCGGACCCTCGGCCCGAGCTTCCCACCTGGCCCCCTCCTCCGCCTGCGCCCCTTCAGGACCCCCACTTGTGGGGGTGGAGATGAGCGTAAGGTCGCCCCGCAAGGGCTCCCGGAGCCCCGCGGGCTCGGCCCCTGTCCCGGCCCCGCGCCGGCCGCGCCCAGTCCGGGACTGCAGGAGCCGGGTGGCCCCATGCGGCCCGAGTCCAGCCCCGACGTGGGCGCCCGAGCCGGCCCCCCGCGGGTTGCCGGTGGCTGGCGTGCTTCCGGTGCCCATGGGCGAAGGCGCTGGAATTCGGCACCCAGATCTCAGACTTCTGAGGGCGGGAGGCGGGCTCGGCCGCCGGGTTGCACAAAGCCAAGAGTGCTGGCGTACCCGGCGTCTCTACGCCGGAGGGGACTGGACACCGAGTCCGCTCTGGTTCCCAGAGCCCAAGAGCAGGTGCCGGCGAAACCTTCCTCTGCGGGCTGGAAGGGGCGGCCGCTGCCCCGGGCCCCGACCCTCCCCGTCCGGCCCGCCCCACTCACTGTCACTCGTGTCCGCGTGCACGCCGCCGATGCGGCCGTCGGAGAGCACCTGGAGGTGGAAGCCGATGCCCACGTTGCAGTACAGCCTCCGCAGCCGCTTGATGCCCAGCAAGTAATCGCCGGCGCCGCTCTGGACGGCAGCCTCCTTGGGCTGCGCGGCCACTGGCAGGCGCGCCAGCGAGCGAGCCACCAGGCTCTCCCAACGGCGCTCCAGCTCGGCCTCCAGCGTGCCGTTGGGGGCGGTGGGCGCGGCGGCGCCCCCTCGGCCGGCCCAGGGCGCCAGCACGGCCAGCAGCACCGCCGGGAGCAGCGCTGCCGCGGCCGCCCCGGGCCCCGCCATCCCCGCCCTCGGGCCGTGCGTCCGCGGGTGGGTCAGTGCGCCCGGGAAGCCGGCGGCGAGCTCGTCTGGGGCTCGGGGGGCTTGCGGGAGCGCACTGCCTGGGCCGGGGCAGGTAATGCCCGGCCGGGGGGGCGGCGGGAGGAAGCGGGAGGCGAGTGACGGGGCCCCCGGACGCCGCGAGCTACCTGGGCTGCATGGAGAGGCGGGCAGAGGTGGCAGGACGCACGGCTCGGGCTGGGACCCTGCGGAGCGGTGCGCGCCTCCCTGCGCGCTGGGCCCGCGGCCGCCGAGGCGCTATATATAGCCGATAGCCACCCCCCCCGCCCCCTTCTACTCCCGCAGGGGGCCGTTCGCGTTCGCCTGGGCGCCCGGGGCGCTGTGGCGCTCGCGGCGGCTGGTCTCAGGCCGCCTGCCAATCAGGGCTGGGGGAGGGAAGGCGGCCGGGGCCCAGCACCGCCGCGGCCACCTGGAGGGTCCTCGGCCCCCGCCCCTGCCCACGGACCTGGGGGTCCCGACCTGGCGTCTCCTCCGCTCTTGTCTTTCCGCCCAAGCTTGGCCTCTTGCACTTTGCCCCTGCCTGTCGGGTCTCCGTGGGTGCCCCTCTCGGCCGCAGCCCTCAGCCAGCACCCTCGGCTCGGAGAAGTCACTCCTGGCGCTTTGCCTTTCAGGGCTCCCCAGAACCTGTGCTCTGCTGGGACCCTGGGGGCCCACTTGGGAATGAGGGACGGGTAAGGGTCGTACACACCGGGAGGAAGGATCCAGCGCTATGGGTGGAGGGAGGCAAGGGCCAGGGGTTGGCCACCTGAGCGCTGGTGGCCAGGGATGGAGCTGTGGACACCAGGAGGAGGCATGCCTTGAGCAGGGGGCCAGGACGGGTGTCGCTGAGAGAAGACGGGGTGCACTGGTGCACCCCCAAGGCCACTGGCCCTGCACCCCCATACACACCTACTGCCACGCAAGGACAGGGGGCAGGGCCAGAGAGGACATCGCCGCCCCCCCCTTCCCTTTAATTCTGCAGCGGGAATATTGAGGAGCCAGAGACAGAACCCCCAACCCCACCCAGGCCTGGCTTTGGACAGGCTCCCTTCCCCCGCCTGCTGTCCCCACCCCCACCCCCACTGTGCCCATTATGGCCTGATGGGGCGGGGTCCAGCAAGATGCTGGCTCACCCAGGTGTGAAAACCCCTGTTCTCAGGAACACCTGAAGAGGCTGCGGCCACCTCCCAGCAGCCCCGCCCAGCCGCCGCAGCAGGGGGCCTGGAGTCACCTACTCCCAGCTGCCACCAGCGCCTGTGACAAGGTGCGTCATTCCGAGGCCATTGCAGCCTCCCCACCTCCACCCCATTCCTGCCCGAGGTGCCCGGACCAACCTCCGTGGCCTGCTGGGGCTCATTCGCACCACAGAGGGGACCTCGGGGGCTTGAGGCCTCCGGCTTGAGCCCAGAGACAGGGCTCCCAGGGCTCAGTGAGTGGCCCTGGCAGGACAGACCCCCAGTCTCCGGTTTCCTCAGGGAGGTTCCTTGCTCTCCTCTGGGCCTGTGGCCTGACCACCCAGTGGCTGCCCGGGCCAGGCCTTCCTGGGAGGCCAGGTGACAGCTCTAAGGCCAGATGTGCAGCTGCGTGGACCCTGGGCCCCCCTCCCGACAGGACACAGGACACCAGGATCTGCCCCAGCTCTGAGCCTCCCCGTCTAGGTGACCTGGGCAAGTCCTGCCACCCTTGGGCCCCAGAACCCTTACTTACAGAAGAGCTTGGAAGGTGGGCTCGTCTCTGGGTCCACGTGGGTACCTGCTCTTGGGGGGTGGGACCCAGGCCCTCCGAGCCCCCCCCCCAGCTCCTGGTAGGGTGTGCCCCTCTTCCCACAACCCCCATGGGGAGCTCCCTCCCTGGCTCCGCTCTTTGCTGGCGAGTTCAGCTCATATTGAACCTGGGTTTGATTCCTGGGTCGGGAAGATCCCCAGGAGGAGGAAATGGCAACCTACTCCAATGTATGTTCTTGCCTGGAGAATCCCATGGACAGAGGAGCCTGGCGGGCCACAGTCCATGGGGCAGCAAAGAGTCGGACACGAGTGAGTGACAAGTTACAAGAGGAGGATATAACAAGGTGGTCTTTCCGCTTGGCCCCGCCCTGCCCACCCCCCTCGCCCCTCGTCTCCCAGAGACTCCCCACCAACCGCGGTCCTCAGGATCTTCCTCCATCTCTCCAGCCTCTGGACTGCTCCCTGCTCAGGGCTGCCCTCAGATACTAGCCACTCCGAGATCTGCCATGACGCGCCCCTCCTCCGCCCAGCCCATCTGGTTGTGGTTTCTTCTCGGCCCTTAAGGGGCCTTCCTTTCCTTGCTGACTCCTCCTCTCCACTAGAAATAGGCCCTGATGCACCTGAAGAGGCTGGTCTACCAAGAGTCCTGTGGTCCCCACTTCAGGGTCCCATGGAGGGTCTGTCTCTCTTAGTCATGTGATGTTAGCCTTTCACTTCTGATCCTGCTCAGTTTCTCCATCTGTATAATGGGTATAGTGGGCAGGAGGAGAAGGGGATGACAGAGGACGAGATGGTTGGATGGCATCACCGACTCAAGGGACATGAGTTTGAGTAAGCTCCTGGAGTCGGTGAAGGACAGGGAAGCCTAGCGTGCTGCAGTCCATGGAGTTGCAAGAAGTTGTATATGACTGAGCGACTGAACGAAAACAACGTAATAGGCATAACAGTAACTCATTTCAGGGGTCGGCAACCTCTACAAGAGAGGGTGGGCTGTAGGGAAAGGATGAAAGCAGTCAGTCCTTCAAACCACCAGCTCTTGGGGCCCAGCTCACCGTCCATGTTCAGAATGTGTGAAATAATCACTCACATTTTTATCCTACGGGAGGCCCCACCTCGCGTCACCAACTGTGCCTGGAGGGAGAAAGTGTCAGACGGAACAAAAACTCAGAACTGAAACCGTCCAGTCCCGCCTACAGTCCTCTGGTGACCTTTTCTAACCTACAGAAGAATTGCGATGTCATGTCTTCTTGGTTTCTTCTCCTTTGTAAGAGTGACAGGGCTTCTCAGAATCCCCAGCCCCAGCTGTTAAGGACTTACTTGGCTTCATAGTAATAATAATAATAATAAAGTGCTGCATAAAGATTCAATTCCAGTCCTTAGGGTGGAGTGTCAGGGCCCAGCTTGGGGCAGGGCTCCCAGGCTGCAGACTTTGCAGACTTGCTCAAATGTTTGCTTGTTCAACTTCCTTTTCTTGATCTTGGTGAGAAGACCCTCACAATAGCCTCAAGGGGAATGTTAAGGCTGTCTACATGGGCTGCAATTGCTGGGAGAAATATCAACAACCTCAGATATGCAGATGATACCACTCTAAAGGTAGAAAGTGAAGAGGAACTAAAGAGACTGTTGATGAGGGGAAGAAGAGGAGAGTGAAAAAGCTGGCTTGAAAGTCAACACTCAAAAAGCGAAGATCATGGCATCTGGTCCCATCACTTCATGGCAAATAGAAGGGGAAAAAGTGCAAACAGTGACAGTTTTCATTTTCTTGGGCTCCAAAACCACTGCAGATGGTGACTGCAGCCATGAAATTAAAAGACACTTGCTCTTTGGAAGGAAAGCTATGACAAACCTAGACAGTACATTAAAAAGCAGAGACATGATTTTGCCAACAAAGGTCCGTCTAGTCAAAGCTGTGGTTTTTCCAGTAGTCATGTACCATTGTGGGAGTTGGACCATAAAGAAGACCAAGTGCCAAAAAATAGATGCTTTTGAACTGTGGTGCTGGAGAAGACTCTTGAGAGTCCCTCGGACTGCAAGGAGATCCAACCAGTCCATCCTAAAGGAAATCAGTCTTGAATATTCATTGGAAGGACTGATGCTGAAGCTGAAGCTCCAATAATTTGGCCACCTGATGCGAAGAACAGACTCATTGGAAAAGACTCTGATGCTGGGAAAGATTGAGGGCCGGAGGAGAAGGAGGTGACAGAGGATGAGGTGGTTGGATGGCATCACCAAGTCAACAGGAGTGAATTTGAGCAAACTCCAAGAGATGGTGGAGGACAGGGAAGCCTGGCGTGCTGCAGTGCATGACTTAGCAACTGAAGAACAGCACTGGCCGCAGTAACCCAGTAAGCATGGTTTCTTTAAGAACATCCAAACAAAGGGGAAGTTAGGCCGGCTTTTTGAAAGCCCTTTGGAAATTGTGGCTAAATACATATAACATAAAATTTACCATATACCAGGACTTCCCTGGTGGTCCACTGGTTAAGAATTCACCTTCAAATGCAGAGGACTCGGGTTCAACTCCTGATCGGGACATTAAGATCCCACATGCTGTGTAGCAGGCCGACCAAGCCTGTGAGCCACATCTCAGACCCAATGCAGCCAAAAAGAGGTAAGTCTACAAATATTTTTTCCAGAAAAGGAAAAATTTTTCTACTATCTCATGTCTACGTGCACAGTCAGCGGCGTCAAGAATGTCCACATCGTGTGCCTTCACCAGCCATCGTTCTTCTCGGGAACTTTTTCTTCTTCCCAAACTGAAACTCTGTGCTCAGTAAGTGCTAATTCACCATTCTTCCATCTCCATCAGTGTGATTCCTCTAGGGACCTCTTATAAGTAGAATCACACGATATTTGTCCTCTTGTGTCTGGTTTATTTCTCTGAGAGTAGGGGGAGAAGGAGGTGACAGAGGGTGAGATGGTTGGATGGTATCATCAACTCAATGGACATGAGTCTGAACAAACTCTGGGAGATAGTGGAGGACAGGGAAGCCTGGCATACTGCAGACCCTGGGGTCGCAAAGAGTCGGACACGATTGAGTGACTGAACAACAACAGTGAAAGTCCTTGAGGTTTATCCACACTGTAGCTGAGTCAGGATTTCCTTCCTTTTTAAGGCTGAACCGTATTCCGCCGCATAGCTGTAGCACATTGAGTTCATCCATTCTGTTGGTGGACATGTGGGTTGTTTCAACCTTCTGGTTGCTGTCCATCATGCTACTTTGAACACATGTATGCAAGTATCTGTTTAAGACTTTGCTTTCGCTTCTTTTGAGTGTCCACCCAGAACTGCAGTTGCGGGATCACATGGTCATTTCTAAGTCTAGTTGTTTAAAGATCCTCCATACTGTTTCCCACAGGTTTTTGTTTTGCTTTTTGTTGTTTCTGCTTGTTTTTGGCCATGCCCCACGGCTTGGGGGATCTCAGTTCCCCCATCAGGGATAGAACCGGGGCAGGGAAAGGGTGACTATTAACCTCTGCACTGTCAGGGAACTCCTTGAGTGTTTGCTTGATTTTAAAATGGTATTTTATTGAAGTGTAGGTGATTTCATTTCAGTCAGTTCAGTCGCTCAGTTGTGTCCGACTCTTTGCAACCCCATAGACTGCAGCCGTTAATTTACATTGTGTTAATTTTTGATGTATAGCAAAGTGGTTCAATTATACCCATATATATAGATATATATATATACACTCGTGGCTTTTTTTTTTTGGATCACCGTGATCCTGGGGCATCAAGGGGATGGGACTCAGAGATGAGTCTGTGTCCACGCCATCCCCTATCTTTGCTTCTCTTCTGGCTCCTCTTCAATGCTGGGCTCACGTGGCCAGGTCCAATGGATAGACACAGGGCCAGATTTTACAGCTGGAAATGAACAGAGCAACTCACCAGGTAGAGGCATGCGTGTGCGGGTCTCGGCACATGTTAGACACCCAAGCCTGGGGAAGCAAGCTTCCAGGAGAATTATATAAGGTGACAGGTGCTCAGCTGGAAGGTGGCCGGGGCACACAGTCTTAGTGGGTTGGCAGGTGCCACCCCCCTGCCCAAGGGCCCCGGGCACGGCCTGGCCCTGCCTCACCTGTGTCTCTTGGGTGGTTTGCTTAGCCTCTCAGTGTCCAGTGTCCACCTTCACATGGTCATGGAGCGAAGAGGAGGACGCAGACTCGTGAGGAGCCCCGGGCGCTGTCCCTACTGAGAACCACCAGGGACTGGCAGCATCTCCCCAGATGACCGTGTGGTGGGGACGTGTCCCCGGCACTGGGTGCTCCGGGATCCCCGCTGGCGTTTTCTCCTCCCCCAGCCCTGGGAGGTGGGGCCGGGCTCACCATCTGCATTTCACAGAAGAGTCCACGGGAGCTCAGAGCCTTTGAGCAGCGCAGTCAAGGTCACCAGGTGGCCAACAGCAAAGGCGGGACACACACTCGGGCGCCGGACACCACACCAGACTGTTTCCTCACGTGCCAAGTGGAGCTCGTGTCTGCCCGGTGGGGTGTCCGGGGTCTAAACTGTGCAGGTGAAAAGCCTTGCCTCAACCAGGATGGAAGTCCAGCTCCACAGGTTTGCGCCTTGACCCCGAGAGATCCATCCGCTGAGAAAATCAAAGCGTGAACTTGCTGGCAGCCCCGCGGTGAGGGGCTCATGAGACCCACGGTCAGACCCAGCTCCCCATCTGCCCCTTTAAACCTTTCAGATCAAAGACAGAGCTGGAGGGACGCAGCCCTGGGTATTGAATCTGACCCTCTGGTTTCACAGTGGTCCGCAGAAAGCCAGAGGAGAAAGGGGCCACCGGTGTTATCCTGAAGTCCAGCCCCCTTGCTCACGTCCGTCTCCTTGGCCTTCTAGGTCTCTGGCTGCCGCCGAACTCCCAGAATTTACATCTTGGGGAGGGAGGGACCCCAAACCAGCAAACCAACAAGATCCCGAAGCTTGGAGACCGTGGGAGACACACCCAAAGGGTCACGGAGGGTCCCGGGGTCCTGCGGCCAGCACCGCTGAGACCGACAGGATGAAAAGGGGCCTCCACGGAAGGGTGGGGTGCCCTCTGCGGACGGAACAGTGGGGCAAGAGATACCTGGGTGTTTCAGAAGCAAGAGGTGCTGGGAGACGTGGGCAGGCCTGTGGACCTGGGCCGGGGTTGGGTGGGGTGGGGCGGTGGAGGGCTGCCTCCCCTTCCAGGGGTGCTCAAGCCAAACCTCAGCTCACCCTGCAGAGCATGGCTGGTGGGGCTGAGCACCAGGAAGGCTGGAGTGGGGGCATCAGAGGCGTGGTCAGGGCGTGGCTCACGCACCCCGAGGCTCAGGGTCCTGCCACAACCCAGACACTGGGATCCACCCTCTTCCCCTCAACCTCCGGGTCAGTTGCAGCAGCAGTAGGCGTGAGAAAACGAACAAGGTTCCCTGCACCCCAACCACTGCCCCCCACAACCGCTACTGCCCACCCCCACCCCCCTGCCCCGCACAGCCACCCACACCCCAGCCTGAAGGCCCTCAGAGGAATCACCATGGGGGCGGTGGGGGTGGAAGAAAGGTCCTTCAAAAAGTCAGCTCAGGCCACTTCACCCCTCCCTCCCACGTCCCCTCCTCTGCTTGTTCCCACCCCAGGCCCCTGGATGGACTCTCTGAGCCCAGGGAGGGCTCTGGACCCTGACCTCAGGCTGGGTGTCACATCTGTGCCCCACTGGGTCTCTTTTCTTTCCCTCTCTCCCCTTCTAGGAGAGGAAAGCCAGGAAAAAACCTCAAAATATTACCCTCCCTTGCTCGCTTATCTTTCGGGGTATTAATCAATCCTAGGCCCCGAATCAAGGGGCAATGATTTCCCAAAGACTGTTGGGGTGATGGGATGCATGGGCCAGGCTGGGTCCAAAGGCTGGTCCCTCCTCTGTGGGGCTGTGTGGCCTCAGGCAAGTCACTCACCCTCTCTGAGCCTCAGTTATTATTATTATTATTATTTTTCTGTTGAGCTGGCCTATAATGGTGTTCACCCCGGAGGGTTTGTGGGAGGATTGAGTGAAATGAATGGAGATAGGGTAGAGGGGTGGACGAGTGGGAGGAGGGATGATTGTGTTCTTAAGAAAGTGGGTTTCTTCAACCACACCTCAGCTTCTCAGAGCCAAAATGGAACAAGCCATGACCTGGTGTTTCAAGAACCCCTGGTGTCTCTTCCCAAGGCCCACCTCATCTTTGGAGGCTGTGGGGCTTGAGGCTGATGATGGGGCTGGTTCCCTTCTGCTTCCATCCTAATCTCCCGGAATGGGGCTGCCAGAGCCCAGATTGGGAGGGAGAGTTAAGAAAGGTGTCTGCAGTGGTACCCAGACAGAGTATCTGACTGTCTCTGGACACTTCCCACTGGGGCTGGGGGGCAGACTCATGTGGTCTTACTGCAGAAAGGAGATTTCATCTTTGGGGCTGCTCCCTCCCTTCATCTCTCCCTCAGGTCTCTTCTAGGCACTTCTGAACTTGCTGTGTCACCTGCCTAAGATGCTGTAAGGCCCACAGAGAGCTGCTATTCGTTGTTCATTGCTGTTTGCCAAGTTGTATCTGGCTCTTTGCAACCCCATGGACTGCAGCACTCCAGGCTTCCCTGTCCATCACCATCTGCCAGAGTTTGCTCAACCCCATGTCCATTGAGTCAGTGATGCCATCCAGCCATCTCATCCTCTGTCGTCCCCTTCTCCCGCCTTCAGTCTTTCCCAGCATCAGGGCTTTTCCAGTGAGTTGGCTCTTCACATCGGGTGGCCAAAGAATTGGAGCTTCAGCTTCAGTATTTCTAATGAATATTCAGGACTGATTTCCTTTAGGATTGACAGGTTTGCTCTCCTTGCTGTCCAAGGGCCTCTCAGGAGCCTTCTCCAGGACCACGGTTAGAAAGCATCCATTCTTCGGCGTTCAGCCTTGTTTATAGCCCAACTCTCACATTCGTACATGGCTACTGGAAAAACCATAGCTTTGACTATACGGACTTTTGTGTATCTGGATAAATCTGCCCTGTCCGAATACGGATTTCTACTGACTTCAGTCTGGAAATTACTGTTTGGAAATAATGGTATTTTTCTGTGGGGGAGACATGTGCATTTCTTTGTCCCCAGGGACAATCATTGGTGAGGACCTCAGGGGCGAAGACGGCCCCCTTGTCTGGACCTCCCCGCTCAGGCCGGGCCACCTGCCCAGAGCAGCCTTGCTCAGACCGGGTTTCTCTCCTTCAGGGCTGCGGGTGTCCGCTGGGAACCCCAGCTCCCCCTCTTTCCTGGCCCACTGTCCTCAGAGTCAATTTCATCCTCGTTGTGTGAATGAGCTGTCTCCCTTGTGCTTTTCCAAGCTGAAATCTGAAATGTGTTGTATATATTTGCAAAGAACGTCATCTCTAATGTTTTTTAAATACTGACATTTTAAAATAAAATTCTTCTGTTTCTTTTTTCAATGTGTCCAGTGAAGTCTAAAAAAACCACAACAGTTTGTCTTCCATCTTTTTTTAAAAAAAATAGTAACAAGCTTTACACTAACAACCAAAAGCCATAAATCACAGCTTTTCTCTTTGTATTTATATGCCTCCCACCAGTTTTATCCAAATTTAAGGTAATTTTAACCGTGAAAACCTTTTTTGATAATCTTGTCATAATTCTTTGGAACAAAAACTTTCTATGAACTGAAATATCTTTAAAGTGAATTTCTTGTGACTATTAGCATTAAATATTCTTGCTTTGGATTTTGCTTTCATCAAAATTCTTATCATACACTGTTGATCAAGATACCATGTGTATGATCTTAAATAATGGACAAGTAGAAAACACAATTAAATTGCATTGAAAATGAATCTTTTAATTTGAGACATGATTTGAGGGTTTTTTTAAAAATTATTTCATATAGTCATTATTATTTATTGCTGGAATAATGTGGAATTTGGTCTCCATTTCATTCTCGTTTTCCATTTCTCTTCAGGTAAAAGCCAAAAAGCCTATTCACAGAAATAATTAGAAGGACTGAAAGGTTTGTTATGGTGACATCACCCAGGGATTTGAACACCCGCCGAAGTATATGTTCAAAATCACATGCAACTTATCATCAGAAATGTATTTCCTGCTGTCTGCTGACATGCTAGACCCTTTTTTAAAGTTGAATATAATCGCGTAACAATATTGTGTTAGCTTCTGCTGCACAATGACATGAATCGGCTATTCGTATACACGTATTCCCTCTCTCTTGAGTCTCCTTCCCACGCCTGGTGCTGACCGAACTTGTATCCCCTGCATTGGCAGGTGGTTTTTTTACCACTGAGCCACCAGGAAAGACCCTAGATCCTTTTTTAAATTTGTTGATAGCAAAGACTCGGAAGATGCCTGAGTTGGCCAAGGTTTTCTTCAGCCAAGCTGTGTGACCAGGTTCCCCGACCAAGGATTGAACCCAAATCCTCTGCAGGAAAAGCACAGAGTCCTGACCACTGGACTGCCAGGGAAGTCCTGGCAGAGGATTTACCGTCAGTCACTGGAGTCACACTTTCTCAGCTTCCTGCAAGTTCATCCGAAGGTCTTTTCACCTGAAAAAGGCTGATTAATTATGCCATTTATTCTTTTACTCAGAGGTACACTGTTAAACCCGTTATCATGGAAGGAAAGAAAGAAAAAAAAAGAAAGGAAATGGGAAGATTGCCGATTTCAAACTGGCTTGGCCACCGCTACACCCTGAAGTTACAGGTTTCGTTCGTCCCACATACAGGAAACTTTCACCGTAGACCAACACATCACTAAGGTCAGTCCTTGGGGTGAGAGGTCAGAGTACCATCAGAAGACATCCTAGAGATTGTTCTATTCTGTAAAGTCTGTTTATTTACTTATGGCCGCCCTGGGTCTTTCTTGCTGCGTGTGGCCTCTCTCTGGTTGTGGCACGTGGGGGCCTCTCTTCGCTGTGGTTTGCGGGCAAAGCCTTCGTTTGTGGTTCGCAGCCTCACTGTGGTGGCTCCTCTTGTTTCTCCGGAGTACCAGCTCTAGGGCGCTCGCTCGGGCGACAGGAGCTGTGACTTACCGGCTTTAGTTGCTCTGCAGCATGTGGAAGCTTCCTGGACCAGGGATCAAACCCGAGTTCCCTGCATTGGCAGATGGATTCTTACCCACTACGCCACCAGGGAAGTCCTAACTACACTTTTTCAGCTCAGACAAGAGAGTTAATATGAGTGTCCATAGCAGACTCCCTACTTTGGACTTGAACCGTGAGGAAGGCCATAGGCGGACACATCCATTCACAGACAGCAAGGGCCAGATTTCTGCCCTGAGCTGGGAGCCTGCTGACCTCAGGGGTCTCTCTATCAGAAATGCATCTTTGTCCACCATTGGATTTGGGGGAGGGGGGCAGCAAGGTCACTGAATTGAATCGTCCTGTTTCTGGACCTATGCTCCCCAAGACATCTGCATTCCCAGCTCCCCAAGGCAGGCCAAGTTGCTTTTCTCCAGCCACCCTTGACCCTAGAAGGGGCTGCTTCCAGTTCAGGGAGAGCTGGAAGGAGTGTCGCTTGCTGCTTCCCCTTGTTCCTTTGCTTGCCAGAGGCTTCTGCACCAGACAAGAGCTCCCAGGTGGGTGAGGTCTAGTGCAGGAAATTAGACTTTCTTTCGGGATGTGGGAGGAAGACCCAGTGAGCAGAGCTGGGAGGGGTCCATCCTAGGAGAGCGCAGCTTGGCAATGGGTCTTGTGCTCTTGTCTGTTCACCAAGCATGACCATCCTAGACAGCATATTAAAAAGCAGAGACATCACTTTGCTGACAAAGGTCCGTCTAGTCAAAGTTATGGTTTTCCAGTAGTCATATACGGATGTGGGAGTTGGACCATAAAGAAAAGTGAGTGCCGAAAAATTGATGCTTTTGAATTGTAGGACTGGAGAAGACTCTTGAGAGTCCCTTGGACTGCAAGATCAAACCAGTCAATCCTAAATGAAATCAGTCCTGAATATTCATTGGAAGGACTGATGCTGAAGCTGAAGCTCTAATACTTTGGCCAGCTGGTGCGAAATGCTGACTCCTTGGAAAACACCATGATTCTGGGAAAGACTGAAGGCAGGAGGAGAAGGGGACGACAGAGGATGAGATGGTTGGATGGCATCACCGACTCAATGGACATGAATTTGAGCAGGCTCTGGGGGATGGTGAAGGACAGGGAAGCCCGGAGTGCTGCCTTCCATGGGGTCGCAGAGAGTCAGACACGGGTGAGAGTCTGACCAGCCGCAGAGGTGATGAGGGCTGGGGCTGCCGCGTGGCTGGGGACGGAGCAGAGGAGCTCTGCGTCCCTTCCCCTCCTGTCCCAGCTAGCCCCTACTCCCCTTTCAGACCCTAGCTCCACCTTGACCTTTCAGAGAAGCCTTGCCTGACCTCTCGAGTCCAACCCCCACCCCAGGGCACAGGGTGGCCAAAGCAAAGCCCAACCTGGGGCTGTAGAGAAAGGAGATGATCTTGGCTCTGGTGCTGAGACGAAAGGGGCCCCTCTGGCCGCTCCGGGCAGATGGAGGCTCACTGGGACCCCTTAGCCGCACCAGCTCCCATCCTCCGCCCACTGAGTCCTCAAGACCTCCGCATCGTTGGTTTGTCCTCTCTCTGCCTCCAGGCCGGGACCCCCATGCTCCTGGGGAGCCCGCAGTGCACCTGCTCCCCTGTGCCCAGGGCTTCCCCAGCCGGGGCGCCGGCTGCAAGGGCTGTCTGTGCTTGGCCCTGGGAGAGGAGCCCAGGGTGGGGGCCAGACCCGGGCAGGATCCAGCGACCAGGCTGGGAGCAAGGAAGCTAGAGAAGCGTGGCTTGGCCTTGGGCGGGCTGGCCTGGACCCCCGCCCCGTTTTACATGGGGCTACGGTTGTAGCAGGCAGAACACAGCCTCATGGAGTCCAAAACGTCCGGAACTGAGCTGCAGGAGCTGCTTGTATATTCTGGAAATTAACCCTTTGCCAGCTGTTTCATTTGCTCTTATTTTCTCCCGCCCTGAGGGTTCTCTTTTCACCTTGCTTATAGTCTCCTTTTGCTGTGCAAAAGTTTAATCAGGTCCCACTTGTTTACTTTTGTTTTTAGTTCCGTTACTCTAAGAGGTAGGTCCTAGAGGATCTTGCTTTGATTTATGTCATCGAGGGTTCTGCCTATGTTTTCCTCTAAGAGTTTTATAGTTTCTGGTCTTACGTTTAGGTCTTTAACCCATTTTGAGTTTAGCTTTGTATATGGTGTTAGGAAGTGTCCTAAGTTCATTCTTTTACATGTAGCTGTCCAGTTTTCCCAGCACCATTTGTTGAAGAGGCTGTCTTTGCCCCATTAATTCTGTAAAGCAATTACCCTTCAATAAAAAATAAATTAATTTTTTTACAAAAGAGAGAGAGACCAGAAAGAAAGGGAAAAAAAAAAGAGAAAGTCTGGAAGCCAGTGCTCGTCTGACTCCTGGAGGCAGTTTTCCCTCCAGCTTCGGCCTCATTGGCTACACCCTTGGTGCCCACACTGTACTGCTCACTGGTCCCTACTCGGGGAGGGTGGGGAGACGCAGGTACACCCAGCCCCCGGGTAGAGTGACGAGGGATTCCAGGCTCAGTACACAACGGGAAGTAGACAGTATTTCCCCATCACCTTTGCTATATTACTGCTGCCCCTGACAAGGGTGTCCAGAGCTTGCTGTGGTCCATTCTCTGGGGCTGTAAGGCCTGTCTGACTACCCCCTTCTCTGGCGGTGAGACCCTTGGGCAGATTCTTCCTCAGCCTTCCCATCTGCAAAATGGGTAACAATGGGGGGAAGATCTGAGGAAAGGCCTAAAGGAACAGACGCTCCATCTGCCTTTGCTCCTGAGCCTCTGACCACCCCTGTGGGGCCTGCCCGCCGCCCCGGGCCGGGGGTGCTCACCCTCCCAGGGCCGACACAGGCCTTCCCAGGCCCCTGATCTTGACGACAAGAGGCCTCTGCCGCCTGCTCCTTGACATCCCACGCGCCTGCCTCTAAGCCCGAGATGCACTTCTAAGCCGGGGCAGACCCAGCCTGCTATTCTGGGGTCTTCTTTCAACTATTTTGGCAAAGACCAAATGGCAGCCTCCTTTAAAATAGATGCTCCCAGCCCAGAGGTCATTCCCCGAGAACCAGGTCAGAGCAGGCCTGGACTTTTTCCCAGCCGCTCATTCTCGTTACACCCAGACCCTGGCATGTATAGCTATAGGATGAGGGCCCGACCGAACCTGGGGCAGAAGCCAGAATAAAATCTGGCGGACCCTCTGCTCCTCGGGCTTCTCCGTTTCACAAACACTCTGCCTTTCTCTGTGAAACCGCAGGGCTGGCCAAGGAGGCGGCCAGGAGGCCAGGGTGAATTGGGATCCAGCCACGGCTGCCCAGCCAGCTCCATTCTCGGCCACCCCATGAACACGCATCTGGGAAGAAAAGTCTGCGTCTTGAGTCCTGGGAGGCCTGCACAGCGGCAGACTTCCTGAACGAGGGCTCTGGTCACTGGGCCCCACTTCTCTGTGTCCTTTGCCAGAGGAGCGAGTTTGCTCACCTGCATCTGTTTGGTCCCTTAAGATCACATCTATCCTTCCCAGGTAGCCCCGGTGGTAAAGAATCTGCCTGCTAATACAGGAGACGCAGGAGACAGGGGTTCAATCCCTGGGGTGGAGGGGAAGATCCCCTGGAATAGGAGATGGCTACCTACTGCAGAATTCTTGTCTGGGAAATCCCAAGGACAGAAGATGAGATGGTTGGATAGCATCACTGACTCAATGGGCCTGAGTCTGAGCAAACTCCAGGAGATGGTGAAGGACGGGGAGGCCTGGCATGCTGCAGTCCTTGGAGTCGCAAAGAGTCGGACACGACTGAGCGACTGAACAACAACAAGATCAGATACGTGTCATGGCAAAGGAGACTTAAAAAAACAAAAACAGGAAGGAATTCTAACAACAAGATGAAGCTAAGTCAAATTGTACTAAAGATCGCACTCTACCACGTCCCAAAGACATCACATTGCAAAACGGCTCAGATGTGCATCCTGGTACCCAAACGCTGGCCACTGACTAAACTGGTCGCTTCCATTCCTTTGGCTCGAATGGTTTTCCTAAGTATTTTAGCAGTCTTGGCTGTACCCTCCTTCCCACTCTGACCTTGGTAAGACAGTCTTGTGGTGGCACCAGGCCTGCAGGGCAGGGAGCATTTTGCTCACACTGAGGCTCAGTAAGTCATTCAACAAACCTTGGCTGAGCCCCTGCAGGTGCAGGCTCTGTCCCGGGCTCAAGGATGTGGCAGAGGGGCCGTCACCCTCCCCGCCTCTCAGAGATGCCTCTCCATGGGGAGGAGACCCTGAGCAAGGAGCCCCCCACGGATGGGAGTTTAGAAATGGGATCCAAGGACCTGCGGGTGGGGTATGATGGGGGCGAGGGGCCCTGACCTGGTCTGGGGGTCAGGGAGGTGTCCCTAAAGAAGAGACATGCGGTTGACATGGAGCTGCAGTCAGGGCGGAGCGAGTGATTCAGGCAGAGTACAAGGCTGGGAGGTGAGACCCAGGGGCCTCTTGGAGTGGGGGATGAAGAGCAAATAGCCCAGGGGGGCAATGCCAAGACCCTGAAGGGACCAGCAGGGCTTTGAAAAGGCCCCAGGCAGGTACGGATGGGGGAACACTGGCTTTTCATTAAAGGCGGGCCCTCTGGCCTCTGTGAGTCCTCCAGGGGTGTGGGGGATTGGGAGATGTGAGGGGGCGGGGGTCAAAGGACTCCAGCTCAGGGGAAGCAGAAAAGGCTTTACTTTTCACCCACATGAAACCAAACCTACAGGGAACTTGCCTCTGGGTCCAGTGGCTTAGACTCCTTGCTCCTAATGCATGGGCCTCGGGTTCGATTCCTGGTCAGGGAGCTAGATCCCACACGCCACAACGAGACAGCCTGCGTGATGCAACTAAGACCTGTCACAGCCAAATAAATAAATAAAAAGAAATATCTTTTAAAAAATAAAATAAAAATAAATAAACCAAACCTTCAGGGCCTTCTGAACCTCAGAGGGCCATCAGCCTGTCTCCTCCCTGCCTGCCTGGGTGGTCCCAAGGGTGCAGGCTGGGCCTGAGAATTCGTCCTTGACCTGCTCATCCCATGACCAGCCTGGGCCTGCCTTCACTTCGAGGTTGCACAGTAGGAAAGAAGGGTTGAGTCGCTCAGGGGGAGTAGGGACCTAGGAGGTGGGTCACAGGGGTCTCCTGAGCCCAGAAGAGGCATTTTTATCTCAAATGCAATGCAGAGCAGTTGGAGCATTGAAGCCGGAGGAAGGCTCCTTCTTGGTCTTTCTGAGAGCTGGCTGCCACGGCGCAGGGAAGGGTGGATGCTCGGTTTTAGAAGGGGCCCAGGAAGAAGTATTTGCAGCTCCTGCCGCTCAGCCCTGTGATCCTAGCCTGAGACCTGTGTGGTGAACAGTCAGCCGTGTCCGACTCTTTGTGACCCCACAGACCGTAACCCACCAGGCTCCTCTGTCCATGGGATTCTCCAGGCAAAGACTACTGGAGTGGGTTTCCATGCTCTTCTCCAGGGAATCTTCCTGACCCAGGGATTGGAGCCAAGTCTCCTGCATTGGCAGGTGGATTCTACCACTAAGCCACCTGGGAAACCCAGGCCAGGAAAACTCCGTTTACCAAAGCGGACAGTGGGCCTGCTCCGGTCTGCGAGTTTGCAGAGCCCTGATGAAGAGGACACACTGGGGGTGTTGAGGGTGGGGATCCCAGAGGGGACGGAGCCACAAGGAACCACAGGAAGTTAGCCACAGGATTCAGGGGAAGCCAGAAATCTGAGTTCAGAATCGTGAATACTGGTGATTTTCATCCTCTCCTGGGACCCCTCCCACTCCTAATTTGACAGCACCGCTTTGGAGGAACTTGTCTTCACTGAATCTTTACAAAGCCTTGTTCTCATGGGCTGTCAGCTCTTTTTTCACCTTTGTGTTCCATCCGTGTGTTTGACACTCCTTAAATTTTCCAGCCGGGCTTCCCTGCGGCTCAGACAGTAAAGCATCCGCCTGCAATGCAGGAGACCTGGGTTCGATCTCCGGGTTGGGAAGGACCCCTGGAGAAGGGAATGGCAACCCACTCCTGTATTCTTGCCTGGAGAATCCCATGGACAGAGGAGCCTGGTGGGCTACAGTCCATATTGTTGAAAAGGGTCAGACACGACTGTGTGACTAATACACACAGACACACACAGACACACGCACACATGCACATGCACACAGACACGCACACACACACAGACACACACACACGCTCACACATGCACACAGACACTCACACGCACACACACACACACAGATACATACACATGCACACAGACATGTACACACGCACACAGAGACACACGCACACAGACACACACACGCACACACACATGCACACACATGCACACAGACATACACACACGATTTCCCAGCTGTCCCAGCAAGCACAGTGGGCCCACGCGACTTGGGAACAAACTCAGCAACGGTTACTGAAGGGGATGGAAGCATATCGATGGCAAACCTCTGTGGGGCTCTACCTGCTGTGTGACGCTCCGCGTTTCTGAGCCTCAGTCCCCTCCTACCCTCCTGGTAGGGATTCAGCAAGAAAGAGGAAGATAAGAGCCCTGACCTCTACTAACAGGTGCCTTTCAGAGCAGCAAGGGCCTTTGTGGGTGGAAGGACCCTGCTCTTCAAGGCAGCAGAGGGGCCTGGAGCTTCCACTTTAACTCAGGTGCCCCGGGCCTGCTAAACCAGCTTCCTGCCAACCTCAGTCACAGCCCAGGCCCCCTGACTGCGTGGCTTTTCTCCCCAGGACCCAGGGCTCAGTGAGCCTGGGATGTTTGGTTTCTCATGAGCCACTGTGGTCCCAGCAGGCAGGAGATGTGGACACGCCAGAAGCAGTGACCGTGCACTCCGAAGGGGCCCAGCCTCCGTCCGTCTTGATCACCCTGCCCGGGAATGCAGGAGCAGAAAGGCCCGTGAGATGGTGGCCCTGATAGCGCTGAGGGGGGGGCCGCTTCCTCCGGCCGGGGGCGCAGGTCACGGTGAGTGGGCCCCCACAATGCGGCAGGGGTGATGGGGCCAGAGCCCGGGCCCTGACTCCGGAAGCAATTTGATCTGGTTGTTTCCTCTTTTTTTTTTTTTTAATTTTAATTTTTTTTTATTGAACTATTGAGCTTGCTCTCAGTCATGTCCGACTCTTTGCAAGACTATGGACTGTAGCCCTCCAGGCTCTTGTGTCCATGGGATTCTCCAGGCAAGGATGCTGAAGTGGGCAACCATTTCCTTCTCCAGGAAAGATTCCTGATCCAGAGATGGCACCTGCGTCTCCTGTGTCTCCCGCATTGGCAGGCGAGTTCTTTATCACTAGCGCCCCCTGGAACTTATTGAACTATAGTTGATTTATGATATTTCAGGTATACATCACAGGAATTTGGATATACATATATATTGGAGATATATATATATTCTTTTTCTGATTCTTTCCTATGATATATCATTACAAGATATTGAATATAGCTCCATGCTTTACAGTAGTAGGTCCTTGTTTATTTATATTATATAGAGTAGTGTGTATAAATTAATCCCAAACTCCTAACTTATCCTTCCTTCCTTTTTGCCTTTGGTAACCATAAGTTTGCTTTCTAGGTCTGTGAGTCTGTCTCTGTTTTATAAATAATTTCATTTGTATCACTTTTTTATATTCCACATATAAGTGATATCATATGGTATTTCTCTGACGTACTTCACTTAGTATGATAATCTCTAGGTCTATCCATGTTGCTGCAAATGGCAAGACTTCATTCTTTTTCATGGCCGTGTAGTATTCCACTGTATATCTATGTGCCACATCTTCTTTATCCGTTCCTTGGGCACGGAGTGGTCTCTGCATCTTTACCTCCTGCGGCTCCACACCCGAGACGGAGATCCGATGGCCTTGGCTGTGCCTCTAAGTCTTGTCTCCCTGCACGGTCCCCACCCGATGGGACTCCATCCCCTCTGTATCTCCCCTGGAGACCACATCCCCCCCTTCTCGGTAGGCTGATTGACTCAACATCGGAAAGCCCCTCCCTGGCTTCAGGGTCCAGCATGATCACGTCCATTGACACCCTTACCCCAGGGGGTGATAACCTCTGGCTCCCTGGTTCATTCCTCCTAAGCATAGGGGGCCCGCCTAGCACAACCAAGCCTCAATAAATACATTTGGTGGATAGCCAGACAAACCTGTGAACCATCCTGCAAATAAAACCTTTGTTTTCACTTCATAGAAGTACCCCACTGTCCCATGTCGTTGCATGATCTTTGTAAACTTCTGACTTCTATAGCGGTTAACCATCCTGCTCTGTTTCTGATGTTAGATAGTTTCTGAGGTGGTTTTTTTTCTCTCTCTTTGCTATCATTTTTTTTTTCTATTATCAACAATGCTGTGATGACCATCTTTGTGCATGAACTTTTTTTTTCTCTGCATTTGAGGTGTGATCTTCAAAAGCAGACTCTCTAGATTCAGGTCAAGAATTTTCGGCTGGAACTTTACGGTTCTCAGAAGTTCCCATGTACTCTGACTGCAGTATGTCAGAAGTTGCCCATTTAACCACATCCTCAGCAGCTCCGGGTAAGTTGGTTTTGCTTTTATTTTTTCCTGCCTTGTTGCCCTTGCTGTTCAGTAGCTAAGTCACGTCCACCTCTTTGCAACCCTGTGGACTGCAGCATGCCAGGTCCTCTGTCCTTCACTGTCTCCCAGAACTTGCTCAGATTCATGTCCATTGAGTCAGTGATACCATCCAACCATCTCATTCTCTGCCGCCTCCTTCTCCTTTTGCTTTCAATCTTTCCCAGCATGAGGGTCTTTTCCAGTGAGTTGGCTCTTCGCATCAGGTGGCCAAAACTTCAGCTTCAGCATCAATGCTTCCAATGAATATTCAGGGTGGGTTTCCTTTAGGATTTACTGGTTTGATCTCCTTGCTGTCCAAGGGACTCTCAAGAGTCTTCTCCAGCACCGCAATTCAAAAACATCAATTCTTTTGCACTCGGTCTTCTTTATGGTCCAACTCTCACATCCATAGAGAAACCATATCCATAGAAACACACGTAGAAAACCATAAAAACATCCTTAGAAAAACCATAACTTTGACTATAAGGACCTTTACCCTGCTAGTCTTTACTAATTTGACAGGCAAGCAATGAAACTGGATTTTTATTTTATTTGTTAATAACTTTTAATTTTATAGTTGTTTTGCATTAATAGGAAAGTTACCCAGATAGTGCAAAGGGTTCCTGCGTGTCCCACACCCAGGCTCCCGATTATTAGCATCTCGCGTTTGTGCGCTGCTCTTGTTCCCGTTAATGAACCGATCCTGACACTGTTATTAACTCATGTCCAGGCTTTAAGTGAATTTCATTAGCTTCTCCCTAATGTCCCTTTCCGCCCCAGGAGCCCTCGTCCCATCTGGTTGACCCCTCTCCTGAGGCTCTTCTCCTGACAGTTTCTCAGAGCAGCCTTGTTTTGATAACTTTGACAGTTCTGAGTTGTTTTTTTTTTTAATTTATTGGGGGTATAGTTGCTTCACAATGCTGTGCTAGTTTCTGCCCTGCGACGACAAAGCGAGTCAGCCAGAATCACACACACAGCCCTTCCCGCTTGGCCCTCCCGCCCACTCCCCCGTCCCGCCCCCCAGGTCAGCCCCGAGCCCCAAGCCCCGAGCTGAGCCCCACGTGCGGCGCGGCAGGTTCCCACAGGCTGTTTTACACGTGGTGGTGCACACGTGCCAAGCCCAGCTGAGATGGGTTTTGGTGTGCATGTCTGTGTCTTGGACGGAGGCCAGAGCTGACCCTGGCTCTGTGAGTGTCTGTGCTGTGGGTGTCCCCTCCCTCTTATCCCTTGTGGTCTCCGTGGTTCCCCCAGAGATCTGAGCAGCCCTGAGACGGTGGACACGGCCCTCACCGAGCCGGCTGACGCCCACTCGTGCTCTCCGGCTTTCCTGTTCAGAGAGCTTGGGGCTGGGATTTCAGGCAGATGGCGCCGAGGGTTCGGGGAGCAGAGCTGATACTGACGTCGGTGTTCCTGAGCTCGGGTGGGGGGCCCCAGGGAGGGCCCGGCCAGGAAGCTGGGGTGGGGGGGTGTCGCTGAGCAGCTGCAGGAGGGGCACCAGTCGCCTTTGGGGAGCAGCAGGGGTCTCTTTGCCAGGGTGGGCCAAGGCAAGGTCCTCTCACCCTCCGACAAGCACAGAGGGACCTCTGCCCCTGCGCTCAGAGCCACGGGCCCAGACCCAGTCCCTGACCACACACAGAACAAGAGGCAGACCACAGCATCGGCATCAGCCGCCCTGCCTCCCCCCACCTCCGCCCTCCACCCCTGCTCCTGGTTCCCCTCAGCTGGCCTGGCTGCCTGGGGCCTGGGCCAGGACTCTCCCGACCACAGGGCCTTTGCACTTGCTGGCCCCCTTCTTCCAATCACTCAGATCTCAGCTTGGAGGTCACCTCCCCAGACAGATCTTCTTGGCCAAAGAGTCTCCTGTCCCCCCAAGCACGTCACTCTCCAAGCTTGACTTTGTGAAATGGCAGGTCTGAAAGTAGCTATTCGCCCCTCGTGTATCCTATAGGGGCCTCCACCGCATCAGCTGCTCAGAGCCAGAGCCGGACTGGCCCTCCGTCCTCTCTCCGCCAGGATCGTGCCAGGCCGGCACGCGGGGGGTTAGTGAGTATCCGGATAGGAGCGAGAGTGGGCGGGGAACATGGACGGGACCACACGGGCCTTCCCCACCATCGGGGAGACAGCACCACCTGCTGCTGGGGGCGGCCGCGCCATGGCCACCCCTCGGCGCCAGCGCTGGGGACAGAGCTCCGTCCAGGCTGGCGGGGACACAGGAGAGACCGGGGGTGGACAGGGGTGAGGTTTTCCCAATGACAAGGGGTCGCCTCCTCTTTGACCAGGACTGCAGTTCCAGCCTTATCCCCCTCAACAGCACCTCCTATAGGACCCCAGACTCTCAAGGTGGGCCAGCCCTCCAGAAACCCACCTGGGCTGGCATGGGCATCACCTGGGGGGCTGGGACCAGTGACGTCGGGGACCCTCTGCCTTAGAGACCCACAGACCTTCTCACCTGGGGGTCTCAAACTGCCTGGCTTACAAGGTTCTCGGGCAGGGAGGGGGGCCACGATGGGCACCCTCATCTTACAGGGAGAAGCAGGCTCGGGGGTAACACAACGGCCCCCCCACGCAGTGAGTAAGGAGTGGAGTCAGACCTGAACTCAGGCCCGTTCTGTGCTCTGACCACGCAGAGCCACCGCTGTGTGACCTCAGGCGGAAGGCTTCACCTCTCTGAACTGTTCCTCGCTGGAAACGACGGGGGTGATAATAACAGTACCTACCTTTTAGAACAATCATGAGGCCCACGCGAGAAGCCATGTGTCCAGGGCACTCCCGTGGCGGGTGGCCGGGCTGGCAGGATAAGAGCCTCCACTCCTGGCCCAAGGCCGTCCTCCCTGCAGCCCACCCCAGCCTTCCTGAGTCGTGGTGGCATTCTGGCCATAGGAGAGGGGGGCTACCTGGTTCTCTCTGCCAGGAAGAAGCTACTGGACTGGAGCTGATGTCCAGCCGTGAACCCGTGCAGGTCCCGGCTGGGCTGCCATGACCACGGCCTCACGGAGGGCAGTCCAGGGGTCACACAGGGCCCCTGCCCTGCTCCCACCTTGCCAGCATCACTCTGGGAGGTGCTGGGAGCCTCAGGCCCAGGAGGAGCCAAACTCGGGGCTGAGACTTACCACCTGTCCCCCCCCACCACCCCTGCCACCCCCAGGAAGGGGCTGGAACTTCTAGAATCCGGGAACTGTCAGCTCCTAGGACTGGCGCACGTCTCACCCAAGGGGCTGGCAGCCCCTCCCTGCCCCTCCCCTGCCCTGCCTCCACACTCGCTTGGAGCTGCGATTTTGAGGACGATTCTGGCCTGACTGGCAGCCCCCTAGACGACCCCAGTCCAGGGGAGGGTGGGAGTGACAGGTGAGGGCACCAGCCCTTGGCCCTGCCCAGGGAGGGGCCTCTGATGACAGCCGCACAGCGTCCTGTTGGAAAAGCCTTGAGCGCCCCTTGGGCCCTGGGTAGGGACGCTCCTGGGGCCGGGCTCCGGGTGGGGCTGGCAGGGGCTCTGACCTCCAGCAGGTGGCCTCGGGCTGGCCTGGCAATAAATCTTAACTCTGCTCTTGGAGCAGGGATGACACCCAATGGCCACACACTGTTCTCCTGTGCTCCTGACATTTGAAGAAGCCACCACGGGAGAAAGGACTTGATGGCCCAGAAGGCACACAGGTGGTGGAGGCATCCTGGTGCCCAGTCTAAGGAGGCAGAGACGCCCAATACCCTTTCTCTCTTTTTTCCTTGGAAATAGAAACTTGGGGTTTTGCCAGAGTAATACTGCCTGGAGTAAAGACTACATTTCCCAGCTTCCCCTGTAGCTTGGAGCAGCCATATGACTGAAGCCTGGCCAGTGAAAGGAAAGCAACACCTAGTGAGTATTCTGGCCAATGGGAGGTAAACAACACCTTACCTGTGACTTCTGGGAGATGTCCTGTGAAGGTGGGGACTTGCCTGTCTTCTTTGTTGCTGTTGTATGGACTGTGGATGTGATGACTGGAGCCCAGGCAGCTATTTTATATCATGAGGTCAAACCCATATGATGACTATGAAGGAGAAGGATGGGAGGAAGCAGAGTCCCCAGTGAATATGAAGCAGACTCATCACCCTGGGCATCCTTTGCATGAGAGATATACATCTTTATCTTGTTTAAAGTACACTTGAGTTTTCTGACCCTTATAGCTGAGTTGAAGGCTAACTCATAGAGAGAAAACAGATACCCCAGGAAGGTTAATTGGAACCAGCATGAGCTATTAATCCAAATCCATTTGGTTCCAAAAGCAATCTCGAGGTGGGGGTGCAGTTGTGAGAATTGGAGGGACCCAATCAGATGTTGATGGGGCCTGGGACGCCCCAGACTAGGTGTGGTGAGCTCTAGGAGAACTGTTATCACTGCTCCCACTCCTGCTTGTCTCCTTCCAGCAGAAAGCTCAAGACATCCCTAGAAAATGATGCCCATATTTCAAGGACCCTGACTTTCTCAAGACTCACATACCTGGGTAAAGGTAGCACTTCTTTATCCAGCTCTCAACCTGCCCTCTAGCCTGCAGAGAAAGAAAGTAAGCATGTTAGGGGGCAGCCACATCCCTCAGGGCCATTGTCTGTTCAGGGCAGCAGTTATAGTGATCTCTTAGATCCAGCTTTGTCTAAGTTCACACCTCACCGCTAGAGACTTGGAGCCTTAGTCCTGAGCCTCAGTCTCCCCTCCTGTAAAATGGGGAGCATAACCACCAGCCTAACAGAGTCACTGGGAGAATTCAGTGTGCTGATGGGTAGAAGAAAAGCTATGACTAACCTAGACAGCTTATTAAAAAGCAGAAACAGACTTTGCCAACAAAGGTCCGTCTAGTCAAAGCTATGGTTTTTCCAGTAGTCATGTTTGGATGTGAGAGTTGGACCATAAAGAAAGCTGAGCACTGAAGAATTGATGCTTTTGAACTGTGGTGTTGGAGAAGACTCTTGAGAGTCCCTTGGACTGCAAGGAGATCCAACCAGTCCATCCTAAAGGAGATCAGTCCTGGGTGTTCATTGGAAGGACTGATGCTAAAGCTGAAGCTCCAACACTTTGGCCACCTGATTCGAAGAGCTGACTCATTGGAAAAGACCCTGATGCTGGGAAAGATTGAAGGTAGGAGGAGAAGGGGGCAACAGAGGATGAGATGGTTGGATGGCATCACCAACTCAATGGACATGAGTTTGAGCAGACTCCAGAAGTTGGTGGTGGACAGGGAAGCCTGGCGTGCTGCAGTCCATGGGGTCACAAAGAGTCGGACACGACTGAGCGACTGAACTGACTGAACCTGAGCTTGGTTTTGGAGCCAGGTGGTTGGATTTGAATGGGAGCTCCGACCTTGGAAGCTGTGAAGCTGTGTGACCTTAGGCAGGTAGCCTCCCTTCTCTGAGCCTCGGCTCCTCAGCCGTCACGTGGAGAGAATTAGAACCCAGCTCAGAGCTGAGATGCAGATCAAAGTGCTGCGGGCAGGTGCCCAATCCCTGTGTCTCTTCTTCCTCTTCCTCCCCACCCCCCACTGTTATCGCCACCAGCATCATAACCACCGTCTTATACAGATAAACACCCTCTCAGCAGGGCGGGGGGCTCACTATCTCCCATCCAGCCAGCACCGGTAGGCACCGGATGCACACCTTACCCAGGGTCCAGTCCACTGCCTGCTCCCTGCCTTGCCTGATCCTTGGGCCTTGGGAAGGGCCCTCTGCCTTCTAAGCGTCATCCTGGGCAGGCAAGTCGGGGTGGCGGGCGTGGTCCCGTCCTCCCAGGTGGAGTCAGTCCTGAACTGATGACCGACTTCTCCCCGACCGCCTGACCCAGGGTGCGACCCAGCAGGACGGAGGCACCATGGGTGGGAGGAAGGCCCTGGGGTCCTCGGTCTGCTGGGCCCACCTCGGGCTTGTCGCTGAGGTCACTGCCACCTGCTGGTGGGCAGTGGTACAACAGCCAGGGGTGCCCCCGCCGCCTCTCCGGATGGCTCAGCCCCCACCCCCTGTCCTCTTACTGCGCCCAGAGGGTGGGAGACCCCATTAGTCCCACTCTCACAGAAAGACTTGCAGCCCTGGCCGTGACGATCAACCATATCGATTCACTGATTCACCCATTTAAGGCGAATGATTCGATGGGTTTGTATCGTGTTGTGCGCCATCACCGCATCAGTGTCAAAACGTTCTCATCACCCTGAAAGAAGACCCACACCCAATCTCCAGTCTCCCTCCAGCCCCCGGTGACCATCCGCCTGCTTTCCCTCTCCACGGGTTTGCAGATTCTGAGCATTTCACATAAACGGGATCCCAAGTGTTTGGGCTTTTGTGTCTGGCTTCCTTCTCTTAGGGTAATGTCTTCAGGATTCATTCACGTTGTATTAATAGCATTTATCTGAACATCATTCCATTTCATGGCCAAATACTATTTCATCGTATGGCTATAGCACATTTTCTTTCTCCGCATCAGCTGATAGACATTTGGGTTAATTCCATGCTTTTTGACTGTTGTGTGTGCAGGTTTTCTTGTGAACCTACGTTTTCAATTTCTCTGGGCACCTACCTAGGAGTAGAATTGCTGAGTCACAGGTAACTCTAACATTGTAGAGATTGGCCAGATGGTTCTCCATAGTGGATGCACCACTGTGCCCACTCCTTGGTGTCCTGCCTGTCCTTGGGGATCCTGTGGGTTACTAGTACAAGCCCCAGGGCCCAAGAGACCTCAAGGAAAATGCTTAACCTCTCTGAGCAACTTTCTCACCTGCAAAAGCGGTGGGAGGATGTAGCTGACACTGTCAGGGTTCCGATGTGTGGACCCCGGGGCTTCCTATAACAAGCTCTGGGTTTCTTTGTCTGAGGGGAGTGGGCCAGAAGTTCAGCGAGTGACTGTCGCTATGCTGGCGGGTAAATAGGTCACATGCCGAACCCCTTGGGTGGGTGATGGGTGGGGGGCCAGCAGAGAGTGTACAGTTACTTAAAGATTTCTCTTTTAAAGCATGGGCTTTGCAGCCGGAAGCACATTTTAAAAAATATTTATTTACTTATCTGACTGCGTCGGGTCTTAGCTGCAGCATGCGGTCTTTCATCGAGGTGCACAGACTCGCCTGTTGTGGTGTAGAGCTCAGTGGTTGCAGCACGCGGGGTTGGTCGCCCTGCAGCATTGTGGGGCTTAGTTCCCCCCCCGCCCCCCAGGAATTGAACCTGAGTTTCCTGCATTGCAAGGCAGATTTTTAACCATTGGACCACCAGGAAAGTCTCTCAATTACTTACAGATTAAGTCTGATTATGGGAACAAAAATAACAAGGCGCTATGGGGGGAAATATCCCCGATTTTGGATAGAATGGTCACAGAAAGTCTCTCTAAGGAGGCAACACCCTGAGAAATGAACATCAAGAAGCGGTCAGTGAGGCAGTGTCGAGAGAATATTCCCAGTTGGCAACATGTGCAAGGGTCCTGTGGCAGGAAAGAGCCTGGTATGGATGCAGCAGTTGGGCTGGAGTTAGGGATGGGAGAGAGAGCAGAGGAGGTGGGAGAGAGGGAGGAGCTAGAAGAGCAGCCTGGTGAAGAGATGACCTTTTTCCAAAAATCATGAATGCCTGTTGCATGCTTGGATGTTCAGTCTACTCTCCTGAGACAAGAATTTGAGCTTGCATGGGAAGAGTTTGTGGAGACAGGAAGGTCATTCTTTAATGTCTTCTAAGGAAAAAGGAACCCAGTCTTAAGAATCAAACAGGTGGGCAGGTTTCCCCTGCAGGCTCCTCCCCTTCACGTATTCTGCCAGTATCCTCCAGGGGCTCCAGGGGCGGCCCCACTCCCCTGGGAGAACTGGGAGGTCTGCCTCACTTGGTGGAGGCAGGCTGGCCTGGCAGGGGGTTCTCTGCGGAGGAGGCCACAGGCTCCAGAGCCCCACGTCCAGTCTGGCCAGCTCTGCCACGGTGCCTGTGCTCCATATCCACTCTGAGAGTCGTTTCCTTGCTGAGCGGTGGAGACCGAACCCCTGTCTCCCAGGATTGTTTGCAGGCAACCTGAGATATCACAGTGTGAGTTTGGAGAACACGTGAGTTGCCTGGGATGGTCTGGCCTTGAGTCGGTGCGCAGCAAGGGGGAGATTTTAACCATTCTCACCACGACGATCTCCGCCTCGGGCCACAGTCAGGTGGTGACATCACAGCTGACATCAGAGCCCCTGCCAGCTGCGTGCCAGGCACCAGCCTCCATTCCTAAGCTGCGGGGAATCTTCCAGACAGCCCTGTGATGCGGTATCATTGTTGTCCCCGTTTCACAGAGGAGGAAGCTGAGGCTTAGAGAGGCAGGGAGCCATACCCAGCCCCACAGCCCATCAGCGGAGCATCAGTCAAGGCACCTGGGTGGGTGGGCCTCGATGGAGACCCAGGTTGGCCCAGCCCCAAGGCCTGTGGTCCTAGACAACCCTCGCCATGAAGCCAGTCCTTCCTGGGCCCTGCCTCTCACCTCCATGCTCCCGGCCCTTCAGCCTTCACCTTGCCATGTCCCAGGGTGACTCCAAAGGGGATAAGGAAGCTGGCACATTCTGATTCTCACAGAATCATCCAGATACTGGCAGACTAGCCACAAGGCACTGGCCCTCGACAAAGGGGTCCAGACTGATGGTGTCCATGGTCCTCACTGGAGCCGTTCCACGTTCCCTGAATTTCTCCAGGCCACTGCCCCTAACCCTCTCCTTTAGAGTGGTGCCTCTGTCCCCCGTGAGGCTGGAAGCTACTGATGGACAAGCAGAAGCTGTTATACCTGTGTGAAGGGCCTGGCATTTGACTGCTGTAAACTCAGTGGATGGATGGTAACTGAGTAGATGGATGAATGGATGTTTGGGTAGATGGAGAGATGAATGGATGAATAAGTAGATAAATGGATGGATGGATGGATGATGGATGAATAGGTAGATAAATGGATGGAAGGATGGATGGAAAGATGAATGGATGATAGGTAGATAAATGGATGGATGGATGGATGGATGATGGATGAATAGGTAGATAAATGGATGGATGGGTGGGTGGATGGAGAGATGAATGGGTGAATAAGTAGATAAATGGATGGATGGATGGATGATGGATGGAAGGATGGATGGATGGGTGAATGGATGGAAAGGTGAATGGATGATAGGTAGATAAATGAATGGATGGATAGAGAGATGAATGGATGAATAAGGAGATAACTGGGTGGACGGGTGGATAGATGGATGGATGGGTAGATGGATGGATGGAAAGATGAATGGATGATGGTAGATTAATGGATGGATGGAGGGGTTTTTGGATAGATGGAGAGATGGATCAGTAGATGAATGGATGAATAGCCTGCCCAACGCATAGAGTTTCTCAGGAATTCCTGCATTGCTATCAGTACTGTGTGTTGCCCCATGAAGCTCTCCTTTCACTCCTCACTGTTGAGCCCGTTAGAGGAGGGTACCACATAGCAAGCCCCTTGGGGAGACTCACTCTGTTCTTGGTGGGTCTCCCAGATCTGACTGAAAAGTGCAATGCCTGGCCCTCTCCCCCACCCGTTCATGGCTGTGCAGCTCTTTTTATAGACCGGTTGCCGTCTGTGTCTCCTCAGTGGATCTGGAGGGTCACTGTGGGAGCCCACTTGACAGATGTGAAGATTGAGGTTGGGAGGGGGAGGCATAGCTGATCCTGGGCTCTCACGGCTGGCCGTGAGACCACAGACATGGCCGAGGTCGTGTTTGAACTGGTGGATCTGAATCCAGCACCTGTGCCGTCTCTCTCCCAACCTAGAAGCCCGTCTCCCAAACCCCATTCTGAGGGATGGACACGCCCCCCGCCAAGACCACTCAGGCACAAGTGTGGCGGCCTGGACATTCCAGCTACTGCAGCCGAGGGGGCTGTGGGTCAGCTTCAGGGCTGTATCTGACTCTGCCGTGGAAGGCGGCCCAGGCAGGGTCACCCTCCAATGGCTGGGCGCGAATTACAAACCCACTTCTTCACCTTTCAGAGCCCTTCAACCCCCTTTGAACCTGCCGTGAGGTTCAAAGGCCCACTGCCAGCAGCTGAAGCTTGGTCACCCAGCGCCTGTCCTGCCTTGCCCATCGGAGGCAGAGTGGGATCACAGGGCCAGGGCTCAGGGGCCAGCAATGAGTCCTCGGTCTGCTGGCTTCATTCAGGCAGGGAGTGGACCGAGCTAAGCAAAGTGGCTCAGAGCCCAAGGTCAGCCAGCTGCCTCTCCCTTATATGAGCTCTGGGAAGGCAGGCATGACCAGCTGGCCAGATCCTAAAGAGTCTTTATTCCCTCAATCTTTTCAGCACTGTTTATTGAACATCTCTGACACTCTTCTCAATACCTACTTCTGGTGGGGAAGACAGTAAGACCAGTGCCACAGGTCCTGCAACCAGAGCCTTACAGCTACTTTTGATGGTCTTTTATCATTTATCCACTTGTTTTTCAGCTAAGACAGCAAAAGAAATGATTTATTGTACACGTGTTACATTCAGCCACAACTGAGAATCAAACAAGTCCAGAGTGTCACAGGTCCAGGGCAAAGGACCAACAGGGACCGTGTTGATATGAGCAAGGTGGGTCTCTCAAAGGTGGTTGAAGCGATAAGAATCGCCATAACTGTTCTAGATCCACTGAGATAAGTTTAGACAGGAGGCCTGCTGTCCAATGATTTGTTCCAGGGTCTCCGGTCTCTGGCTTCCCTTGTTTCTGCTCCATGGGGCAACAAGTTGGCTTGGACCTCTGCCTCACCTTTTTTTTTAAGTTTGCTTGTTTTTCTTTTTTTAAGTTGAGACCATTTTTAAAGTCTTTACTGAATTTGTTGCAATGCTGCTCCTATTTAATGTTTCGATCTTTTGGCCACAACGCAGGCGGGATTTCAGCTCTCCAACCAGGGATCGAATCCACAGCCCCTGCACTGGAAGGCGAAGTCCTAACGGCCGGACTGCCCGGGGGCTCCCCCGTCGCCCTTCCTATTTTGTGCTTCAGCCTGTGCTCCTTGTCTCTCCACCTCACTCTCACGGCGGGAGCTTTCTCAGACGGTGCCATCAGGGCCGAGAGCCCGTCGATCCACTTTTAGGCGTACAGTTTCGCAGCGCACGTTCACCAGTGTGTGTCTCCGTCATCACTGTCTGTTTTTGGTACTTTTTCCTCGTCCCAAATCGAGACTCTGTCCTCATGAGCCACGAACTGCCCCTGCCCCTCCCCTCACCCCTGGCCCCCGCCATCCCACCTCCTGTCTCTACGGATTTAACTACACCTGCACGATGTAGGCGGCCTCAGGCAGGAATCGCCCCTCTGTGTCCAGCTTCATTCACTGAGCGTCATGTCCTCCAGGTTCATCCACATCGTGGCCTGAGTCAATGTCCACCTTCTTCAAGGCTGAGGAATATTCCACCGCACAGTTGGGCGGCATTTCACTCATCCATTCATCCATTGAAGGACACGTGGGCTCCTTCTACCTTTTGATAGCTGTGTTTAACCTTGCCGGGCAGAGGGGTGTGGCGAATACCCATCAGAGTCCTGCTCTCTCTCCTTTCGGCCTGTACCCAGACACGGGGCTACTGGACCACGTGTCTATTCTGTGCCTCACTTTTTTTCATTTTTAATTTGTACTTATTTATTTTGGCTGCTCTGGGTCTTAGTTGCCGCATGTGGTATCTAGTTCCCTGATCAAGGATGGAACCCAGGCCCCCTTGCATTGGGAGCTCAGAGTCTTAGCCATTGGGAAGTCCCCTCTTGCCTCCTTTTTCAAGGAACCATCGTCCTGTCTTCCACAGCATCTACCGCGATTCAGGCTCCTGCTCCTGCAGGTGATTTGACTCAAAGCCCCAGGTCCCTCTGACGGCACAGGCCTGCCCCATGCCCTCCAATCTCTCCCCCCGCCCCCCAACTCCTGCCCTGTCCCACCTCAGATGGCATGAACTCTCGGGGGACCTAGTCTCCAGCCTCTGCAGCTCCAGGTCAAAGCAGGGCAGTCTGGGGTGCCAGGGTCACCGGGCTCCACCCTCATCCCCGTTTCCTTTTTGGGGGCTCCTGCCAGCTCCTGCGTCTTCCTGCATGCAGCCCACAGCCCCTCGCCCAGGAGGGCCCTCTGGGGACTTGACATCTCACGAAGGAGGGAAGACAGCAAAGACACAGGACCTGAAGGGGGGTTCAGAGGGCTGGGGCCTCCTGAGTGTGAGGAGGTGGAAGGAGGAATGAAGCCCTGGGCGGGGTGTGGACGGGGATGTCCGCAGGCGTGTCCCCAGGGGTGCCCGGCCAGAGCGTCACTCAGGGCTGACCCATGCCAGCTTCCGTGTCCTGCAAACAGGCCAGTCGGACAAAGAGAGGCCAGGGCGGCCAGTGGCTCTGAGGTGGGTGGGCCTCGATCCCTAGCGACCCCAGGAGGATCCTCCGGCCTCCCAGGGGCCAGGTCAGGGGAGGCCGATGGGAGCAGAGGCAGAACCAACTTCCTCATGCACCTGACTTGGGCCCTGGAGCCCTGGCACCTGAAAGACCCTCCCTCTGCAGGGACCACACCTGGCCGGCCCTCAGCCCCCCTCCAGGTGCGGGGTGCCATGTGCAAGGCACACCTCGGCATCCTTGCCAGCGAGGTGGGCGTGGCTGCGGCTCTGGCCACACAGGTGAGCCCCTCCCCCCACCTCCCAGACCGCTCCGGAGCCTAAGGCCATTTTCCCAAAGTCCGGGGGACACAGCGGTTCTTAGTGACGTGGGGGCAAAGGGTAGATTCCACTGCAAGTACTTCGTCATTGTTCACTTGCTCAGTCGTGTCTGACTCTCTGCAGCCCCGCGGATTATGGCACTAGTCTCTGGCTTCCCTTGTTTCTGCTCCATGGAGAAGCAAGTTTGACTTGGACAGGCTCCCCTGTCCTTCACCGTCTCCCAGAATTTGCTCAAACTCATGTTCATTGAGTCAATGATGCCATCCAACCATCTCATCCCGTGTTGCCCCCTTCTCTTGCTGCCTTCAATCTTTCCCAGCATCAGGGTCTTTTCTGATGAGTTAATTCTTTGCATCAGGTGGCCAAAGTATAGGAGTTTCAGCTTCAGCATCAGTCCTTCTAATGAACACTCAAGGTTGATTTCCTTTAGGATTGACTGGTTTGATCTCCTTGCAGTCCAAGGGATTCTCAAAAATCTTCTCCAGCACCACAGTTCAAAAGCATCAATTCTTCGGCACTCAGCTTTCTTTATGGTCCAACTCTCACATCCATATATGACTACTGGAAAAACCATATCTTTGACTAGATGGACCTTTGCCGACAAAGTGATATCTCTGCTTTTTAATATGCTGTCTAGGTTTGTCATAGCTTTTCTTCCAAGGAGCAAGCATCTTTTAATTTCATTTACTTACTTACTTAGTTCAGTTGCTCAGTCGTGTCCGACTCTTTGCGACCCCATGGACTGCAGCATGCCAGGCTGTGTTTACTGAAGTGTTTTTAAACTGACATGAAATGCTTGTTCCCTTTGGGATCCATTTGCATTGCTCAAAAACCAAAAAGCTGGTTTGGAAGCAGTGTCTGCGGTTCAAAAGCAGAAAGGGGTGGGCACTTTGGAAATCCCGTGGCCCCTCCTTGGCACCCCAAGGCGCCCCCACGGCCCACGTTAGATGAGCCTGGTGTGGGCAGCTCGGTGGACCCTGCAGAGTGACGTCCTCGGAATCCTCCCAGGAGCCCACACTTTCAGCCTGTGGACTTTCTGCGCTTCCCCCTCATTCAACAGAAACAGGGTCCCTCTCCCTTTGGGGACCACCTGAGGGGCAACGCAGCCGGGCCCCTTGCCCCCTGCACGAGCTTGCTCGGGCGGCTATGACAAAGTTCCAGACAGCTGACGGCTATAATGACAGAGACGTGTGTTCTCCCAGTTCTGGGGGCCGGATGTCTAAGGTGTGGGCAGGGCGGGCTGTGTGCATGGGGGGTCTGGTCCAGTTTCTCCCCTCACTCCTGGTGCCGTTCGGTGATGTCTGCAGTACAGAAGCATCACGGTCACCCTCCCCCAGCATCGACCTTGAGCCCAGGTCTGCCCTCGTCATCCCCCTCCTTACAAGGACCCAGTCACCCTGGGGCAGAGTGTGTCCGGCTCCAGACAGCCTCACCCTAACTTGATCACATCTGCAGCGACATGTGGCCACGTTCTGAGGCCCCGGGTGGGCACGGGGCAGGACTTCAACAGATGGGTGTGCGTCCCGTGGAGAAGTGCCATACCTCCATAGCCCGTCAATTACAGAAAACACATGTTCTCTTGTCTAACCTGTTTTCAATATTAACCAAGACTCCCAAACATCTCCCTCCACCATCTTCAGGGCCTGTCTGCTAATGGAGTAGCACTGGGGTGGAGACGAGGCTGCACCCGCCTCATGACATGCAGGGACCCGTTCACCCGCTGGGCCTCAGTTTCCTCATCTGCAAAATGGGAGCGAAGGTAACCCCTGCTCCATCTCACTCCAGATGAATGACAAAACTCAAGGGGATAGCCCAGCATGAACTGATGCCCAGAGAATGTTCCTTCCCGCAGGGGCAGTCGGTCAGGGGGAGACAAGCAAGTCCGCCTTGCTGAGGGGGGCAGTGGCCGGGAGCCGGCTCCTTGTCTTCACGCCCAGCAGCTCTTGGCCGAGACTGCCCCCCGTCGTCGCACACATGTTGGTGCTGAGGCCGCCCCTCGGCACGTTTGGTGCATGTGAGTGACGCCAGCAGGAACAGCACTGAGGTCCTCTAGGGCTCAGGCCACACCCTCAGCCGGCCGAAGCCGGGAGGGCTGCCCTGCCCCTGGCTCGCACCTGGGCCTGCCCCAGGGGACCCGCCCGTCGCTGTTGTTGGAGGAGCAGATGTGGGCAGCGGGCGGGGATGGCGGCGGTCCACCAGCTACAGGCTGTAAGTAGAGTGTGGGCCGCTCAGTCGTGTCGACTCTTTGAGACCCCGTGGACGGTAGTCTACCAGTCTCCTCTGTCCATGGGATTCTCCAGGCAAGAGTAGTGGAGTGGGCTGCCATGCCCTTCTCCAGGGGATCTTCCCGACCCAGGGATCGAACTCAGGTCTCCCGCCTCGCAGGAAGATTCTTTACCATCTGAGCCACCAAGAAGGACTGCAACAAACCATGTCACCTCTCTAGCCTCGATTTCTCAGCAAACGTAGGAACGCCCAAGGCCTTGGTGGCAGGTTGGGGGAACGAAGGAGTTCTGGAATGGCTCTAGGCGGCCTGCAGCCCAGGTGCTCAAAACATTCCACGGAGAAGCACACAGCTTCAAGATGGAGGGAGTCTGGAGAATATCTACACAAAGTCAATCTCTTTCTTTCTCTTTCTCCACACGTGTGCACACCTATGCACAACCAGGAACACACAACCACACACTTACGTAGATTCACTCACACATAAACACAGGAACACACCCACACGTGCTGTGTGCTAAGTCCGTTCCGTCGTGTCCGACCCTGTGCGGCCCGATGGACTGTAGCCTCCAGGTTCCTCTCTCCAGGGGATTCTCCAGGCAAGAACACTGGAGTGGGCTGCCATGCCCTCCTCCAGAGGATCTTCCTGGCCCAAGGATCGAACCTGCGTATACTGCATTGCAGGCAGATTCTTCACCGCTGGGCCACCTGGGAAACACACATACCCCCCCACACACATGCAGACACTCAGGGGAATTCACAAACACACACACACACAGACGCATTAGTCTCTTCTTCCCATCCAAACATCTAGTGGTTTAAAAAAAATAGTAACTTTCAAAACCAGGGAATTGAAATGCGTCTTTAGCCCAGTTTCTCAGAATACAATCTTACATCTTAAGACATCAATTTGGCACAGACTCCACCATCCTCACAAGCAAATTCGTTCAAGTAAAACTTTCAAGTTTGTCCGCAGGCTGCATCCTCATCTATTAAATAACAACGTAGAATAACATTTTGATCACACAGGCTCCACCCCATCGTCCCACAGCGCCTCCAACAGCCGGGACCCCTTGCTCGGGCGGATCCTCCCGGTGTGGGCAAGCGCGCTCCCCGCCTAGGCAAACCTACAAGCCTCCTGTTCACAGCAGCCCCCTCCAAGCCGGGACGGGGCTCCTTGCTGCGATGACGTGATGGCTGTCTGAGAGAAGCAGGAAGGGTTGGGGGTGTGTTCCGTCGGCCTGGGCCGAGCAGCCGGCTGCCAGGTGGGAAGGGCTAGCGCAGGGAAGTCAGGGGTGGAGCCCTGCACGCCCCGGGGTCGGCTCGGACGGCGGGGACTCCAGGCACCGTCGTAGGGTCTGCACCGGGTCCTGGCAGCCTGAGCTCAGAGCCCAGCCGCCGGCCGGGCACACTCACGGCCTCCGCTCCCTCCCCGGGGCGGGGGCTAAGCTCGGCCTCCCCGGTCCCGCGGCCTCTGCCGCCTCCGCCGCCGCTGCCGCGTGGAAGCGGCCCTGCCGGGGGCGGGAGGCCCGGCCTGGCCGCCGCGCTGCCCGGCCGCGCCCAGGAGCACCCGCACCATCTCGTGATCCTTGCGGTCCAGCACGCGGGGCAGGAAGAGCGAGGACTTCTGCGTGCGGCGCGTCTTGAAGCCGCGGCGGGGCCGGCCCTTGCCGTTCACCGACACGTACCACAGTCTCTCGGCGCTGGGCTGGCGCCGGGCCCCGCGGCCGCCGGGCGCCGTGCGGTACAGCCGGGAGGCGTAGGTGTTGTAGCCCAGCTCGTGGATGCGCTCCACGAACTCGCACTCGGCGTTGTAGCTCTCCTGCGGGGCGGACGGGGGCCAGGGTCAGCGCACAGAGCCCCCGGGGACGCAGGCGGGGAGGGGAGCCCTGGGCCCGGGTCTGGGCGGCCTGCGGGGGCTGGGGGGGCGGGGTGGGGGGCGGTGGGTCCCGCCCCCGGGTCTGGACGGACAAACGCAGAATGGAAGGAGCTTTTGTCAGGGTCCCCCGCCGGCTTCTGTGGCGTGTCTCCGGTTGGGGGGCTGGGCAAGGGGCAGGTACGTCTTACGCCAGCCTAGGCTCTCGTCCCAGCTGTAGGTGGACAGACATGCCAAGCCTCTCCCCGCCCCCGCTGTTTCCCTCCCCACACTGTGCCACAGGGCAGGGCTGGGGCACAGGGGAAACTGGCCAGGAGGACTGGCCTTTTCTCCGGGGACTGACCATGAGACGGGAGACCTTCAGGGCCCCTCTCCATCGGCAGAGGGGGGAAGGATGCAGGTGGCCCAGTGGACCGCAGCCCCATTCTCGGGGGTCACAGGCTGTTCAGGGCCAGACCTACGGACGGGGCAGCTTAGGATCCCCGAGGACCTCAGGAAGCAAGATGGGAAGCGCCAGCCATCTATCTCTCTGGTGGCTCGGGAGCCCAGAGGCAAGGCTGGAGCGTGTCAGGGGGAGGGCCTCCCCCATACCCGCAGCCCCTCCTCTCTGCTCTGAAGCCCCTCGGTGGATGCTTGGGGCTCTTTGGGTCTGCATTTGGACGCCACTCCCCCAGATATTACAGAGGGGGAAACTGAGGTCCGGATGGGTGCCAGACCCCAAATCACGGAGAGATCTGATGCCCCTGTGGCCTGTGCCCACCGTGGGGCCCTCTGGGGTGGGTGGGTGGGCTCAGGCAGACCCGCCCCACCCCCTGGCTGGACACACTGCTTCAGCATCTTACACCTGCACACCCCACCCGGCCCCGCTCACAGTAAGTGTCTGCGAAAAACACAGCAGCTAAACCAGCTCTCCTCCCAGGCCCCTCTGTCCTGGAGAAGGACACAGTGCTGTGAACCTCAAGAGCAAGGGGCTCAGGCCCTACGGGAGGGCTTCTTGGGGGCGGAACATTGTTTGCACCTTGAGGGGGCTCCTGGATGGGGCGAGGCTACGGTTAAGGGGCGGAGCCGCACCAGGACGGCAGCTCGTGGTGCCTATCCGGCCCCTGTGGTTCCTCTCCAGAATCTCCTCCCCAGGGGCCCTCCCCAGAGCCACCCCCACCCCGGGCTCCAGCTGCTCAGATTCTACTCCTTGCCATCACCCTCATCCTCGGGGAGGCTGCTCATCCTTCTCAGCTTTGCCAGCTCCTGGCACTGCTCCAGAAAAGTCAGCCAGGGCTGGACAGAGGTGGGGACCAGACAGAGATGCAGGCACCTTCCCAGTGGGGAGGGCGTGTTCCCGTGGGGCCGGAGGGGGCAGGAGGGGGCAGGAGGGCGTGTTCCCATGGGGGCAGGAGGGGGCAGGAGGGGGCAGGAGGGGGCAGGAGGGGGCAGGAGGGCGTGTTCCCGTGGGGGCAGGAGGCAGCAGGAGGGGGCAGGAGGGTGTGTTCCCGTGGGGGCCGGAGGGGGCAGGAGGGGGCAGGAGGGCGTGTTCCCGTGGGGGCAGGAGGGGGTAGGAGGGCGTGTTCCCGTGGGGGCAGGAGGCAGCAGGAGGCAGCAGGAGGGCATGTTCCCGTGAGGGCAGGAGGGGTCGGGGGGGCAGGGAAAGCATGCGGTCGGGGCTGGGAGCAGCAGGGCTTGTTCTGGAGAAGTCAAGGGGTCCAGAGCCTGAGTGGGGACGGGAGCCGTGAAGTGACAGTGGGAGGAGGAGGCAGAAGATGGTCTGGGCTGCTCCACTGTGAGCTGAGCTAAGGAATCTGGGGGATAATCTGGGGGTGATGGGGCGTTCCTGGAGGCCATCATGTGAGTGGGTTTGCAGTTTAGGGAGATCACTGATCAGGCACCTAGCACAGACTGTGACATGTGGTAAGTGCCCAGGACCCTGAGGGATGAAGGAATGAATGCCAGGTGGGTGGAAGGAAAGAGAGTTGGATGGGTGGGTGTTGGTGGATGGATGTGTGCATGGATGGATGGATGGACGGATAGATGAATGGAAGGAGACTAGAGGGAGGGAAGTGGGGTGTGGACTGGAGGATGGAGACCTGGAGGCCAGTAGCTGGGTCCCAAGACTGCTGTGATGGTCCAGCTGGGAGATAACGAGGCCCTGAGTTATACGGGCACAGGGGTTGGGTGGAGGGAGGCAGAAACTGAAGCGAGGGCTTCAGGAAGTATGTTTGAGGACTTGGAGATCGGCTGAACGTGCGGCTGAGAAAGAAGCAGCTGTCTGCCACGACTCCCAGCTGATCTTGGGTTTGAGTGAGTGGCTGGTGGGGTAACAACTATGGCAGGGGAGTCAGGGGAGCTGCTGAATTCAGTTGGGGGTGTGCTGCCCTCTGCCAGGGTGGTCTCTGAGCCATCAGGACATTTGGGGGGAACTACGACTCTGAAGGGAGGTCAGGACTGGATTTGGGGGCTCTCAGGGTGCAAGGGCCGCTGACCCACAGAGCGGATGAGTTAGCCTGGAGGGTGAGAAGCAAGGTGATGGCAAAGACCAGGGACTCAGATAGTCAAGAGGCAGGGCAGTCGGAGCAGCACTCACGGGCAAACTAGGGGCGCCCGGGACGGGGACAAGGGGTGACAGAAGCAGCATCTGAGCTGCCTCACCTTCCAGCTTATCTGCAATGCAGTGAGACCTCCCACGCCAGGAGCTCTGCCAAGTCCCACCCCACCCAGTTAGACCGCTGGGCTACCCGCGTGGGACCAGGAACCTCTCCTCCTCCGTCCCTGAAGCCAGCGCTGCCAGCTCTCAGAGGCGGAAGCCACAGGGAGGCTCTGGCCCACGGGGCACACGTAATTCTGCCCCCCAGGGTCATGGCCTGGGTCTCCCACAGGAGAGATAGCAGCGGCCAGACGCTTCCTCTCCTGATTCCAGCCCTACCTGCCTCCCTGTGTGAACTTGCCCAGCGTGAACAAAGGCCGCCCCTGGTCAGTAAGACCTGCACAAGCTCCGCAGGCCAGCGAGGCCTCCCCTCGCCATCAGGGATGGGAGTGCCTGTGGGGGGTCCAAGCCCATTTCAGGAACAGAAAGTCAGTTTTGCTCACTCCGCACCAAGGGGGAGGGCTGGAGGGGTCTGGAAAGCCACCATCCTCCTCAAGAAAGAGTCAGACCAGACCCTGGGCTAAGGGCATGTGTTTATAAACCGCACTTGGTGTTTACAGACCCTAGAAGCACGTATAAAGGAGGCTGGGCACCCAAGGGTCCCTCTTCCCAGACACAGACCCCCCTGGGTCACAGAGAGCAAATGGGTATCTTCCTACTTCTGCATTTCCTTTAGCCAAACCGTGAAAAATCTGTGATGGAAAAAACCGCTTAAAGGAGGACTTCCCTGCAGTTCTCGACGGTGCTTTGCCTGACTTCAGACAGGCGGGGAAATGTCTGTGTTTCCCCTGCAAACGCAACCGAACGGAGGAAACGGTCCTCGCCTGCGTCGTCTAGGTGACGGGTGGTGGGTGGGAAGCCTCTCACTGCCCAGGGAGCATCAGCTGAATTGCATGTAATGACTAGTTGGAGCTAGGAAACTTCCTAGTACATGTATTTTACTCCATGTATGACCCGCCCCTGGGGGATGGACACCACCAACGCCCACAGTCACGAGACCCCTTGTTCTGTAGAGACCCAGATGGTACAAAGGCTGGGCTCCAAACCTATGTGCCTGGGACATAGGCCCCGTCTCCCTTCCTCTTGGTTCCCTCCTACCGACTCACAGCTCTTGCCTTTCCGTCCTCTTCCTCACTCCACCCCCAGGAGAGCTCTGTCTGGGTGAGCCCACAGAAGACCTTTTGCCTCCTGGACACCCTTGCTTCATCCCCAGGCTCACTAGGGTCCGTTTATCTTGGTAGAAACTTGGGGCACAACCTCTCCTCTCCTCTCAGCTACCTTGAAGGTGACCACAGAATGCCTGGGGAAGCGTTCTCTCACCGCACAGCACTGGAGAACATAAGATATCTCTACCCCGTCAGCTGGCAGCCGCCTCTAAGCAGACTCGGGCAGAAGAGTGCCGGGCAGGGAGCCGTGGGACCTGGGGTGCTGATCCCGGCATGTCCCCAGACAGAGCATTACGCTGCCCGTGTCCCTGTATGTCCTCTGATGTGATGTCCAGGGGAGCCAGCTGCTCCATTTGTGCCCCGCCCCCAACACGAGCCCCTGGACTCACCGAAGCGTAGAGCCGTCCCCTCTTGTTCATGGCCAGGTACCGCCCGGAGAAGAGCCCCTTGATGGCCACAACGCCCACCTCCACCGCCGTTATCTCCAGGATGCCTGTGAGGGGTCGGACAGCCCGTCACTCCCTCTGCTTCCCACAGAGCCCGGCAGGGAGGGCTGAACACCCCGATTCCCTGCGCCAGCTCGGGGAGGGGATGGGGGTGCTGAGGACAACCCGCACTGAAAGGGGGTGACTTTGGACGTTCGGGAGAGGGAGAAACCCCTGGGTGGGAGGTGCCGCACGGGGAACACCAGGGGAGGCGTCTGCAAGAAGGCAGACCCGGGAGGGAAGGAAACCAGTACTTCCCCGCGCTGGACGGGAGCCCCCTGGAGCCTCTCCAGCACTTGTGAGCTAGTTTCATGATGGGCTGGCCAGACGCGCCAGCTGAGACTGCGGGCCAGAGGGACTTGCCCAAGATGGCACACAGGTATCTGAACTGGGATTCAAACCTCTTGAACATGGCTGTGTCTGAGCCCACTGGAGTGCCCCGGGGGACTGGGAGGGGGAGCTGGGCCCTTGGCAAGGAGAATTGATAACGGGATCTACCAGTGAACTGAGGCTGCCACCCAAACCCACTGGAAGGGGACGTGGGTGGGAGATAATTGTCTCGAGCCTGTAGGGTGTTGGCAGGGAGCTCACAAAGGGAAGCCACCTGCATTCACCCACTCCCCACCCAAAGGAAGAAAGTTTAAATCTCCCCTAACGCCTTCCGTTAGGACTGAGGGCACTTTTTTTCCCACTGGGGAGCCTGCAACAAAGCCCCACGTGGGGCCACGGTGTCCCTGGGGTAACAGCTGGTGCCCTCTCCAGGGGGTGCCTCTCCCTCTCTCAGCGTCCGGCCCCTGGCACATGTCAGTGATCACAGGGCCAGGCCGCTGGCCGCCAGAGCCTTGCCCGGAGCGTGCGGGGTCCCAGGGGGCACAGGATGCCGGCCTCTGGGCTCTCTGGGGCGCAGGCTGGGCGGATTCCCCCCGCCCCGCCCCGTCGCGCCAGCCAAAGCACCCGCGTCTGGATGTGGGACCAGCTCGGCTCTGGGCTGCCCGCCTTGGTGCCTCAAGAGTTTGGATGCTCTGCGACTCCCGGGAGTGGGAGGGGAGACTGGATTTGGACAGAACCGAAGAATCGCTACCAGGCGGGCGCAAGGGCTTTCGCAGTCCTGTCCCGCGCGCAGTGGACGCCCTGGTAACATTTGGCTTCCACCGCGCGGCTCCGGAGGCGTCTTCCGAAGATGCCTTCACCGGACCGCGGCTTTCCTGGAGGAAGCAGAGTTTTCCGGCCGCCTCTGGAATACACCGCGCCCTTTCCTGCGCCCGGGTCGGGGAGGAGGAGCAGATCGCGGGGCGCAGCGGAGGACCCCGATTCTCTGGCCACACACCCCGCCCACTGAGCTCTTGCCCGGCCCCGAGCTTGGGTCTCAAGCTCCTCACCGAGCGGAGCCGCGTCGAGTCCCCACGGCCCTGCGCTCCTCCTCGAGAAAGGACGCCGCACGAGCCCGGGTCCCCGTGGCCGGAGGAGCCAAACCTTGGGACCTGGCGGGACTCCGGTTCAAGCGCAGTCCGGGTGCGGGTTCTGGCTGCGGGGCGGGCTGACAGTGTGCCCGCGCCCCCAGCACCAGGTGGACGTCCCTGCGTGCTCCTGAGCCGCATCCCGTGGCCCCCCACCCGGCGACCCGGGAGCTCATCCCGCCGGTCGCTCTGCGGCCGAGGGCAGAGGCGAGAGGGCTGGGCATCCCGGTCTGGGGACAGGATTCTCTATCCTTGCGGTCGCCTGCCGGGAGTCCCAGGAGCCCCGCTCTGCCCGGCGAGCTTTTTCCGCGCGGAGGCTGCGCGCCGGGCGGCCCCCTGGGCGGCCGCGAGCCGGGAGGGCGGACGGGATGGCGGAGCGCCCCGAGATCGGCAAGAGGAGAAGGGGTCGAAATAATAAAGAGGACGATAAATGCCTTGTCCAGGGCCTTTTCTCCGAAAAACTCAAAGGGCTCAGATTTGTCAGGACCACCAAACCCAACCTAGCGGGGAGCCCCCGGACGGTCTTCCTCACACCTCCTCGGACCAGCGGGCGGCGGGGCGCGGGGGGCAGCGACCAGCCTGGGCCTCTTCGGACGTGACCCGCTCCCCCCCCCAACCACCCCAGCTCCCCTCTCTTCAGCTCCCAGACGTTGGGGGAGCCCAGGGGACCTCGGCGGTCTCCCTCTGGCCGCAGCGGTGGTCCGCGTCCCCGGGCGGGCACCCTCGCCTCGCCAGCCCCCGCGTGGGCACCGCTCCTTCCGGGGGTGCCGGACACTCACTGTAGGCGCTGTTCTCTAGGCTGCCGTTGACGCGGCCGCTCGGATGCAGCTGGAGGTGGTATTTGGTGGCGCAGTAGAGCTTGCGGCGCCTGGGCGCCCCGCCAAGGTGCTCGTAGACGCCGCCGCGGCCGCCCGCATCCCGCCGCGGCCGCGCCCCGGGGCCCGCGGCCGGCCAGCCGGGCTCCAGCAGGCTGAGCAGCAGCAGCCAGATCAGGTCCATCGTGGCATCGCGCCCGCCCCGCGGCGGCGGCTGCAGGCGAGCGCGGCGCCCATGGAAGGACAGCGAGCCGAGCCGAGGCGAGGCGCTCGGAGCCCGCTCCGGCGCCTGGCGGTGCCGACTCCGGCTCCGCGGAGCGGGGGAGGGGAGGGGAGGGGAGGGGAGCGGTGGGTGCGAGGGAGGGAGAGGGAGACACACAGAGAGAGATCCTTTAATTTTCACCCCGAAACGGGTGAGATTTCCGTTGCTGCGCAAAGAGCTGAAAGAAAAGACGGTTCGGCAACAAAAGGCCGATGCGGTCCCCAAGCGGAGGCGCGGGAGGCGCGCGAGGGGCGGGAGGCCGGGCGGGGTGGAGAGCCGGGGCAGGGCGCGGCGTCCGGGTCGGGCGCCCCCCGCGCTCGCTCGCCCCCCGCGTGCCGCCGTCGAGCCGTGGCTCTGCTCCGCCGCGCGCCCCGAGCCCGTGCGCCCTCCCGGTTCTGAAAGGTCCCTTCCCCGCCCCCTCCCCCGCCCCTCCCCCAGACCAATTATGCCTCCGAAAATTATAGACCGAGGCCTCGAGGCGGCCGCCCCAGGCCCTGTCGCCCCCTCCCGCCCCCCGTCAATCCCCTGGCACAATGGGAACGCCGCCGATGACTGATGTCCGCGAATACAACTCGCGGGGCAGTCGCGCTGACAAACGCCCATTAAAGGCAGCGCATAATGAAGGGGGCCCGCGGAGCACCGCGGAGGGGCGGGCCCTGCGCGCCGGCGCGGGCGCGCGTGGGGGACCCCGAGGTTCTGACTGCGCCCAGGGCTGCCCACTGGAGCCTGGACGCTGCCCTCGGCGGCCCGAGGCTTGAAGGTGCTTTATCCCCTCGCGCCATCCCAAGTACCCGGCACATCGCGGGAAGGATGAGGGTGGCGTTTGGAGCGTCCAGTCTCAGGAGCGCGCCAGAGAAGGGGTTGGGGCTGTAGGAGGACGACAGTAGAGCCAGAGAAAGGGGCACAGAGACAGACAGCCCTGGAGAGCAAGAGAGACAGACGCAGCTCAGACAACAGGACAGAAAAGAGAGAGACCCAGAGACAGAGATGGTGGCCCGGAGAGCTCGGGACCGATGCCTTGAGAAAAGCGTGGGGAGCCTGCTAGTCACCGAGAAGGGAGATGAGCGGAAACTGGCAAAGGTGGGTGGGCATCCCCGCCCGGTGGGCTGGGAGCAGCCGTGTAGATGCCCCCTGCACCTCGAGGGGGCCCCTCCCCTCGGGATCCCAGTGAAGAGGGGCTGAGGATGGAGTGCTGGGAAAAGCCACATTCTCACCGCCTCTCTTGCTCCCCTACCCACCCATCCACCCACTCTGTGCTCCTGTAGCCCCCTGCCCAGCATCTGATACTGACACCCAGGCTCAAGCAAGGGTACCTGGAAGGCATGAGGGCTCCCTGTAGGGTCCAATAGTCTATGCTCCAAGGTCAGTGGCGTGGGGATGAGCCCAGTGGGGATGAGTCCCCCGTCCCTTCTACCTGCCTCGGAATCTGGAACCTTGGTCCTTCCTTGGGGGAAGGGGTGTGTGGGGGGCACCAGGGGCTCTCTTGAGCTGCGAGAGCTAGTACATCCCATTGGGATACAGCTCAGTACCCTGATCTAACACAAGCAGGGCAGCATGTTCTCAGCGAGCCCTCCCCAGCACCCACAGTGCCTAAGTGGCCCTGGGGCATCACTCAGTACCCCAGTCCCAAGAGAAGTGGCTTCTGGCTAGAGTCTGTCTAGTCAGAGCCCCTGAAGTGTTGAAAGAACAGGCCACCAATTGCTAGAGTCCCGTGATGATAGAGCCAGCTTTACACGGGACAGAGGACCGCTGTCAGGCAGCCCCTGAGGATGAAGCCGAGCACAGTCCATTGCGGCTTCACCTACGGAGCTGGCCTAGGGCTATTGGTCACTTGAACTTCCAACGAGAACTCAGGAGAGACATAGCAAGGGTTGTAGGTGCCCTGCACCCATCCCAGTCTGCCTGCACCCTAGAACTGGTGGTGGTGGGGATCACTGCCACAGAACAGGGGTCCAAGAGTGCTGAGAGGTCAGGAGGTTCTGCCGGTTTTATTCATTGTACCTGCAGCTTCTAGCCTGTGCTGGGCACAGAGTAGCCCCTCAGAAACTACTCCACGGATAAATGAATGAATAGCTCAGCTACTTCCTAGTCCTGTGACCTTGGCGGTGTAGCACCATCCCTCTGAGGTGCTGGCTCCTTGTGTATGTTTTTGTCGTTCAGTGGCTAAGTCATGTCCAATTCTTTGCAACCCCATGGACCGCTGCACACCAGGCTGCCCTGTTCTTCACTGTCTCCTGGAGCTCGCTCAAACTCATGTCCATTGAGTCGGTGATGCCATCCAACCATCTCATCCTTTGTTGCCTCTTTCTCCTCTTGCGCTCAATCTTTCCCAGCTTCAGGGGCTTTTCCAATGAGTCTGCTCTTTGTGTGAGGTGGCCAAAGTATTGGAGCTTCAGCTTCAGCATCAGTCCTTTCAGTGAGTCTTCAGGGTTAATTTCCTTTAGGAAAATGCCTCAAATATAGTGAGAGAAACTCATTGAAGGTACCTTTGCAAAGGTTCCACCACCGTATCAGTGCAGAGGCCGACCTTATCACTAAGGGACCACAGTTTATTATGCAAACTGGGCGCTGTGAACTGTTAGGCCAGGACAGCAGGCCCACACGCCCCAGGTTCCTTCCAGCAGACCTGACTCCCCGTGGGCATTCTTGTTAGGGGGACTTCTCTCAGGCAGCTAAGCTCCCTGGTCCTGGCAGTAACCTCTGGGCTGAAGTCAGAAGGACTATCTAAAAGCCAAAATTGCCATCTTCCCCACACCAGGCTCTGGAACAGCCCCTTCCTATGCTGGTGTTTGGGGGCCTCGCCGACCATCCTGCACCCCAGCCCACCACCCACAGCCTCTCCCTCTCTGCCCCGACTTTTGCTTTCCTACCCACTGAGACTTCTGGTCATCAAAGTCTCCCTGATCCCCGTCTTTCCTGTCCCCAAGGCTCTCACAGATCTGGGCTTAGCTCTGAATGTTGCTGGGCTGCAAGGCCCTCGGATGCCAGGGCATAACCAAGGAGGGGTGCCCGATTTCCTGAAAGCTTCCTGGCAGGCACAGAGGCATGCTGGGCCAGGTCGGGGCACCCACACAACCCACCCCACGGCGACCTCCCCCTCAATACGGAACCAGGTGGGGGGTGTGTAATTCGGTAATAGCGAGCCTGTTAATTGCTACCAAATGGTCACTGCTGCCATTTGACTAATTGGTCTCCTCCAACCCCAGCCTGGACACCCCCAGGCCTGGCCCCAGCTGGCCTCCTACCACCAGTTCTGGGACTTCTGCTGTGGGTGTCCTCACCCCCAGATCCCTTCCCAATCCTATCTGGTATCTGGGTGACCACCCTGACCTCACTTAGGTCCAGGCCTCACACCTCCAGCCGCTTCCACTGGAGAGGGAGCCGGGGAGGGGGGATGGAGAACAGTGTTCTGTGATGTGGTCCCAGCCTGCCCACCGGGGTGACTATCAGATGTGGTGCTGGCTTCAGGCCCCAGACTCGCTCTAATTACCCCCTGTCCCCAAGAGCAGCAGGAGAGAGGCCTGGCCCACAGAGGGCCAGCTCAGAGCCAGGGTAGCCCTGCACGGCCCCGCCTTAGAGATGAGAAATGGAGGCTCAGAGACAGGCAAAGACTGGCTGAAGTCAAGAACCTTCTCATCATCTCAAAACCTTTAGCTGGGAAGTGAAGCGAAGGGTCTGGTGCCTCCATCTGGCCCTTCGACCCCCCAGATAGGCCGAGGGTCCAGGGCTGAGCAAAGGAGTCTTTATTCTCTGGCCCCAACTTTGCTTCCAGCAAAATCAGAAGATAAGGAGCAACAGGGATAGTCCTTGAGGGCAGACTCTCCAAGCCCAGCCGGGGCCAGTTTTTGCCAATAGATGCCACCTCTGGGTAGACCAGTTGACTGCCTTCCCCGGCCACGACTACCTGACTCATAAGGGTAGAATCTGGTTCCAGTGCCAGGTGAGAGCCCACCCACTGGGGGGCTCTGCTCCCTCTCGAGGGTCTTCCTGGATGCACTCAGCTGGGGGCCCCCTTCTCACCAAATATCCCAGGATCCCTGGGCTGCCGGGGTGGTGGGACCACTGGCACCCGAGGGGGACCTGAACATTGCTTGTGGGCCAGGAGAGTGAGGGCTGCCGGGCACGGAGGGGGCGCGCTCTCCTGTAGGCCAGCAGGGTCTCGGGGTGGGTCAGCCCCAGTGCGGGGTCCTGGGCCAGGCAGCTCACCAGGGAGGGGAAGGACAGACCCAGGAGGGTGACCTGAAGTCTGGGGGCCTCAGGAATACTATCGCCATCCAAACCAAGTGTTTCAAATTATTCATTTATTTTTAACTTTAAAGAGCTTCAGTGAGATGGAATCCACATATCCTAGAGCTCACCCTTTAAATTGTACGGTTCAGTAGTTTGTAACACCCTGGGGTTGTGCGGTCAGCACCACAGTTGATTTTAGAACCTTCTCATTGTCTCAGAAGAAACCTCAAACCTTTAGCTGTCGTTCACTTCTTCCTCCCTCCCCCACTCAGCCCCAGGCAACACAGATCCACTCTACGTTTCCATGGATTTCCCTATTCTGGATAGTTCATGTGAATGGAGTCATGCCATATCTGTCTCCCTGTGTCTGCTTTCTTTCACTTGGGATAATGTTTCGATGTTCATCTACGTGGTAGCGAGCATCAGTGCTTTGTTCATTTTCAGGGCCGAGTAATATTCCCTTGTGTGGGTGGACCACGCTTCGTTCATCTGATCAGCTGTTGGTGGACCTTCAGCTTGTTTCCTGGCTATTATGAGGCTCCAAGCTGAGCCTGAAAGGAGGAGGAAGAGGAATTCTTTCGGGATTGAGGGGGAGAGGGGAGACACACCCCGTGACCTGCCCCTACTCCCTCCCCTCCAGACGGAGGGCAGCCTCCGGCCCCTGGCCCCCCTCGGTGCCCGGTGTGGGGCCACATGCGGAACAGCTGGAGCTGCCAGGAGCCTCCAGAGACGGCGGCCTGGCCAGACCTCTGCGTGCCTCAGTCTCCCCTCTGCGACAAGAAAGACTGTCCTTCCTCCTGAATGTGCTGGGTGCGAGGACTCAGTGAGGGAGAACCACATCACAGCCCCTGCAGGCCATCAACTCACCCATGGGGACCGTGACCCCCATCGAGAGCTGGTGCTTCTGAAGCAAGTCTTGAAAGATGACCTCACAGCCCAGGCCACCATCACAAAGTCCCACAGCCTGGGCGACTCAAACAATTGACATTCGCTGTCTCCAGTCCCGCAGGCTGGACTCCCAGACCCAGGTGTGGGCGGGGCTGGTCCTCCGGAGGCCCCTCTCCTGGGCGTGCAGACGGCCGTCTCCTCCCCGTGTTCTCACAGGGTCGTCCCTCTGAGTGTGTCTGTGTCCTGACCGCCTCTTCTTATCAGGACCCCAGTCCTGTGGGATTAAAGTCCACTCTAGTGACCGCATTTTACCTAAATTACCTCTTTAAAGATCGTATCTCCAAATACATTCATGTTCTGAGCAATTAGGGGTTAACGACTTGAACATATGAATTTAGGGAGATGCAATTCAGACTATGGTAAGTGCTAACAGTGAGGTGTGCCCCCAAGGCCTGTGGACTGGGGTGGGGAGATGCAGTCAGGGGCTTGGGCTGAGATTCACATGCTCCTCTATCGGTCTGGCGGAGCCTGGTAAGAGCTATGGAAGCAAACCCATGCCCGTGTTACTTCTGCTCCCCACCCCATCCAGGTCTTTACACACGCTGGTCCTTCCCCCACTGGGTACCCATTAGCCTTTTCCTTCTAGAAACTTCTGCGGTTCCTGCAGGCAGCTCCCAGCTCCCCAGGCACAGTGAGTCTCTCCTCTCGCCATGTGCCATCCTGATTCCAAGGCCCCTCGAGGTCAGTTTCCCACTGCTTCCTGCTCAGACCTACTGTCTCGGAGGGTGGGCAGGCCTTGTCTGTCTCTGTGCCCTGCCGTCCAGTGTCCTGCGGCCAGGATGATTGAGATGGCGACCTGGAGGTGTGGGGCCCTGGCGGGTGGAGGATGGGCATGAAGAGTGCTCTCGAGGCGCTGGCAGGGACGAGTGCCCTGGCCCCCACCCCCAGGGACTGGTGTCCTCCTTGTTGGTACCTTCACCTCCCCCAAGACCCCCAGGCACTGCTGCCTGACCTAAGTCTGCAGAGAGAAGAGACTGTGTTCTGAGCCCTCACTGGGTCCCCCAGGAGGCCGCCGGGGGACCGGCAGGCTGACAGGTGACATCAATGGACGGGTGGGCTCTGACTCATGGTCCCTCTCAGGCTCTCACTGGGACGGCTGGTGCAGCAGAGGCTCAGTGAGGGATTGAGGCCAGGAGGGAGCCGGCCGGGCTCACGGTTACTGTTGTTAACAGGAAACATCTCTCGTTTCCCAGCTTCTAAAAGCAAGGCGGGACACTTGCGTCCCCATCCCCTAACTGATGGGCTGCCCTCCACAGAGCAAGACAGGCTCCCAGGCCCCCCCTAGCCCCCACCTCCATCCTTGCCAGCTGCCAATGTTGCCTGCAGGCCCGCTGTGCTCACCAGGTGTAGCTGTAACCCCTCACCTTCAGGGTGAGGAACGTGAGCTCAGACATGGGCTGGCCCCTGCCCGTCGGCCTTGAGTAGTCACTGCTCCCGCAGACCCTGGGAGCACAGGCTCTGCTGCCCCTCGGGGCCTCTGTGCTGGCTGTCCCCACCGCCTGCAGCGCCCAGTCCCCGCTCTGCTTGCCTGGATTCTCCCTGCTGTAGGTGATCTGGCGCAGAGGCCCACCTCAGGAGGGTGTGCCTGCATCCCTCCTGCCCGCACTCCCTGGCTGGGTCAGGAGTCCGTCCCCCCGGCTCCCTGTGTCCATCGCACCCAGGGCCCTGGGAGGTTGTAAGGAAGCCAGGACTAGTCTGCTGTTCTCTGCTTCCTCAATGTCTCCCCGTGGGGCTTGGCCTGAATCAATCCCCCCATAGATGAATGAATGAATGAAATTCCCACAGGATCCTTTGACCTGACAGTGTTGGCCATTTGAGTGAACAAATGCAGAAGAGATGTTGAAACTATGGGTCCTGACTATCCTGGCATTTAGGGCGGGAGGTAGGGGACAATACAGCCTCATCTCATCTCGCTACCGTCAGGGTGGGCAGCCGATTTGAGCCGCTATTTCCGATAGGGATAGAGGGTGACTTCTAGAACGTTGGGTTTGGCAAAACTCCAGACAATTTGCCGACTAGAAAATGACCTGTCGTAAGAACTGCTTGGCAGGGTGTGAAGCCGATTTTGAGGCAGTTTTCAAACAGGGAGGGGTCTGTCCAGCAGACAACACAGCAAGGGTAGCTGAGAAGATGAGAGTTGCACTCAGTGGTGTCCAACAGAACTGCCGGGCGTGCAAGCCATGGCCAGCTTCATGACGGATACCAGGCAGGACCTGTGACAACAGCCACTGCGATGCCCCTTGCCCTAGGAATCCCACAAGCGCGCTTGGTCTCACCAAGTCTGAAAAGAAATATGCCCGGGAACGTCCCCTGGCTTCATGCACCAGGATATCAACCCAGAAACAACGCAAAGCGCCCACACGTGGAGACCATGGCATGCAGGCCTCACCGCGGCAGAGTACTCCTAGGATGGAAGGACAGCAACGCTACAGCGTGGCGAATGCAATCCCATCTGTGACTTGCTGGGTTCAAGTCCAGATTCTGCCACTTGCTACCTGTGTGAGCTTGGGCAGACGAACCTCTCCAGGCCTCAGTTTCCTCATTTGCAAAATGGGATGATTACTGTGAGTGTATTAAAAAGCAGAGACATCACTTTGCCGACAAAGTTCTGTATAGACAAAGTTATGGTTTTTCTAGTAGTCATGAACAGATATGAGAGTTGGACCAGAAAGGGGGCTGAGTGCCAAAGAAGTGATGATTTCAGACTGTGGTGCTGGAGAAGACTCTTGAGGGTCCTTTGGACAGCACAGAGATCAAACTAATCAATCTTAAAGGAAATCAACCCTGAATGTTTGTTGGAAGGACTGATGCTAAAGCTGAAGCCCCATTTCTTTGGTCACCTGATGCAAAGAGTCAACTTATTGGAAAAGACCCTGATGCTGGGAAAGACTGAGGGCAGGAGGAGAAGGGACAACGGAGGATGAGATAGCCAGATGGCATCACTGACTCTCAGACATGAGTTTGAGCAAACTCCGGGAGATAGTGAAGGACAGGGCAGCCTGGTGTGCTGCAGTCCATGGGGTTGCAAAGAGTCGGACACAACTTAGTGATTGAACAACAAACAGCCGTGAGGCTGAGCGAAGTTAGCACAGACAATGTGCTCAGGGCAGTGTCTGGGGCACTTGGGCTCCAGCCCTGTGGTCAACGCTGGTGTTCGTATTTGCATGTGCTCGCGGATACGCAGGATGTTTTTGAAGGATACAGGAAACTGTAGGCGTGGTTAGCTGCCTCTGGGCAGGAGGCTGTGAGCAAGGGCTGAGAGGGAACTGGTGGTTCACATTCACCCTTGGGTGCTGATCTCACTGTTGCCTTGATTTTCACCGTGCGCAGGTATTCTTTGGGATTCAGAAGGGGGCTGGTCCTCGCTCGAGGCTCACTGAGCCCAGGCCCCTTGGCCGGGGCAGAGGGCTCCTGGCGGGCTCAGGACTAATGTCTGCAGAGGAAGGAGGCGGGTGGGGGGCAGCGGGGTCCTGCCCTGTGCACCCACGGTTTCCTCTGACAGCAGCTCCTCCCAGGAGGGAAGACTCCACCTGTGTGGGAGCCCAGGAAGCAGGAGCCCCGCCCAGGTGGACAGAGGCGCTGGGTTCAGACTCCACAGCCCACCCTCTCTTCCCTCGTCAACCAGAACTGAGCAGAAACCAGACCCCCTTGCAGATCAGTTTGGGTGGCCATCTCGGCACAAAGAGCGACATTCCCGCCCCCACCTCGTAAGTAATGAACTAGAGTGGAGACACGGGCGGGGCTTCCTGGAGACCCCAGGCCCTAGACCCGCTCGCCCAATTGACACACAAAACCTTGATGCTAGGGAGATGAAAGCAAGTTCACCCCAGGGACTGGCGGACAGTGGTGCTTAAGCAAAGCCTCCACTTGACTGGAGAGGGTCCTCGGGGCGCCATAGACCTGGCCGCAGCCTTCTCGAGGCCAGCACAATGTAGCTAATTGGCCTCCACATTTTTCTTTCTTGAATTTTAAATCCTTTGAGCCGCAGATTACAGGACAATGGGCTGGATTCTCAGACCGTCATTAGGCCGGCCGGGGATAGTGCGGTCTCGCCACCCCGGGCCAGCCTCGTTACCGGGTGGCTTGGAGGGGTGGCGTCTGTCCTGGGGACGGGCATACAAAGGTGAAGACTGTCTCGGGGCCACAATGCCCACTTTCATCCCGGGCCGCCCTGACAAAGGAGCCTTCCCCGCGGCTCAGGGCCCACCGTCCTGGAGGCCCTCAGCCTGCTCTTCGGTGCTCCTGCTCCAAGCGCAAAGCGGGCAGCAGAAGGCAAGCCACACCCCCGACCTTTGCCCTTTCCGGGCACTTGTTCCTGGCGTGGGGGCTCCTTTGGGGTGTGGGCCTGAGGCTGGCTGGGCTGCGCTGCTCCTGGACCGCCCTGCCTTGGCTCCTTTAGTCCTTGCAGCATTTTGTTTTGTTTTTTAAATATTTATTTATTTATTTGACTGCACAGGCCTTAGTTACAGCGTGCAAACCCTTGGTTGCAGGGTGTGGGATCTAATTCCCTGACCAGGGATCGAACCCAGGCCCTCTGCGGTGGGAGCACAGAATCTTAGCCACAGGAACCCCAGGGAGGTCCGAGGTCCCTGCAGTTTTTTATCTCACCTGCCTGCAAACTGGCAGCCACTGCCCCCCCCCATGCCCTGCACCCCTCTTACCTGATCCTCCCGACCCACAGGGCCCTATCAACCGTCTCCAGGCTGCCAGGCTGTGGCATGGGGCAGGGGCATTGGCCCAATCACAACTGGACTAGAAAAGATGCTGCCAGAGTCCTAGACCTTTTTGAGAGTGGGGCTAATGAGAACTTGGGGGGCATGGTCTTCTAAAAGAGGAGCTCCTGGTAAAGGCAGAAGACAAACGCTTTGTTGGGATGTCCCTGGGGGTTCAGTGGTTAAGATTCTGTGGTGGTTAGGTCCCTTGACAAGGCTCCCTGGGGCTGCCCATTCAGACCAAGCTGGCTGAATCCCAAAGGAGGGAGCAGTGCTGGTCCTAAGAGTGAGCTCAGTCAGAGGCCCCCGTGCTGTGCCAGGAGTGTGGCTGGATGCAGACTGTTTCACGCAGGCTCCACGGGCCCAGGCTCTGCCATCATCGTCTGCATGTGGCAGAGCCAGCATTTTGTCCAGAACCTTCTTCCCAGCTCGTTCCTCGATACAGCACAGGCCAGGAGCCCAGGCTGTTCTCCCAGATGGGGGAGCCTCTTCCCCTGCCTGTGTCCCCCACCACCTCCTCTTCCCAAATCCAGGAGTTGGGCAGTCAGGTAACAAGCCCTCAGTCTCCACATCTGAAAAATGGGCACAGCGACAGCAGAGGCGTCCTCGTGAGGCTGTCGGGGGTGGGGGCAGCGCCATGAGGGAGGCACCCGGCCAGCACCTGCCCCTTCCCCACCCTCCTTCCCTCCCACCCTCTCTCCCCTGCTCAGCGCTGGCAGCCAGTGCATAACCGGGGAGCCCACAAACCACTCCTCGGGACTCTCAGATCCACTATGAGATGCCACCACGACCTCCGCCCTCACCCCCAGCCCCCGGGAGAGCCCAGAGCCTTCTCCATCACTCCTGCCTCCCCAACCCACAGGCAGCACCTGCTCCTGCTGAGGCCGGGACTCTGCAAAGTCTGCCTTTCCCCAGAGCAGAACCAACCAGGGGCCCAAAGGCCGTGCCTTGGGAAGCCATCTACATCACCAGATATTCCTCCTCCCTCTCTTAGCCGTCCTCATTCATGCATGCACATGTGTGCACACATGCACGCATTTCGCCTTGCCAGGTCACTTTCATGCCGAGAGCCTGGGCTGCGGGCTTCTCGAGCTGTGCCTCCTTCCCAGTGCTTAGAGACAGCAGCCGAGAGAGCCGCACAGCCCTCGCCAGCCCCCGAGGAGCTCCGATGCCTCTGTGGGGGACGCCTGGTAGGTCGGGAGGAGAAAAGAGAGAAGAACATTCTTCAGAATGCCCCCTGGAAGGGTTGGCTCCGACTTGAAACTAGACCGGCTTCTGCACACTGTCGTCTCTCTTTGATTTTTGCTTTCAGATTTCAAGCCACTGGCGGATGCAGGCAGGGGCCTTGGCCTCCAGCAGGCCGTCTCTGGCCTGGGATGTGACCCCACCGCTGGCCCTGGGAGAAACGACAGGAAAGCCCCAGAAGCCAGAGGTTGTGCCAGCTCCAGGAACCTGCCCCCAGGGACCCCTAAAGAGGTAAGACCATTTAGGAAAATTCCCAAGGAAGGAAACTGCTTTCTTACCACAAAGTTTTTTGTAAAAATGATCTCAAAACACTGGGCCTTAATTCCTTCCCAAAAGAAGTTTGTCAAGAGCTGGTCAGCATCTGTGTTTCTGCACATCTTCTACTGGGATGACTCTGCCGGGTCCCACCCGTCATGGTGGCCTTGGGAGTGTTTGTTCAAACCACTTGGGGCTCATCTGTGACTGACTGAAATCAGATATATTGGACCCCGAGGCCACTGACACCCCTCTGGAGGACATATACCACCAGGAGACCCCTGATAGCTGATTGGCATGTGTCATGAGCCCTAAGGAGACCTGGCCATTGTACCATAAGCATCCCAGGCTTCTGAGTGACTCACTGGTCTTGGGGTCTAATTCTCACTTTGGGTGTGAGAGGTCCCGGGTTCAAATCAGGACAAGCCCAGACCTTTGGGCTTCCTAGGTGACTCAGTGGTAAAGAATCTGCCTACCAATGCAGGAGACCCAGGTTTGGTCCCTGGGTCAGGAAGATCCCCTGGAGAAAAGAATGGCTACCCACTCCAGTATTCTTGCCTGGAGAATCGTGTGGGCAGAGGACCCTGGTGGGCTATGGTCCATGGGGTCACAGAGAGTCAGACACGACTGAGCGATTGAGCATGCACACACATCCCAGGTTTCAATCGCTTCTAAACAAAATTCTCCGAGGAAATCCAACATCCACCAGCTATAGAAATTGCTGTGTTAGACCACCCATGAGACCAAAGGATTAGTTGCTCAGTTGTGTCTGACTCTTTGTGACCCCACGGATTGTAGTTCGCCAGGCTCCTCTGTCCATGGAGGTCTCCAGGCAAGAATGCTGGAGTGGGTTGCTATTCCCTTCTCCAGAGGATCTTCCTGATCCAGGGATTGAACCCAGGTCTCCTGCACTGCAGGGAGATTCTTTACCATTGGAGCCACCAGGGAAGCCCAAAATATAGTCTGAAAACTCTTCTATTAGCATTTTGTCACTCATTCATAATCTCATTCATTCATTCATCCATTCAAAGCTTTGAGCTACTGCCTTCTGCCAGGCAGTGAGGTGAGGCTGCAGGATGAATGGGACACTTTGCTTTCCTGGTGGAGGCAGGGGTGGGGGGAGAGCCGGTAGACACTTACCACCAAGGAAGTGAGTGACAAAGGCAAGTGACAGCCACACCTTCAGTCCTTTTGGATACGAGCTGGCCCTGCCCCCACCCTCCTAACAAGCCTGAGGAGGTCAGGAAGCAGCCGCCCCCAGCCTTGGGAGTGTTTGTTCAAACAGAGGCTGGCTAGCTTTGGACCCTCACTAACCACTCAGCCAGTCTCACAGGTCCCTCCTGCACCCCAAATTGCTCCCATTTCATTTTCCCCAAAGACGTTCTGCGTTTGGGCATGTCTTCCCTCTCACAGCCATGCCCCCTTGGCATGGCACCTGAGTTCTGTGCAACAGCAGGGCAGAGACTACTGGTTCCATTTCTCAGATGAGGAAACTGAGGTACAGGACATAACCAGCTTGCTCAAGCACACACAAGCGTGAGTGGATGAGCCGAGGTCTGAGTCCAGGACCCAAAGTCACACACTGCACCCCGCTTAGTAACTCTCAACAAGAAAGAGAAGGCCACGTGAGGATGCAATTCTTCTGGATGTGATTTGTAGCCAGTAGGGGTGGGCACCCCCAGAGCCTGGAAAAACCCGAAAAATCTATTTACCAGGTGCTGATATAGTGCTTGTGGTAGACAACGTGCCCTTCAAAGCATTTATGAATATTAACTCCCTTAACCCTCATAGCAACCCTAGTGAGTAGGGGCTATGAATACAGAGAGGTCAAGCAACTTGCCTGTAGGTGCTCAGTGACCAAGATGCAGAGGCAGGATTCATAGGCAGGAACACAGGCTCTGGACTTTGTCCGAAGCACCAGGCCCTGCTGCCCAATGTTGGACACCTCGAAGGATAATTACGGCGATCATGCGTTGGGTGGGGGAAAGCCTGTGATAAAATATTAGGTGAGAAAGCATCACTCAGCATTGTGCATGTCTTTTGTGTGCAAATAAGAGAAAAAAACACAGGCATCCTTTTATACGAACAACGTGATAGCCACACAGAACCTGGGGCCAGGCCGTGCTGGGGGCAGGCACAGAACACAGGGCACAAGAGTGATTAGCGTGGAGGAATGGGCGAGGACGGACCTTGTTTCCTGATTTCCACTCCTTTGTCTTTCCAACAAAAATAGCTCGTTTCCCCATGAGTGGCTTTCTTTAAAGTGTCACTTCAAAATTCCTTTTGGATTCTCCAGGCTCATTCAGGTGCCTGGAGCTGGAGGAGGGGAACCATTATCCCAGGCTCAGGACGCAGGGACTGCAGTCCCGTCTCCGCGGGGGCTTTGATCTTGGGATGCATCACCTGAAAGAAAAATGGCCTTTCTCTGGGCTGCTGGGACATCCGGATGTAACCAGACCCCACGTGCAGAAGTGTGTGTGTGAGGCTGGAAGCTCGGGGCTCCCCACCTCCTCTCCACACTGGTGTCTCCTCCAAGCCTGTCTCAGGGACCCCCAGAGGGTCCTGGACCAGGGAGACACCGAGTCCCTAGGGCGTCTGTGACGATGACCCTCTGCGTGCAGCGAGCACCAGGGCACCGTCTGCAGCTGGCGCCCCAGAGTCCTTGATGCAGCCCGAGGGCTGCCTTCTTGTCACCTGTGATTTGCAGGGAGGAATCCATACGAAGAGAAGCTAGGTGACCCGCCCGGGGTCCCTGGATGTGGCTTTCTCTCAGGGCCGTTCCTGGAGTCACGCCATCTCCCAGGTCATCACTGGACCTCCAGGTCCTGGGACGTGGAGCTCCCAGCAGCTGAGAAACGTGCACCAAACATCTCTCTATCTAAAACATCTGACAAGAGCAAATGGAATCTTTTTTTTTTCTTACTTACATTTATTTCCAAGGAAAATTCACACCCTTATCAAGAAGAGAGAACAGTATTGTGTGCCCTGATTACAACGTAACTACATTACAATGTAACTATAAAAATAACCACAGGAAAGCTGTATTATTAAGTTTTCACCAAGTCCCAGGCTCACACGTGGTCACCTGCTGTCGCTTTATAAAGGGGAGCGAGCTGCGGGGGTGGGGGGTGTGGGGGCGGTCAGGGAGGGGCAGAAGCCAACTGGATGAAGAAAACTTGAAAGAGGAGGAAGAGACTTTCCCCGAGAATTTTTGGGATTTCAGCGACACCGGCCTTCGCTCTGCTGGAGTCCCCGAGCCACAGCCCCAGGCCAGCGATGCGTCAGACCCTGGACCTTTGGGTTGGGCTGGAGAGAGAGGGAAGCTGGTACGCACAGGGAGGTCTCCCCCAGGGGGCCCGGCTCGCCCGCAGGCTGCCCGGCTCCCCGGCTCCCCCTCAGGCTGCCCCTCCACGATGCCAGGCGGGCCTCCCACGGCCCTGCTCCCCTCCCATCTCAGCAGTTTTCTCCTTCACCACTTCCACCCTCTTGCTGACTGTTGAAGCCAGAGGCTCAGAGAGGGCCAGAGACTTCCGAAGGTCACACCGCGGCCCCGGGGCCCCGAGGGGCTGGCTCTTTGTTTAGCGACGATGGCTGCACCGGCCTGAGCTGCACAGTGATGGATCTAACGCCCCCTCGCCCTGTTTAGAGGTGCAGACCGGCTCAGGGTGTGGAGTGACAGGTACAGAATTTGAACTCAGGCCCCGCTCCCTGGCTCCTGTCCTGCCCTCCCCTCTCGAAGCTTCACTGCTGGCTGCTCCTCGCTCACCCACAGCCTTTTCCTGGCATCCTGTCGTGATTGGTGGAGCCCAGCACACTCCCTTTTTATAGTATCCTGGAGTCCAACCACCTCTGCCCACCCCCCACTCCCAATTGTCTGGATACTGTGGTCTTTAAAAATCATTCATCTTCAAAGCCAGGAAGAGAAAAGGCTCCCGAGGGGCCAGGCGGGCCTTGTGAGTGGCTGGGAGAACTTTGCTTAAGTCCCTGAAATGATGGCTAATTGGAGTTTGGGCGGGGTTGGGGGGGCGCACAGAGGCGGGTCTCACTGTGAGCGCTGCACCTGGGGGCCAGGCAGGCGGGGCGCGTCCCCTCCCCAGGCCGGTCCAGACTCCGGCCAAGAACCCCACAGCCCAGCCGACCGGTGTCCACGGCCCCAAGTCAGACATTCCAGCTTTGGTTCGGGAAACCACAGGCGCCCTGGGTCAGCCCCGCTGGACTTGGGCTCCTGGGTGGGAGGACTGCAGTCTCGGGCACCGTCTGGGATGGGGGATTGTAATAACAGCTTTTTGTCTTGGTTTTCCAGGACCGCTCTAACGAAGCACCACAAACCATGCGGCTTTGAGTAAGAGAAATTTATTCTCTCAAGGTTCTGGGGGCCAGAAATCTGAGGTCAAGGCGTGGCCAGGGCTGAGCCCCCTCCAAAGGCTCTAGGGAAGGGTCCCTCCTCGCCTCTCCCCGCATCTGGGGGCTCCAGGCGTTCCTTGGCTTGTGGCCGCATCCCTCCAGCCTCTGTCTTCATGTGGTCTCCTGTCCCGTGTGTGTCTGTGTCTCTGTTTTCTTGTAGGAACATCTGTCATTGGATCAGGGTCCACCCTACGCCTGCGTGACCTCATCTTAACTTGGTCACCTCTGTTCTCCTTTGTTCCGTGTGTGTGCTGGTCACTCAGTCGTGTCTGACCCCACGGACTGTAGCCCACCAGGCTCCTCCTTCCATGGAATTCTCCAGGCGTGAATACTGGAGTGGGTTGCTATTCCCTTCTCCGGGGCATCTTCCTGATCCAGGGATTGAACCCAGGTCTCCTGCATTGCAGGCAGATTCTTTACTGTCTGAGCCACTGGGGAAGCCCATGAAGACCCTACTTCTAAATAAGGTCCCCTTCACACGTTCCTGGAGTCAGGACTTGGGGGCATCTTTTGGGGAACTGTGATTCTACCTCTACCCTTTCATGTGCCGTCCACGGTGGCAAACCCCTTCTCAGGCATTGCCTTGGAGACCCTTCCTCACGCAGCAGTGGGAGGGGAGATGTATTGTCACATGATCACTGTTGCTATGTTACAGATGGAGAGATCAAGGCACAGAGCCCTGCTTCCATCCACCCGCCCAGGCACCACGAGTGTATGAGAAGGGGCTGTGATCCTCCCTCCCGGGGGGACGAGGCACAGGGGACATCAGTCCCTCGCCCTCTGCCCCCGGCCCAGTTCGGTCTGGTCTCGTCTGAGCGCTGCCCACATGCCACACTGCCCACCCCCCAGTCCCCAAGCCAGGCAAGCCCTTGATCTTGATGGAGTGAGTCGTGTATTCATGATGTCGAGCATCAAGGCCGAGAAGCCAAAAATGCACTCTGGTCCTAGTTCAGGCAGAGCCTGGTCCTTGGCCTTGGATGTTTCTCCAGGCCTCGGTTTGCGCTCTGGGAAAGAAGGGAGAGCCTATATCTTCACTGTGTCACAGCAGAAGCCGTGGGTGATGACCGAGCACTTCTAATGCAGCTGGCCTGACCGAGGAACACGAGCTCCATTATACCAACTTTTAATTAAAATGTAGGTTCAAAAACAGATGGTTGATTTGGTTGTTGGAAAACCTCTATGTGCGTTTGGAACAACTTGGGTGTGCGACTCTGCTTTTTCAAGCTTAGATTTTATGAAACCTAAACACAGATCAAGTATACCCTAAAGAATATTGTGCATGTGGATTGAGATGTTCCATTAATGTAAAATGCACATACTAGATTTCAGAGACTTAATAGAAAGAAAAGAATAGGAAATGGCTCATCAGTACTTATTACATTGATAACATATTGAAATGATAGTATTTTGAATGTATCTGGCCACATAACATACATTATTGAAGTTGTTTCTCCAATAGTTGTTGAAATGTGACTGCTAGAAAATGGGAACGTCGCAAGATACCTTTTTTTTTAATTTTTAAATTAAAATACAGTTGATCTACAATATGGTATAAATGTCAGGTGTAGCATACAGCAATTCGGTTACATATATATTCTTTTCCATTACAGGTTATGATGTAATATTGAGTATAGTTCCCTGTGCTCTGCATCTTGGTAGCTAGCGTGTGTTAAACAGCCACTTCTTTCTCCTATACTCAGTGCCAGGCAACCTGGGGAGGCACAGCTGGGTGACTTGTTCCAGGCTGGTTCTCCAGACACCCGGGCTGTGTGTGTTGGGAGGATTCAGGGAGGAGACAGAGGTGACGATCCCTGCGTGGGCTCAAGGTGAGGGCCAGACAGCCAAGCAGACCTGGGTACGCCTCTCTGCCCCCACCGAGCCTCACTTTGCCCACCTGTAAAATGGGGATGCGAACAACCATGGCCTCCCAGGGCTGTGGTGTGGGTGTGGTGCCCTAGTGCCTTCCTACAGAAGGCCTGCTCCCCACTTCTCCCCGTGGGCTTGCAGCCATGAGCTGAGAGGACAGGAAACCTGGGTGAGAGTCTTGCCTGAGTTCAAGTGAGGCAACGTCATCACCTGTCTGTGTCTATTCCCCGGGGGTGCAGTGGGTAAGAACTGAGGCATTCACAGAACGGTGCTTTCTACCTGTGAGGCTTCAGGCAGCTTCCTTAACCTCTCTGAGCCTCAGTCTCCATGCCCAAAACAAGGATCGCTGTAACAACTCCACTGCAATTTGCAGCCACAAGGGTGGGCTTGGAGGGCATTCTGCTCCAAGTGAAACAAGTCGGGAGAGAAAGATAAATACTGTATGATATCACTTATATAATATGTGGAACCTAAAACGTACAACAAACTAGTGAAGATAACAAAAAAGAAGCAGACTCACAGATGCAGAGAACAAATGAGTGGTCACCAGTGAGGAGAGGTAACGGGGGTGGGGGCAAGATAGGGGTCAGGAATTAAGCAAGTATTAGGTATAAAATAAGCTACAAGAGGACTTCCCCGGTGGTCCAGTGAATAAAAATCTGCCTGCCAATGTGGGGGACTTGGGTTCGATCCCTGGTCCTGGAAGGTCCCACATGCCACGGAGCAGCTAAGCCCAAGGGCCACAACTGCAGAGCCCACGTGCTACAACGACTGAAGCCAGAGCCCCCGAGATCCTGCGCTTTGCAACGAGAGGGCCGTCACAATAAGAAGCCTGTGCATCACAGCGAAGAGTAGTCTCCGCCCGCTGCAACTACGGAAAGCCTGGGTGCAGCAAGGAAGACCCAGCGCAGCCAAAAATACATAAATAAAAAATAAGCTATAAGGTTATATAGTCCAGCAAGGGGAATACGGCCAGCATTTTATAAATGAAAACGGAGCATAACCTTTAAAAATTGTGAATCACTGTATTATACATCTGTAATTTACACTGTATACCTCAACTATATGTCAAAGAAAAAAAATTACTGAGTCTGTAATGCCTAGAAAAGACAGGTTAAGGCAACTTGGTGTTTTGTTAGTGAAGAGGGTTGCTTTCAGAGTGGCAAAATGCAGCGTTTAGAGTGCTCACACGGCAACCAAACAAACGGAATTCTAGGCTGATCTTGCCACTTTTTCATTATTCACTGGGAAAAAGTATTTAATCTCTTTGGCCTTAAGCTTCTTCATCTTGGGCTACAAATATTCATTAGAATAAATACTTTCTAGAACTTTCCTATTATACAATTCTACAAAATAAAAAGTAGTTTATTAATGCTGAGGGGGAAAAGATCATAGATCTGAGCCAATTCAGGGGCTGGGGAAATAGGCTCCACCTCCTGTGGGCGGAGCTTCAAAGTCACATGGTAATGGGGCGTGGCTAAGGGGCAGGCCAATCAGGCGTGGAGGTGCTGATTCTTTGTACACCATGTGCCCCAGGCACCTTCCTGAGAATCTGAAGGTTGCCGTGGACCTGCCCTCATCCCAACATCTGGGGGTGTGCGCACACGCCACACACAGTCGACTTTAGCGGGTTCACACTCGCTTGTTTCTGGCCCATCTGTGGAACCCCATGTGTGCCAGCAGTTTCCCCCTGGGCGAATCTTCCCTGGGCATCAAGGCTGCAGCCATCAAGGGTGGCCATTGGGAGGCCCAGCAGAGGGCTGGTGGCTAAGCCTCTTCTCCCAATGGGAGAAGGTCCCTGTTTCCATTGCTGTGTAACAGACAACTCAACATTCAGGGGCACATACCCATCGTCCACGACGCTTTCAGGTCCTATGGGTCAGACCCCAGCTGGGACATGGAAACTCGTTTCTGCTGGAGCCTCAGCTGGGGAGGCCGGGTGGCTGGGCCCTGGAGTCATCCAGAGCTCCCTGGTAGACGTGGCTCAGAAGCTGGGCTCCTCTGGGCCTGCCGTGGGGCTTGAACATCTCCTGACGTGGTTGCTGGGTTCTGGAGGGCATGTCTCCGGAGTGGCCTGCAGGAGCATGAAGCAGGAGCAGCCCCCCGGCTTTTTCTCTTTCCGACTTTATTGAGGAATAATTGACAAGCATCCTTGTGTACGTTTAAGGTGAGCAACGTGATGACGTGATACACACACACATCGTGGAAAGATTTCAAGAGGGAGATCTCAACACATCCGTCTCACCCACTGAACTCTTCTGTGAGGGGTGAGAACACCTAAGATCTACTCTGAGCCGCGTTCAGTCTACAGCATCGTGCTCTCAGCTGTGGCCCCGTGCTGTGCGTTAGATCCTCAGGATGCCTCCTTCTCGTGCCCTCCAGTGAAGCCCCTTTCCTGCTCGGCCCTGGCGGTCCGCCAGCATCAGTCCCACCACATTCTCCTGGTGGACATGCGCCCAACCAGATCCAAGGGGAGGGGTCATAGAGCCTGCCTCTCACTGGCAGGCTTCTCAATCGCCTGGAAGCGATTTCTAAAGCCTGGCAGTGAGCATTCTCTGGGGGCCAGGTGCCAGGAGAGGCACCCACTCGGCACCTCAGGGGTGACGGGAGCTGACGGGGAGGGTTTCCCAGATCCCCCAGGGACACAAGAGGGTCTCCCAGGCTGCCATCATGGGCTTGGCTCCCTGGACAGACAGAGGCTCCCTGACCCCATGACTTCCAGGGGATCAGTTTTCCCACTCCCGGGGTGCTCCCTCAAGCTACCTAGTGAGTGGAAGCAGTAAGACCTCCCTTCCTGTCTTCAGTGGGCAACCAGGACAGACTGTCTGGTGCCACAGTCTTCCCCAGCTGAACGGACACTCAGGGTCCCTCTGCTGGGATCTAAGCCCAGCCCTGCCCCTCATGGCTCGCTCCCAAGTCACTCAACCCAGAGCCCTCAAGTGTCTTGGGGCAGAAAGGGGATCATGGAGGTCCTTCCCTCCAGGGACAATTACGGGTGTTAACTGAACTGCTCAGCGCTGGCCTGGGACAGAGCTAGTACCAGACGTCAGCTGTTATCATCATCAGAAAGATCAAAGTTCTGAAATTTCCCCAGATTCTTTCCTATCATCTCCCATCTGTCCTAAATCTATAATTTTCTTTGGAGCAAGGTATTTGCTCAAAGGGGCTTTCCAGGTGGCTCAGTGGTAAAGAATCTGCCTGCTAATGCGGGAGACACAGGTTCGATCCCTGGGTCAGAAAGATCCCCTGGAGTAGAGGTGGACACAGGAGCTTGGTGGGTTACAGCCCATAACGTGTTGCAAAGAGTCGGACACAGCTGGGCGCACACATATCTGCTCAAAGAGGCTCTGCTGACTTAACAGAAGGAGCTTCGCCTCCGGGGAAGTTTACCCAGGACTCCTTCCATCACACATCGCCCTTGACAGTGACAAGTCTTGCCTGGTCTTGAGACCCTCGGGGCACCAGGTAAGGTAACATGAGGAGCTGGCGGTGTCAGGCCTCCTGGTTTGAAGAGGAGGGAACCGAGGCTCAGAGTGTGACATGAGCTGCCCAGGGTCACTCAGCCATGGAAAGGAAGCCCCAGGATCAGAAGCCTACTGTGTGACCCCAGAGTCAGCCACAGGCTCTCCTGCCTCTGGCCAGTCGCAGGTCAACCACATCGCCCGAGAAGCGCGTCCAGCAACTGTCCTGGAAGCAGTATGTGGGTCAAGTGCCCTGGATGGGCCAGCTCGGGACAAAACCCTCCTCAAAGATGCTTCATTTCATCCTTCCACAACCCAGTGGGGGTCTGTTTGATTGTGACGCCCTCTTAGCAGAGAAGGAACCTGACGCAGGGCAGGCTGTGTAGCCCCAGGTCCTGCCACAGCTTGAACCTTCTCTTATGGCCTGATCTCATGTGTTCTTTATTGTGAGACCATCCGGCAAGTCAGTCCTAGAGGAAATCAACCCTGAATACTCACTGGAAGGACTGATGCTGAAGCCGGAGCTCCAGTACTTTGGCCACCTGATGCCAAGAGCTGACTCACTGGAAAAGACCCTGATGCTGGGCAAGATTGAGGGCAGGAGAAGAAGGGGATGACAGAGGATGAGATGGTTGGATGGTATCATCAACTCAACAGCCATGAGTTTGGGTAAGCTCCAGGAGATGGTGAAGGACAGGGAAGCCTGGCGTGCTGCAGTCCACGGGGTCGCGGGGAGTCGTGCTGACCTGGCGACGGAACATCAACAACAGCACCCTGCAAGAAAGTGACGGTGGTGATTCAGAAACACAGAGCGGGACTTCCCTAGTAGCCCGGTGGTTAGGGCGTTGCATTTTCTGCTGTGGGCCCATGTTCAGTCCCTGGTCAGGGAGCTAAGATCTTGCAAGTTGTGGCCAAATAAATAAATTAATAAATAAAACCCTGGTGCCACAAAGAAACCATCCTAAAACCTACGAGTATTTCACGTGTGCAGTGGATGCTTCTGATGCCGATGGGTATCAGTCACGCCCCTCACAGCACCTGCAAGAATGAGTGGCCCCGGGACCTCACTCTTCGGGCGAGGAAACTGGGGTGTGGAGGACCTAGGTAGCTGACTTCGGGTCCCGTCTGTGTTAATTTCCACGCAGGCCCTGTGCTGTTTACAGTTACAGGTCAGTGAAGGAGCAAGAACTGCCTTGTTTGACGTGGAGTCTCTGTGTCCAGGCTGATGACCCGCCCGCCCCCCGCCCCCCCAGCGGGTTCCTTCCTCCTAGTCAGGCTCCTTGAGCTGCTGGGGGCCCAGAACTCCAGCCCCTCCAGGCTGGCTCACCTGGACTCTGGCTGGGGGCCCTGACAAGTGCCTCCCTGCCTGGCAACACCTGGCTGCCGCCTCCCTGGGGCAGCTGCAGACACTAAGGGCAGGTGAGGAGCTGGCTGGCAGAGGCAGGGAGCCAGCGGCGTCCACCCTCCCTGTCCGCCCCCCACCCTGAGCCCCGAGACAACAGCCCTGCTCAATGTCGTCCTTAAGAGGCTGGGGTCACAGGCCAGTCCTCCTGGCGAAATGCAATCGTCCTCCTGGGAGAGGGGCCTTCTCCTGGCGGGCGAGACTGCGGAGGCTGCCTCACGAAGGGCGGTCTCAGGAGCCTCACCTTCCCTGTGGCCCCGGCCTCCCCTTTGTTGAGATTCCCACTTAAACTATCAAAGCTCCGGGGCCACAATGCCCCACTGAAAGCTGAGTCACCCAGGTTTTGTGACACCACCGAGCCCTCCTGCCATCTAGCTCCCAGAGGGGCTCCTAGCGCCAGATGCAAAGGCAATCCCTAGCCGTGGGTGGGTCGGGGCGGCCCGGCGAGGCCAGCACGGCATAAAGGGGCGTTGTTCCCAAATCAAAAGGGCCTGAACACAAAGCGGAGAGAAGAAAGGGCTGGGCGGCGGGGCCAGCTGCAGTCTGGCGCACCTTGAAGGGCACCGTGTACCAGGCCCACAGCGCCCACTGGCAAGGGGGGGAGCCTCCTCCTCCGCTCCCCAGGCAGCCCTGCAGTGGGAGGCCGAGAAGGACCGGGTGGGGTCTTACAGGGAGCCAAGCAGCTGTACCCCAGAGACCCTGGTCCCGGGTGTCAGTGGGGTTCCCGCAGGCACCCAGCACCAGCTTCCTGCCAGCTCACCAGCCACACCGCCAATAGCACCATCACCACCAGCAACACCAACCAAGGAAACCCCAGCAACGCCAAGGGCAGCGCCAGCGCGGGCCCCGCACCTGTCAGATAAGGGTGATGACATGGTACCTGCCTTGCAGAGCTGTGGTCAGGATCACAGGAGGATTAAATGAGGTTCTTAGACTCAGGTAATCCCAAAGGAAATCAACCCCGAATATTCACTGGAAGGACTAATGCTGAAGCTGAAACTCCAATCCTTTGGCCACCTGATACGAAAGACTCAACTCATTTTAAAGACCCTGATGCTGGGAAAGATTGAGCGCAGGGGGAGAAGAGGGCCAGAGAGGATGAGACGGTTGGATGGCATCACCGATTCAATGGACATGAACTTGGGGAAACTCCAAGAGATGATGAGGGACAGGGTGGCCTGACGTGCTGCAGATCGTGGGGTCGCAAAGAGTCGGACATGACTTGGCGGCTGAACAGGAATAATGAGATGATGGTGATGATGGTGATGATGAGTCTAGTGTTCTGCTTAAGTTCCTAGAAAATGACAGCTGTTGGGAATGGAGGGTCGGCTGCAAGACAAACCTGCCTTTCAGGGTAGGGGACTTAGCAGCAGCCGGACCCTCAAGCACAGGGCCAGGTGGGCTTTGCCAGCCCAACCAGGTGCTTAGAGGAGATGGGGAACTGAGTGGCTGCCTTGTAGCATCCCCTGGCAACCACAAGGAGATTCAGGGCCTCATCCTGGGACTCCAGGGGCCGTCTGCACCTGAGGGCACTTGCAGCCTCTGTCCTGGGCCCTGAGCGGGTGCAGGCCTTGCCCCATGCTTCATTCACATGCTCCTGCTGAGCTAGAGGCTCCTCGTCTCATCAGGGTACCTGAACCCCGTGTGGGAAGGATCAGCCTCCAGCCCAAGACCTGGCCTTTGAGGGAACTTATTATTCTGGGGAGGGGGATCCATCTCTGTATCCCTCACTATCAGACACAAACCCAACTTCTTAGATAGCACTTCTAAGAAGCCGTCCCCAACCTATGTAACGGACGTGAACTTGGGCAAACTCTGGGAGACGGTGAGGGACAGCGAGGTCTGGCTGCAGTCCATGGGGTCGCGAAGGGTCGGGCATGACTTAGCAACTGAAAAACAACAACAGCCGACTGTCTTCCTCTTCCTGGGATACCAACAGGATGGCTGGAGCTGGAGCAGCAATCTTGGATCATGAGGTCATGAGAAAGGAAGTCATATGCTGAGGAGGGAGGAGCAGAAAGAGAAAGAGCCGGAGTCCTTGAAGACTACAGACCCTCACACACCTGCCAGAATGCTCCCCTGTGTTGCTGAAGTGAAGAACCTGCCTGGTGGAGCATTCATGCTGGTTAAGGGAGACAGGAAATAAAGCAATAAACACGTGAATGTGTTCAAGTCAGGTGGTGATAAAGACAAGGAAAAGGGTGGAGAACAGCCAGGTTGTGCTGCTCTAGAAGGAGTGAAGGTGCCCTCTAAGTCCTGCAAAAAGGGTCAGTGGTGGTGGTGGTCAGCCACTCAGTCATGTCCAACTCTGTGACCCTATGGACTGTAGCCCACCAGGCTCCTCTGTCCATGGGATTCTCCAGGCAAGAACAGTGGAGTGGGTTGCCATTTCCTCCTCTAGGATATCTTCCCGAGCAAGTCACTAAGGGTGGGGTGGGGAGAGGCAGTCCATCAGAGGGGGCTGGACCTTGGAAATATGCTTCGTGTGTTTCAGGAGCAGCTAGGGATCAGAGAGCTGGGGTTGTATGAATGTTGAGGGTGTAAATGGAGTAGGGGTGTGGACCCCTAAAAGACACGTCCACGTCGCAATCCTGGAACCTTTATTACTTCATATAGCAAAATGTATGATTAATGTAAGCCTCTTGAGATGAGGAGTTTGTCCTGGACTGAGTGGGCCCTATATGCAATCACATATGTCCTTATAAGACAGACACACAGAAGAGAAGATAAAGGGGTGGGAAGCAGTGAGTCATGTGACCACAGAGGCAGAGACGGAAGGGACACAGCCACAAGCCAAGAGTTGCAGACAGCCACCTGAAGCTGGAAGAGACAGCAGGGATCCTTGTCTACAGCCTTTGGAGGGAGCACAGCCCTGCCAACACCTTGAACTTGAACGTCCAGCATCCACTGCAAGAGAATAAATTCTTATTGCTTTAAGCCGTCCCTTGAGGTCATTTGTTACAGCAGCCACAGGAAACTAATAGGAGGATGAGAGGTGGGCACCGAGATCGGAGACCGAGGTGGGGGCCAGTTGTGCAGAGCGTCATAAACCACCTCGGGGGCTCTGAGCCTTGTTCCGGGTGAGAGGAGAGGCCACTGCAGGATCAGGAGCAGGGTGCGGTGGGATCTCACGTGCATTTTTAAAGGACACTCTGGTTGCCAGGTGGTAGGAGCCCAGCTTGGAGATGTCTGCAGTCATCCAGATATGAGAAGGTTTTCCCGGCCCCAAGGGCCCTGTCTGGGGCTGCCACACAAGCAACTGGGCAATTGCTTTCTATGTTCCAAGTGTTCCAGGCGCAGAGAATAGGGCATGGCTGGGCCCCTCTGATCAGCCAAACAGAACAGATGTGTTTTTAATGGGGAACAAGAGGCCGTGTACCTTCAGGGCAGAGACACAGCTGCATGTAAATATTTAGAAAACTGGGTGTGATGTGTTCATATAAAAAAAAAAATCCACTTCCTTTTCTTTGAATGACACAGTGGAAACACCCAATTGTCTTCAAGTCAACATGCAGGCAGGTCAGTGACCTTCAGTGGGCTGAGGTAGAGGGGACAGTAGGGGAGAAGGAGGAACAATAAACTTCAACCAGAAATCCTCGATCATGTGACAGTGAACCTGGGGTCAGCTGGCGCTTGGGAACCCATGAGGTGTGGTTACTAACAAGAACTGCACGGAGACAAAGGTCAGCTGCTGAGACATCAAATTCCTAGGTGAGTGGTTTTGTCAATCAAGTGGAATCAGAGGCCTGTGCAGCCATATGAAGGGGCAAATCTACTGCTCTTAAAATGAGTTTGAAAAAAAAAAAATGAGTTTGCCACTGTTATATTCAAAGCGGAAAACCAACAGGAATCTCTGTATGGCACAGGGAACTCTGCTCAATGTGACGTGGCAGCCTCGGTGGGAGGGGAGTTTGGAGGAGGATGGATGCATGTATTATGTATGCCTGAGTCCCCTTGCTGTCCCCCTGAAACCAGCACAACATTGTTAATTGACTATACTCCAATATAAAATAAAAATTTGAAAATAAATAAATGACTTGCAGAAGAGATCATTTTTCTCAAAGTGCCTGCCCCTTTCCCCATCCATCTTTGCTCATACCATATCACCTCTTCTCTGCTCCTCACCAGTCCAATTCCTGGCTTTATGTGAGCAGATGTCCAAGGTGGGAGATCCCGGGCTGTGAGTGTAAGAGGAGTTTCCTTGGGCCACACAAGAGGAGAAAATCAACCCCTCGAGACAGGAAAGCCCCTGGGGCATCTAGCTAAGGGCCTGGCAGAGCTGGATGGCACAGTGCTGAGTCTGGGGACCACTCTGTGGTTCAGGGACATGGCTGCTGCAGTCTCTACAGTGGGGGAGCTTTTAAGGGCACCAAGGAGCTCCAGCCTTGCCCAGACTGCTCGAAGTCACTCCCCAAGCTGGTACATCCAAGGCCATTGCCTCCATGGTGCACTAGTCCAGACTACACCACAGCTTACCTTTTATTGAGCTACTTTAGCATTCATAGGACGGGAAGAGAGAACTCACGTTCACACATGCTGAAGGCCTACTATGTGAGAGTTTCTGTGCCAGGCTTTACGTGTTTTACATCACTTATTCTCACCGCATCTTGGAAAACAGGAGCTAAGGAGATGCTCCTTTGGCAGCTGGTAAAACAGACTCAGAGAAGTGGAGACTTGTCCAGGTGCCCACAAACCTATCTGCCTAGCACGCTGTTTCCCAGCTCAGAATTCACCTCCTTCTCCAGGTGTTTACTGAAGGCTGTTTCGTGCTTTGCTCTGCTGCAAGCACAGTGGATATCACAGTGAACAAAACAAATGCAAGCCCCTGCTTTCTAAATGAGGCTTCTGGTGCCGGAAGTGTTCTGATCCTCAAACACAACTGTGTTCAGTTTGAAAATCATCAAGGTATAGCTACACCATCTGTATATTTACTGTACTTGAAGAAAAAAAATTAAATTCCTGCCTTCACTGAGGTTACATCCTGGTTTTTGGGATGTGGTAGGTTGAATTAAGGTCCCCAAAGATATCCAAGTCCTAGTATCTGGAACCTATATGCCACCTTGTGTGGCAAAAGGAACTTTGCAAATGTGATTAAGTTAAAAATATTGAGGTGGGGAAATTATCCTGTATTATCCAGGTGAGTCCTGAATATAGTAAAAAAATGTCCCTATAACTGCAAGACTGAGGGAGATTTAATTACAAAGGAGGAAGTAGCAGATGTAATATTGGAGGCAGAGGTTTGAGTGATGCAAGGAAGAAGTTATGAGCCAAGGAACATAGGCACCCTGTAGAAAAAAGAAAGAGTGGATTCTCCCTGGGGCCTTCAGAAAGAATCAGCCCTAATGACACCTTGACTTTAGTCCAGTGAAACTAACTTCATAACTCTGGCCTCCAGAACTTGAAGAGAATAAATTTATGCTGTTTTAAGCCATCAAGTTTGTGGTGCTTTGCTAAAGTAGCAACAAGAAAATAATACACAAATAACTTTTATTTTCTTGAGCCACTTGAGATAGTTGCCAATGTGATACTACCCCCTGACTGCTCTAGTTCATATTTCTTACAAACAGTGACATTCTTCTACATTATTGCAGCAAACTGTCAAAATCAAAAAATTAACTTGAAGTGTATATCACTACACCCTTCTGGCTTCCTGTCTAGCAAAGAATCCAGTTTAGAATCTTAGTCTCCTTCTGTATGGGACATTCTTCAATCTTCTCTTGACCTGCATGATCTTGATGTTTTTGGATACAGGCCAGTTACTTTGAAGAATAACTCCCAATTTGGGTTTATCTGATGTGTCCTCATGACGTGGTTCAGGCAAGTTCTGCATTTTTTCTTTTTGCAAGAATATCACAGAAGGGACTCAGCATCTTTCTCACTGCCTCCTGTTGAGTGGTATGTGATTTCCATGAGCCCACAACTTGTGCTGGCCACGCTGATCCCTTGACGAAGGTGGCGTCTGCCAGCCTTCTGTGCTATGATGTTACTATCTCTCTTCGTAATTAATGTCTGTTTCATTTGTTTACTTATTTATGTCATCATGGAGTCATGGTTTATTATTTTAGCCAATGAATTATAATACATTCCCACCATTATTTATTTTGATCCTCAATTTGTTCTATATTTGACCAGTGGGAACCGCTTCAAGCCCCTCAGACATGTCTCATTATTCTTTGAGCACTTTCTGATTCACTGGAATGAGATGCTTTCGATTCACCTGGTACCTTCCCTGCCCCTGGAACCAGCCATTTCTCCAAGGAATTTTGTCTCTCCAATGGCATCTATTTTCTCAGTGACGCAGGAAGTGAGACCATCAGCGGAGAGTGAGAACAGGGAAGATTGTGTTGGAGGTTCAAGCAGAGGGGAGGTCCCATTTATCTCTCAAATGAGAGGAAAGGCCTGGATGGTTATGTTGTCTGTCAAAAAGGGAAATCATATATGTGTCATACATATGCCATTATATATGTAAAAAATCGACACACTCTCTAAAGTCACCATTCTATCTTCTCTTCAAGCAAAAGAAGGAAGTGGGTAGATACCATCTCCATCTCCAAGCTCTTGGTCCCTCTCTCTGGAATACCAGCCTTTCTCCTGCAAGACTCATTCACCCTTCCAGACCTGGCTCCCTTGTCTCCTCCTCTGTGAAATCTCAGGGCCCCCCAAGATCACCCTTGGGTTCAACAGTTCACCAAAAGGGCCCACAGAACTCAGCAAAGCTGTTACATTCATGGTTCCATTTGTTACAGAGAAAGGATGTGCATTAAAATCAATGGAAGTGAGAGGCTGGTGGAGCAGAATCCAGGAGAGGCCGGGCTTCCAATCGTCTCCTTCCTGTGGGTCACCTCCTCCCAGCAGCTTGTGTGACAGCACTCCTGGAGTCTTGCCAACCAGGGAAGCCCACCCGATCCTGGGTGTCCAGGGGGGTCAGTCACATAGACGTGGAGCCTCTTCATCTCCAGTCCCTATGACATCCACACTGGCAGAGTGAGGCCAAAGGCTCAGGTGCATGCAGACGCTCTTCCAGGAAGGACGCTCCAAGGGCACCAAGGTTATCTCCCGGGAGCTGGTGAAGCCTGGCAGAGTACAGAGCCAGAGCACCCAATGCACCAACATGGAAGCCTCCCTTGCTCCCACCCCTTTCCAGTTCCCACCACTGGGCATTCATCCTGTCATTTCACCAGCTGCCCTTCATGGGAGCTGACCACACAGATGGTCATCTGTACTTTTCCCCCAACACTCGAATGGGCAGAGACATTCCCATGTCCCCCATCCCCATCCCAGAAGGTTCTGCAAGCCCCTAAGCTTCCTTTCTTCAGGATTGTCCTAAGGCAAGGCCTTCCTCTCGAACACACATTCAGAGAATGCTCCTCAACTGGGGCTTATTTAATTTTTTTTCTTACAATTCTGTGTGTATGTGTTAGTTGCTCAGTTGTGTCAGACTCTTTGAGACCTCATGGACTGTAGCCCACCAGGCTCCTCTGCCCATGGGATTGCCCAGGCAAGAATACTGGAGTGAGTTGCCACTCCCTTCTCCAGGGGATCTTCCCGACCCAGGGATGGAACCCAGTTCTCCTATATTGCAGGCAGATTCTTTACTGTCTGAGCCACAAGGGAAGCCCCTTTCACACAATTAGATTGAGGTTACATTTTTTCAAGCGATGTACCCTCCTAAAGGCATCATACCAGGGTGTGGATCTGTCTTACTCCTGATGATGTAAACTTAGATCACTTAGTGAAGGCAGTGTCTGCCAGCTTCTTTCATAAATTTATTACTTTTCCTGTTGTACTTAGTAATTATTTGGTGGGGGGAGATACTTTGAGACTATGAAGATATTTTGCTTCTCCTTGAAATTTTATCCACTTATCTGAGCCTCTGTCTGTGGGTCTGTAACAATCATTACTATGTTGTTCTGGTGGTAACTTTCTATCTTCCCAGTTCTTTCTACATTTATTAAATGGAATCCTTTTCTAAGAATCAGCTGTCCCCTCTTCCCATCACTTGTTTACTTCATTGAGATTCAGTGTACAGATGCATTTCCTCCCCTCCAGCAGGGCAAACTCTCGTGTGAAGCAAACCTTGAGATTCCTGTCTTGTCTACAGACTGACCTCGTGTGTTGGCCGATGACAAGTCTTCCTGTGTCCTACAAAATTTCTCTGATGTTCTCACAAACAAAAGCTGAGACTGTTCTCACAAATAAAGTTTTTTTTTTTTTTTTTTTTAATCAGGAAGAATGTTTTCTTGTTTAAAAAATATACAGAGAAGGGTATGGGGAAAGTAACTCCAGGAAGAAGGAACAGCATACACAGTGGCTTTTAGAGGGAGATGTGAAGTCCAGTTCTTAGCTAGAATCTGAGTTTGAATCTTTCTAAAAATGTTGTTTACACAGCATCTCTTCTAATTCTGGGCTGGTCCCCTCTTTAAAGCCATTCTGTTGGTCCTTATGCCTGAATAAGACTGCAGAAAGAAATGTCCCTAATTGCTTTGTCCCTGAATCCATACCTCTGGATGCAGAAATTCCCATCAGGAGGCAAAGTGTTATCTCCCTGCACTCCCCTCCCAAACTAGGCTGATCTTTGCTTCAGCCAGTAATGTGGGGCAGCAGAGGGCCGTTGGCAGTTCTGAGTCTAGGGCCCAGGAAGATCCATGGTCAGGCTAGCCTGCTGGAAGGGGAGGGACACGTGGCTATGCTGCCCCTATCGTCCCAGCTCCGAGCCAGCCCACGGTTATGGGAGCGAGGCCATCCTAGACAAAGGAGCAAGACCATCATAGACCAGCCAGCCACCAGACGACCCACCAGCCGACTGTAGACTTAAAAACGACACCAGTCAAGTCACTGAGGCTGATCCAGACCAGCACAACTGCTCAGCTGAGCCACAGGCTTAAAACAGAAACAAATGTTTACCGTACAAAGCCTGTGTCTGGGGGTGGTTTGTTACACAGCAACAGCTAACTGCTGCAATCCTTTCTGCTCCCACGTCAGAACTAGATCCTGTAACACTTAGAGAGATGAACCTGCCTGTGATGCGGGAGACCTGGGTTCAATCCCTGGGTCAGGAAGATCCCCTGGAGGAGGGAACGGCTACCCACTCCAGTATTCTTACCTGGAGAATTCCATGGACAGAGGAGCCTGGTGGGCCACAGTCCATGGGGTCAAAAAGAGTCAGATGCACCTGAGCGACTTTCTCTTGGGTGTGTCTCAGGCTATACCTCACCCCACACTCCCAGCAACTTACAGTGGAGCAGACGTGGTCCCCGTATCGCAGGTGAGGATGCCCCATGTCACAGGTGAGGATGCTCAGACGTGCAGGACTTGCCCAGTATCACACCCTATCTTCCCCAAGATGAGCTTCCCTGACCACTCAAGTGAGAACCTCAAGTCCTCATCGGTGCCTGCCCCTCGCACTGGTCACGTGACATGTCACCTACATCACATCCATGATGAGCTCATTCTGTCCCACCCACAGCTGCACCCAGAGCCTGTGTAATCAAACAGGGCTCTATGGGGTCTTCCCGGAATGGGCTCCCCCTGCAAGTCCTTCACAAGACCCTTATCTATAGAAAACTCTATCCTCCTAAGCCTTCCATGAGTTCCAGAGACGAAACTTAATCAGATAAGTGAGAAAATGCAAAAAGAAAGGAAAACAGTCAAACAAGACCAGTTAATAATAGTTTAGCCAGGAAGCAAAGTCAAGTACCTTGAGCTCCTCCTCCGCGGCTGTAGATGATATTCTGAGCCACGTCCTTTGAGCTGGTTTGCAGCTCCTGGATGCCCCCACCAGGCGGGAGACGTTAACTGTGTGACGCCCACAGCATGGAGACCCCCACACCTGTTGGAAACTGAAGGTTGATGATGTCGACTCCCGATTACCTCACCACCAACCAATCAGAAAAAGTCCACGAACTGATCACACACCACCACCCCCCCACACACACACACAACACCCCTCCCTTCCTCTGTCTTTAAAAACCTTTGCCTGAAAGCCTTTTGGAAATTTGGGGTCTTTGAAGCACCAGCTACCTGGACTCCTTGCTTGGCGCCCACAATAAACGCTGTCCTTTCCCTCACCACAACCTGAAGTCAGTAGTTTGGCTTTACTGCAGGCGGACCCAAGTTTGGTTCAGTAACACCCGGAGGATGGCAGCAGGTGAACAGATGGATGCTGAAGGTGAGGCTGCTGGGCGCTGCTGGACCTGGAGGCCCCTAGAGCTTCCGTCCACCCAGCAGGCCACTGCTGCCCCCGAGAAGGTAGAGGAGCGGCTCAGCCCTGGGAGATCAAGTCTGCAAGAGGCAGAGGAGCTGCCTGGACTCAGGCCAGGCTGCACTCTGATCCAGTCAGTTTTAAGATCCTCTTCCTGGGGAGGCCGTGTTGAACCGCGACAGTAGGTGACCAGCCCTGGCCTGCCCCACCTTCCCACCTGTTTCCTCTTTTGCAGGAGGGCTGTGATAGAGGGGGAGACCCTGCAGTCCCCCAGCTCCCTTTTCCGCTCGGAGCCTCGAACTTGCCAGCAGTGGACTCGGCACTGAGATGTGCCGTCAAACCGTCCTGTGTCAGAGTCTGAGACAGTCTGAGCTTGTGGCTGTAGCTGTCCTTGTTTTTCTGTTTTATTTTCAACATTTAGGGATTCCTCTTCTAATTCACCAGGGACTTCCCTGGTGGTTCAGATGGTGAAGAATCTGCCTTCAATGCAGGAAACCTGGGTTCAATCCCTGCATTGAGAAGATCCCCTGGAGAAGGAAATGGCAACCCACTCCAGTATTCTTGCCTGGAAAATCCCATGGACAGAGGAGCCTGGAGGGCTACAGTCCATGCATTGCAAAGAATTAGACATGATTGAGCAACTAACACACTAACTTATAATTCAATCTCATTTTTTAAAATTATATGAAACATTGACTTGATTATAAAGCCAGACCTGTCAAACAAGGCTGTTTCCTATGGCTGTTGATGTCTTTAAAAAACCACACATTGATTCTCTCACAGCTCCAGAGACCAGAGGAACCCAGACCCACGTAGCCGCTTCCTCCTGGAGGTTCCAGGGGACACTCTGGTTCCTCACCTTTTCCTCCTCCTGCGGGCCACCTGCATCCTTGGCTCGTGACCCCTTCCCTGGGTCACTCTGACCTCTGCTTCTGTGGTCACGGCCCCTCTAGCTCTGACCTTCCTGACTCCCTCTTATAAGGATGCTATGATGACACTTCCCCTTCTGGTATCCAGAGCAATCTCCCCATCTCGAGATCCTTAAATCAGTCTCTCCTGCAAAGGCCCGTTTGCCTTATAAGGTCACAGGTTCTGGGGATCAGGACATGGGCATCTTTGTTTGGGTTTGTTAGTCACTCAGTTGTCTCTGACTCTTTATGACCCCATGGGCTGTAGCCCACTAGGCTCCTCTGTCCATGGAATTCCCCAGGCTAGAATACTGGAGTGGATAGCCATTTCCTTCTCCAGGGGACCTTCCCGACCCAGGGATCGAACCCTCATCTCCTGAGTCTCCTGCATTGGCAGACAGATTCTTTACCATCTGGGCTACCAGGCATTGTCCCCCACAGGAAATACAGTTGAAGATGTCTTGCTCCCCTCCCTGTGTCCTGACCCCGAGAGAGGTAACTACTCTTTGCACTCGGGAAAACCCACTCCTTGTGGTGCCCGGCTGTGTGGGTTTTGACACATGTGTTGACTTGTGTGCCCACCTGTGATGGAGATCGGAATGCATTCTCTCAGGTGAGGAGGAACCCTTGGGGCGGAGGGAGGATCCAGTTCCCCCAGCAAAGCCTACCCAAGGTGGGTCTCTCCTAGGTTTGTTTGTCCCCAGGCTGGAACCTAACACCCAGTAGGAACAGTCATCCTGGAGGTTACAGTTTAGTGAGAACAAGAGTCCCATTGATGGATGGTACAGTTCATCCTTGATGACGTTGGCGGGGGGGGCGGGGGGGCAGTCCAGAGCGCCGTGGGGACCTGGTGCTGGCTTGTGTTTTGTCTGAGATGGCAGGAGGAAGCCCCTTCCTCTCCATTGGAATCCAGTGCAGCCAGCGAAGGCAGCTCTAACTCTGGCCCTGGGTAGGGGACCAGGTCCCCCTTCCCCCCTGCCACCATCAGCTACAGCAGGGCTTTTTGAAACCTCATCAAAATGAAAGGGGGCCTGGCGCAGGCTGGTCGGGGGCTGATGGCCCTCGGGGAAGGCATCCCCAGAGACAACGAGGGGCTGGTGGCCCTTTCTTCAACCGCCAAATAAAAGCTGCCGACCTCAGCGACGCAAAAAGGCGAGCATGTGAATCGCTTCTGCAGGGACTGCAATTCCTTTGAGGGGCCTGTCACTAGGGCCGGGGTGGCAAGAAAACATTTTGTCACGCACATCAGTGGCCTTTCTCCAGTCTCGGGCAACCCAGGAGCCGCTCAGTGCTCATCCATCAAGCTCATAATGAGGAGGCAAATTGCTGTCTTAGATGCTCAAAAGCCAACTACTTCAGCCCGTGTCCAGGAAGCTGTCAAAGGCCTGGCCCCAGGGGACGGGCTCCCCCAGGAGCCTTTCTGTGGGGGCAGAATGCAGAAGGGCTGACAGGTCACTAAAGGAGCTGCAGCAACCACCAGCAACTCCGTGGTTCCCTGGGGGTCAGGCTGCCCATCCCTCCCCTGCCACCCCGTTGCAGCTAGGGGTGCCCAGCTCCCCATCCCCCACAATACTCATGGTCTCAGATCCTTGTTAATTTCAGAGTTGGCCTCGAGAGATCCACCAGCCGGGCAGCACCTCTGGGCACCTACCTGGGATCTACGCTGGTCTGGAATCTTCCTTTCCTCCACTGTGGTCAGCTGAGAAGGCTGTAAGCCTCCTCCCTGGTTCCAGAATCTCTGGGGCTGCCCAGCAGGGCCGCCACCAAGCCCATCCCCTGCCACCAAGCCCGTTTGGCCTGACAATGGTGATGGTGATGATGGTGACAGAGGGTACTGCAGCTTTTCTTTCTACAAAATCAAAGAAGTCTGGCTCCCATCCCCCGAGAGAGGTACCCAAGACCCTGTAGACACACAAGGCTTCTCAGTGCAATGACTTCTACTCGAGGCCTAAATGTTGAGAAAAAGCCAACTGCGGTGCGCAGGAGGAAGGGGGATGCTGCAGGAAGAGGGGGGCAGGGGCGGCCAGCTGCAGTGGAGGCCGGGCCAGGACTGGCATGCTCTGGGCCGTGGGGCGTGGGCCCTCCCACCTGGCAAGGAGGTTGGCAGGTGGCTGCCCCGTGGGGTGGGCAGGGGCAGAAATGGAAGATGCTAGGCTTTGGGGGCAGAGCCCCGGGTCAGCACCCCACCTCCTCTTTCCCTGACAAGGAGAGTGGTAACAGGCTGGTGTCTGGGTGTCCGGAAGAGAGATGTCACCTGCGTAGAGAGGGGCGGCCTTCCACCCAGGGTCACACAGCAAGCGAGCGCAGAGCTGGGCCCTCACCCCTGCCTCCCGCCCGGTCCACATCTTGAAACAAGGGCTCAGAATCCCTCAGGCGCTCTATGGAGGAAGGACCCCCGCCCCCAGGCTTACGCTTAACCCGGCCGACGAGGCTCAGTATGTTGCAGGAAAGAAACCAGGACCCCCGGGCCACGGCGGCTCTTGCTTGAGAGCCGCCCAGCAGGAGAGGGAGCCCAGGACCCCTGGAAAGAGGACCAAACTCTGGAGGTGCTGGAATCCAGCTGCTGCAGCCACGCCGCCTCGGGCCTCCGCTCCCTCCTCCAGGAAGTCTGCCTGGACCTCCCCAGGCTGGTGCTCCCGTAATCGCCAGCTGTTTACCTGTCCATCTCTCCTGCTGGTCATGACACCAGTCCCTCCAGCTCCACCAGGCAGGTGTGACTCTGAATACGTGGAAAAGTGGGGGTATGGGGGCTTCATGCAGCAGCTCCTCCTGGACCCTGACCCATCAGCCCTGAGTCCCCTTTTATGTTTGGACAGGAGCTGACCACTGAAAACTCGACTTCACAGACCTTCGCTGGGCCCAGCAGGCAGCAGCAGGGCGTGATGGCAGGGCAGGGAGACAAGGACCACGGCGGCCGCTGCAGGCGAGGGGCCTCTGCTCCGAGGTGACTCCTCCCCCACCCCCAGGGGACCCCAGGGGACCCCAGGCTTGGCCTCCTCTTCTCTGTGTCTCCCCTTTCCCCGATTCTTTCCAGCTTTGGAATTCCAAGGGGCAAATCCCAGACAGACAGCAACTTGGAGCCTCTTAGGCCTTAAATCTGGCTTCCCCGGTGGCTCAGTAGTAAAGAACGTGCCTGCCAATGTGAGAGATGTGGGTTTGATCCCTGGGTCAGGAAGATCCCCTGGAGAAGGAAATGGCAACACACTCCTGTCTTCTTGCCTGGAGAATTTCACGGACAGAGGAACCTGGGGTTACAGTCCGTGGGGTGCCAAAGAGTCGGACATGACCGAAGCAACTTAGCTTGCACGCAGGCTTTAAATCTGTTCCTGTACTTCTTAGCTTAAAAGCCTCAACTGCTTCCTTCCACTTAAAATTTGAACTCCTTGGCTCCCCCAGAGGGACCTTCTGAGATGCATCATGGTTTAACTGTCAGCTTTCCCTCTGCCTGGTTGTGTTCAGCTCCTCAGTCATTTGTGGCTCTTTGCGACCCCAGTGGACTGCAGTACGCCAGGCTTCCCTAGCGGGATATAAAATAATGGTGATTCTTAGAATCAGTGGGCATTCCTGGTGTCTCAGACGGTAAAGCGTCTGCCTGCAATGCGAGAGACATAGGTTCGATCCCTGGGTCAGGGAGATTCCCTAGAGAAGGAAATGGCAACCCACTCCAGCATTCATGCCTGGAAAATCCCATGGATGGAGGAGCCTGGTGGGCTGCAGTCTGTGGGATCACAAAGAGTCGGACACGACTGAGCGACTTCACTGGTTTACTGGTTAGAATCAGTGGTATCTTAGATTATACAACATACGGTAAAGCCAATCTATCTCACGGGACCCACTAGCTCACTTAATCCCAGTAACAACCCCGTTATCCCACTTTAGACAGACAGGCTTAGAGACAGCAGGCTTGTCCATGCAGCCCACCCCAGGGAGCTTAGCGTCAGCTGCCCTCTCAGGGGACTCGATGTTTCCATAGGCCTTGATGAAAACCCTCCAGTTCCTTGCTGGTGGCAGGTGAGAAGAGATGACATTCGGATGAAGGCATCTCCTGATCCGAGGGCAGGGGTAGGATTGTGGGAGGCATCTAGGGAAGGAAGAGACTGGAGATGGGCCGGCGCGTGTGTAAGGGGGTGACTGGAGTCCTAATCACGAGACGTATTAGCTCCACGTTAGGCAGGGCCTTGAACACCAGAACAAAAAAGGTCAGTGGAGGGGCCGTGGCGGCATGGAGGGCTGTAGAGCGGGGGCACGGCAAGGCTAGAGCCTCGTCTTAGTGACTCCGAGGCGTTGAGGCTAAAAGCAGCTCCTTTCGCTGGCAGGCCTGGCCTTTCCTGGTGGGGCCCTGGGGTCACCGCCAGGCCCCCAGTGAGCTCCAGCCAGCTGGTGCTGCCTCGGTCCCTGAGCCCACCTACTCGCTCCTCTGCAGGCCTGCCCTCTCCCTGTCCCTGCCCCTGCCCCCTCATCCCATCCCAGGGAAGCCCCCTCTCACTGCCCAGTCAACACGGACCCTCCCCCTGCCCCCGACACTCCCGCCACCCCCAGTCCTTGGGCCGGCCGATCACGCTGGGGGGGTTCCTGTCTGTCTTTACTGCCCACCAGACCCCACCAAGTGGACGTTCTGGCAGCACGGGCCTCCATCTGCCTTCTGTCCACAGCAGCATGGTCTGGAAGGGATGACTCAGCCCGTGATGAAGGCTTGAATGAGCTCCATCAACGAGGGCCTGTCTGAGTCTGTCGTGTGAGCTCTCGGGTGGCACCTGGCTTGGGTACAGACGGGCACAGAGGTCCCACCAGTCCTTTTCTCCCCGTCCACCCACCTCCCTCATTGCGCTCCTGCCCTGAGAGCCCGTGAGGAGCCTGGGGTTAGACGTCCGCCGGACAGGTGTGGTCCCAGCGAGGTGCTGACCCGGCAAGTCGGACTGGCCGGGCGCCCAGCAGGTGGGCTGGGCACCTTTCACCCATGGCGTGTCTGATGCCCCAGCTCACAGGCGAAAGGATGGAGGCCCAGAGGGGAGCCGGCTGAGCTTTGACGAGCGCCCAGCACAGGCGGAGGCCTTTCTCTGCCTGCCCCTCCCAACACCTCTGCACTGCAGCAGTGGCGGGGTTTGGGTGAAAGGCCCATTTTCCAGACGGGGAGGATCAGTGAGGTCTCAGCTCATCCTCAGCCACAGAGAGGGGCGGGCAGGCGGCATGGGTTGCGGGTGTGACCCCAGCAAGTCCCAGCTCCTTCTCCAGCCTGGTCTGGAAGCTGGGGGTGTTGGAGTGAGGCCGTCTCGGGGCTGAGGCACACGTGCGGCACTCGGCACCGGCTGGAGGCAGACTGGCGTCATCATGGTCATCACTGTGGCGTCATCATCTGAGCCACAGCCAAGCTCACTGGAACGGGGAGGCCCCCTCTCTGGGGGGCACCTAAATCTGGAGCTGCCAGCCCTACATGGACGGGGCAGGGACACAGGCCCCTGCGGGCATCCAGGAGACCCCCCGGCTGGCCCCACTTGGGTGGGGGGCACGTGCTCTTTTTGAATCAATGGGAAATGACCCACCCCTTGCCCCACCCACCTCGAGAGCCAGGTACCCACATGAAAGGGCTCCAGTGGGCGAGCGTCTGCCTTTGTCATCCGATGCCATTAAGGCCGGAACTTCTCATGGGAAAAGTAACGCTTTGCTTGCTTGAAAGGCAGAGAGGGGACGCAGCGCGGCCTGGCGGTCCCAGGGGCGCCCGACCTGAGCCGTTTGAAGTCCACCCGTTATCTGCTGCTGGGGCTGTTTGCTTCTGCCGGGGCATAAACAGGGTGATTGAAGTGGGCGGCCTGTGTCTTTCCGGATGACAAAAGTCCCCTCATTAATTGCCACATCAAATGATCGAGAACCCCCCAGTGGAAGCCCTCAAATTACCGTGAACACACACTGCATCCCGAAGGCTGCAGCGGCCCCCCCACCAGCCCGGCCGCGGCCGCGCGCCCCACCAGATTAGGTTTCGTGTGCGGGCGGAGGCACAGGAAGGTCCCTGCGGATTTGTTCTGCTCGGCTGCCAGCCTGCTATGCCAGCCCCCAGTCCAGCCCCGGCCCCATTGTTTTCAGCCGCCCAGCCAGCATGTGGCCAAGCTTGCACAAAGCCTCTGGCCATGCAGGGGAGGATCCCCCCAGCCACGGTCAGACCCTGGTGACGGGGTGGCAGCTCCCAGGCCAGCCCCACGCCAGCCACTCAAGGGACACCAAAGCTGCAGCAGCGTCAGCCCCGTGCCTGCCGCTCTGGGCTCTCTGCTGTGCCCGAGTGGTGGGGGCAGGGAGACCGGTGGCCAGTGGTCAGCACCCTGCACCCTCCTCATTCCACACTGGGAACAGGAACCCAGTGCGTCCAGCCCCTTATCAACACTGGAGAACGCCCCGCCACCCCATCACGCCTTTACCTCGCTGAGACCTGTCAGGCCAGGATCACAGCCCCCATTTTACAGATGGGGAGACTGAGGCTCAGGAAGCCCAAGCGCTTTGGTCCAGGACACACGCCCCGCCTGTGCTCTGTGATTGCTCATGGGCTGGCAGGGGAGACACCCTAGTCACCCAACGGTGACAAGCAACTCCCAGCTCACGAAGGTCCACACAGCAGGTGGGCGGCAACCACTTCCGAGGGGCGCACAGGGCCCCCCGGGGGCCTGGCTGGTGACGGTCCCCGTCCCGGGCTGCCCACCCCCTGAGGCCGTCGTGATCTCCATCTGCTTAGTGCTGGCGTCCCCTTGGGCAACTTCTTCTGCTCCTGGGGTCCCGACACCTGCCTCAGCCATCACGCATCAACTCAGTCTGAAGAGGGAGGCGAGATTGCTACAAAGACGGGAGAGATGAGAGGCTGGAGGAAAAGATACAAAACAGAAAGCTGCCTGGCCTGACGGCAGGAAAGGCTGTTCCCCAGAGGAGAGTGGACGGGCAGAACCTGCTCTAAGCCGTGGAGCAGTAGGTGCCAAGGTCCTGGGGCAGCAGAGCCTGGCCCGTAGCTGAGGGGCTGGGGAGAGCCGCGAGCTGAGTATGACTGTCAGTGGGGCAGGATGCAGGCTGAAGATGCCAATCGTAGGGTGATGGGCCGTCACGTGGGGTCAGCGGATGTGGGGGTGACTAATAAGGACCAAGTTTCAAAACCTGGTCTGCTGCAGTGTGAACCCACATGTGTGTGCTCAGTCATGTCCAACTCTGTGTGACTCCAAGGACGGTAGCCTACCAGGCTCCTCTGTCCATGGAATTTTCCAGGCAAGAACACTGGAGTGGGTGGCCATTCCCTTTGGGGGCTCTTCCTGACTGAGGGATCAAACCCAGGTCTCTTGCGTCTCCTGCAAGGGCAGGCTGATTCTTTACCACTGCCCCACCTGGGAAGCGTGTACTGTGAGACCAGCTCTCAGCTTCTCTAGGGAAGACCCAGCGTCTGGGTGCCGAGGACCCGTTATGCGTGTGGAGGGATGGCCCATAGTTCTGGGGGGAAAGAGGACTCACAGAACGGCCCCTGTGGTCCTGGAGACACTGGCGTGGACACCTCCGCAAAGACGGGTCTCTTGCCAGGGACAGGTGTCAAATCTGCATCAGATGGAACAGAATGCAGTTGGCTCTAGGGGGTAGGATGTGGACCTCGAGGCTTTACTGTGGCAGTGAGACCAGGCAGAAGGTCTAGGGCATCCTGCCATCAGCTGGGTCTAGTGGCTGGGCCTGGGGCAGCCAGGACAAGGTGGTCAGCGTGGACCCTGGCACACAGCGGTTGTCCTCAAACACGAGCCCTGAGAGCCATGGACACGCCGCCTCCCTTCCCGAGCCTCCCTCTTGTATGGGCGTTGCCGCACGCCACTGTTTAAAGCTGTTCTTTGTTAGGACCGCCCGTTTCCCCAGTGAGATGGAGCACCACGGGCACAGCTGAGCACACCAGAGGTGTGCTGGAGTCAGCGGCTGAGGCCAAGGACCCCGTGGTCTCCTGTCCCCTCCTCCGCGCGCTCCCCAGCCGGGCATTCGGGAGGCGCCGGTATTCCCTGGGGCTCCGACAGTCCAGGACGCTGTCAGGAAGCAAGTCAGCGTTGGGCAGAGCACCGGCCCGTCGCTGCAGCCTGGATTCCCCTCCCCCCCGCCGCCCTGCTCGCCCTGTGATGTGGGCGGGAACTAGCGCCTGGCTCTCCCGGTGGGTCCTGCCCCAAGGCACTGACCACTGCCCAGCACCGCTTGTCGGGACATTTCTCCATTAAAAGAACCAACGGCAGTTTTCTCTTCTCCAAATGACATCTGCCTGGTTTTGCCACCTCTGTGTGTGTGTGTGTGTTGGAAGATAGAGTGAGCATCTTTTCCTGTGCTTATTAGTCATGCGATGTCTTCTTGGGAGAAATGCTCATCCAAGTCCTCTTGCTTGTTCTTTTTGTTGCTGCTTGATAAGAGTTCTTTATACATTCTGGATTCTTCGTGACTCCACAAGGGGCTTGCACTCTCACTTTATGCCAGCAGCCCGGAAGCCAGGCGAGGTACCAGGGCTGTGGAACGGCGCGTGCAGGTGGCTCAGCGGGGCCCAGGCTGGCATGGGAAGCACCAGCCAGCGACCCTGGTCCTGTCCCACCGCAGCAGGAACAACCTCTGGTTGCTTCAGTGTTCTCCTCTGCAACAAGAGGTGTGACAACAGAATCCACCTCACAGAGCTGCTTCATTGAATAAACGACTTTAAGGACATAAAGCATGGAGCAGAGAACATAGCACAGAGTAGGTGCTCCATTAATGTTAAGTAGCATTACTATATAAATTGTGCAGTGCAAGGAGATCAAACCAGTCAATCCTAAAGGAAATCAACCTTGAATATTCACTGGAAGGTCTGATGCTGAAGCTCTAATACTTTGACCACCTGATGCAAACTGCCGACTCATTGGAAAAGACTCTGGTGCTGGGAAAGATTGAAGACAGGAGAAGGGGCTGACAGAAAATGAGATGCTTGGATAGCATCACTGACTCAGTGGACACGAGTCTGAGCAAACTCCAGGAGATGGGGAAGGACGGAGGGGGCTGGCATGCCGCAGTCCTCGAGGTCACAAAAAGCCGGACGTGACTTAGTGACTTAAGAACAACAATGCTCTGTCGTCAAAGGAATGTCCACTGAAGTGTAGCCTTTGCCTCCCAATGTTATAAACCTAAAAGCAAATCACACTACTGAGGGTTAGCTAGTCACCTGGAAAATGTTTCCTTTCATGATGCAAAATAGACAATTTTTCCTTTTAGAAAAATCTCCTCAAAATGTTTAAGTAGCTGCTTAAAACAAAGATAATTATGGAGTATTCTGGCGGGGAGGGGTGGTGGTCAAAAAATATGTAAAAGGAAATGTGTGAAAACCAGAGGACAAGAGACGGGGGAAGGATATTGTCATGAGTTTCTTACTCTGTGTGAAGCTGTGTGTGATGCCATGCTAGGTGGGGACACAGACTTCAAAGCAAGCGCTAAACAAACAAAAGGAAGACAAAGAGGTAAAGCTAATAAGCAGATGGAGAATGAGAAGAAAGGAGAGACAGAGAACAGAAGACAGAAAAAACCAACAAGGCATCCTTCAGCCCAACCATCTCTGGGGACGTCACTGAATAGAAATGATCTAAACATCCTCCCAAATAAAAGGCTGAGATGGTCAGATTGATTACACGAGTGAGACCCAACTATTTGCTGTCCACAGGTCATGCACTTTATTTTTGAACAGTTGCTATCTTCCTCTTTTAATTAATTAACTTGACTGCACTGAGTCTTGGTTGCAGCTTGCAAGATCCAGTTCCCTGACCAGGGATCGAGCCCAGGCTCCCTGCATCAGGAGCCCAGAGTCTTAGCCCCTGGACCTCACAGGTTGTCCACTTTAAAGGTGAAGACAGAGATGTGAAAATAAGGATGGAAGGTTAGCCGCCAGGATCTGTCCATCTGGACCTCCTGGACCCAGATCCTTGTGCACCAGGATTGCTCTGAACACTCTCAGACACGCACCACACGCCTTCCCCATCTGTGTGTTACTACACTTTGGCAAACCCTGGGGGCTTCCCAGGCGGTACAGTGGTGCAGAATCCGCCTGCCACTGCAGGAGCCGCAGGAGACAAGCGCTCCATCCCTGGGTCGGGAAGGTCCCCTGGAGAAGGAAATGGCAACCCACTCCAGGGTTCTTGTCTGGAGAGTCCCATGGACAGAGGAGCCTGGTGTGCTACAGTCCCTGCGGTCATGAAGAGTAGGACTCGATTGAGCACCTTGCAGGGGAAATAACAGCGCAAGGAGCAAACCCTGGTAAACCCAGCTCTTTAACCAACAACAGTGTATCAGTCTGCGTTCATCAGCTGTAACAGACGTGTCCTATTCGTGCAAGATGTGAATAATAGGAGGCTCTGAGGGGTATGGAAGGCTACACACCATCAGCTCTATTGTTGTGCAAACTTCAAACTGTCCTAAAATTAGTCTATCAATTATTGAAAAGCACACCAATCAACTAGAAAAGGTGGTGGTTGGCATTGAGGAAGCGAAAAAGGGGTGGGCGCCTGACCTGGGAAGTGGAGGAGCCCCGAGGCTGCTGTCACTGGCTTTCTGATTCTCCGCCAAGTTCACCTGGGCTACTCCTGCCCTTAACACTTATCACTTCCTGGCATTAATTACCGCTGCTCCTCCCCACTTACAAGTAGCTTATCAACAAGCATCTCGTGGGCACATTGCTGGGATGTCTGATAACATGCCGCGGTGGCTGCAGGAGCTTCCAGAAGCTTCCAGCCTTGATTGTGGCTCAGGGGGGCACAGCTCAGCGTGGCAGTGCCCTGGTGGGCTCAGAGGCCCGGGTGGACGGGCCGTGAGAGGGGTCTCTGCAAGCCAACCTGGGCGACCCCAGCCCCCCTCGCCCCCGCCAGCCTGGGTGGTCAGCCCCCTCACGCCCCATCTGGCCCCGCCCTGCTCCCCAGCCGCTGGCAGCAAGAGGCAAGAGAGAGGAAATAAGTCTTTGGTGCTGCGTGAGGCTGGGCCAGTCACTCAGCCGGCTCTCTGTGCTCAGGCCTGATTTTCAAGCTGGCCCCTGGGTCCCAGGGTTAATGAAGAGAGGCTGTGATCAGCACATCTCAAGACCTGGCCTCCAAGCACCAAGGCCACACGGAGAGCTTCACACTCAAACTTGTCTCGCATGGCCTTGTGGGCGAGGGCCCATTTCTCAGAGCAGACAGCCGAGGCTCAGGGGTCCCGGGCTGCTGGCAGTGGCGAGTGGGCTTCCTGGGTGCAGGCAGCCACCGTCCACCTCGCTTGCCAGGGAGAGTCTGGAGGGGAGGGAGTTCTGCTTCCGAGGGGTCCCCTGGCGTCAAGGGTCCCCCTGCGCCCGGGGAGCAGTTCAAGGTTGACAAGCTAGCAGGCCCAAGTGCTCACTGGTCTCTACGACACCCATGGAGAAGCGAGCACGTGTGTTTTCTATCAACAGAAATCCTCCTGAGCTGGACTCGGTCATTTCGCCCCCACTCCAGGGGACTCTGCGGTCCCTGCGGCTGCGTCCCAGCGCCCAGGAGGGGCTTTCACCCCACGGAGGGCTCCGGCTGTGTCGCCGCCAAGCAGCGGAAAGAACTTATTTTAGGAAGACGAGAATCCACCTACCACTTAGTGAGGAGTCCAGGCTAATTGAGAAACTGTTCTCAGTTTCTTTATTTAGCTATTTATTAAACTGGCTCAAACTGGAATTAATGGCTGAGCCAGCCTCGTGGCTCCTCCTGTGTGTGTCCTGGGGCAACCCCCATAGCAATTTCGGCCTGATTAAAGGCTCCGCCAACCAACCACCTCACTCGGACCCACAGCTCAAAGCGCCAGACCCAGGAATGTGCGGCCCATGGCTTGCAGGCCTGGCTGCCACTGGTGAGTCCATTTCTGCCTCAGCAATCCACACCCTGGCCCCCCCACCCACACTGCATGCTTCCCAGCTGCTGCGTGAGTACCTGCCTTGGCCTGGGCCAGCCGACCCCAGCACCCACCCCAGGAACCCTCCAAGCCCTGGACACCCTCTGCCCATCACCTCACTGTTGACTTTGAGGCACTCTTCGCAGTTTGAGGTGGCCCCATGTGTCTATTTGCCTGCCATTCCAGAATGTACAGTCCAGGAAGCCAAGGCCTCACCTTCCCATTTGCCCTAAGTCACTAGATTTTAGAATATGGCTGGGTATACAGCTAGCTTCTCAGATGGAGCTAGTGGTGAAGAACCGGCCTGTCAGTGCAGGAGACATAAGAGATGCAGGTTCGATCCCTGAGCCGGGACGATCGCGTGGAGGAGGGCACGGCGACCCACTCTAATTGTGAAGCTCTTCTCAGTTTCTTTATTCAGCTATTTATTAAACTGGCTCAAGCTGGAATTAATGGCTGAGCATGGCGTGGCAGGAGGGCATGGCAACCCATACCAGCCTGGTGGGCTAGAGACCATAGGGTCGCACCGTCAGACATGACTGAGCGCCTTAGCACACACGCGTGCATGCAGCTGGGGCTCAGTCAGCAGGCATTGAATGTCTCACCTTTACATGGAAGGGAAGGAGTCAGAGGCCAGCAGGGAGACTTTGGTCCTGAAGAGAAGCTCTCGGTGAAAATCAGAGGGGCCGATAGCTGCACAAGACCTTGACTTCACTAGGATCCACTGGACTGCACAGTCTAACGGGCGGATTGCATGAGCTGTGAATTGTGTCTCCACGAGACTAAAGAAACACAAAAGGAGAGCCCTGGTCAGCCTGTGTGCCCTTGTGTATACCCAATCGAAATGCATGCACGTGTACCCCAAAAGGCATGTGCTGGAAAGTTCTCTGAAGCTTTGGTTAGAAAAGCCCCAAGATGGACTCCACCCAAACGCACATGGAGAGGAGAGTGCACGGCCTGACCCTGCCGCGGAGCCTTGAGAACGCCTGACCTGCAGCCCACCCAAGCGCCGATCAGACAGGTGCCGAGATTAACGAAGCCAGACTCCAGAGCGCAGACTTTGGACGATTCCTTCACAGAAAGCAGAAGCAGGCAGAATTCAGATATGCTGATAGGAGTCAGGAGCGGTTACCCTCGGGGCATGGTGCAGGGTGTGGCTCTGTCTTGATCATGACGCTGGCTGTGTGGGCAAGTCACCCAGCGTGTGCGTGTCTGTGTGTGCATCAAATGTCAATGCAAGTTTCTCAAAGTTAAGGTTCAGTTCAGTTCAGTTCAGCCACTCAGTCGTGTCCGACTCTGCGATCCCATGAATCGCAGCACGCCAGGCCTCCCTGTCCATCAACCAAGCATAGACAGCCGCAGGGTGAGACCAGGGTGGTAGGCAGATTTGGGGGTAAGGTTCCCCCACCCGCTAGCTGGACTCAAGCCCTTGCTTTTCTGGCTGAATTGGGTTCCCTTTCAGTTTTCTCACCTGCACGGTGTGAGCGATGGTGGCCCCCACCTGCGAGGGCTGCTCTGAGGACCCAGGGAGCAGGGATCAGGGGAGTCCGACCCCGCACAGGCCAGACGAGCTGCAGCCCTTCTGACTCGGTCAGCTGGGCCTCCTCTCAGTTCCTGGAGAGGGTGCTAAGCGTCTCTCCTTCCCGTAAATGTCCACACCTTGATCCAGGGACCTGAGAATACATTGCCTTACGTGGCAGAGAGGACTTTGTGGATGTGACAAATAAAGGTTGAAGTGAAGCTAAGGGGGTGGGCTTCCCAGGTGGCATAGTGGTAAAGAACCTGCCTGCCAATGCAGGAGACACAAGAGATGTGGGTTCGATCCCTGGTTTGGGAAGATCCCCTGGAGGAGGGCATGATAACCCACTCCAGAATTCTTGTCTGGAGAATCCCATGGACAGAGGAGACTGGGGGTCTACAGTCCTTAGGGTCACAAAGAGTCAGACATGACTGAAGTGACTTAGCACGCACGTACACATGAAACCAAGGGGAGATGACTCTGGATTATCTGGACGGACTCGAGTCATCACAAGGATTCTTTCAAGAGGGAAGCAGGAGATCAAAGCCAGAGACGGAACGTGATAGTGGAGGCAGAGGTCGAAGGGATGAGGCCGCCAGCCAAGGGATGCTGGCGGCCTCCAGGAGTTGGAAGAGGCAAGAGCACAGACCCTGGCCAGAAGCTCACTGAGGACTCTGACCTCCACAACTACAAGAGGGGATCGGTTTGTGTGGTTTGAAGCCACCCAGTTGTCACTGCTGGTCAGAGCGGCCAGGGGCCGCCTGTAGGCTGGGCCTCCCCCTTCCTGCCCGTGTCCCACTGGGACACGCCCAGAGCCAGGCCCTGCACTCAGGGTCCACGTGGCGGGCCTTCAGGGGGCTGTGTAAACCATACAGCCCCACTCTCGTCACACAGGCTGGGCCGGTGCCCTGGTGATGGAGGAGGGACGGGGGAGACCCTCAGGCTAGATGTGGAGCTCTGCCCAGGCAGGACCGGCAGTCTCCTGGGTGCATCAGGGTCTCCTCTCCTGGGGCCTCGGCTGCCCCAGCCCAGAGCCCGTGCCTGTCATTGTGACAGGGACTGGGGGGTAGGGGGGAGATGAGGCCCCTGCAAGAGTGTCCTGGTGGGGCCCCCTCAGCTTGACAGACAGCAGCAAGCCCCCAGGGCTCACCCAGGACACCTGCAAACACCCTCCACCATCCTGTCTCCACCCAACACACATTTATGGGGGACTCTGCTCTGCCCCAGTGCGGCCAGGAGTGGGGGGACACAGAGGTGAGCAAACACCAGTGGGGTCTCCGCCCCAGGCAGCCTGGAGTCCAGCCGGGAAGACAGATGGTGATCACATCATGCAAGCTGGGCTGTGAGGGACTTAGGAGGGGGTGACCGGCCAGGAAAATCTGGGAAGACCTACCGGGGGAGGTGATAATTGAACTGGGGGGTGGGGGGTTCAGGGATGATGGAGGAGATGGAGCCAAGGCCAAGGGAGTAGGCGCAGGCTGAATCCTCACCTCATAGAAGGTTCTGGAAGGCTACAAGCTGGGGGTACGGTGACCCAGTCTGCTTTGGGGGAGACCACTCTGGCTGTCCCGTGGGGACTGAGGGCAGAGGGCTCTGACCAGCGCTCACCCAGGGGCCCCTCCCTGCGGGAGGCGGTGCCACCATCCCCACCTGAACGCCGCTCCCAGGCCTGGACCCCTGGCTGCATCCTGGAAGCTGGCTCCGGAGAGACCTCCCCCCTGCTGGCCTGTGTGCAGTGGGGGCAGGGCCCATAGGGAGAGGCGGTCCCAGCAGGGGGGCTCCAAATGGTGCCAACTCTGCAGCCTCCGGAGCCCCCCAGCCTGCCCCGTCGTAAACCCATCCCAGCTCCTCCTCCGCCCGCTCACCGACCTGCATCCAGGTGCAAATTGAGCCCCGCGGAGGACAAAATAGCTTTGATGAGCCAAATGGCGGGTTTGATGTTGTTGTTGTTGAGGGAGGTATTGCAACGGCCTCAGGCACACAGGCACGGTGTCCTGGGGAGATGCTGGCCCAAGAAGGGCGGGAGGGGTTTCTTTTATGAGCCTCCCTCTCCCCACGACTGACCAGGCCTCTTCTGAGAGCAAGGGCCTCGGCCCGAGAGCCTGTCCCTGAAGGCAGGGGCTTCGAAAGAGAAGGGACAGGGGTTCTCACAGGGACTGGAAAAAGCAGAAAACGCCAAGCTAACAGTGATGGGTCCCAAGGCCTTCTCTAGGTGGGGTCTCGAGAGAAGCTGGGGCACAGAGGGTCTGGGCCCTCCCAGCCTTACCTGGCCCTGCAGGCTACCACCCAACTCAGAGAGTCCTGACCCCAGCAGAGATGCCTCAGCTGTTCAGAGCTGATCAAGTCCTTTCCTGGGCATCTTAGATGCCAAGACGTGGGCAGGCAGGATGGATCCTCTCCTGTTTCTTTGCAGACAGAGATGCTGAAGACAAAAAGATGGGAAAACAGGGTGCTTTCTCATCCATCTCCCACTAGACATTGCCCCCTCCCCATATTTGGAGATTCCCATCCTTCCCTTGGACCCTGCGGAAAGGGAAGTGGGCTACTTTGGGTGCTTTTGACTCAAATTACACCCCCTGCCCCCCACCCAATCCAGGCACATCTGGCTAACCTTAGACTCCTACTAAAAGCCTCCTCTGCTCCCCCACGATCCGTTCCCCAAAGGCACCTGCTGATCTTTCCAAATGCAGGGCAGCACGGCTGTCCCACTGCCCCCACCCTTGGCCTCTGAGGCCCACTCGACAAAGCCGCCACCCCTCTGGCTTCCAGGCAGCCAGCTTCGCCCCCAGGAGCTCATGGGCCAGGGTTGCCCTGCTCTTGGCCAATAGTCACTGGCCTGGGGTTCTGGAAAATTCTCTGGCCTCGCTCTGTAGCTGGATACAAATTTGGACCAAGTTGCTAACCTCACTGCCTCCAAAAGCTTGGGCGTGAGGGCTGACCTCCCTGGCCATCTTCTACTGCCCGTCTTCCACACTCGTTCAAAGACATCCCACCCCTGCCTCAGACATGAATGTGAGCAAGAGACCCCCATCTCTGCCCCTGCCCCACTGAGGCAAGGCTGGCTGGACCAAAACTCTGGGCTCCTGAAAGGGGAGAGGAATCGCTCATCACCAGTTCCTTCCAAGCTGACTTACTGAGTACCCGCTATGTGCCAAGCCCCTTTCAAAGTCCTAAGGATGCAGCTGCGTGTTGGACAGAGTCCCTGTGCTCCTGGACCAGGCCATTCCTGACCTCCACTCAGGATAACACTCTAGGCCTGTTGGGGGCCCATTCATTTTACCCATTTTCATAGCCCAACAAAAGCCTCAAGAGCATGGGCTTTGTTGGCTGGCTGACCTGGTTTCAAACATGAGCTCGCCACCTGCAAGCTAAGTGACTGGGAAAATTATAAATGTCATAACCGTTAATAGTGAAGTTGTTTTATTGTGTATTTTGCTGAGTTCCTGGACATCAGTTATAAACAAAACTTTCCTCACAGTTAAAAGAGAAACCATCATCGTAACGGCTAAAACGAGTAGTGCACCAGTAGATGCCAGGAGCGCTCCACATGCTCGACGCAACGTGACCGTTTGGTCTTCCCGAAATTGCGGGGCGGGCACCGGGGTCATCACGTTGTAGGGAAAAGGCAAGGGCGTGCGGGGAGAAGTCTGTTGCTCATGGCAGTGTGCTCCCTGCTCTGAGCCTCTGGTCTGGCCCCAACGGCCTGCAGTGGACACATATCAATGCAAGAGACTGGAGACTGGGTGGGGTAAAATGATGCGGATTAATTCTCTCTCGGTGTGGAGCCCAGACATCCAAAATCAGAGTGATGCAGGGCTGTGGTCCCTCCGGAGCCTCCCGGGGAGGATCCGCCCTGCCTCTCCCATCTTCCGGGGTCCAAGGCTGCATCCCTCCAGTCTCTGTGCTCACATGGCCTGCTTCCTTCTGTGTCTGCGGGTACCTTTCTGCCTGCTCTGTCTTATAGACACCCATTGTCAGATTTCAGGCCCACCTGGGTGATCCATGACGACTTCAGCTCTAGAAAGTGTTAGTCGCTCAGTCGTGTCCAACTCTTTGTGACCCTGTGGACTATGGCCCACCAGGCTCCTCTGTCCATGGAATTCTCCAGCTAAGAATACTGGAGTGGATGGCCACTCCCTTCTCCAGGGATCTTCTTGCCCCAGGGTCTGAACCTGGGTCTCCCTCCTTGCAGGCAGATTTTTTACCATCTGAGCCACCATGGAAGTCTTCAGCTCTGGAGCCTTATCTCAACTCCATCAGAAAAGAACTTTGTGTTAAATAAGTCCACATTCCGGGGTTCCATGTCTTTTGGGGGGCTACCGGTCAACCGTCTCCAGAGGCCTTCTAAGGCATTGGGCCTGGGGCAAGGGCTCCTCTTTTCCAGATCTCAGGACATTGCTTCTACAGGCTTTGAGGTTCACAGAGGAGTTTGGACCTTTGTGCTGAAGGCAGACAGCATATAAAAAAGCAGAGACATCACTTTGCCGACAAAGGTCCATATAGTCAAAGCTGTGTTTTTTCCAGTAGTCATGTATGGATGTGAGAGTTGGACCATAAAGAAGTCTGAGTGCTGAAGAATTTATGCTTTCAAACTGTAGTACTGGAGAAGACTCTTGAGAGTCCCTTGGACAGCAAGGAGATCAAAGTAGTCAATCCTAAAGGAAATCAACACTGAGTATTGATTGAAAGGACTGATGCTGAAGCTGAAACTCTAATACTTTGGCCACCTGATGCGAAGTGCTACCTCATTGGAAAACACCATGATTCTGGGGAAGATTGAGGGCAGGAGGAGAAGGAGATGACAGAGGATGAGAAGGTTGGATGGCATCACAGATTCAATGGACATGAATTTGAACAAATTCTGGGAGATGGTGAAGGACAGAGAAGCCTGGTGTGCTGCAGTCCATGGGGTCGCAAAGACTTGGACACGACTTAGCGACTGAGCAACAACAGACATTTTTCAAGTGGGAAGCAAGTTCAGATCAGCAGCCTGGAAATACTGCAAGGACTTGGGGAATTGAGGGGTCTGATCAAGATGAGCTGGAAGCCCAAAACACTGGCTAAGATGTCATAAAGGATCCCCGGAGAGGCCCCTCTGGCTGTTTCCGGCTAAAGCCCCGTATCTGGAGGGGCCCGCGCTGAACCAGGAGGCATCCTTGGTCTTCTCACCTTAGACCAACCTTTCTTGCTTCTGCCTCAAACCCTCTCGGCTCAGAGGTTCCACCTGCATGACCAAATCCGGGCTGGAAACCGCTCGCTGGGGTCTTTCCTCCCCGCTATATTCCAGATGCTCCTGCCTCCAGCCCTGGCCACACGCAGGAGCTCAGCGGTGAGAGGCCAGTGGTGCAGACGTGTCCAGAGCCTGGTGCTTCCATCCCGGGCAGCGGGGGCGGCAGGGGGAGGGAGGATTAACTGCCCTCTCCCCAGAAGGCTCTCCCCTTCCGGGTGTCCAGTCTCCCACCAAATGTTTTTGATTTTACAGGAAGTAGAACAAGGGGCTAATCTGAGTTTAATTTTTGAAGCCAGGCCTTTGATTTAATACTTATTCATCTAAGTAATTAATGCCTCTGAGTCTGGGGTCAGAATGCATCTGAGTTTAGCCCGTCTCCTCCTTTATGTCCAGAGACAGACCTCACAGCAGTCGGTACCACCAAACCGTTCATTTATACCAATTGGGACATTCCAAGGGCCCAGCGCAGTTACCAAACAGGACTTTGTACGGTGCTCCACCATCACGATTAAGCCCATTATCCTCCACCATCCTTGGGTCCTGGGCAGAAGGCCCTCCCACCCTGGCCCAAAACCTGCTCCCAAGCCCGGTCCTTTCTCCCAGGAGGTATTTGGAGAGAGTGTGGGATAGAGAATGTTCTGGGTTGTGAGACATTTCCCCAAACCCAGACCTCGTTCCATCCACAGACATCTACTGAGTGCCAACTCTCTGCAAAATGCTAGTAGATTCATACCACTGTGGTCCTGAAGCAGAATCACACAGACACACAACTCCAGCATCTCAGGGCAGGCGGGCTCCAGAGGTGGCAAGGGCGTGACGCTGACCTGGGCACAGAGGTGAGAGGGCCAGCAGGGGTGGAGGCAGGACCGCACCACCCAGGACTGAGCCTCGGAGGCCGTTTGTGGACAGAGATTCTGGGGGGTGTTTCATATAGGAGCTCCTAGGGGGAAATTTTTGTTTTTTTCTTTCTGTCTTTCTTTTTTTAAAAGCATAGGATGAAACCACCTCCTTGATTGACCTTGAGTCTGCCGGCAAGTCCACCTTGTCCTCATCATACTGTTGGCTTCACTTCCCATCATCTCTCGGATAGTCAGCACACAGGTCCCGGGATCCAGCCTCTGAGCACCCAGAGGTTCACAGTGTGGGGATTACAAACCACGGTGGCTCCTGTTTTATAGACGGAGAGACAGCGCTTGATTCAGGGCAGACCTTGGACCTTGCAGGCCCCGGGATAACCACTGTTTTGGTGGCTCTGGGATGGCGAGGAGAGGCTGATGTCTGTGGGAGCCGGACCGCATCAGTGCTGATCAGAGAAGAGGGGCGAGGGGACAGACCCACAGCCCTTCCCTCGAGCTTGGGGCCAGGGTGGCCGACCCGAAGGGCCCTCAGAAGAGAGGGCCCGCCCTGGGGACCACACGTGGAGTTCAGCCACGGATAGTTCCTCCGGTAAGAAGATAAGTACTTAGTCCTATGAATCCCTTACGCCCACATAATAATCCCCCCCCCCAAAAAAAACCCAAAGATAATCCCAGCAAAGAGAAGAGAAGGACACCAACTCTGGGCAAAGCTGGGGCGTGACCATCCTTTCTGGCCTCTAGACGTCTGAGGGCTCGGCGTGGACCACACCAAACGGGGCCGGCTGCTCCCTCCCAGGGAGACGGGGGCATCCAGCCGCTGAGCAGCCCGCTGCTGGGACCTGGGGAACCCCAGGGTGAGGATTTTCACCTTGCTTGTTCATTACTGCACAAGCCTGGCTTGTGACGGTCATGCAGAAGGCTTTGGGGAAGGAACAACCACCTCTGTTCAGTATCAGGCGAGTGTGGACGTGATGACATCTGGCCCTCATACAGGGCTCTGCCCTGAGCTATAGCACTGAGCGTCACAGTCAGCAAAGCCCTAGAGATGAGGACACTTGTGGGTGCCTGTGCTACCCCAGCCCCGAGTTTCCGTTAGGCTTCTTTTGAGTCTCAAAGGGGTTGATGATTCCCCGAACCATGGCTTCCCTGTCATAGGTCTGTAAACCATCCCCGCTCCCCGGACCCACCAGGGGTGCCCCTGCAGGCTGCAGGGGCAGAAGAGGAGTGTGGTCCACTCCCACAGGGCCAGAGAGGCTTCGCAGAGCAGGGGGCTTTGGAGAAGGCCTGCCCCTTCTGCAACCGAGAGGTGGATGAAGCATCTCCTGATGAAAAATAGAGTCTGACTAATGAAATTGTCTGTTCATTTCACCCCATAAACTGACCCAGATCCTGGGCTGGACGCCAGCCCTCCACATCTTAGCTGATGCTTCGGGGTGAGTCACTGGACCTCTCTGAGCCTGTTTCCCCATCATAAGACAAGTTATTCATAGAACCTGGCCCTGAAGGCTGTCAAAAGAATGAAATGCCCCTCAGAGACTGCTAGGATAATTTTCTTACCTGTGAATTAGAAGTATGGTACCAATTTCATACTATATGATTCTCAAAACATTTTAAACTATTAAAAAACAAATCATTTTTCAGACTATTAAAATGCTGTTATTAGAATATATCAAATGAAATTACTCTTCTTAAAACTGAAAGTAAAAGTGTTAGTCACTCAGTCATGTCCAACTCTTTGCCATCCCATGGACTGTACTTCACCAGGCCCCTCTGTCCATGAAATTCTCCAGGCAAGAATACTGGAGTGGGTTTCCATTTCCTTCTCCAGGGGATCTTCCTGATCCAGGGATCAAACCCAGGTCTCCTGCATTGCAGGCAGATTATTTACCATTTGAGCCACCAGGGAAGCCTCTTATAGCTGTAAATCCTAAAATAAAACTTAATGGCATTTGCCCTAAGACCCCACCTCACCCCCACCCCCACAAAAAGAGAAATTGCTAGGACAGGAAGGGACTGATGGGAAGAATCACTCAGTACTCAGCGTCTGCTGGTCACGAGGTCAAAACGCCTAGTAGAGGCCAGGTTCTGGGCCCAAATCTGGGAGCCCGTTGAACACCAAGAACCTGACCTCAGGGGGCTCAGAGTGTAGTCAAGAGAGGTCAGCACAGGAGACCTGCCCCGCCCCTCCTCGGGCAATCTCTCGTCCAGGGACCTGGTCTCTGAGCAAAGTCCTAAAGAATAAAGGTACCAGCTGGAGGGTGGGGGAAGGGCAACTAAGGAAAGGATGCGGGGCTCCCTGCTTCCCCCCTCCACAGACACAAGCACACAGACACACACACATGCATGCTCACATGTGCGCAGGTATGCACACGTGAGCGTGCACCAAGCATATACATGTGCACATGCAAGCCCAAGGCAAGCACGTGTGTGCACAGGACCAGAACGAGCACCGCCCACACAAACACACGTCTGTGTAGGTGGGTGCACACGTATCTACACGCACATGAAGGCCCACACACACGTGTGCACAGGTACGCCGGTGAGCCTACACCAAGCATGCTAACGTGTACACACACACAGGCGCAGGCTGGACCACACACACGCGTGTTTGTGCAGACTCACGTGTCCACACGAAGCGAGCAGAGACGCACAGACACCCGAGAGCGTACGCCATCACGCAGAGGCCCACACGTGCGGGCACGCACACGCCCGCACACTCACACGGGGCGCTCCGCACGGGAGGGCATCTCCTGCCCTCTGCACCCAGACGACAGACTTCCCTTGGTCCCATAAGGAGATCCCTGCGGTCCCTCCTCTTAGGTTGCAAATAAACACAGCAAACCCCCGAGCCCCACAGAACAGTGCCATCTCGTGGCGGCAGCAGGACCACGTGGCCTTCTTTCCTTTGGGGACGGCTTTTCCTAGAGCCGCTTCCAAGGTGGGCTGACAGCTGGGGCAGGCACTCAGCCACCCTTTTGTTTGAGAGCAGTGGGGTGCTCTGGTCTGCTCTGGGGCACCCCCCCCAACTCCTGCCAGACCTGGGGTCACCTGGGCACTGAGTCTAGCCCTGCTGTGGGTTTTAGGGAGCCCCCTTCCCTCCCTGGGCTTCACCTGCCTCATCCGAAAAATGGGACCTTTACCCTGATGGCTCGCCTGTGTCTAGAGCTGCTGCTGACCCGCCCTGGGACTTCCCCAGAATAGGCTGTGCTGCCCCTAAGCCGGGCTTGAAGCGGGGGCTACCCAGGCATCTCCTCTTGACCCTTTATAGATTGATTAGCTAGGGATCAGACCCAGGGCCTCCTTGCTCTTCGGCAGACCAGCAGACACTGCATCTACCAGGAAGTCATGAGAAATACAGGAACGCGGGCCCCACGGAGAACTTCTGAGCCCAGGGGGCTGGGACGGCGCCCCCCGGAATACCCTTCTCTGGGCACCCATCGGAGTAACCACCTCTGTGCCTCTGTGTCCTCATCCAGGAAATGGGACCAAGATCAGAACCTGTCCGGCAGCATTCTGGGTAGGCTTAAAGGAAACCTATTCCATGCAAAGTGCTGAGCCCAGCCCCTAATCTACAGAATTGCTCAATGTATGTCAGTGGGTAGGGGCAGGAGCGGCTTTGCCCCGTCACATGAGCCCCTCCCCTGTCCTAAGCACAGTTAATTTTGAGCTTCACCTCCAGAGTTTGGGGAGAGCCTCTCGGAGACAGGAGGAGGAGGCCGCGACCCCTGCAGCCCCGCCATGGACCTGGCACGGAAGGGACGGCACTGTAGCTAGAGACCCCAGTTTCAAAGGCATCGGAGGTGGGCCCGGCTTCCCGCGCTTCCATAATTCGCTGTGCACCAATTAATCTTTCGCTGTTGATATGAGCATGAGCCCTGCAGCGGCTCAATGCCCTCCCCAGGAGGACACGTCCCGCTCAGGCTCCAATGGGGCTTTCCTTCATTTGGCACGATGTTAATTTCCCCCGAGTCTCCTGGAAAGAGGTTTTAGAATAAGATGGAAAGCTTGGCAGGAATCTGACATCTGAAACAGCCGCGGCGACGAGAGGAGGGATTGCGACATTTGCTAACTGCCAATCGAGCTCTAACGTGATGGGCTGAGAGTCTTGGAGGAAAGTCTCCATCTCCAGGCCTGTGCTGGTTTCCGGGCTGGAGACACCCCCGTGGGTGCACCATGCTTCGCCGTGGGTAAGCATCCTTCTAGGATCTAAGAGAAACAACAGGGACATTTCCTCTTGGAAAACTAGAGAATGCTGGGAGGCTTTTGGTCCGGAGCATCTCTGCTGAAATCCAGCTGGGTGGACGAGGGCAGGACCCTTCTCCTCCCCGATCATCTCTCAGGTGAGGGCCATGGCCTTCCCGGACCACTGCCGCAGGCCCCACCCCTACTCCAAAGTCTGCCCCTGGTCCAAGGAGGGCAGAGCCCTACCTCCAGACCTCCCCAACGAGGATCCCCAAAGGCGGCCTGTGTGCCTTGGCCCCGCCCCATGGTCTGCCTACAGTGGACCCAGAGCCAGGACAGAACCTTCAAACTCAAGCTCTGAGGTCCTGTGCAAACTTGGCTTTTGGAAGCACCGGATGTGTTCAGCGTTTGGGGTAGGAAAGCTGGAGCCGCCGCAGCATCGCCTCCTGCCAGTGGGAGCTCTTTCGGGAGGCCGGGTCTGGCAGAGCACGGAGCCACCGACACTCCCCGCTGCTCAGCTTCGAACTCTTTCAGCAGCTTCCAGTAAGCACCAGGGTGAAATGCCCCCAAGTGCAAACCAGATCAGACGGCGTGCCCCGGCGCTTGCGTCTCTGTTGCAGACGTGTGCATACGCACACAGGATGGGCCGCCAGCCTGCCAGGGCTCTCCGGTGCCCACGAGGGTGGCCTTTGCCCTGCCGGTCCCCACCAGCAGCTCCGAACAAACACACCGTCTGAGTGAAGCGAGCTCACCTCCGCTTTGCAGCAGTTTGCTGACCCGGGGCCCTTGCGCTCAGTCTGCTGTCCCGAAGCCCTCCCCACAAGTAGAAACGCCCCCTGAGGTGAGCTGGACGCACGACAGCTCCTGTTACCTGCAGATCTGGGGGCGCGCTGAGAGGGAGCTGACCCTGGGACCCCCTCAGCCCGTGCAGCCCAGCTGTCACCCCACAGGCCCTGGCCGAGCCTGACTTCGTAGGCCCGTGTCCTGCTCCAAGGGGCATCCGGGGCCCCCTTCCTGGCGGCCCCTGCGCTCTGGCTCCAGAGAGCCGGGGTCCCTGGGGAGGGAGCGTGTGCCTAATTGCCGTTCCAGCTCGTTAGACAGACTAATGAGAGGGAAAGCCGGAGAGACAAAGAGAGAGCGGACCCTCGGCGCCCCCCCAGCCGGGGACCAGTCTTTGTGCCCTGTCCTGATTTCCTGTCCCCCAACCTCAGGACTAGGGGGACCAGCCCAACGACAGCCACGCCAATAACAGACCCAAGTGTGGGTCATATGTGCCTCCCATGAGCCAGATTCTGTGCTAAGCACATTGTCCTCCAGAATCTTCTGGAATCTTCTCAATAGCCCAGAAGCAGTCTCTGCTATTGCCCTGTTTTTTGTTTGTTTGTTTGTTTGTTTTTAACTTTTTAATTTTGTATTGGGATATAGCCAATTAACAACATAGTGATAGTTTCACATGAACAGTGGAGAGACTTAGCCATAGCACATATATAAGCATCCATTCTCCCCCAAGGGGCTTCCCAAGTGGCTCAGCGGTAAAAGGGTCTGCCTGCCAACGCAGGAGATGCAAGAGACGTGGGTTTGGATCTCTGGGTCAGCAAGATCCTCTAGAGCAGGAAATGGCAACCCACTCCAGTATCCCTGCCTGGAAAATTCCATGGACAGAGGGACCTGGGGGGATACAGTCCACGGGGTCGCAAAGAGTCGGACACGGCTGAGCACAGTTCTCCCCCAAACTCCTCTCCCAGCCAGACCGCCACAGGATCCTGAGCAGAGTTCCATGATACACCATGCTGAGGCTCCGGAAGCTCGGACAGCCTTTCCAAGGTTATCGAAGACCCACCGGTGGAATAATAACCAGTGAATTTATTTGGGGTTGAAATCCTGATCTCGAAGGCAGAGATGGTCGCCCTCCCACCATGGACCTGAGCACCCAGGTCCTGGGAGTTGAGGCCGATCCCCGAACAGCCATTCCGGACTGCTCAGCCTGGTGCAGACCATAAACTGCCCGGGGGCACAGGCGGCTGTCTTGGCTCAGTACCTGACTCCCGGGTCACGGCCCCGGGGCCCTTTCCAGGAAGGCAGGCAGGAGGCACTGGGCCCCAGCAAGGCGCAGGCGGCCGAGGTTAACGACTCGCCGCAGCTCCTGGCGCCCTCAGCCAGCAGAACACTCTGCCTGCCTTTATCTTTGGCACCGAGTTCTTTGGGCAACGAGCCCAAATTTGAGGCCATAAATGACTGGCCTTTGTGCCCCCAGAATTGCTTTCTCAAGGGCTGCTGATCCCTGACCCGGTTTGTTTGTTTATTGGGAGCATTTTTAGCTTGTACTCTTGCTCCCGGGATCACCAACTTTCCTTTTCAGTCCTCCATGTGAGTAGAAAGGAAACAGGGAGTGACACGCACATCCCTCGAAGGCCGGGGTAACTTTCGGGCAGTGTTTTATAGGCCACCGGGGTCAAGCTTCTGCCAACAACAACACCGCCATGGCTGGCAGATGGTATATGAGCCGCATAGGGCCTGGCCAGAGGCAAGGATCCGGGTGTCCAGGGCCCACCACCAAGGGTCCAGAGCCGGGATGGTCAGTACCATCATCTCCCTGAGCCCGGAGCCTTGGACCCTAACAGGACACCTGTGTGTGATGTTTTGTGCACGGTGGGGTGTGCTCACAACCCGCCCCCCGCAACTTCAGAGCAGCCCTGCCCCAGCTTTCTGCTAGTCTTAGAGCCCTTGGATCCTGACCCTGCTCCTCTGCTTCCTCCCCCTACTGTGCCTCACTTTCCACATCTGTAAAATGGGGGTTAGCGAGAGTATCAACTCTGTCAGTTGGCCAAAGGATTAAATAAAGGGGGCCCATGGTAAGCACCTTGCAGGGGATGATAGTTCTTATTGTTGTTGCCATTACCAGTGTTGGTTATAGCAACACGTGTGTCCCCTGTACGGAAGCAGACACCCTAGGTGTCTAACCTCAACTGTAATCCCTGGGTAGTGGGTGGGGAGTGGGAACAGGGTGGAAGATGCTGAAGCACCTGGGTGCTGCCCTGGGGCCAGGAGGGAGCAGTTACAGAGCCCAGAGAAGGGGCTGTGGGAGGGGGTTGCACAGGAGCTGTGGCCCTGGGGAAATGTGGGGCCCTGCCGCCCCCCGGCAGCAGGAAGAAGGCCAGCCCCTCTCTCCTGCCTCACCCTCATCTGTCGTTGGCATCTCCCACTGGCTGAGCTCAGCTGTCACCCAGAGGCAGGAAGCCAGTAGCCATGAGCCTCCTGGGGCAGAGAAACAGGTTGGGAACGGAGGATGGCTGGATCTGGGGGGTGGGAGGCAGGTAGACAATGGTCAGCACCGCTGCAGGGACCCTCATGTGCCTGGCCACCCCAGGTTCTGCAGCCTCAGAGGACTGCCAGGTCTGGGTCTAAGGAAGCTGGAGTCTGTGGACCAGGGGGTTCCAGGCCTGGCCTCTCCTTCCCCCAGGCAGGCCGCTCCCTGCCCCCAGGGCATGTGTGGATGGGCTGGGTCATCAGCCTCGGGATAGACTCCAGTGGAAGTTGACCTTTTGAAGCAGGGCTTTGTGCTCTGAGTCAACACCTCCTGAGCAAGAATGTGACAGTCAGCAAGTAGCAGGAGCTGCCGTCTGGCCAAGGCACCCAGACAGCTTCCCTGGGATCCCCAAGGAAGATGGGCCCAGGCCAGAGGGCTCATCCCGTACCCCTTGGGCCAGAGGGGTGACCATCTCTAGCCCCATGTTTCTCTTTGGTGCTGAATTGTTGTTCAGTCGCTAAGTTGTGTCTGACTATTTATGACCCCATGGACTGCAGCTCAAACTCATGTCCACTGAGTCAGTGATGCCATCCAACCATTTCACCCTCTGTCTCCCTTCTCCTCCTGCCCTCAATCTTTCCCAGCATCAGCGTCTTTTCCAATGAGTAGGCTTATTGTAGCAGATGGTCAGATATCTGTGTTTCAGCTTCAGCATCAGTCCTTCCAATGAATACTCAGGGTTGACTTCCTTCAGGATTGACTGGTTGGTTCTCCTTGCTGTCCAAGGGACTCTCAAGAGTCTTCTCCAGCACCACAATTCAAAAGCATCAATTCTTCAGTGCTCAGCCCTCTTCATGGCCCCACTCCCACATCTGTAAACGTGACTTCTGGAGAAACCATGGCTGAGAAGCAGTTAGAAATCAGACTCTGAGCAGATCCTGCTCTCACTTTGCCATTGGAAGAGCCACGCGTGGAACCATTTTTGCAAGACAGAGATTTTTGTCCTGGCCTTTTGTACTAATGATTGGGGGCCATCAAAGCTGTGCAAATTGGATTTTGGACAATTGCAGAACTGCTTCCCCAAGATGGCCAGAGGCACTGCAGAGATGCACAAATGGGTCTCAAAGCTGGAGATTGTGACAGCCACCCCACCCAGGAGATAGTGACCTGGTTCAGGTAACCCCCCTTCCCCAGAGGCTGTGGTCCTTACCCTTTAAGGGTCATAGATCCTTTTGAGAATCTGACGAAAGCTACAAAACCTCTACTCAAAATAGGCAGTAGGCTTGTGCATAGACACAGTACTTTTATGTGAGTTCAAGGGTCCCGGACTCTAGTCTCCACATCTGTGCCCTGAGTGGGGAACAAGGGCCTCACGGAGTCGGTCTGTGAGAGTGAGACCCCCCAGGATGCCCTCCTCGGCCCCCCAAAAGGCTCACTTCCTGTGATGGTTCATTTCGTGTGTCCGTAAAATTTGGTATACGGTGTCTTCATTCTCATTCAGTTCAAAATACTTTCTATTTTCCTTGATGATTTCTTTGTTGACTCATCATTACTTGAAAGCATCTTATCTATTTACAAACATGGGAGGATTTTCCGGGTTAATCTTTCCATTACTGATTTCTAATTTAATTTAATGTTGAGAGACATACCTGGTGTGACAAATTTTTTTAATGTATTGAGATATGTTTTATGGGTCTGCATATGGCCTACTGGGCAAATGTTCAATGTACAGTAGAAAACTATCTATATTTCATTTGGGGGGGATGGAGCATTATACAAATGTAAATTACATCTAGTTGGTTACCCAGTGTTATACACATCTTCTATATGTATCTGTTCTGATATTAATACAGCTGCTTCAGCTTTCTGATGATTAATACAAGCATGATATATCTTTTCCCACCATTTTACATTTAATCTAATAATGTCTCTACATTTAAAGTGAGTTTCTTATATATGCCACATAGTTGGGCTTGGGGTTTTGATTCAGACTGGCAATCTCTTCCGTTTAACTGGAGTATTTTAGATCATTTACATTTAATGTGATCTTTGATGTAGTTGTCTTGCTGTGATTTTCTGTCTGTCCTGTCTATTTTTTGTTCCTGTTTCCCTAGTTTTATGCTCTCCTTTTGATTGATTTAGTGCTTTTCATGATGTGGTTTTATCCCCTCTGCTGCCTTTTCAGCAATAACTCTTTGTTTTGTTATTTTGGTGGTTGCTTTGCAGTTTATTGTGTATATCTTAAACTTACCACAATCCACCTTCAACGGCTACCATATTATTTCATGTGTAGTATTAATATAAAATTCTGACAATATTTCTATTGTCAGAATATATTTTGTCAAAACATACTTCTGTATTTCTATTCTACCTCTCCCCTTTGTGCTCCTGAGACATCTTACTTCTACATATGCTACAAACCCCACACTGCATTGTTATTACTTTTGCTATATCATTAGTCATCTTTTAAAGGTATTTAAATAGCAAGAAACAAGTCATACATTTTCTCACGTAGTTATCTTTTCTGGTGCTTATCATTCCTTTATCTAGATCCTGAATTCTACCAGGTATCACTTTCTTTCTGCCTCAAGAACTTCCTTTAACATTTATTGGAAGGTGGATCTGCCTGTGATGAATTCTTTCTGCTTGTCTGTATCTGAAAAAACAAACAAACATATTTCACCTTTGTTTTTGAAAAACCTCTCACGAGGTAGAGACTTCTAGGTTGGTGGATTTTTCTTCCCATGCTTCCAACACGTGGCTGCACTGTCTCCTTGGTCACTTGCTTCTGACAAGAAATCCGCTGTCGCCCTTATCTTTGCTCTCCTGCACATGACATCTTCTTCTCTCTGCTTTTAAGATGTTCTCTGTATCACTGAAAATGAAAGTGAAAGTTGCTCACTCGTGTCTGGCTCTGTAAGACCCCATGGATTATACAGTCCATGGAATTCTCCAGGCCAGAATACTGGAGTGGGTAGCCTTTCCCTTCTCCAGGGGATCTTCCCGACCCAGGAATTAAACCAGGGTCTCCTGCATTGCAGGCAGATTCTTTACCAGCTGAGCTACCAGGGAAGTGTCTGTATCACTAGTTTTGACCTATTTGATAATAAAGTGCTTTGGAATAATTTTCTCCATGTTTCTTATGCTTGGGATTCATTGAGCTTCTTGGATCTGTGGGTTTATACTTTTTATTAGCTTTGGGAAAAATTCACTCATTGTTTCTTCAAATATTTATCCTTTATTTCCCCTCTTTCTTTGCTTTTGGGGACTCCAATTACATATATATCATACTTGTGTATCATCCATACAAGAACCAATACTGGTTTCACACCTAACAAAGCAGACATGCCCTTGACTTCTAGCTGCCGAGAGCATGGGAAGAGGAGGCCTAGATCTACCCTCCTGTTATAAACATGTTCCATTGCTGGGATTGGCTCCACCTGTGTGGTCCATGATGGTGGCCACTCACCCACCAGTGGCTGTGGAGCTCTGAACTGTGGCAAGTCACCTGAGATGTGCCTGAGTGTAAGACACACATCAGATCCTGAAGCCTTACACAGAAAATAAGAATGCAAAATGCCTTGTTAACAATGCTGTAGTGTAGATTGCATGTCTAGTGACAACATTTTGGATATATTAGATTCAATAGAATATGTTATTAAAATTAACTCCACCTGTTTAGCTTTACTTTTAAAAATTATATTTTTATTATTATTTTAAAAATATTTATTTGTATATTTATTCCTATCTGGCTGCACCAGGCCTTAGTTGCAGCACATGGGATCTCTGATGCAGACTGTGAACTCAGCTGCAGCATGTGGGATCTAGTTCCTGGCCCAGGGATCAAACCCAGGCCCCTCGCCCTGGGAGCGTGGAGCCTTAGCCACTAGATCACCAATGAAGCCCCTCATTTTCTTTTCTTTTTAATGGAGCTGGTAGAGAATTTAATATGTGACTCCCAAGTCATTTCTACAGAAATGTCCTTCCGCCCCAGTCTGGAAACCAGCCAACCTCTGCCATGCTGCCTGGGCCTGGGCCAACCCCCTACCACCTGTCACCCCCGGCCAGATGTTAAAAACCACAAGAACACCGCAGCGGTTGTGGGGATCTGGATTCAAATCATAACTGGCTCTGAGGGGCCTGGGAGAGTAGAATGAACTCCCGGGTGCTGGCCAGGGTCAGTAACCAGCTGGGCACATTCCCTGGCCAGGACTGAGGTGCCTAGAACCTGCTGCTGAGTCATAGGAGTGAGATATTCCTGGGCCAAACTACAAGGAAACTCCTTCTCTGGGGCTCCCTGTTTTGGCAGCCTGGTTAATAAGTCACCTGCCGGTGGCATGCCTAGGGAACCCAGCTCGGGGGCTCCCTCACATGCCAGGGTTACCTCAGTGCCAGAGAAGGTGGGCAGGGAGTTTTTTTCCTACTACTTTAAAACCTGACTTCTTCAGAAAGGAACCAAGTAAAACATAGCAATCATTTGTATTTCCTGCCCAGAATTAACCACTTTTAACAGACTTATTTACCTCTAGTCTTTTGGAAAATGTATTTACTTTCCATAAAGCATAAAATGAATATATATTATTTCTTATAAAGAAGAGAGAGCAAAAGACTATATTATCAATGAAGCTAAGGCACCTTCACTTTCATTCAAATTTCCTCTCTCTTCCCAGAGAGATCGCCATTACATATTCTGGTAATCTCTCCATTCTTTTAAAAATACCGATTGCCAACCTACACCACTATTTGGGGTGGATTTTCCCCCTCATTTTTCCCCAAAGGCATCACACGGTGTGTGCTGTCCCTCCCAGAACAGCCCCTAGTATGCCTTTCTGCTGGGGCTGGGGAGCAGCCAGACTCTTCCTTCCCCACTGGGGTGGCTGAGTCCACCTACCTGGACAAGGACCCACACACTCTCCATGGGTCTAGGAATTCATCTTCCTTCCAGCACACCCAGGCTGAGGTTCCAGGCTGCTGCCACTGCATGGTTCACAGAAAACAATATCTCCATAAATTATGACAGTGCAGGGGTGGAATACTATGCAACCATCAACAAGAACGAGCCAGCTCTATCTGGGCAGATGCAGAGAGCTCTCTGTGAGTTTGGTGACTCCAAGGAGCTGCAGGGCCCTGGGTGGCTCAACACCTCTGATGGGCCGCAGGAAGAGAACAGAACTTAACTCTCGAAGACAGGTCTCAGGTCAGGGCATGAGCGGAAGACAGAATTTTTTACTTTTACTTTACATTTTTTACAATTTTTTACAACATTTTTACAATATTTTACAATTTTTTACTTTACATTTTCTGATCATTTGATTATTTTTTCCTAACTATCCAGGCATGAGTGACTTTTATTTAAGGATGATGAAATATACATATGAAAACAGCAGCTAGGCCTCATCCGGAGGATCTGTAGGGGGGACCCCTTCACCTCCAGGAGGCTTTCCCCCTCAATGCTGCCTTGGGGATGAGGACTTTCCCAATGATGTGGAGAGCCCGACTTCCAGCAAAGCTGTTCCCTCAACCTCCTCTAGGGGGAGCGCCTGAGCACTGCGCGCAGGTGAGCTCACCTGGGGACAATGAACCAGGATAAGGGGGCTGGGCAGCCCCGTGAAAGGCTTTCCTGTGGAGCCAGTGGAGGGGGTGGGCAGAGGGTCGGGGTCGGCACGGTCAGCGCCTGGGCAGGTTCCCAAATGGCCTGGGGAGCAGCCCCAGGGGTCCCCGTACCAACGGGGAGTGGGGGAGTGGTGCCCTGGGCAAGTCAGGCTGCCTTCGTGGCCTCAGTTTCCTCCCCTGAAAAATGGGGGCAGTGAGTCTGCCTCCCGGGATGTTGGGAGAAGGACAGAGGACCGTCCACGTGGCGGTGGTGACTCGCTGGCTCTCCTGGGCTCGCGGGGCCAGAGCCGGCGCCCACCCCACCCCGGCCGTCATGTACTGCGGTCCTGTGTCCGCGCTCACCGCAGACACGTCTCACAAGCTGTGGCGGGGGCTTCCGCCCTGACAACTCACTCTCCCTTACCTTCTCCACCTCCCCTTTCAGGAAGAAAGAAACTGCAAAGATGCTTAGGGCGGAAACCCTCACAGGTAGTTCAAAGGCACCCCCTGGGGGCTGCTAGCTCAGAGGCCTCACCACAGCCCACTCATGGGGAACCCTCCTTCCTAAAGAGGGAACCCAGAGACCTGCAGCTCAATGATAGCCTGGGGGTTCCAAGGCACACCAGCCTGAGAACCACCCCAGGTTCTAGGGCAAACCGTACTGCAAGTGACGAATCCAGGTCACACAAGGCCAACACCTTACCCAGTGCTGCCCGGCAAGCGGTGACCCACAAGCGCCTCAAACTCTGGTCCGGGGTCCACTAGCTGCTCCAGCCTCCGACGTCCGTGGGGTGTCTCTATGTCGGCCGCTGCGGCCTGAGGTCAACACACTCAGAATCCAGAGGGGCCGGCCCCCTCCTGTGCCCAGACTGTTCTCCAGGGAGTCACCCCTCCCCCCTGCGGGTCCCCAGGGGCACCTGGGGTGGCCCCCCCGCCATCCTGCCCCTGGCTCATCAGGCACGTGGTCCAGGTGTGTCTTGGGTAGGGCGCATTCCTGACCTTGAGGTCAGCGGGGCGCCCTGTTTCCTGCAGAAATGTGGAAGGGGGACCCGCTGTCCTTCCCAGGACTCAGGCTAGAGAAGCTAGCTAGGACCTGCCGGGGCGTCATACGGGGTGACGGGGTCGGGGTGCCTGTCACTGTCCAGAGGGACGCGGAGACCAGATATGAGAACCACAGGGCCCAGAGTCACACGCTCGAGCTGCAGGGCCCGGATGCCCTTTAATGCCCCCTTTGAAGGGGTTTCTTCCCCTGCAACCAAGGGAAAAAAAAACACAAGCACAAGACACAACCCGCTTCAGTGTCCCCTTCCCCAGCCAGCCCAGCCCAGAGGCCTGCAGAGGCGCCCGGCTGTCCCCCCTCCCAGGGCCAGGCCAGGAAGCCCAGCGCGCTCTCCCCTTATCTTCTGCAAGCCCGGCTGGGCATCCGCTCCGCCGGGCCTGGTGCTGCAGCAAACTCACAGGGCCGGACGCTATTGTCGGCTATCTGGTTGTAAAGGTCTGCCTTATCTCCAGCCGCCTCTCACTGCCAGTCACTGGTTTATGCTTTTACGAGGGCAGTTTGCTTCTCCTGGAGAAAGAGGTGCAGTCTCCGGAGGCGCCTGGGAGTGGGGGTGGTGGGGGCTACGGTTTCTTCCTTGTAAAGTGACGGCCCCGTGCCAGCCCTGGCTCAGCAGCTGCGTGGGCCCCCTGGGAACTCGGGGTGGGGGCAGGGGCGGAGGCCCCGGAGAGCAGGGAGGACCCAGGTCAGCAGCCCCACCGTGAGGAGCAGAGCCGGGGGAGGTGACGGAAGGGGACCCTCCGGGAGGGGGATCTCTGGGGTGCCCCTCCTGTTCCCCCTTCCGTCCTCTGGTTCTCTTGACACACCTGCATCCCACCAGCCCACCCCCCACTGTCCTGCCTGCAGGGGCTGGGGGACGGTGGGCCAAGCCCTGGGCCTGGAGGCCGGGGTTACACCCTTGCTCGGTGCCACCATCGTCCTCCCAGCCTCAGTTTCCTCCCCTCCACAGTGGGCATAATATGCTGGGCCCCCCACCTTGCAGGGTGGCCGTGGGGACCCACGGAACAGAGCAGCGTTGAGAGTTCTGTCAACCAGCCTGTGAGGTCTGACTCACGCAGCATCCATCGTAGAAAGTTCCAGGAAGCTAGTCCATTGGTCCCTCCCCGCAGGATGTTTGCACTCTTGAGGCCGTCATCGTGGGTCAGGCTGAGCCCCAGGGACTGTGTGTTCATCAGGTGAGAAGTTTCTAACTCCAGAATCCTGGATTCAATCTTTCAACAAATCGCGTGCTGCACATCTACTATGGGGCACACCCAGATGGACTAGGGACCCAGTGGAGACCAAAGCAGACAGCACCTCTAGGCTCAGGTGGGGGTGAACAGACGCTAAATGTGACAAATATAGAGACCGTATGGTCCATTGTGTGGTGCTGAGAGCTAACCGGGAAACCTCCAGAGGACAGGCATGTCCTGAGTGGGGACGGTTGTTCTTGTTCAATCACTAAGTCGTGTCTGACTCTCCGCGACCCAGGGACCGCAGCACATCAGGCCTCCCCGTCCATCACCAACTCCCAGAGCCTGCTCAAACTCATGTCCATTGAGGCGGTGATGCCATCCAACCGTCTCATCCTCTGTCGTCCCCTTCTCCTCCCACCTTCAGTCTTTCCCAGCATCAGGGTCTTTTCCAATGAGTCGGTTCTTTTCATCAAGTGACCAAAGCATTGGAGCTTCAGCTTCAGCATCAGTCCTGCCAATGAATATTCAGGGTTGATCTCCTTTAGAATTGACTGGTTGGATCTCCTTGCAGTCCAAGGGACTCTCAAGAGTCTTCCTCAGTTGTGTGGTATTGAGCACTAAACAGGGAACTTCCAGAAGATGGGCCTGGCTGTGACGGGGATGGAGCCTCAGTTTTCTATTGGGTGGCCAGGGAAAGCCTCACCAGGTGTGTGACACCCAAGTCAAGATGGAAGGAGTTGAGGAAATGAGATGTTGAGAGATTGGGAAGAGCGGTTGGCTTGTGCAAAGGCCCTGAGGCAGGAGCCCTGTGTATTCAGAGAACGGCCAGAGGGCTGGAGGTCGGGGGGTCAATGAGAAGGTCAGAAGAGGAGACAAGAGAGGTAAACGGCCAGCCTATCGACTTGGCTTTGACTCTGAGCAAGAAGGGGTCTGGGAGATTTTGCACCCAGGAGAGATAATAGTCTACTTGCTTTTTGAAAGACCCCCCTGGCCACTGAGAGAGCAGCAGATGGAAGGGGCAGGACAGAAGTAGGGAGATCAGGTAGGAGGCTCTTGCAGCATCTGAGCAAGAGTGGGTGGCAGGGGGACCAGTGATAGCAGCAGGGTTGCCAGGAGGGGCGCAGGCTGGGCCTTTGTGGGGAAGGAGCGGGGTTTGCCGGGGGATGTGCCTGGTGGGGTGAGACAGGAAGGGGAGCACCGCCCCGAGCCCTCACAGGACCCATCACATGCCCTTGACTCCTGTGATCCTCTCTGCCACGGAGGTGCGGTCGTCTGCATTTTCAGGATGGAGGGGCTGAGACACATGGTGTCCACAGTCAAGGCTCAATCCAGAGCCTGGGTGCTTGACCGCAAGCCCACCGGCTGTGTGTGGGGTGAGCCTAGCTCCTCCTGGGCTGGGCAAACATCACCTAGCGAAGGTGTGTCTGTCCACGCCTCGTGTTTAGACACCAGGGATCCTGCCACCGTCCAGACGGCGCTCTCTCCACTTGCCCACGTGGAAGGCCAGGCCCTGCCCGGCGCTCGCGAGGTCAGGGCTCAGCGGACCTTCTGTGAAGGGCTGGAGAGGGGACAGTTTTGGCTGCACGATCCTGTCTCATCTCTTTTCCCACCACTTACTAGGGAAGCAGCCTCGACAAGTCAGGGAAGGGACAGCCGGGCGCCAAGAACCCTCGCTGATGGACACTGACTTGGAAGGCCGTGTTGCTTTCGGGGGCTGAAATGTTCTACCTTTGATTTTTTTCGCCTATTAGAAAATGTAAAAGTCACTCTTAGCTCACGGGCTCTACGAAAAAGGTGGAAGAGGATTTGACCTGAGGCCGGGTTGGCAGCCCCTGACGGAAGTTGTCACCCAAACTGGGACATCGGAGGAGGGGAGAGTCTGGTGTTAATTAGTGATGCAGATGGTGTGGGTCAGGTCCTCGGGGAAGTGGTAGGCGGTGGGCAGGGGGGAAGGGGTCGTTGGTGGGCAGGGGCCAGCATCCGGCCAGACACTGCAAAGGACCCGAGGTCAGGCCCAGTCCCGGCCCCTTCTGCCCACCTTCCTTCAGCCGCCCTCAGCCCCTTGTTGCCCCCACAGCAGATGATGACCTCCTGGGGCCGTCAGTTTCTTATAAAACATCATCCATCCTGTACCACTCACCGGGTACCACGCTGGGTCCCGCTGGCCCGTCCTCACTTCATCCTCACCCCACCCTGTGACCCACCCCGGGATGAAGGAGAAGCACTTTCTTTGATCTGCCCTCTGGCCGGGGGTGGGATGGGGACAAGCTGGGATGGCCTGGGGGTGCAGCGCCCGCTGCAGACGCCCCTCTGCCGGGGTCCCTGCCCTCCTTTGCATTCTCCTTCCTCCCACCGACCCCATGGCACTCCCCGCCGCCGCCCTGCACCAGGAGGACGACTTGGAGCCCACAAGGGGCTGGGAAGTCTACCATGAAGACGGGGAGATGCTGGTGCCTGGCCTGGGGCTGGCCTCAAGGACTGTGAGCAGGGGGCAGTCTTAAGATCTCTCCTGGCTGGAGAGAAGAGGTGGACAGGGGTCTTCTGTTGGGGGAAGAAGCGGGTTTAGAGGGAGGTTGCTGGGTTCTGCTTTGCACGTCCCAGCTGGGTGGGGGGCAGGCTCCACGCCGAGCCACCAGCGGGCAGGTGGGTAGTGGGCCCAGAGCCGGGGAGGCCTGTGTGTCCACCCTCCTTGCTGTCAGGCCTCCACCTCTGACCCTCCTTTCCCGGCGCCTGGACTCTGTCCTTCCTGCCCCGCCGCCAGCAGCCGCGCTGGGACCCCGTGGGGAGCTGACCACAGAGCCCACACCTTGGACGCCCTCTGGGATGCTGGGCATACAACTGGTGCTCAATAACACGTCTAATGAAGGAGAGTCCAGCCACGAAGACCCAGTGGACACAGCAGGCTTCTGGGCAGCCTTCTGGCCAGTGGAGACTGGCCCGGTGTCCGCTCCGTCACTCCCCTGGCCTGACCAAGAGCTGAAAACAGCTGCTGTCCCCTTCTCCCATTCATTGCCCCCCGGCCCAGCGCGGCCTCCGTGAGTGGGGAGGGGGAGGGGTGCCCTCCAGGGACTCCGGTCCCCAGGCAGGCGCTGCCCCCTGGTGGACAGTCTCTGGAACCGCAGGGTGGGCCTCTCCACTTCTACTAGGGCCCCCAGGCTCTAATCCAGACAGACCACCCAGGGCCTGGGGGGAGGGGGCCCTTGTCCAAGCAGGGACCCTGCTGGAATTTGTCTACTGGGGCCGGAGGGTGTCAGCGGCTGCCCTAGGGGATCCCAGGTGAGCACTGGAGGCCCATTCACCTGTCAGCGGCCCTCAGAGGAGTCCAAGAGCCCCCTCTCTGGGGCAGGGTCTTAGGGCAGCCAGCAGCCGCCAAGCAGAGGCTGCTCGCCTGCCCCAGCTGCTCAGCGCTGGGCCAGGTACCGGGGGCAGCCCCCTTTCTGAACTCCCCCCACACACACAGCCTGCACCCGGGGCCCTGCTCGGCTGCGGGAACGTGGGCTAGACTCACACCGGTGCCGGCAGGTGAAGCAGCTGTGGCTCTGACCCAGGCCGAGGACCCGAGGCTCCCCGTCGCCCATCGGGACTGGGCACCGGGAAAGCCCAGCCAGTGGGGGAGAAAGCCCTTCCCGGCTCCGGCCTCGGGGACAGGTGAAACGAAGAGCCACCCACTCTCGAGAGGGCGGGAGCCTGCCCGCAGCCTGAGCCCCGGTCCCCGGAACCCTCAGGCTCACCTCCTGCCCGGCTCCAGAAAGGGACAGCGGTGTCCAGAGCCCCCCCTCCCAGGGAACAAGTCTCTAACTGAGGACAGGCGAGCCCCCCAGTGCAGCCAGGCGCCCCTCGCCTCAGCACACGGGCTCCCTGTCGGCCCGAGCGCAGGCAGTGGGCAGCCTGGATGGGGTGAGCCACTCAGGGAGGCTGCTGCGAGCCGAGGGGCCTCAGAGAGAGCGAGCCTGGGGCCTGCAGCGGGCGCTCCGCACCCTACACTTTATAAGGCACCTCCCAGGGGCCGTGTCCTCCAAGCCTTGCACCCACCAGAGGAGGTGGGGGATGGGGTGGGCTTGTTGCAGCTCCATTTTTCAGATGCGGAAACTGAGGCCTAGGGCAGCCAGGCAGCTGTGTAAGAACTGGGTGGGGCAGGCACGTGCAGGCCCCGCGGGGTGGGGCCCGGCTTGGAATTTCCTGTTGCTCCTCACCCTGGAGTGGTGTCTGAGGCCAGGCGGTGCCAGGCTGGGAAGTCTCTCGGGAACCTCCACGCCCGCCACACCTGGTATTTTTATCCCCGTGTAAGTCTGATGCCAGGAGAACGTGGTGAAGGCCCTGCGGTTGCTTTCCATGCCCAGGTCAAGGGACCCTTATCTGGCGAGATTTTATCTGCGTGTCCTCTGGGTCCTGGAGCTGGCTCCTGGAGGTACAGGCGGCCCCGGGCGGGTGATCAAGGTGCCAAGGATTGTCTGCAGGGTGGGGCCTCTGTCCCCACCCCCCGGGAGGCCTCCCCACGAGGCCATTCCGCCTGGTTCTGTGTGTCATCTGCCTGCACCCCATGGCACTGGAGGTGTCAGGCCATAAAAAGGAGTTAGGAAGGAGAGCAGAGAGGGGAGGCTGGAGGAGGAAGGCAAGGTCTTCCAGGGCTCCAGGGAGCTGCTTCCATCCCGGGTCCCACAAGCTGGCTCTGAGCTTCCTGGCAGCCAAGGCAAATGGGAAAAGCATCGAAGGAAGGTGGAGGAGAATAGGAGATGGGTCTCATGGACAGAGCCTGGAACGTTCCCCAGATGGTGTCTTTTCACTAATCCGTCAGCCTTCCCTGGCATGAATCATCTTCCCAAAGAACGAGACAGAGCAAACGTCACGTTTCATGGCGGGGCAGGCGTGTGCACCCCCATGTAGCTGTTCACACATCCTTTCGTCCAGCAGACACCCGCTGGGACCTACGGTGTCCAGGCCTGCGGTGGGGGCTGGGGAGATGGCAGTCAGTAAGGCAGGCATGGTCCTAACCCTTGAGGCCGCAGTCCGGACCCTGGGGACCCCCCATCTCAGAGGAAGATGATGGCGAACAAATGATGCAGAGAAGCGATCACATGTCATCAAGCATTTGCCGCCTCCTCCTCAGACCTGGAGGAGCCGAGGTCCGGGCACAGCGGAAATGAGAGGACAGGGTGAAGAAGGGCCAGGCCGGGCCTGCATCAGAGTTGGGGGCCTGGGCAGCTGGGGACTGGGGCTGGGGCCCAGAGAGGTGTGCCCAGGAAAGGGGTGCACTGGTTCCCAAAAGACCAACCCCCCCGCAGACTGGGGGCCCCACCCGCTGCCAGATGCCTGCCCATCGTTCCATCTCTTTGAGCCTCAGTTTCCTCGTCTGTATGAAGAGCATGTGTTAATACTGACTGGGGTTCTTGGTCTTCCTTAATCAATAGAAATTGATCAGAGGCTGGACAAGAAATTTTTGCAAGGCTTTATTGGGGTCCCTGTTGCAGCAGCGGGGAGCGAGAACAAGCAACAGGTTCCCTTGCTGTTTCCCGGGGTGTCAGGGGATGAGCTAGTTCCTTATACGGGGGCGAGGGTAGGGCTGCACCTAGGGATCAGGCTGGAGGGGTGGCATAGGTGGTCTGCCCACCCCTTTGGGGGTGGTCCTGTGTGTGGGGTGGTGCGTTGGTAGGGGGGCGGCCTGCTTTTGCTTCCTGCTTTTCAGAAGTGGCATTTGCGTTCTTTGGTCTTTTTGTACCTTTTGTCCAGAATTCGCCCCTGCTGCGCATGCACACAGCAGTGTTTCATCCCCGATAGTTTCTTTGTATTTTGTTGCGCCGGGAAAGGGGTGCCCAGGTGCAAGCATTGCAGCAAAGGGTCCCAGGTCCCAGCCCATCTCAGTGAGAATTCTGCAGTTAATACAGGCGAGGTGCTGAGCTTGGAGTCTGGGGTGCGCGGCGGGTACAGAAAGCATGAGCTGAGGCTGTTTCTGGGGACCCCCCCGCCGTGTCTGACGTGGGGCATGAAGTGTCTTCTGCTCTGTTCCCTCCCAAACTTCAGGCCCAGGGCAGGCTCGCAGCCCTGTGTCGGGATGGTTTGCGGGATGAAAACGGAGATCTGTGGGTCGGAGGGTGTCGTGTGGGTGAGGACTCTGCTCCACGGCCCGGGGGCACCTAGGAGACATCCCCAGGGGTGGAGGGGCTCCGGCCATGCCCCACAACTGGGGCGGGGGAGGGAAGACATCAGGAACTGTCAAGAATTATCAGCGCTAGTTCTGCGGGAGCAAAACTGCATCTTCACAGAATCCTGTGTTATCCAGCGTTGCATTATGTGAAACCCTGGTTTCAATGTGGGAAAAGGAGGCACGTGGCTGGAGAAGGTCAGATTTGAAAAGCAAGTCGCGTTCTTTTGTGGGAATTTCAATATTGTAGGCAGGTTTTGTAACAGTAAACCTACTTTCTCAGGGTCACAGGAAAAGACTGCCTTCACCAGAGCTGCCCCACCCAAATCTGAATACCCCATTTGTTACTGCTGTTCTGTCGCTCAGCTGTGTCTGACTCTTTTCAATCCCATGGACGGCAGCACGCCAGGCTTCCCTGTCCTTCACCATCTCCCAGAGCCTGCTCAAACTCATGTCCATTGAGTCAGTGATGCCATCCAAAATCACCTCATCCTCTGTCGTCCCCTTCTCCTGCCTTCAATCTTTCCCAGCATCACGGTCTTTTCCAATGAGTCAGTTCTTCACATCAGGTGGCCTAAGTATTGGAGCTTCAGCACCAGTCCTTCCAATGAACACCCAGGACTGATCTCCTTTAGGATGGACTGGTTTGATCTCCTTGCAGTCCAAGGGACTCTCAAGAGTCTTCTCCAACACCACAGTTCAAAAGCATCAATTCTTCGGTGCTCGGCTTTCTTTAAGGTCCAACTCTCACATCCATACATGACTAGTGGAAAAACCATAGCTCTGACTAGATAGATCTCTGTCGGCAAATTGATGTCTCTGATTTTTAATATGCTGTCTAGGTTGGTCATAGCTTTTCTTCCAGTGTGATTCCAGCCACCTTCTGGATGACATGGACACAGCCTGTAAACCACAACCCCCACCCCACATGCTCCCAACTCTTCACCATGGCCTCCAAGCCCGCCCCACTCCAGCTGGCCCCTGCTGACCCCCGCGTCACCTCACATTCCCTCTGCATGCCCTCCATCCGGCCCCAGCTGCGCTGACTTGGTGCGTCAAGCATGGTGGGCTAGTTCCAGCCTCAGGACGTTTGCACTTGCTGTTCGGTCTGGAAGAGTCACCCCTACTCCTCAGCCTTTGCATCACGGCCTCTGCAGTGCCTGTCCTCCAGGGCGAAGCCTTTCCAGCTCCGTACCCAGCGCATAGTAGGACTTGTGCATTTTCATAGAACAAAGACATGAAACACTCATTGTTACACTTTTAAGGCCCCAAATGGAACTAAACTGCAACCCAGCTCCTAGACTCCTGGGCTTTCCCCTGCTCCAGCCGCTCATTCCCAACATGGGGGAACCTCCTGGTCGCCCCATACTGTGCTCCAAGCAATGCAAACCACATTTCCTGATGGAGCCCTGTCTCCAGCTCCGGATCTGACTGAGGGAGCCCCAGCCAGCTTGTGTGAGCACGCTCAGTTGCTCAGTCATGTCCAACTCTCTGCAACACCATGGACCATGGCCCGCCAGGCTCCTCTGTCCATGGGACTCTCCAGGGAAGAATACTGAGGTGGGTTGCCATGCCCTCCTCCAGGGTAATCTTCCCAGCCAGCTTAGCACTCTTGAGAAAACCAGACCTGCCGCAGGGGGGCAGCATGGTGTCGTGGGAAAAAGCCGGAAGCTTTGGGTGACCTTGGTCCGGATCTAGCCCCTGCCCCTCACGAGCCGGCGGCGCTGGCCCAGTCACTTCCGCTCCCGAGCCTCAGTGTTCCCCTCCATGAAGTGGGATCGCCTGCCGGGAGAGAGAGTGAACATAAAGGGCCGGGACCCTGTGCCCCCTGAAAAAATTTCAGACCGACTGGGCACCATTGCTCCCAGCTCCTTTTCAACATCCAAACAGTTATTGGGGGGGGGGGGTGGGGAGGGGAAAAACAGTTTAAAAATAGGAGGACACATGTCCAGAAGGACATTCTATCATTTCCCCCTGGGTTGCTCTTGGCAGGCTCCAGCTGGGAGGAACGGGGCAGGGCTGTGCTGAGGTCATCGCACTGTCTGGGTCTCTTTGGGGGTTCTGAGCCTAAGCCCCCTCCTTGGGCAGCCAGGGAGAACAGAGTCTGCTTCTGTGTCCCCACAAGGTCCTTCCAGTCAGCTCTGGGGTCTGGGCATATTTCGGGATGGAGTCCCTCCCAACGGGCACTGGGTGATGTAAGCGCTTCGGGAAATACACCCCCGTGATCCCGTCCATTTAGAGGACAGTGAACCACTTCCTTTCGAACTGTGGTGCTGGAGAAGACTCTTGAGAGTCCCATGGACTGCAAGGAGATCCAACCAGTCCATCCTAAAGGAGGTCAGCCCTGAACATTCACTGGAAGGACTGATGCTGAAGCTTTAGTACTTTGCCCACCTGACGCGAAGAGCCGACTCATTGGAAAAGACCCTGATGCTGGGAAAGATTGGGGACAGGAGGAGAAGGGGATGACAGAGGATGAGATGGTTGGATGGCATCCCTGACTCAGTAGACGTGAGTTTGAGCAAACTCCGGGAGACAGTGAAGAACAGGGAAGCCTGGCGTGCTGCAGTCCCTGGGGTCTCAAAGCATCAGACATGACTGAGCGACTGAACAAAAGCCATTTCCCAGAACAGGACCTGCATGAGTTCCTACCCTGCTGTCATAAGTGGCCCCAGACTTACTGACTTGAAACCACACAGATTTATTCTCTTGTGCTTCTAGAGGTCAGAAGGTTCACTGGGCTAAAACCAAGGCATCAGTAGGGCTGGTCCTTTGAGGGGGTCTCTGAGGACGACCCCCGTTCCTCACCTTTTCCAGCGTTTCGGTGCACCCGCATCCCCCGGCCTGGCCCCTTCCTCGGTCTGCAGAGCCAGCGGGGCAGCATCTTCCGGTCTCTCAGCCTCTCTCCTGCCTCTCTTCAGAGCGCATCTTTTCTCTGACTGTCCCTCCTGCCTCCCTGCTGTGAGGACCCTCGCAATGGCAATGCAAACCGGGAGCACCCAGATAATCCAAGAAAATCTCCCCTGTCTGTCCCTCAAGTTCACCACATCTGAAAAGTCCCTGTTGCCCCATAAGTTCACATATTTTTTATTCTATCACATCGTTTAGGTCCATTTTTTATAGCCTATCACAGACCTTGCACACCATTGGTGCCCAGGGTACTTATTACAGTAATAAGCACCGACTGTATGTTGGGGGTCTCGCCTGGCTGAGGGCATATTTCGACACCAGTTTCTCAGAGCAGGTGGTATTATTTTGGGTCCTAGGGCACTGCCCCCCGGAGCACAGACACTCAGCGAGCCAGGCCCTCCGCGGGCTCTCCTGGGGGCCTACTGCTGCACACCCCCACCCCACTAGACACCCTCTGGGAGACGTCTCGGGTCCCCCAGGGCCCTGGACCATTGCAGTGAACCCTTAGGGGGAAGGAGACACTCCAAGGCTTCTCCTACGCGTGAACCTCACTTTGCCCGTTTGCAAATGTGAGGAGTGGGGCTAGGGGGCTGGGTGGGAGGTAGGTCGGGTCTGGAGTCTGTTAATGATCAGCCCTGCCTTGGGGGCCTTGTAACAATGCCCCCCCCAACCCCGAACACAAGGCCATTGGGGGCACTCAGCCTCACTCGGGAGGTCTCATGTAAACCCATCTTCTTTCTCAGCCTCCAAGGGCCCTGATGCAAAGCTGTGCCACGGAGGGCTTCCCTGGTGGTTCAGGGATAAAGAATCTGCTTGCCAATGCAGGAGACACAGGTTCAATCCCTGGTCCAAGAAGATCCCACATGTCTCAAAGCAACTAGGCCCGAGTGCTGCGACCATTGAGTCGGCGCTCTAGAGCCTGGGGGGCCGCAACTACTGAGGTCCTAGAGCCCGTGCTCCGCCACAAGAGAAGTCATCGCAATGAGAAGCCCTTGCGCCTCAACTAGAGAAAAACCCGCCCAGCAGCAGAGACCCAGCACAGCCAAAAATCAATACATTGTTTAAAAAGTAAAAAGTTGTGAGATGGAAAAGGTAGTATTACAGACCGACGATGGCGTTCTCTCCGCCACCAGGGGGCAGCATTGGCCCTCACCTCTGAGCCTTCCTTGGAGACCCAGCTGCACCCCAGACCCCCAAGGGCAGAGGCCTCTGTGTTCATGGCCTGAGGGCCTGAAAGCCTGCCTGGACCAGCCCCCCAGCCCTCACCTCCTTGTTCCCTCCGAAGCTGTGGTCACAAAGCCTGATCAAACCTTGAAAGGCCACAACGGGCGGGCCTCCCGGCCAGGGCTCCTGCTATAAAATCCTGCTCATGCTCCTTGGCCCTTACACTCCCCAACTCCTTGGCAACCTCCTTCCGGAGCCCCTTCCCTGACCCAGCCTGGTGTCCCCCTCCCCCAGGCTGCTGCCCCTGGTTCACTCCTGTCCTCGCCCAGAGAGCCCTGGGAGACCCCTCTGCTCGGATGGGGGAGCCTCCAAGCGTGATGGCCCTCCTGAGCCTCTTGGGGCTCACAGCCCCTTCACTCCCGCCAGCGTGGCTCCCTGGTGCTCACACACGTGCACACGCATGTATACGCATTCATACGCGCACACACCGCACACTCACACATGTGTACACACATGCACTCACACACCGCACACTCACACATGTGCACGCGTGCACTCACACACGCACACGGCACCCTGCTGTTCTAGGGTCCCCTCTGCACTGTCACCCCGGGGGGTTCCTCATCTCCATCAGTACCCAGAGGCTCCCTGTGTCCTGAGCTCCCCTGAGGGGTGAAGCCCCCTTCTGGGCGTGAGCCCTCCTCCCTGGGGGTCCTCCCCTACTCAGCCTCCACGGAGCCTCCCCGGAGCTCTCAGTAAGCCCGTGTGTCCAAACCCCACAGGAGGGCCTGCTTGGACCCTCCACTTCCTCTTGGGCTGTCTCCTCAGCGGCCTTGGAGCAGGGGTGCAGCGGGGCAGGGGAGGGGTTGCCCTCTGCAACCGCTGGAAACGTGATGCACGAATCCTGCCCCACGAAGTGCGTCTGCAAAGAGCCCACAGCCAGCGAGCCTCACAGACCCCATGTGTCAGTGGGAGAAGGCAGGGAGCTGTCCAGGGGCTGTCCAGGGGCTGTCCAGGGGGTGTCCAGGGGCTGTCCAGGGAGTGTCCTCAGGCTCTCTCAGATGGACCGTCTCTTTGCTGTACCCGCAGCGCACCACAGTGGGGAGGTCAGGAGGGGCTCAGCCAGGCCCAGTGCCCGGCCTGGGGGGCGCCATGCTGGCTTTGAACTTGGCCTCCTCCCAGGAGAGGGGCAGAGCTCCCCCCACCAGGGGCCCCAGGAGGCTGGCTCACGGCTGACCTCCCGTTAGGAGATGTCTGTCAGGTGGGATCCGCCCCGAGACCCTGACCCCTCCCCACCTGACACAGATGGGGAAGGGGCACTAGTTTCCTGGGTCACCCACAGCCTCCTGGCTTCTCTGGACCTCAGAAGATAAGTGTTTTTCCCGCAAGAAATAGAGGGTGTCCCAGAGTGGGAGGGGAGGGAGGCAGGCTCAGGCTGGGGGGCATTGAGCGCCCTGGAGGCCTGCGGGCCTGGCCCTCCTGCTGCATCTCTGGTCTTAGTCCTGCTGCCCACCCAGGGCAGGCCTCCCCATCTCCAGGACCACCGGAGCCATTGACCAGGCCTTTGAACACCTCTCTCGGCTGTGGGCCCCCACCCAGGGTTGGGGGAGGCCAGGGGAGATAAGCCAGGCCCCTGGCCCTCGGCTGGGAGTTGAGATGGATGAGAGCATCAGCAGAGGCCCCCAGGCGGGGCTTCCTCATAGGTGGATGGGTGGCTTCAAACATGGACGGGCCGGGACAGCACACGCCCAGGGAGGGCAGGGCACCACATGGACCAGGGCCCAGGAGCAGTCTGTCCCAGGCGGGCCCAGGGATCGGGGAGCAGGGAGTGGGGCCAGAAGCAGGTGTCTGCATCACCATACCCGCCGGAGCGTGAACCAGGCCGAGCAATCCTTTCCAGATAATGGGTGTGTGCAAAGCCAGTCTTAATTTCCATGGGCTCGGTTTGGGCTCGGTTTGGGCTCAGGGCCTACTGGGGAGATTGAAAGCAAAGCTGCAGCAGCACCTCTAACTGTCCCCTGCCCCAGCGTCCCCTGCGTGGCCTCATCGCGATCACCACCCCCAACTCCTTCTCCAAGAACCCGAGGGGTCTCAGGGCAGCGGCTGGCTCCGGGCACAGCTCCCAGGCCCCAGGGGACCCAGAGCCGCACGGCCTCCAGGCAGGGGAGGTGGACCTGAGACACAAGACCAGGCAGAGCGTGCCCCGAAAATCCTGCTCCAGCCACGGAATTCTCGGGTCGGTGCTGGGACCTCGGCACCCCAGAAGGTCCGGGGAACCCGAGGCTGCTGGGTGACCTGACCTTGGCTTGGCACTGTTCTTTCGAGAAGCCTCTGCACTTAGCAGGGCACCTGGACTGAGGTCCCACAGGGGATCCGGGCATCCGGACCCCGACCTTGAACCTGAGCAGGGTTGTGTGGTTCCTGGCGACCATCCCCTCGGGGCCCATGTGAGGGGACATCAGGGGACAACAGAGGGTCAGGGTTCTCAGCAGCCGCTTTCCACGCCAAGAGGGATTTTAGCTTCTGTAGGTGACATGGCTGAATTGTGTTCCCCTCACCCCAGATTCACACTCTAAAGTCCTAAGCCCCATCACCTCTCAATACGGACTTATTTAGAAACTAGGTCATTACAGACATAATTAGTTAAGGTCCAACTGGGGTGGGGTGGCCCCCAATCCACTGTGACTGGCATCCTGATAACAAGGGGAAGCGGAGACAGACACGCACACAGGGAGAACCCGTATGAAGACTGGCATGATGCAGCCCCAAGCTGACACCCACCAGCAGCCAGGGCGGCGGCCTGGACAGGCCACCCCTGTATTTTAGGGGAAGAACCAGCACTGCCCACACCTCGACCTCAGCCTTCCAGCCCCTAGGACTGTGGGAGAAGACGTTTCCCTGGGTTAAGCCCCTCCATCTGTGGTTCTTTGCTCCAGGAGTCCCAGGACACTAATTTGGGATGGGGATGGGGATTCTGCCTTTAACTCTGGTCACCCCAGACTGTGAGACAGCAGGCGATGGGAGGGGGCAGAAAGGGGATTCGTTCTCTGAACCCTGCCCTCTTCTAAGTACCACAGCAGAAGGAGCTTCTCTTTCCTTCTGGAGGCTACCCCCAACTACCCAAGACCCCCAGTAACCCCCAAACCAAAGTCCCTGCTTCCCACAGCCAAGGGGTTCCCTGGGGCATTGTCCTTTTGGGGCTGCATGGTGTCCAGCCCACAGGGACATGTGAAATGACAGTGCTTCAGTGGATGATGGAGGGATGGATGGATGGATATTTGGTAGATGGATGGATGGATGTTTGACGGATGGATGGTAGATGAATGGATGGATAAATGTTTGATGGATGGATGGATGTTTGACGGATGGATGGATGGATGGATAGATGGATGTTTGGTAGATGAATAGGTATTTGGTGGATGGACGTATAGATGGATGGATGGATGGATGGATGGATGGATGGTGGATGGATGGATGGATGGATGTTTGATGATGGATGGATGCTTGGTAGTAGGATAGATAGAGATTTGGTGGATGGATGGATGGATGAATGTTTGGTAGATGGATGCACGTTTGGAGGATGAATGCATAGATGGATGGATGAATGTTTGGATGGGAGACGCTAGACTTATGGGCTCACTCCTGCATCACTTCCCCTGGGGTGCAAACACCATGCAAGGCCCTCTTAGCTTAGCAATGCTGCTGGCCATGAGTATGCAGACTGGTAATGCCTGCCCTCCAGCAATTTCCATGCCAGTTGCCAGGTGAGATTTCTCACTACTTTCTCCCTGGCTTGGAGACGTGGAGACACAAACCGTAGCTTCCCTGAGGCTGCAAGCCTCTCCTGGCACAGCAGGGACCCCGGCCGGCACCCCACACCCCGCCAGGTGTCCCGGGCTGGATGCTCTGGGAGGCGGCCCCAGGAGAGAACCCCGCCACGCCGGGCCATGTTGCTGGGCCAGGCTTCTAAACGCGGCTCTGACAAGCATTAAATTTATGGCCGAGTTTATTTAAAGGAGGAAGCGACAGTCAAGTACGACACCCAGGAAGCGATGAGCTGAGAGCCCCGCCGCAGACACAAAGCAGGTACCGACAAGCGCAGGACGTTATTTACAACTCCACCGGCTGAAGGATCGGATGACCAGCGGGCCAGACACCGCTCAGAAGGGATGAAAGAGCTTATTTCCTTCCTCCCGATAAACACGCCGGCAGCCAGATCCTTCCGGGATGATAAACGGTTTCTTCCTGCCATCCGTGCGGGGGTCACGCCTCTCGACTGGCCAGAACCTGTGGTCCAGCAGAGGCCCCGGAAAGGGCAGCGGCAGGAAGACACTCCTGCATCAGAATTCCCAGAAGCTCGGCCTGTCTCCAGGCACGCGGATGCCACCCCTCTCTGTCCAGAGCCCCCACAATTCTCAAAGCTCCGGAAGATGCAGGGGCATGGGGGGAGGGGGAGGGGGGTTGGGAGGTGAGGTTGCAGCTCTGACATCCTGCTCGGGGCCAGGACTGTGGGATCAAAGGGCCTCCCAGCGCAAGATTCTAGAAGGAAAGGCACTGTGGGGCAGGCGGCCACCTCCCTCGCTCCATGGATAGGGGGGCGCTCTGGGCCGTCCTTTGGGAAGCGAGAAGCCAGCTGTCACTCCCCAGGGCCAGGGACCCGCTTTGGCTGCAGTCTGAGTGCCCTGTCTGAGGGGTCGGGAAGCAGATGAGGCCATCACCCTGCGGTAGACAGGCATCGCAGCCCCGGCCGGGGCTGTTTCAGGAAGAAACTAGCTCGAAGGCTAAGCAGAGCCTGGAGCAACCCCACTCCACCTCCCCACCCCACATGGTGCTTTCAAACAAAACTCCAACAAGGTTATTTATAAAAGGCCAAATTGCTGGCAGATGGACTGCCTCCTGGGGCTGGAGGAGAGGAAGGAGGCGGAGCCTGGCTCGAGGCGTCGTCCTCCTGGACACCAGAGAAGCATCTGTGCTTGCCGGTTCCCCGGGCTCACCTGGGGTGGGCAGGAGGCAGGACGGACCCCTGGGTCTTAAGAACATTCCCTTCCCCGGGGACGGTGCCCTGCCTGCCGAGCCCGTTTTCCCAGGACAGCTTCTTGCTCTGCAGTGGGAGGAGGCAGGAGCGTGTGTGGGAAGGGGAGAAGCACTGACCCCACGACGGCATGGATGACCCTGGACACCAGTCCGCTCGGCGGAAGCTGGCCTCCAAGGGCCTCACACTGCTCGATCCCGCTTATATGAAATTTCCAGAATCCACAGATCCATAGAGACAGAATGCCAAGTGATGGTTGTCCCCAGAGTTTGGGGTCAGAGAAAGTGGGGAGGGATTACTCGATGGGTGCAGGGCTACCTTTTGGGATGATAAAAATATTTTGAACTTGATAGAGGTGGTGGTCATACCACGCTGGGAACGCATGAAATGCCACTGAATTGTTCACCTGAAAATGATTACTTTTATGTTACGTGAATTTGACCTCCGTTTTTTTTTTGTTTTGTTTTTTTTAAATGCAGGCGCGGTCAGTGTGGCCTCTGCAGGGACCTGCATGGGCACACTTAGCCTCCTTGCCTCGGACAGGGAGCCTCGTGTGCAGCCCTGGAGCAGAGGACACACAGACACCCCCCCCTCCTGGCAGCCCCTCACGCATCGGACGGTCCGAGCTCTTGGCCCGAGAGACAGTGGCACTTCTGTACTCAAAGCCAGCTCTGCTGCTGCTGGGAAACTGGGCCAGATAACTGGACTTCCGGCATTCTGTCTTCACGTCTGTAAAGTAGAATCTGCAAAGACGCAACACCAGAAAGCCCAGGGCCCCGGATCCGGTGTGAAGCTGGCTTCTGCTCACAGCTGTTAGTGAGGCCCTTGCTGTTAGTTAGCGTCTCTCCCAGGTGGTGCTTCTGGCTGGGGTGTAAACGAAGAGTGTCCCCTGCCACATCGGTAAACAAAGGATGCTGCAGCCAGCGAGCCGGCAGCCCCTGTGGTCACCCCCCACACACACAGCGTGTACCCCAAGAGGACTCAGCATGGAGGAAAGCAGGCTCCTGGCCCCAGACAGTGAGGTGCACATCAGAGGGGCGATTTCAGTGAGCCCAGACTCTTGCCTCTTCCCGTACATAGACAAGCGCTAATTCGTTAACGTGAGATGTCTGCTTTCTCTTTAATTTACCGTAATTTTTGATGCACCGACTACCTGGGTTTTGTCGTAAAACCCCCTATATATCCCAGCTCTTCTCGTCTCTCCTCAGCAGTCCCTCTGAGCTGAGAGGCTGCCTTGAGTTCTGTCTGAATAAAACATAAACAACTTTTAGGTTGTGCTATTTTTTTTTTTAGGTCGGCAAGGGTCCTGTCTTACCTTCCTTGCCAGACAGCCACAGTCCCAGAGACGGGGCGGTGTCTGGTTCATCTCACTGTCCCCCACAGCCTGGCTTCCCAAATTCCAGGCTATGGACAGGCAGACCGTGTCAGCACTTCCCAGACTCCTGTTGAAAGTTCAGATTCTTCTCCTGCTTGACGGTCAGCATCAGGGCCGCTGGGGTGGGGCCTGGAATCTACAGGTGAGCAAGTGTCTCTGCACAACCAGGTTCAGGAACCTTCTGTAATCGGGTGGGAACGGGGGCTGGAGGGTTCACGGCGTCCCCTAGGACTTCAGCTGTGCGGACAGCTCTGTCCCCTGGGCCGGCAGCAAGTGGCCCAGAAGAGGCCTCCAGGAACCCTGTTTGAGAAATGCTGTCACTCTCTTGACCCTCAGCAGGACCCCATCCTTGGTCCCAACAGGAAACGATCCTCCCGGAGATTGAGGGTTAAAAAAAAAGAAGAAGAATTCTGTTTAAGAAACCTGTCAGGCAATTTTTAAAAAAAAATACAAAAGGAATGTTCAGAGCCTTCCCGCCAAGGAATAATAAGATTAAGGGATTTAAGAGGTGGCTGGTGACACATACACACTCCTCGTGGGAGGAGCCGCCGGGGGCCCCTGGGAGGGCCCCTTCCCCCTTGCAGCCTCTCTCGGGGGTGGCAAAGCCGGCTGGGATGGAACCGGAAGGGTGATTAACAGGGTCGTCTGCCAGGCCCTTGCAGGCCCTTCCTACCCCTCACCTCTCTTGGCGCTCCAGCTGTTGCAGGAGGAGGTGAAAGCAGTAACAGCTAAGACAGAATGCGCTCCGTCCTCCCGGACGCAGAGCCGGTCCCCGGGTCCCGGCCTCCCTGTGGTTAGCGTGGCCTCAGCCTGTGCGTGCAGATGGCCCAGGCCCGGCCCAGAGGGGCCTCCCGGGGGCCCCCATCTGCAGACCATCCTAGAGGAAGACTCTGAAGCCCCAAGAGGACCACACGCTGGAAGGAGCCTGGGTCCCCGAGTGCCTTCGTGGGACAGGCCCCTCCCCTCCCCCTTCCTGCGCTGGATTGTGACTTGAGAGAGAGAGAGAAGCCGTCATTGGATTAAGCCCTCCACATCTGGGCTTGGGGTGTCAGAGGCCGTGGCTTTCTCACCCTGGGAACTGGTGCTCACAGCCACAAGCGGCCAAGCTCTCACCACCAAACGCAGTTCTGAGCACTTCTGGTGTATATTAATGCAAACTTTAAAAGATTCTTTTCCATCGTGGTTTTGCACAGGATGTTGAAGACAGTTCCCTGTGCTACACAGTATTGCCTTGTCTATCCGTTCTACATATAATGGTTTATATCTCCTATTCCAAACGCCCACGTCATCCTCTCCCCGCCCACCCCTGGCCCCCTGCCCCCGGCAACCACAAGTGTGTTTCTATGTCTGTGAGTCTGCTTCATGGATAAGTTCATTTGTGCCATATTTTAGATGCCGCTCACAAGTGGTATCATACGGTATTTTGCCTTTCTCTTTCTGATTTACTTCACTAAGTGTGATCATCTCTAGGTTCATCTCTGCTGATGCAAATGGCATTATTTCACTCTTTTTTATGGCTGAGTAATATTCCACTGCATGTATATATATGTGTGTGTGTGTGTGTGTGTGTATCTCATCTTTTTTATCCACTCATCTGTTGATGGACATTCAGGTTGCTTCCATGTCTGGGCAATTGTTAATAGTGCTGCCATGAACAAGGTGGTCAGTGCTTTGGGTATATTGATGCTTTCAATACCCACCCAAGAAAACAAACCCCTGGAAGTTGGGAATAGATGGGAGGTTTTGTAAATGGCCCAAAGTCACAAAGCTGAGAGCCGGGGAGGCTAGCCTGTGAGCTCCACCACTGACCCCTCAGCTTCCCCAGTAGAGAGAGAAGCAAGATTCAGAAGGATTGAAGGAGCTCACCCCAGGTTGCCAGCTGGTCTTTCTTGGGGAACAGGGAGCAGAGCCCATGGCCTTGACCACTTGCTGCCCTGCTGAGGGAGAGGGGAGCTGTGGCCTGAGCCCCCCACTTCTGGGCAACCTGGGGAGGGGTCTCAGAGCCGGAGGCACCAGCCCCCACCTTGCCACGGCCAGCTAAGGGTGTCTTTGGGGATGATCGCACTCCCAGTGGGGACGGGGTCCCAGAGAGCCAGGACCCTTCCCACAGCAGCTTTGGCTCCACGGGAGCCCTCCCCGCTGTGCCCACAGAGCCCCACGCTGAGGGCGCAGCCAGCTGCTTCCTGAGTCCACGGCCTGCCCAGGGGAAAGGGCTCACCGCTGGCCCATGTGGGCCGCCAAACTCTCGGGGAGCGCCGCCGCTCCCCTCCCCCTGCCCCAGTCCGGCCCATCTCAGCTCAGACAACAGCAGGGCCACCTTAAGGAAAGGGGACTTCTGCTGGATGGAGGCTCAGCCTCCTCTGGGCCCCTTCTCAGGGGCCAGGCCTGGCCGCTCTCTCCGCTTCCCTTGCGTGCTGCCCACCTCACCTCCCTCCACGTGGTGGCCGCTGGCAACACGCCCCAACCGCATAGCATCCCTGCCTGGAATGCTCTGACGGTCCCCCCAGATGCCACAGACCCTGCTCTGTCACCTGTGAGAGGCCTCCTGACCCCCGCCCAGGGATGCCGTCAGCTCTCACCCCCAGGCCCACGCTCTCCCAGTGGGTTCTCCAGTCATTTGTCTACCATCCCCCTTACGTGAGCCCCTCAACGCCGGGAACTTCGTGTGTCTCTCGCTGTGATGTGGCCACGGGACCCGATCCCTGGAACAAAGAGGCATCCCCTGTCTAAGAAACTGTTAAAATCTCCACGGTTTTCATTACTGTGTTAACGTTGCCCTCTGCGGTGCCAGGACCGAGGGCCAGGGCTCTGGACACACCTCGTACTTGGAGGATTCCGGCCGTGCCTGGCGGGATGGCCCGACGGTTAGGGGTCAAAGGAACAGGGTGCACCCTGGCCAAGCTCCAGCCCCCCCAGGTGTGGCCCGCAATCCAGCAGAGGCCCCCACGAGACTGCATCTTGAGCCACACGGAGCAGGTGGCCATGCCTCTGATGATGGTCTCTGATGCCTTAAAAGCTTCATCAAACACCCCATAAAGCTGCCTGGCTTCATGCATTGCTTTATGCAACTCTCATCAGAGTTTCAGGCAACTGGAGGGGGGCCCTGCCTGACCCTCCCAGGACACCTGACTCCCCTAGCCCCCACATCTAGCAGGGACAAGGCCCAGTGATCAGACCTAGGCAGGGGGGGCGTATCCAGGGTCACAAGGCAGCAGGCCGACCACCTCAGCACAGGATTCCATCCCCGGAAACGCCCCTCCTGGCCTCCCAGTGCCTGGAGACCTACTGCTTCCTCTGCAGGATGGTCTGAACTGGCCAGGCCACGGCCTTCCCCGCCGCCCACACCCTGCCTGCTTCCTCTCCACACCCCACCACCCTGCAGCCTCACGCGCCCTCAGCTCTCACACACCAGGGCCCCTCTGCTTCCCTGTCTCATCTCCACGGCAGGGGCCCTTCTCAGCCATCCGGTCCGGGCTTAAATGTCACCCTCACGGGTGTCACCCAACATCCTCTCCCTCTGAACCCCCTTGTCCTCCTCCACCCCTGCCTCTCACATCTCATCTCACCTGCGGCACACTTGGCTCCTGGTTCACTTGCAGAAAACACTCTGAATATGACCGTAGGGGGCTGAAAACAGTGACCCCGCAAGATCTGTCCACAGCCTCATCCCCAGAACCTGTGAAGGTGACCTCATTTGTAAAAGGATCTTTGAGGACATAATTAAGTTAGGGATCTTGAAATCATGGTGGATTTAAGGTGAGCCCCAAATCCAAGGGCTGGGGTCCTTATAAGAGAAGGGGGCGGTTGAGACACAGACATAGAGGAGAGAAGGCGGGGTGCTGAAAAGGCAAGACTGAAGGGGTCACCTGGAGGCCACAGAGGCTGGAAGAGGCAGGAAGGACCTTCCCCTGCAGCCTCCCGTGGGAAGGCAGCCCTGCCGATGCCTTGCTCATGGATTTCTGGCTCCAGAACGGGGAGAGATCCTTTTCTGCTATACACTGCCCCCAAACTGGTTGTTTGCTGCTGCAGCCCCAGGACACTCGGGTAGAGCTTTACCTGCTGTTCCAACATTTCGGCCACAGCCCTTCCCGCTCTCCCCACTGGGGCCTGGGCCTGAGTTTGGGGAAAGAAGACTTGAGCTGCCTATGAGACTGGACTTTTTCTGTGGACCAGATTGGAGACTTCCATCTCTGAAAGGCAGTCATCATGGGTGAAGTAAGACGGTTCCTACGACCGAAAGGCACCAGAAAGTTACGGCCTCAAGGATTTTATGGAGATGAAGCTTACGCTGTTGGCAGGGGAGAGCTCTAGAAGGAAGAGAACATATGAGGAATGTGTTGTCTATTGCTACCTAACATTGCTGCATGTGTAGCAGCTCAGAACACAACCCACATGTCATCTCACAGTTTCCCTGGGTCAGGAATCCAGGCCCAGCTCAGCCAGGTCCCCTGCCTGGGTCTGAGCCTGAAATCGAGGTGGTGGCTGGGCTGCGTTCTCATCTGAAGGCTGGCTCGGGGAGGGCAGCTCCCAAACCCACTCAGGTTGTTGGCAGAGTTCATTTTCTTGCTGCTCTAGGATTCAGGCAGCTGGTTTCATCAAAGCCAGTGAGAGATAGTCTCTGGCTTCAGCAGAAACCAGGGCCCTCTCGGAGGCCTGCCTGCCCAAGCCCATCTTTTGAAAAACTCAAAGTCAATTGGTTGGGATTTTAATTACTTCTGCAAAATCTCTTCACCTTGTCCCTGTAACCTGCCATACTCGTGGACATGCTAGCCTATCACCTTTGCCATCATCTATCAGTCAGAAGTAGGTCACAGGGGACTTCCCTGGTTGTCCAGTGGTGAAGCCTCCCCCATCCAATACTGCGAGATGTGATTTGAACCTTGGTTGGGGAGCTAGGATCCCACAGGCCTCGTGGCCAAAAAATCAAAACATAAAACAGAAGCAGTATCATAACAAATTCAATAGAGACTTCAAAGTGTCCACATCAAAAAAAAAAAACTTTAAAAAAAGAAAGAAATAGGTCGCAGAACCTGCCCATGCTTGAAGAAAGGGGATTTTGCAAGGGTGTGACTCATTGGAACTCTCTCAGCCACCCCTGGTCACCTCACAGTGTGTCCACCACATAAAATTGCTAATTTTTGCAAGCTTTACAAAAACGCATGACCTTGTAAACACAACTCCCAAGTCCCTCCTCAGCCCTCGGAAGCTCCTAGTAAGGAAGATGACCTGAAATTGAAGTTGCATTAGTTTCATGAAAAATGGACATCTGATGGTGGGTCAGGGAGGGGATATCTGACAGGGCTGTGTGAAGCCAAGAGCTGGGGAGAATTAAGTCCTTTCCCGGGGCCCTAAACTGGAGGCCACTCTGTTCACCAAGCTGGTTTCTGTGGCTGGCTCGTTGCTGGCACCCAGGACCCGGTAGGTGGAAAGGGCACAGAAGATGCCTCCTGTGTGCGGGCACACCCCCAGGGCACCCCAGCACTGGGGGGAGCTCAGTGCTATGACGTGTACTCAGTTTTTGGCTCTGGCTGGCCCCATATTGTGGGCACGTTCACCCAGAAACCCAGCAGGCAGCTCAGGCCACCTGCAGAGTGAATGCAGGACGGTGGAAAAAGGAAGAGGAGGGGCTGGTCAGAAACCCTGTGGGATGGGCCCTCAGAGGAGGCGTGTCTCCCCCAGGAGGAGTCCTGTGGGTCCTCTGGTCACCTGGATTAGGACCACCCACCTGCTGTTCCCCAAGTCCTGAAAGGGGCCCAGAGTCACACACACGGCACTTGCCTGCAACGAGCTCAACCTCTCTGTCTTAACTTGAGCTGGGGCAGGGCACACCTGGTGACCCTTAACACCTTGGACAGGTGCACACCTGCTTGACGTGCGGAGTCTGCCTTCAGAACAGGAGCCACACCTGAGCATGCACACCTGCGCTTGTATACCTTGGCTGGGGGGAGGTGAGGTGTGAGGCGGGACACGGAGGTTCCCAGCTCAGCCCTGCACTTGCTTCCGGATCTCAGACAGCCCCTCAGTTTTCTCATCTGCACAAGGCAGGGTATGGAAACAGTGTGTGGACCCGGAGCTCTCGGGTTCAAGCACCATGTGGGGAGGGGGTCTAAGGCAGAGCGTAGGTGGGCTTGGAGTTGCCAGGTGGGAGGTCCTGAGCAGCCAGAAGACCCGCCACCTGGCTTCCTCCTTCCCGCTTTCTGCTAATCTCTGAGGCCTCCTCTCACCAGAACATTCTATTTCCTAAAAGAGAAAATGTACAATATGCTCCCCCAGCGAAAGACCAACAGCACAAAACCCACCTGAAAAGTGTCCAGGTTTGCTTGATTTTTCCTTCTTTTAGCATCTGCGGGGGGAGGTGGGCTGCTGACCACCAGCCCTCCCTGGTCGCCTCCTGGGTGGGGCCAGAGCGTATCAGAGCTGGCCAGACCTCGTGCTGTGTCCACGGCCAAGGACGGCTGCCCCCGCCCCCCAGCCTCTGCGTGCAGGGCCGGGAGAAGGGCCAGCCAGGGTCCTGGCCCCTCCAGGCTCTTCAGTAACCTTTGCTTGTCCCCTTTAGAGCCGTGTCTCTTTCTTTCTCATGCAAGATCTTGACATTCAGTGAGGGCTGGGGGTTAAGGCCAAGTTGAGAGATTGTGAATAAACATTTCAACTCTGCCTTCAGATTTGTAGCTTCATCTGATTCTTATGGTCCTGGGAAGGAATGTTGAAAGCAATAAATGGTGAAATGTTAGCTATGCAGTTATATGCCCAAGTCCCGTTGACCCCAAACAGCTCGTAGACCCATCCCTCACAGTACACCCCCTCTCGCTCCCCACTTTCTGGGATGAGACCAGGGTCCCCTCTGCTCCCAGACCACTGCAGCAGCCGGGCAGACGGGCTTCACCTCCCTCCCCACCCCTTCTAGGGCATTCTGTGCACTGCAGCCAGGGAATGCCTGGGGCTTGTTTGGGTCTGCTAACAGCCAGATGCAAAGACATGGTTTGACACAAAAGAGGTTTATTGATGGAACCAGCAGGAGACAGAGCAAAGAGCCTCCAGAACACAACGTAGGACCCCCACCTCTGGAAGGAGAGAGGCGGACCAGAGGACCACGCAGAGTGGGTCTCCACCTGCAGCCTCATTCCAAGAAAGGTTCAACCAAGCTGACTTTTTGGAGGGAAAAAGACAATTAAAACCAGCACAATTAAGAAAAAGAGAGTATATATACATATACAGAATGCATGCATGCTAATCTGCTTTGAAAGAAAGTGACAGTGAAGTTGCTCACTCGTGTCGGACTCTTTGTGACCCCATGAACTGTAGCCCACCAGGCTCCTTGGTCCATGGGGTTCTCCAGGCAAAAATACTGGAGTGGGTTGCCACTGCCCTCCTCCAGGGGATCTTCCCCACCCGAGGACTGAACCCACATCTCTAACGTCTCCTGCATTGGTAGGCAGGTTCTTTACCACTAGCGCCACCTGGGAAGCCCCTTGTGCAGAATAAGATAATACAAATAGAGAAACATGAACAGAGAAAATGGAAAGAACCACAAAAGAATGCTTTGATCAACTTTATGCCAATAAATCTGTAGACTTGGATGAAACAGATTCTTTCTAAGAAACTGTAAATGTGAAGACTTCACCCCAGAAGAGACAGAAAAGAGAAAATGACCCAACTCCCATAGAAAATGACATCCTTAAATAGATAGTTCTACCTCATGCCAAAACTGCACCAGGCTGTGTGGTTTCACATGGGAATTCTAACACAATTTTAGGGAACAGATTATTCCAATATCATTTAAACTGTTCCAGGGCATGCAAAAAAGTAGAAAAGTCTCAGGAAAAAAACCTTTAGGAAAAGCTAGTGTAACACTGGTACCAAATTCATTGAAGATAGAAGAAAATTTTGAAGACCATTGACCATGCAAGAATCTGAAATCGAATATTACTGAACACTACAAATCCTAACTTAGGGACAAAAACCTTCAGTGAAATACTGAATCAAACTGAGAAACATATAAAATGATTATACAGTATGACCACATGGCATTTATGCCAGGAATGCAGGGTTGGTTTGATATATGAAAATCGATCAACATAACACACAATCTTGCTGGAATAAAAGATAAAACCACAAATTCACCTCGATAGATGTGGGGAAAGCATTTAACAAAACATTTTCATAATGAAAACACTCAACAGACTAGGAATGGAACTTCTTCAACATGTTCAGAGCATCTGTGAAAAACACATCTAACATCAACTTAATCTTGAGATCAGAAAAAAGACAAAGACTTTGACTCAACATTGTACTGGAGGTTTCAGCCAGAACAATAAGGCAAGAAGAAGAAATAAAACGGTTTCAGGTAAACAGAGAAAGGACTCAGGCATACATACACATGTATCCACCCTCCCCCCAAACCCCCCTCCCATCCAGGCGGCCACATAACATGGAGCAGAGTTCTCTGTGCCATGCAGTAGGTCCTTGTTGGCGATCCAGTTTAAATATAGCAGTGTGTACGTGTCCATCCCTAACTCCCTAACTATCCCCTCCCCCCAGGGGATGGCTCATATTTTTAAAAAAAAGGACAATGATATATACATAGTGGAATATTATTCAACCATAAAAGGAATGAAATGTTGCCATTTGCAGCCACGTGGATTGACTTGGAGGGCCAAGTGAAGAAAGTCAGACAGAGAAGGACAAGTACTATACGTTATTGCTTATATATGGATCTAAAACATACAAGAAACTGGCAAATATAACAAAAAGGAAACAGACTCATAGGTATAGAGAACGAACTAGTGGTTACCAGTGGGAAGAGGGAAGGGGACAAGATAGGCACAGAGGATTAAGAGACACAGGCGGCTGTGTCTAAAATAAATAAGCTATAAGGATATACTGTATCACACAGGGAATGTAGCCAATATCTTATAATAAATATAAATGAAGCATAACCTTTAAAAATTGTGAATCACTATGTTGTACACCTGAAACATATATACCTCAATTATTCCTCAATTTAAAAAAAAGAGAGACAGTAACAAATTTTTCGGAACCTTTAGCTTCTTTTTCTGACCCAACCCCAGGCATGCCCCACTCGCTCTCTCACACACACACACACACACACACACATTTCCCAGTGATACCCCAGCAGCCATCAGCCTGACACCTACAGCTCAAGGAGGCAGAGCTGGTGGACTTGCCCAGCTGCAGATGAGGCTCCACAGAGAAGACACAGACTCCCCCTGTCCAGCAGCCTTCAAACTCCCAGGGGTGAGCGGAGAGTTTAGAGTTTACGTTCCTGAAAAGTCAGCCCATGCGTCTTCAGGCCCCGCTGCCCCAGGATCAACTTTTGGAAGCTCTGAACAACCATCTTCCCAGCTTTGAGATCGCCAAGTTCCCTCAAATGCCATAAAACTCAATGTAAACAGCTTTGCAACTCTAGCCACAAGTGTGTCCCGGTCACCCCAAGAGGTTGCTAGGATATTATCTCTGGCGGGAAGTCTCTCCGCCAAGTCTGAAGACCAACAGCGTGGTTTCACAGCACAGAAAGTGGACGGATCCGCACGGAACAAACGTCCTGTCCTCCAGCCAGCCCTCCCGGGGCGCCTGGCCCTTCTGGGTGCCCACAGGACAAGGCAGCAGGGATCGGCTTCCCTGAATACCAGGGTGGGCTTGGCTGTGGGTCCCTGGGGGAAACGACCCCAAGCTGTATCCCTTGGATGGCCCCCTCCCAGCCCCTCCACCCAAGCAGTGAGCATGGGTCACTCAGTCCTGAGAGAGACCGCGGGGTGGCCATGGTCAGGGTGCTGGGCAGACCCCAAGGCTTCTGAGTGCAGCCATATCAGGCTGTTTCTGGCCACAGTGTGAGAATTGGGGCTGTCATGGGGCAGTGATCCCAGGATTTGCCATTTCTCACGTTGAAAGCCCATGTTGATGACCTATCTCCATCAGTGTTCTTCCCTCAGAGACAGAAGAGGAAAAGGGCAAGATGAACACGTGCTGGGGAGTAAGGGTGCCCCCGGGGAAGTGGGGGGACAAGGGTGCCTGGCAGGGCTGTCTGAGCCTGCAGGAGGGGGCTTTTTTCCTCTTCCGTCTTCTCAGCTCAGACATGTGGGTATTAACCCATCCAGCAGTGACTCCCCAGGGCCTTTGCATATGCTATGCCCTCTGCCCTGGTCATCCTGGCCCACTCCAAAGGCACGTCCCGGGGCGATCCAGGTCGGGAGGCCACCCTCTGAGACCCCCAGGGCAGCAGGGACCATGTGAGGCTGTCTGTGTGCAGGGCTCGGCTCTGCTCCTCCCCAGCGGCAGGAGCCTTTCCTGCCTGGGTTTCAGTTCTTACTCTGCCTTCGTTCTGTGGAGGCAGTCTGAATGTGGGTTGGGAAAGAATTTCCAGACAGAGAGCATTTCAGAAGGGAGTGAGTTTATTAAGAACAAAGCAGAGATAATGTGCACAGCACAGCAGGCTGACCTCCTGAGTCACCAAGGGAAGCTGACAGTTTTTGTGGATTAGCAGCCGATTTGTATAGCCTCAGGACAAAGAAAATTCCTGCTGGAAGGGTGGCATTAGGTGATTGGTTAGGGCGCTCTAGCCTGTTTACTGGAGCGGGCATCTTTGTCTAATTAGGAGTCGGGAAGCTTGTTAGTGATGATCAGGGGGGGCTTTTGGCGATGGTTACAAAGAGGCTCAGCAGCTTCGGAGGTGAGCTACATTCTGTGGCCTTGGTGCACGGCCTGCAGCCTGGGGGACAGGGCTCAACACTTTCCAAAACTGGAGCCCCGTGCCCACAGCAAACCTTTATTAAAGACGGCCAGTGCTCCCAGCCCCAGAGGGACTCCAGTGAGTGCGCCGACCACCGGGCCCCAGATCCACCAACCAGTGAGGCTGGGTTGAGCTTTCTTCAGGGCAGGGTCCTCACATCTGGGGCCAGAACGGCCTTTGTGGTGGGCTCTGTCCTGTGTCCTGAAGGAAGGTGAGCTGCGCCTGTGGCCTTGCCCCCCAGACCCCAGTAGCACCCCCACTCCCAGTAAAATGCCTCTAGACATGGCCAAGTGTCGCTGGGGGATAAAATCACCAGGCTCCCCACCCCATCCCCAGCCCATTGAGAACCGCAGGCCCAGGGTGGCCGACCTGCCCCCTCCCCCCCGGAGGCCCACAGGGAAGGGGAAGGGAGAGAACCAGGGTCCGTCCTGAGGTCAAGCTCCCCTCCCCACGCCAGGCTGCCCACCTGTTACCCTCCACTCCGCTCAACAAGGCAGAGTGAGCCCAGAGGCAGGTGGGGTGGGGTGGGGCCAGGTGCAAATCCTGCCCTTGACCCCGCCCACCTGTGACCTTGGGCCTCCCCCTGCGGGCCTGTGAAGGGTCAACTCAGACAGGATCATCCAGGAAATAAGAGAGCTTTAGTGCACAGAGGCTCACGAAAGCCAGCTGCAGGAGGACGGGCTCGGGAAGCAAAGGCCCAGCGGGTGCCAGGCTCTCTGGCCTACGCAGAGGGCAGTGCCAGTGGCCATGAGATAGAAGAACAGTAATTTATCCCAGGTCCAAATCCATGCAGGCAGAGACCCAGGGGAAACCAGCAGGGCAAAGGTCAGGGCGACGAGGAGTGGGAGGCCAGCGGCCGGGCCCAGGCGGCCTTACGCTGGAGACCAGAGCTCCGGGGTGACCCGCCATGACCTGGTTTACCTTAGAAAGAACGGCGACCTCCAGACACCACAGGTGTGTGCTTTCCTGCCCTCTGCTGGCACACCGCCCCGGGGGGCATCACCTCTCGTCTGGACAGCTGGACAGCCTCCCTGGCTTCCTATCTGCTCTCCCCACCTCTGCTGGACACCCCCACCCCCCCCCCAACCTCTGCTCCAGCCGGAAAGCAAACCAGCCACGCCCTGTGCCGAAGCCCTGGGTGGCGTGTCTCCCATTCTCCCAGGCAGCCTTCGGATCTCAGCTCGAGCAGGACGGTCTCTGGGAGGTGTTCCTTAGCACACTGTCCCTGGCAAGGACCAGTGCCGTGTGGCACACCCTCCTGACTCCAGGGGCCTTGCCATCGCCGCAAGTCCCAGACGGTGATGTTCACTGGTCTCTGTGCTTTTTCAGATCAACATCCATCTCTCCTATCAGACCTGAATCCTCAAGAGGCCAAGGCTACAGTGCTTGGGCACATGCATAGCTCCTAAAGGATGGCTCAGATGGTTAAAAAAAAAAAAAATCTGCCTGCAATGTGGGAGACCTTTGTTCAATCCCTGAGTCAGGAAGATCCCCTAGAGGAGGGCACAGCAACCCACTCCAGTATTATTGCCTGGAGAACCCCCAAGGACAGGGGAACCTGGCGGGCTACAGCCCATGGGGTCGCAAAGAGTCAGACACGACTGAGGGACTTTTCACTAACAGATAAACGAATGAATGAAATTGACACAGACCGAGGGCGGTCTCTATTCTAGAGGCAGAGAGACAGATTCCAGACTGCGGTGACTATCGAGGCACTGCCCAGCCTGGCCACTGACCGTCCCCAACCCCCAGCAGCTGCTATTCTGGAGGGTGAAGCCAGATCTGCCAGTGACACCTGGTGACCTCCAAAGGCTGGCCCTGGCAGACGGGGACCAGTGGGCAGGCCAGCAAGGTCCAGGGGTGGTGAAGACACCCAGGACCTGCCCCAGAGAAGGGCAGGCCACTGCTGGCCACCAGGATACCAGGTGAGTCCGGTCACTGCTCAGACCCGGGGGATGTGGGTGAGGCTGGTCTTGCAGGCTGGATGCAGGTCCTTGAAAGGATCCCAAGGAGTGGAACTTTGCGAGCAGAGTTCCTAAGGAGAGCGGGGTCTGGAGAAGCCCAAGAGGACCACGGACATGGCCGCGGGGAGTGGACAGTCCCACTGGGCACGTGATGGATGCGAGGACAGAAGGCTTGCTTGGCCCCCACACCCCTCCCCCCTCCCCCCAGGGAACCAGGCTGCAGGGAGGCGGGAGTCCATATCAGTGCGTCGGCCGTTTCCCACGCTGCCTCCTGCAATGGAGAGACCAGGTCCCCCGGGGAGGCTATTACAGGGACTGACCCAGGCCAGACCCGGAAGCCAGCACTGGGAGTCTCTCCAGGACCGGCCCCGACGAGCAGAAGACTCCCCCTGAGAGGCTCGGGTCGGCTGCTTAGACCGCCGTGTGCCCTAGGCTGGTGGGGAGGGTGGGGGACCCTGGCCTGGGTGGGCCCACCGGGGCTCCTGGACCCTGGACAGCCCTTCCTGATTTCTCACCTTTGGGCTTGTCACTAAAATAACCTGAGACCTTCTTTCTCCACCACCCAGGCCCCACCATTTGAAGGTGGATCCGGGCAAGAGGCCTTCTGGATTCTCCAGCATCAGCAAAGGGGTTGGTGACCTCGTGGAAACCTGCTGTTCTTCTCGCATGAGCGGGGGCAGATTACAATCCATCTTGGTAGAAAGGAATCTAATCTTGCCCTGTTGTGCAGACTGTTGGTACACTTGGAACGTGTCCACCGCCTGACGAGGAAGCGTCTTCCTGAGAATCTCTGACTGCCTGTTGACACAGTTGCCAGCACCTGGGGAGAAAACACAGTCCCTCGTTTGAATTCGCCTCGGGGGGCCTGACATGGGTGGACCAGGCGAGGTCTGGGGTGAAAGTGCTGGCACTGGGACCCTAGGTCCCCGCGTGGCTGGACAGGGCTCAAGCGGCTCCCAACCCAGGTGGGAGGAGAAGCTGGAACTCGGGGGAAACTGAGGCAGAATGGGCCGGCACAGGCTGAGGAGTCACGGTAAAGGCTGCCCTTCTCCGTGGCTGGGGCGGCCGAAGTTCTGCCTGTGCTAATTCAAGGCAGTGTGGGGCATGCCACCCCCCACTGCGGCCAGGGATCTAGGTCTGGCCTCCCCGGTCAGAGGGGCCTGAAGCTGGGAGAAGACAGAGGCCCCCAGACCAGCGGTCTCTAGCCTTTTTGGCGCCAGGAACGGGTTTCATGGAAGACAATTTTTCCGGGGACCAGGGGCAGGGGATGGTTCTGAGATGGTTCAAGTGCATTACATTTGTTTTGTTGTTTAGTCACTGAATCTGACTCTTTTGAGACTCCATGGACCGGAGCCCATGGGCTCCTCCATCTTGCATTCATTTACTTTATTTACATTACATTTATTTTATTTATACTCTCATTGCATCAGCTCCACCACACATCATCAGGCATTAGATCCCAGAGGCTGAGGACCCGTGCCCCAGACCATGGAGGAATTCACTCTTAAGACCCCCGCCTGCTCCTCTGGGGGTGTCCTGCTCTGGAGTCAAGCAGCAGGACCCCCCGGGGCACGATGAAGGGTCTTTCTTGGCACCCACCCACACCCTCTCCTAGGCCACCTCCTCCCACCCGCTTCAGGTGTCACCTCTGGTCCGGGATCAGTCTGGCTGTACCCACTGGCTTTCAGGTCTCACTTGGCAGGAGCTGAGTAGCCAATGAAACCTCAGCTCACCACAGCTTAGATAGCTAAGACTCCCAGCAAGGCTGGCTCTTGCCCTAAAGAACCCGAAGTACGAAGCAACTCAGCAAACGTGAGCCACAGGAAGACAATTCCAAGTCAGAATCTGCAGAGGTCATAGGATTGGGGCACGCTTGTGGTGTTCACCATTTCTCGGAGGCTGGTCCCTGGGCTGCAGGCCTCTGGCCTCAAGAGGCCTCAATCGGGAAAGACTCATTTCCTTGTGGAAGCTGATCAGGGATAGTAGAGAGGGCAGGTGCTCAGCAGCTACTTAGTAAATAGGAGGAAAGGCGGTGAGAAGGGCAGGAGGAGATGAGGAAGGGAGAAAGCAGGGAGGAACAGAGGTTGGATTGTAGATGGATAGCTAAATGGATGGAAGGAATGATGAAAGGAGGCAGGGAGGGAGGAAGAGGGATGGATGGATATGGGGTGGATGGATGGATGGATGGATGGATATGTGGGTGGGTGAATGGATGATGGACGATGGATGGGTAGATGATGGATGGATAGATATGTGGGTGGGTGGATGGATGATGGATAGGTGGATGGATGAATATGTAGGTGGATGGATGATGGATGGTTGGATATGTAGGTATATGGATGGATGATGGATGGATGGATGCATATGTGGGTGGTTGGATAGATGAGTGGATGAGTGAACCTCCAGAGAGGGGAGCCCCAACACTATAGAAAGATGTTTCACGACAATGATGAACAAAACATCAATCTAAGTTGCCTTCAGGTGGCACTCCTGTGTGTGGTTTGATCTTCCCCTCTGAGCTCTTCCATGTGTAACAAGAAGGGACCCCACGAGGAGGAGGAGGATCAGCACAGCTGCTCACCGCCCTGCTGGGCCAGAGGCCTTTATCTTTGCTACAAGGGGAGAAGAGGCTCCAGGTGGGAGGTGGGCAGATGGGGAGCTCGGCTCACGGCCCCGACATGGGCAGCTCGACGAGAGGGTCTGGCAGAGAAAAGACGTGTCTCATGGGATGTTGGAGGCTGTCTGCTCTGGGTGAGTGAGGCCCTGCCCTCACGACCTCCCGTAACCCTAATCTCGCCCCAGAGGCCTCAGCAGCATCCCACGGGGGATCAGGCTCCAACATGTGAATTTGAGGGGACATGGGGGTGTCTCTCCTCTGTTCCCTGTTGAAATTGTCCAAATAGCCTAGAAGAAATAAAACCAAGTTCAGAGTTCTCCTGGCCTTCCCCAGAAGCCCCATGCCCATGTCGAATGCCCTCTATGTGCTGCCCGAGGGCCTGCAGCTCAGGGCATCGTCCACGGTGCGGGCATCGTAGGTCTGCACGTTGCTCGGGTCTGACGGGTGGATGGGCCACCTTCACCTGACCTGTATAAGGCTGCCGCATGGCCTGAGGCCTCCACCGCCACACCCCGCAGCTGGAGGAGAGGACACACATCCAGACTCTAGCATTTCCACGGCCTACGATTACAAAAAGAGATGAAACCCCAAGGCGGTTTGTGGTCCCCGCCAGGCATGTCGAACGTTCTGGAACATTCCAGAACATTCCCGAAACTCTACTTCCTGATGTTCCAAGCATCACAATTCATGGAAATATCCTCAGGCTTCAGCTCAATAAGGATGAGCCCAGCTGGCCCAGGTGTTCTCACCCCATCCCACCGTCCTCCCTAAGCTGGCCCTGGGCACCTGTACTTTTAAAATCTCTCCAGATGACTCTGAGTCACAGCTTGGCTAATTCCCAAGTGAGGCCGCAGTTTCTCCTGACTGTCAGGCCAGCCTCCTCCTCACGTGGTGGGCTGTGTATCACGGCTGAGCGGGGAATTCCAAGTCGACAGATGAAGTCTCAGCAAGCACCTCTCCCTACCGACCTCCGGACAGTCAGGGTGAAAAGGCCTCCAGATTTTGCTCCCTTCCCCTCTGCGAACAAATGGAGAGGAGGGCCTGCCCCCAGCCCTGCCCTGGCCTGTCCCGTTCCTGGCCCCGGGCTCTCTCTGCACCTCTGAGCCCCGCCATCAGAGCATGAGACTGATACAAGTCCATGCCTGGGCCTGGCCATCGAGGGGCCCCTGAGTCACCGGTGTGCTTGGAGAACAAGGGCCAGAACCTCCAGGGATGGAGACACGGGGTGGATTGGGAGTGGGGCGGGGGCACTGGCGGCTGGACGGCTCTCTGGCAGCTACATGGCTGAGTCACCGCGGGGAGAGTCGGGCGGGTTGGGCTGACCGCAGGACGAGGAGTGGCTGTGATAAGGGACAGATTTCAAACAGAGAAAGCGCCGTCTCATACCTGCGCTGCCCGCCACACCTCCAAAGGCTGAGACCCTCCCATGGAGAGAGAGGACACAGCCCACGCGGAAGGGGGATCCAAGCACATTTAATGAAGGAAACTGTTGTAGGTGTGAACTGAAAAGAGAGACCAGCGGGGCTTGGGGAGCTGCCCAAGGCCCCCGGGGTGGGCAGCAGTGGGTGGGGAGCCCGTATGCCCGGACCGAAGAGGTCGGGGAGGCACTGGTAGAACCAAATGCAGCTGCAGCAGTGGGACAGGCCACTTGGGAAGAGGAACTCGGCCGTGGCCAGCAAGGAGCCGGGACTAATTCCTCAGCCTGTCTCACTGGCTTCCGTCAGCCTCTCCCAGCGGCCTGACTTGACCAGAGGCAAGGATGGGGTGGGGGAGCCATGTGCCACCCCTGCAGGTCAGCCGCCTGGACCCGGGGCTCAGAAGGGTGCAGAGAGGCACTGAGGGCCCCTGGAGAGTCTGACCCACGCCCACCTGGCATTCAGGACGGAGCCCCCTGCCCCCAGGAGGGAGCTGGTCTCTGTGACCTGCCAAGTCCTCTGGTGGAGGAGTAGGGGCCCTGCTCCATGAGACAGAGGATGCTGGGACCCCCGCTCAGGACCCAGTCCCGTGGGTGAATACAAGCCGGGGCCATCGGGCAATCTGCCATCAGGGCTCTCAGGCCGGGTCAGACTTGTTACACGGCAGCAGCCCCCACGGCCGGGGGTCAGGCACCCCACCGGGGACTCAGACAGACCACCCCTCTCCTGGAGCGGGACCACAGGTCTGCAGAGGACAGACAGACCAGGACAGCCAGACACTGGGGGCTGGCATTCTTGAGAACGGAGGGATTTCCCCTCCAAGTGTGAGGCGAGGCAAGTCCTTGCCTTGACCGTGAATGGACTCCAGGCTGGCTGCTGCAGAGCTGGAAGGTTAGGGGAGACCCCCACCGTGGTCCCCAGGAGAGCTGGTGGAGGCCGGGGTGTCAGACTGCAGCTCAGCGCAGTGAGGCAGGTGAGTGACTGAGGTGTCTCGTAGGGCTCTTTGGAAGGTCAGGAGCCCTGGAGGGGGCCGGCCGAGCTCCACAGGGAGAGGGCTGTTTGCTCCAGCAGGAAATTCCATCTCTGTTTCTTTGCTAAACTGTTTGGGAGTGGCCAGGCCAGGCCCATACACGTGTCCCCTGAGAGGATGTGACCAGCACCCACCTAGATACCGAAACTCACTTCCTTTGTAGTTTCCAGTTCTTTGTCCCATCATCCCCCATCTTAGCTAGAAGCCTAGAATCTTCTTCTTGAATCCTCCTCCACCCATGTGAAAGTCCAAGAACCTCAGGAGCCCAAAGTGTTGCATCTTACTCCACACACAGAGCCCATGTTACACCCAAATTGCCAATGACTACAGTCATGAAATTAAGAGACGCTTGCTCATTGGAAGGAAAGCTTTGACAAACCTAAACAGTATATTAAAATGCAGAAACATCACTTTGCCAACCAAAATCAGTATATCAAACCTATGGTTTTTCCAGTAGTCACATACAGATGTGAGAGTCGGACCATAAAGAAGGCTGAGCGTTGAAAAATTGATGCTTTCAAATCGTGGTGCTCGAGAAGACTCAGTCTTGAGAGCCCCTTGGGCAGCAAGGTGACCAAACCAGCCAATCCTAAAGGAAAAGAACCCTGAATATTCATTGCAAGGACTGATGATGAAGTCAAAGCACAAATACTTTAGCCACTTGCTATGAAGAAGCAACCCATTGGGAAAGACCCTGATGCTGGGAAAGGTTGAAGACAGAAGGAGAAGGGGGTGGCAGAGGATGAGATGAGTAGATAGCGTCACTAATTCAGTGGACATGAATTTGAGCAAACTCTGGGAGACAGTGAAGAGCAGAGGAGCCTGGCGTGCTGCAGTCCACGGGTTCGCGGAGCCGGACGCGACCGAGCGACTGAGCGACAGCCTCTTCTGCTGCCGCATGGTGTCGCTGTGGAGCGCAGTCCCAGAGCATCCCTGCTGCTCGCCTGGGCTGGGGTCCCCCTGCTCAGGTCCTGGCGGGTCCCACCCTCAGGAGCACATGGAGTCAAGGGCTTGTCACTTCCCCCCAGCAGGAGCCCCACGGTGGCAGCACCAGCTCCCTGACCTTCAGGTCAGCTGGGGAGAATGCAGATGGGGGTCCCTTTGACACCTGGGGGGCGGTCCTTGGTCTCTCTCTTGCCAGTGACCTCAGTAGGAACCAACCCCATCCACCTGTGCGCATCCTCAAGGGGGCGGGGCTTCCATCTCTCCCCCAGGAGGCTCCTGCTCCCTGGACATGTCTGCCCACCTCCCCTTCAGCACCACTCCTGGGGGCACTGGAGAGAGAGATGGCCAAGCCTCCCCATCCACTCCAGACCCCACTCACAGAACACTTGTCTGCACGGCTGCCCTGTTTATCCACGTGGTCGGAAAAACAAGTGGCACTTTTCTTGCCTTAATAGCAATAAAAAGTGGCATTTCACCCCACTTGACACCCTGAACTCCTGTGCAGAATATAATTGTTTGAATTCCGGGTACCCTGGAATATGAGGGTACCCTGAGTATGGGGCAGAGCGGGGGGTAAGCATTGTTGGGGGTGGGGAGAGGAAGATGGGTTTTTCCTCATCTGTCTTCACCTCAGGACTGGCCCATCAGGACCATTTGAAATGGGAGAAATGGGACCTGCATTGGCAGCAGGTTCTTTCCCAGTGGTGCCACCTGGGAAGCCTTGGGCAGCCTCATCTGCCCCAACGCCCTCCTGCTCCACCCTCCCCAGGGCTGTGGGATCCCCTGGAGACCCTGTCCTCTGAGAGCTTTGGGTGTTAGAAGGAAGGCATGCTGAACAAACTAATTTATACTATAGTGACAGCGGCTGATAGATAGCAAACCATCCAAAAGCTATTAGTGTTTTCTAAAAGCATGTTTCCTGAGCCTAAGCGCTCACAAACTAGAGGGCGTCACAGCTGGGCCAAATCAAAGGTGTAGTTCGGTTGTGACTACACGAGGAGCGGTGAGCAGAGAGAGACAGAGAGATGGTGAGAGAGAGACAGAGAGAGCTGCTGAGCTGCGGAAACCCAGGGCCAGAGCAGGAGCGGCTTTCTAGATGGGTGTAGGGGAGGGGAGGTGTCCTCCTGTCTCAGAATATCTGGCTGCAAAGGAACAGGCCAGTGGAGGAGGCAGGAGGGTCTTCGGGGCCGAGGGAACAGCATTCACAAAGCCCAGAGGGTGTGTTCCGATGGCAAGGGGTACCCAGTGGGGGAGAGAGGAGGTTAGCCCCAAAGAGGTCAGCGTGGAGATGCAGCTGGAGTTGGGGGTTGAGGGGTGGAGGGGCCTGGAGCCTGTCCAGGAGGGTGAGTTCAATCCCGCAAATAGTGGGGAGTCGCTGAAGCTGTGAGGGCTTCCCAGGGGGCACTAGTGGTAAAGGACCTGCCTGCCAATGCAGGAGACGTTAAGAGACGCAGGTTTGATCCCTGGGTGGGGAAGATCCCCTGGAGGAGGGGCAACCCACTCCAGTATTCTTGCCTGGAGAATCCCATGAACTGAGGAGCCTGGTGGGCTACAGACCCTAGGGGGGCTGCACAGAGTCAGACATGACTGAAGTGACTTGGCACAACACAGCATGAAGCTGTGGGCAGGGGGAGCCTCTTGGAGGGACCAGCCCACAGCTGGGAGCAATGGCCCTGCAGCCGGACAGATCCTAGAGACCACAGCAACTGCCAGGGCCAGAGACGCGGCAGGAACCCGGCCCCAGGGGGAGGAAGGGGGCTGAGTCTTGGAGGGTAAAGGCCACGAGCCCAGGGTGCCGGAGAGGCGGGGCAGCCGAGGCCTCAGTGTTCCCGCCTGTGCGAGGGGCGCCCGTGGGCAAAGCGGCCTCAGCATCGCGGCGGGAGCGGACACATGCTGTCCCCACAGAGCTAGCCACCAGGGAAACGGGCGCGAAATCCGCCAGGCGCTGGACCTGCAGGTGCTGGCCAAAAAGCAGGGGACAGGCCCACGGAGGCACCAAAGCACGCAGCCGTGTCTTTCTGCCGCAGTGTCTTTCTCTGCCTGTTGTGTTTTCCCCTTGCTGTTTGATGCTGTTGTAAAGTAGAGGAGAGTTAGAATTTTAAATTATGAACATGTACCTTATTGTTCATCGCAATCTTATGCGGGGCCAGATTTGAATTCAAATGTAAAAGCCTGTTATACAAAGACCTGCCGTATCACATGGGACTTCCCTGATGGCTCAGCGGTAAAGAATCTGCCTGGAGAAGCGGGCTGATCCCCTGGGGTCGGGAAGATCCCCTGAAGCAGGAAGTGGCAACCCCCTCCAGGACTGTTGCCTGGGAAATTCCACGGACAGAGGAGCCTGGCAGGCTACAGTCCACGGGGTCACAGAGAGTCGGACATGACTTAGCACTGAAACATCAACCGTGTAGCATGGGGAACTCTACTCAGGACTGTGTAGTAACCTACATGGGAAAAGAACCCGAAAAAGTACAGATCCATGTACACGTGTAACTGAACCATGTGATGTACGCCTGAGCTAACACAACACTGTCAATCAAATATGAGCCAGTATAAAATTTAAAAACTTAAATACATATACATATATGTATATGAGCAACAAGGACCTACTGTCTGACACAGGGAACTATAATAGTCAATATCTTGTAATAACCTCTATTAGGAAAGAATCTAAAAACGCAATTCAGTTACCTGAGTCACTTTAGTGTACAGCTTAAACATCGTACATCACCTGTACTTCAATAAAAATATATATCGGGAGGGGAAGTGAATGTTAACATGGGCACAGAATCATGGAAACGACACAGTTTCGTGCCCGCCTGTGTGCTTTTATTTTCACCAGGGCAGTGGAAGCTCTGCTCACTGTCGGAAGTGTTCCTTTCCCCATCTCCCCCCCGCCCCCACGTCCAGGGTGTCGGAGTGAGCGCTGGGCTGATGCGGGCGGTGGCCGGTGCAGGAAGGGGGCGACGGGCCCTGGCCACATGTGTTTCCTGTGATTGGACGGAAGTTGGGCTCCGGGGGCGGTGAGGGTCCCACCTGCTCAGAACGGGGTGACACCGAGCTCACTGGGGCCTCACCTGCCTCCCTGTCGAGACGCCCCACCGCTCGGGTTGGTGTGTATCCATGGGGAAGGGCAAGCCTGCCTCCGGGGCCTCTGCGTGCGCACACGCTCCATCAGACTTCACCTAAAAGCCCAGATCCAATAAGAGAATAAGAATTGGAAGACAGAGGCCACTGAGCACGAGACCAAGCTCGGGGTCTCTGAGCCGCGGGCTCCGGGGGGCTGTGGGGTCCCACACCCCGAAGCCGGCTGTGACCCCAGGCCCCGCTCCGCACCGTCTCTGAGAACCCTTGTCCTGCGTGCAGTGCTCAAACTCGGAGGCCTCCGGCTTCTATCTAGGTCAGAAATCCTATAAATGATCCACTCCCTGGTTAATGAGCGCAGCTCCTTCCCAAAGGGGTAAAATCAGGGGCACAGATTTAATTTAACATCTTCCTTTTTTCTTTTTCCTTTTTAACATCAAGATTTCTAGATCTAACCAGGTCTTATTTTAATTCAAATTTGCCTTTATCCAAATCCCTAAAGACCACCAGCAGGAGCGATGTCAGCCCCTTCAGGTTCTGTGCGCCCTCCAGCAGCCGCCTGGGCAAAGCTAATGGGGCCGGACGGTATCTATAGGAGCTTCGGGGTAACTGAAGTGGAGGGTGGGGAGGGAGGGAGGAGAGAGTGAGGAGGGGCCTGGACGGGGGTCCTGGTGCAGGAGGGAGGGTCATGGAGGGTCTGCAGGAGCCCCACACTAGCCCAGGGTCAGACCGGGTCGGATGAGGGGGAACCGCCAGACCCCCTGCTGGGCCTCCTCCACAACCCATTTTTAATGAGGAGCCTGGGCTGCGGGGGCCCCTTGTGTCTGCAGAGGCCTTCACCAGCGGCAGGCGAGGCTTGAGGCATTTATTTATCTTTTCAGCCGTAATGCATGAGCTCCCGGAGAAGAGAGTGAAGGTCCGGACATTCCTGGACGCTGGCATCACCGCTAAGGAGCAGGCAAGGGCTGCAGGCACGGCTGCCACCAGGTGACAGATGGGTCCCCTCTGGAGGCAGGCCAGCTCCAGCCACCTCTGACTCCTGGAATGGCTTGGGAGGGGGGTGCAGAGGGGCCCCCGTTAGCAGGCTCCTCTGTGCCCCTGACAGGCTCTGCGTGTCCTTACCGCAGCCCTGCTGAGGACCGGCGACATCTCGTGTTCTCCCGGGCGCCGTCTTGAGCACTGACAGTCATCTGCTGCAGAGTCGCCCTGGGAAGGAGGCACCCTTATTATCCCAGTTTACAGATGGGCAAGCTGAGGCAGGCGAGGCCAATAAGTGGTGGCACGCCTGACACCCAGGGAGCACTCAGGGCCACGGGCCTGAGGTTGGACAACATGGCCCCTGACTTACAGGTGAGCACCGGGGCCTCAAGGCCACGAGTCCAGCCCAAGGTCATGCAGCTGGAGCCACACCCACGGCTGGCTGATGCCAAGGGCAGGACTGCCCACTGGCCAGTAGAGAGGGCTTGCTCTTCGAAGAGGTGTGAACCCCCCGGCCACAGGGCAGAGGAGCACGACCCTGCACTGCCCTCTCTGGGACCCCCACACGCTTTCCATCAGCTGCTGCTGATTCAAACGGCTCCCTCCCCGGCGCACGGGGCAGCTAAAACCTCCAACAGCCCCTGCCGTCCTCAGCTGCTTCTGACTGCAAGCAACAGAAACAAGCAAGTCTTAGAGACGAGAACGACCAGGTCAGATGGCTGCGGAGGTCAGGGCGTCCACTAAGCCCCGCCCCGCTGGACCTGGTTAGGAAGTTGTATCCCTCCTCTCGGCCGCCCCCTGCTCATCCCCAAGGGGCGGGTGACAAAGATACCCCAGCATCTCCAGTCCATGTCTCACCCAGGCTCCCAGCAACGCTCCCGGGACCAACTCGCCCTGGACCAGCTCGGGCCACCTGGCTTCCCTGGGCCTGCTGCCATAGTTCCAGAATGCTGGGGCTCGAGGCCGCCTAGGGGGCCGGCCCCCCCAAAGCTGGAGAGAGACACTGGCCCCACCTGGGCCTCATGACCAGAGTGGGGAGACTGGGAAAAAACTGGGACCCAAGAAGCATCTCAGTGCCTACACCCCTGAGACCCCACACACGGTCTCTGCCCGCCGTGGGCCTGGGTGGACGTGGAAGGACCAGAAGTGACCGCTGCCCCTGACGGGGGTCGGGCAGTCCTTCGCTGCTGGCTGTTACTGAGGTTCCGCGGGGCACAGACCAGAGGGGGCGAGGCCTCCGGCCACTCCTGCCGACGTCACCCGCTTCTCCTCCGCGCCGGCCTTGACCTGGAAACCCAGCTATCTTACACCTCATGACAAGACCACCCGCGTCAGAGAATCTCCAAAGAGAACCTTCTGTGGAAGGTTTCTCAGGCCAAGCGGAGGGCGTGTTTGCATCTCACACCCGGGGGTGTTTCCTGCCAAGTCCAGCGAAGATGCGCGTCTGCGTCCCAGGCTTCTCGACCACAGCCCACCACAGGGTCCTCATCGCCAGCCTTCCCCATCCTCCCCCCAGACTGCTGCTCGTGTGGGACCCAGCCTCAGGCTCCTCACGCCTCCGAGGGATTTGCCAACTTGTGGCAAAGACCACCACACACAAAATTCAGCTTTCCCATTTGCACAATTCGGCGGCATTTGATGAATCCGCGATGTTGTTCAGCCATCATCACCATCTCGTTCCAGAATATCTCCATCTCTCCAAAGGGGAACCTTGTGCCCACGGCAGCCAGCCCATTCCCCCTCGTCCTGAACCCTGGCAATCACCAATCGGCCTTCGGTCTCCCCCGCTCTGACTATTCTGAAATTTCACAGAAACGAAATGGCACAGTCTGCAGCCTGTGGCGATCACCTTCTCTCCCTGAGAGTCAAGTCCTCACAGTTCATGCACGGTATAGCACGTGTCAGAACGGCAGCCCTCTTTGTGGATGGATAGTCTTCCGTGCCATGGAGACACCACAGCCTGTCCATCCATTCCTCTGTTGGTGGACACGGGTTGTTTCCACATCTTGGTCTTGTAAGTAAGTAAGGCTGCAGGGAACATTCGTCTAAGATCTTTTGTTTGAACACGTTTAGCTTTGGACCAACTAAACCCTGGACCAGATTGTGTGCAGGGTCTCAGGGGTGTAGGCACAGCTTTTGCTTCTTGGGTTCCAGCTTTTTTCCCAGTCTCCCCACTCCACTCATGAGGCCCAGGTGGGGCCAGTTTCTCTCTTCAGCTTTGGAGGGGCTGGCCCCCTAGGCAGCCTTGAGCCCAGCAGTCTGCAACTACAGCGGCAGGCCCAGGGAAGCCTGGTGGCCCAAACTGGTCCAGGGTGAGTTGATCCTGGGTGATTTGGAGGTTAGCAATACCCTAGAAGTGGAGTTGCTGGGTTGTGTGTAATTCCATGTTTAACTTACTGAGGAAGCAAACTTTTTTCAAGCAGATCAAACTGGTCAATCCTGAGGGAAATCAACCCTGAATACAGATTGGAAGGACTGATGATGAAGCTGAAGCTCCAATACTTTGGCCACCTGATGCGAAGAGCTGATTCATTGGAAAAGACCTTGATGCTGAGAAAGCTTGAGGGCAAAAGGAGAAGGCGGCAGAGGATGAGATGGTTGGATGGCATCACTCATTCAAATGGGCATGAACTTGAGTGAACTCCGGGAGATGGTGAGGGACAGGGAGGCCTGGTGTGCTGCAGTCCATGGGGTCACAAAGAGAAGGACATAACTTAGCGACTGAACAAAAAACATTTTTCTGTAGCAGCTACCACATTTTATAACCCTGGAAAGGGGTTTTGAAAAGCTGGCTTGTAAAGTTACAAGTCCCTGGCACTTGTAAGCATCCACTTGACAGTAAAAAGGGAAGGACGTCCCTGGCGGTCCAGGGGTTAATACTCTGTCCTCCAATGAAGGGGTGCAGGTTTGATCCCTGGTCAGGGATCCCACATGCCCTTTTTTCAGGGCCAAAAAACCTGAACATAAAACAGAGGAAATGATGTTAGAAATTCAATAAGGACTTTAAAAGTGGTCCACATCAAAAAATAAATAAATAAAGGCAGGTGGTCAGAAGTACAATCTGTACAGACACCAATCCACATGGAAACTCCGGAGGGACAACTTGTAGGCTGTGTGCCCTTGAGAGAGTTACTAAAAGTTTCTGAGCTTCCCTTTCCTGATCCCTCCGACCAGGCTGTTCCAAGGGCTAAATGAACACGACAGTGTCCACGTCCGCTCTGGGACACTAGCGTTCGGCAAGCCTCAGAGGTCTGTTCTCAGCTCACACGTCTCATCTCAGCAGGAGGGGAGGTGGCGCAGAGAGACTGAGGCTCCCGCCCAGCCACAAGCAGCCAGGTCTGCCGGTTTCTCCCCAGCCACATGCAACCTCCCCACCACAGAAACGGAACCTAGACACCGTGCTGAGAGCAAGTATTTAATGCTCATAAAATTCAAGGAACTCAGTAATCCCAAATAAGGTCTCCTATGCGTTTCTCCAGGAACCCAGCCCAGAAGGCAGAATCGAAACACAACTTAGAAGGGGGAAAAAAGTGCCACTCTTCTTTCCTTGGGTCTCTCTTTATAAGACCGCCACGATCGTATCGCGAGGCCCAAACAAAAGCACTTATGGGACACCCGCCAACTCCTGCAGCTCAGAGACTCTTGCTGGCAATTCAAAATAACCCTATAACGTGTCGGAAAATGATAAGTGGGGTTCAGGTTTAATGGGCAGAAGGAAACCCACTATTCTTGGTTATTGGAAGGACTTGTGGAGAAGAAACCGCTCTCGGATCAGATGTCTGTATGGTGCCTGCCCCTCCACTTAATCACTTAATAATGAGGATTTTTTTTTTTTTTTAAGTTTCCAAAAAGATGTTTCTGGAAGGAGCCCAGCCTGGCCGGGCAGAGTGGACTCAGCCTCACCAGCTGGGACTCTCCACCACATCTCTGCACCTCGACCAGCCTGGGAGACCCGACTCCAGGTCTCAGCACTCCCTTTTACCTGTGAGGTGACTTCTGCCAAATTGCTTCATTTCTTCAGGTGTCAGCTTTCTCACCAGCTATATTGGTGCAAGTGGGTTTCACCCTTGAATGAGAAAATGAGATTCTAAGAGGGCTGAGTACACAGGGAGCTCGTGGAAAACGGTCACCCTTTATCTTTGCCATCATCCGGGCTGCCTCGCTGCTTCGACACATGCAGAGGCCCTGGGAGCGGGTCTCTGTGCTGATCTCACACAGCTGGTCCAGACCCCGTGGCGGGGGAAGGGCCGGCTACCTGCAGGACACTCTGCCCCCCTCCACTCTTTACCTGGCCCCAGCGCTGCACCCAGCTGCGTCCCAAGGTGCTTCATTCATTTTGCCGTGACCGTGTCCCTAGGAATAAGGACCATCACATCACTTCATACTGCAGAGGAAGCCTGTGCCCAGGGAGGTGAACCCTGTCCCTGGGCTATGGTCGGGGGGTGGGGGCGGGGCAGTAGCAGGGTTGCTCCCTGCAGGGCCTCGAGAGACCAGCTCCACCTGCGCGTGGAGGGCAGCAGGGGCCAGGACAAGAGGCAGGTGGCCCAGGCAGCTTTGTCTGCTTACCCAGCTTCATCCATCATGGTCCAGTGACTGGGGAGCCTGAAAGTGACTGGAAGGACTGAAAGTGGCCAAGGCTTGGGCACTGAAACAGCCAACCTGGCACATAGACGGCTAGTCAAGGCTGTCGTTCCCTGGGACTTCCCTTCCCACCTGCAGAGAAATACCCGAGTCCTCCTCCCCGTGGCCTGAACAGCCCTGCCTGGGTTCCTCTGTGCTATCTCCTTTTCCTCCTGCTCCAGTCATGCTGGGCTTCCTTCAGACAAATTCCTTAACGTGTCAGCTCCTCCTGGCCGCAGGGCCTTTGCACATGCTATTTCTGTGGGCTGGAATTCCTCTTGTCATCACCTCTTCACCTAGTTAAGTCACATGTGGGCTCCTAGCGTCAGCATCAACTTCATTCCTTTTTGGAGGATGTTGAATAAGTAAGTGAAAGTCACTCAGCTGTGTCTACCTCTTTGTGACCATTCCCCACCCCCCGGACTATAGCCTGCCAGGCTCCTCTGTCCCTGGGATTCTCCAGGCAAGAATGCTGCAGTGGGTAGCCATTCCCTTCTCCAGGGGGTCTTCCCAACCCAGGGATCGAATCCACATCATCATTGCAGTCAGATTCTTTAGGTCTGGGCCACCAGGGAAGTCAAAGATGTTGAATGGTGTCCCCTAAAAGATATGCCCAAGGGTTAATCCCAATATCTGTGAATGTGACCTTATTTAGCAGTTGGGTTTTTAAATAAGGGATTTTTTTAATGTCTATTTAATTATTTTTGACTGGGCTCAGTCTTCGTTGCTGTGCAGGCTATTCCCTAGTTGCAGCGAGGGGCAGCTACTCTTTACCTGTGGTGCATGAGTTTCTCGTTGTGGAGGCTTCTCTTGTTGCAGAGCATAGGCTCTGAGCTCTCAGGCTTCAGTAGTTGCAGCCCCCCGGCTCTAGAGCTCAGGCCCAGTACCTGCAGTGCACTGGCGTTGTTGCCCTGCAGCATGTGGGATTTGCCCAGACCAGGGATCTAACCCGCGTCTCCTGCATTGGCAGGTGGATTCTTTACCACTGATGCCCAGCAGTTGGGTTTTTGCAGTTGTAATCAAGACAAGGATCAGAAAATGAGCTCATTCTGGATTCAGGATGGATCAGGCCCTAAATCCAATGACAAGTGGCCATTCAAGGGACAGAAAAGGAGAAGACACAGAGAGACACAGAGAGGAAGGGGACAAGAAGACGGAAGAGAGATTGGAGGGAGGCAGCCACAAGCCGAGAACACCAAGGCTTGCCCGCAGCCCCCAGAAACTTGGAGAGAGGCCTGGAAGAGCTTCTCACTCAGATGAGATCAGGTGTGTTCAGGGTGGTATGGTAGTAGACAGCTTCTCACTCAGAGCTGCCAGAAAGGGCCAACCCCGTCTACACCTTAATTTGAGACTCTTGGCCGCCAGACTGTGAAAGGATCCGTTTCTGCTGTTTTAATGCACCCAGTTTGTGGTCATTCATTACAGCAGCCCTGGGCAATGAATACACTTGGAAAGCCTGCCCTACGGGGGCAAGCACCTCAGTTTACCCTGAGTGGAGGGCTTCCTGAGATTTGAGATTGCAGGGTGGAAGCCAGGACAGTCCCAGGTGGGTGGGGAAGTCCCAGGGCATACAGTCGGTGCTCAGTTCTGGGAGATGCTTCTTGGCATGAAGAGCTCTCCAGTAATGATCAGGCTGCATGTGAGGTGACCATCATCTTGCCCCTGGGAGCATTCAAGCAGGGAGACTGGAAGGAGGGGTGTGGGGGGCCAGCCTACGCTGGTAAGAGCTGCAATCAACAGTCTAAGGTCCCCTGAGCCCCAGAGTTCTATAAGCGGCCCATTCTGCACACAGAAGACCATCAGCCTAGGTGAAGAGGGCAGGGCTGGGGTGAGGAGGGTGGACACCCAGGAGTATAAAGTATTGAACGATGACAGTGAGCTTAAAAGAATGATTGTAGGTTAAGAGCAAAACGAAGGCAAATCATCAAAATAATAATAAAAGCTGGACCCATTTTAAAAGTGAAAAAGACAGCAGAAAGTTAACTAACTTGTCCTTGACTCTGGATAATGGAGCTCGGGGTCTCCATAGAGGATAAGATGGTTGGATGGCATCACCAATTCAGTGGATATGAGGTTGAGCAAACTCTGGGAAATCGTGAAGAACAGGGAAGCCTGGCGTACTTCAGTTCATGGAGTCTCAAAGAGTTGGACAGGACTTAGTGACTGAACAACAACAATCTTCATAGTTCGCAAAATACTTTCTTAAATAAAATGGAAATGTGTTTATTTTTCATGTAAAAGTCCTGCGTATGTAATAAGAAACCGTGCTCCCTGGTTTGGGTGACCCATGCTTCCTACATTTTGCTGCCCTTCTATGTGAAGCCTCCATCCCCCAAGCCACTTCATAGTCTAAAATAGCTGCTTTCACTCCAGCCATCACAGTTGTATCCCAGCTAGTAGGAGTGGGAGAGGAAAGGGGAAGGGCATCCTCTCTGTAGGATACTTCCCGATTGTTGCAATCTTACGCACCATCATAATAAACGGTAGGTGCAATGACAATATTTTGGAATCTTGAGTGACTTTTTCCCATTCAGTTATTTCATTAATCCCACCAATGTCGTTGTATCACCTACCCTGTACCCCTGGCCTCTCTACATACATCCATCGTATGTATTTCTCCCAACAACCCTCTAAGGCAGGTCCCAGCAAGCCTGTTTCACAGATGGGGAAACCGAGGCTCAGGGGGAACCGACTTGCCCGCAGCACACCCCCTCCCCAGAAGACACGGCAAGGCTGGAGCCGGAGCTCAGGGCCTCCCGATGCCGGGCAGGGCCCACCACCCCACCCACCACCCCACCCTCCACCCCACCCTCCACCCCAGGCACCGGAGCTTCCTTCCCGCTCCCGGCCACCCTGTGAGTCACCACCGGCCTTTTGTGTTTCCTCTCTGTTTCCTTGTGATTCACACTGTCTGGTCCACCCCAGGTCACTCCTTGGAAGGAACACCCAGGTATGGAGAGCGGTGACTGAGCAGATGGCCTCCAGCGAGGGCCACCTTTTCCGTGGAGGCTAGACTCTCACGGAGGGGCCATGGGGGCCACCCCCTGCACCAGGGGATGGAACTTCCTCCAGGCTGCTCCTGGCGGCAGGAGCATCCCCTGTGTGGCTGCCACCAGGCTCTTGGTTCAAGACCAGGACCCCAGCCAGCCAAGCCCCGGCAGACCAGCCTGTGGCCCAGCCCCTCCTCTGAGAGCAGAAGGGCCGCCCCACCTCAGCGTCCAGGACGTGTGGCAGTGCTGAACCCGAGCCTGGCGCCCAGCGGCAGCGGCCACGGCCGACAGCTCACTCTTCGTTTCCGGCCTCCCTGGGTTTGGTGCACTCCCTGAATACCTGCTGCTAGTGGTGAAGAACCCGCCTGCCAACGCAGCAGACATAAGGGCTGTGGGCTCCATCCCCGGGTTGGGAAGATCCCTTGGAGCAGGGCCTGGCAACCCATTCCAGTACTCTTGCCTGGAGAATGCCATGGACAGGGGAGCCTGGTGGGCTACAGTCCATGGGGTCGCCAAGAGTTGGACACGACCGAAGTGATTTAACACACAGCCTACACTGGACACCCCAGAAATCCAGGGACACCCAGCCCTCCTGAATCCTGCTCGGCAACAATCTGTTTTGTTGTTTCAAATCTGCGTATCCGTTTTGTTGTGCAGTCACTCAGTCATGTCCGACTCTTTGCGACCCCATGGACTGCAGCACACCAGGCTTCCCTGCCCCAAAGTTCATCATCTCCCAGAGTCTGCTCAGTCTCATGTCCATCGAGTCGGTGATGCCATCCACCCATATCCATATAGACCTCGGAGAGACGGGCAGTTCTGACACCTGGTCCCGTGCACCTAGACACCTAGCCTACTGCAAGCCCAGAGGGCCCCAGATTCGGGGAGCACATCCCCTGACTTGGGCAGCACCCCAGGAAGCAGCTCTGAAAGCTACACCAGAAGCCCATCAGGGCCAGACACCGGACTGGGGGTCCTGAAGCCCACAGGTGGACCGAGCCGTCACATTACATCCAGGGCCGGATGGAAGGAGGACTTGGAGGTAATTGTTTCTCACACAGTCAAAGGCAAAGAGGCCTCTGCAGCCGATTCCTTGGCTCTGTGACCAAATAAGGCAATATTACATTTCACTGTTTACAGCGGCGTGAAGCGGGCGGCTCAGAGGGCATGGGGAGAAGCCGTCCACCCCATCCCTCCGTCCTCATCATCCAATAACCCTGTCCAAAGCCAGTTCTAAGTTCCTTATAGAAACAACCATTTGTCACTTTTTAAATACACTAACAAACCCCAGAGGTGACCCCGTCTCGCCTCCAGGCAGCCGGGTGGTGGAACCCTGCTTTGAACCACCACGCGCATGATTTAAAGGTCCTCTAAAAATTTTATTCCAGGGCCTGAGCAAAAACAGAGACTCTTCGTGAAGAGCCAACTTCAGAGCATCATGCGTGAGGTGCCTTCTTCTGCCCTGAGAACTTATTTCAGATTTTCTTTTGCTAGTAAGACCACAGCTGCAGCAAAGAGCCATGAGTGACCTCCTTGTCCCGACAGTATTTATAAAAGGAGACACACGGTTGGCAGGGTTGAGTCTTAGTAATTGGTATTAATAATAAGACAAGTGTAAATGTTGAAAACCCATTAGGAGGCTTTAAGTGCTAAACAAAGCTTCAACGTGCTGGCATCTGCACCTTGCGTGTGGACCTATCTGACCTACAGCTGAGAAAATTGGACCCCTGGGGGGTTCTGCAGCATCGCTGTGACCCAGCGCTGTCCTCATAGAACATGTTTAGAGCCCAGGATGGGGGCATGGCTCTGGTGAAACGGGGACAACAGAAGAGCATCAGTCTCACCTCCCAAAGCGAAGTTTTGAACCTGACTTTCTCCCCACGAGACCCCCCGCACTGCCCCCACGCTCTGCTTGCTGTCAGGAACAAGGTTACTTTCATCTCTTTTCTCTACCCCAAAGCAGCCTTTCTGGACGCAGAAGGAAATGTTTCCTGGAAGGAAGAATGAACGAGTGAACGAATGAATGGGTGAGCGAGTGAATGAGGAATGAATGAATGAAATTTGCTATTGCATCTCTCGCCAGCGGCAGCCTCCGATTTTCTGCCCTTGAGTCTCACGTGAGCTAGTGCCGGATGGGTTTGCAGCGGCCAGGCAAGCCGGGACCAGCTTTGTGATAAAATTCTTGAGCCCAGAGTTGATTTCTGGGGACACCAACAGCAAATTGGTCCTCAGTTGGTCCAAATCGGTCCTCAGTTTCCTGCCCTGACACCCCCGAGATTCCCCCTGTTGTCCCAGTTTCCCCCACCCCCAAGCTCCCCCCTGCCTCCCCCACCATCCACACCCTCATGCCCTTTCTCCGATCAGGACAGCGACTGCCCCCTGGCCCCGGCTCTGAGCGAGGTCTGCGCTGATGGTGAGCTGGGACACGGGGCCGCAGGCCTGGGGCCCGTGGGGGGAGCCCTCGGGCACACCCAGCTACTGCTGCTTTCAAACCCGCCCTCCTAAGGGAAGTGTAATTCCCACTCCCAGATGATGAGTATGCTCTCAGGGGTCAAATGCAGCCTTTTTAGAGATCTCATCCCCTAGAGTCAGACCCACCTGGGTGGAGACTGGTCTGCACTGTGCCTTTGGCCGAGTCCCCCAACATAAGTGCTCCTCCAAAACGGCCGCGTACAGACACGCCGGCCAGCAAGGCAGGTGAGGATCCTTGGCCTTGAGACGTGAGAGGCAGCCAGCCCTTATTGAGTGCTTACTGTGTGCTCAGAATTTTTCCTTCTCTGCCGCTCTTAACTCTCACCACGCCCTGCACTGCCGGGACGCCCCGGGGAAACAGAGGCACCAGCAGCAGAGACGGTTCCTCCCGTTCTCCCCGGCTCTCACCCAGACCTGTCGCTGGACAGCCACCTGCCTGGACCTCACCCCCTCCCCTGTGAAACAGAGGCACACAGCCCTTCATTTGCAGGGTGTGCACGTCGTTGGTGAGTTCTTGGCACAGCATGGGGAACAGAGCAGACACTCAGAGAAGCACAGCCAGGTGATCTGGAGGCGCTGCTGCTGGCCAGGGGTTAGTGTCCACTGCGAGACAGGACCGCTCTCCTTCAACAACCTTGCCTCTTTGGAGCTGAAAATGAATGGATGAAGGGATACAGGATCCTTGGGCACCAGTCCTCCCCTTGAGCAGATAATCAGACCAACAGGACCCTGATGAGTGGGTCACCCATGACCACAGGTGGTCAGGGCTGACGGATGCCATGAGGCAGGGGTCTGTTGGGATCCCGGGGACGTGTCCAAGCCGTGCGTTAATGATTAACGCACACGCTCTGAGCCCTTTTGCCAGCTGACTCATTTTGTAAACTCTGCTGGCCCGCCGGAGTGGCCTCTACCCCCTCGCCTGAGATTCCAGCGCAGAGGTGCCCTGACCCGCCGCAGGGAGCCAGCGCCCACCTGAGGCCCACGCCCGGGACGCGCTTGGATGGAGGAGACAGCGGTGGACCTTCTGCTAGCGAGTAAGTAGGGGGCCCCCAAATGGGGGATGGGGGGCTGGGGGACACTGCTCCCTGCCCAACCCAGGCTGGACACCCCGTCTGCCCTCTGAGACCCTGCGCAGGTCCAGGGAGGTCCCAGAGACCCCAGCATCCTGTGATGGCCAGCCCAGCCCGACTCGGGGCTGGGGGTGTGCCTCCAGGGTGGGCAGGTGACAGTGGGAATGTTCATGCAAGACCCTCTCTAGGCGGGAAGCCCCTCCTTGAGAACAGGGAGCAGAGACCTGGCTTCTCCACCTGGCCCCTTTGACACTTGGGGTTGAGTCACTCTGGCCGTGGGGGCTGCCCTGGGCCTTCCCGGGCGTTGAGAGGCACCCCGCCTCCACCCCCTGGAGGCCAGCAGCATCTGCCTCTGCGGTGACGACTCCGAAACGTCCCCAGACGTGGCCCGGCGTCCCCACCGAGAGCCACCGCACCGCGGGTATGACGCGCTAACCGAGCACCCGATGTTCTGGTGAGCACTCAGGCTGACATGCCCCCCTCTCCATGGGGGCCCACAGGCTGGCCCTGATGCGAACTGCCTGACCCTCCATGCCTTGGTTTTCTCATCAGTAAAATGGGCCCAATCGGAGTAACCACCCCACGGCCCCCTGGGGTGGGAAACACTAGAGCTGAGATGTGTCAGGGGCGCTAAGCACGGTGCTGGGTCCTCACCACACGCTATCGTGGCCCCGTTTCACATGAGAGGGTTAGGCTGGGCCGGGAGAGGTGAGGTCGCTGGCCTGTGGGTCACACAGCTCGTGGCCTTGGGGCTGGGAGGGACCCTCTCCGAGGCCTCCTGTGCTTGGAGGGGCTCCGTCTGCCTGGCAAGGCTCCGCCTGGTGGGCAAAGACCAAGGTCGGTTCACCCCACCCTCTGAAGCCACTGGCGTCCTTCCGACGGTCCTTAGGGAGGGCCTGCTTGGTGGGACCGGGACTCTGAGGCTGTCCTGGCAACCAGGGATTAGCCAGATGGCTTTGGGGAGGGTGAAGGGTCTCTCTGAAGACAGAGTCCTCTTCTTGCTGTGTAGGAAGTCAGCCAGCCATGCCAAGCCTTGGACCTGTCTGACCAGCACCCCCCACTCCGTCCTTGGATTAGTGATTGAATGAATGAATGACATCACTCTGTCTTGAGTGAATGAGTGGAGGTAAAGATGAGGAATGAGGAGGTGGACTCACTGCCCCCTGGCCCTCAGAGGGAGCCCCAGCACCCGAGCTGGGGAGGCGTCTCCTGTAGGAGAGAGGGCATGGAAGCGGCTCTCAGTGGCCCCCGTTCTGTGCTTCCCCATGGAGGTCAGAGGTCAGAGTCTACAGGGCTTCTTTGGCCCAAGCTGGAACATGACCCCCCAGGAATGGCTCTCTGGCCTCCTGTGGGGGACAAGTTACAAGGACAGAGGGGGACGGGGTGTGGTTTTGCAAAAACGAGCGAATTAGCTGGAAAAGGATAAATTTTTATTTTTGGTTTGTTCTCAAAGTGTCTGAGAGTTGAGCCAGAGGGAGGAGGAATGTGAGTTGAGCAATCGGACATCCAGAGGGGCCCTCAGCCCGCTGCCAAGGGTCGCCAGGCCCTGGAGATCCCTGCCCTGAGGTTGACCCGAGACCCACTTCCTCCTCAGTGGCCCCCCCGGTGGGGGCATCGCTCTGCCTTCCCGGTGGGAGGGGCTGGCCTGATGCCCACAGAGGGGCAAGAGGAGTCCACTCCAGGAACTGTGGGAAATGCCGACTCTCAGAGCAAAGCACAGGAGAGTTTTGATAGAGGAAGAAGAAAGAAAGAATTAGTCACTCAGTCGTGTCCAACTCTTTGCAACCCCATGGACTGTCGCCCACCAGGCTCCTCTGTCCATGGGATTCTCCAGACAAGAAGACTGGAGTGGGTTGCCATTCCCTTCTCCAGTGGATCTTCCCAACCCAGGGATCAAACCCAGGTGGACTTCCTTACCATCTGAGCCACCAGGAAAGCCCAGAAGCCTGCAGCACCCAGTATTTCCAGGGGGTCTCCCATCCAAGTACTAACTGGGCCCAACTCTGCTTAGCTTCCAAGATCAGATGAGATCAGGCGTGTTCAGGATAGGATGGCCAGACGAGATCAAGGGTGACATCAAAGGCAGGGAGGAGGGGCTGCTGCTGGGGCCCTTTCAGGAAAGGGCTGAGATGCGGTGGTCTGCTCCATCTACATTTAGAGAAGATGAGCGTGTAAATCTCCGGGCTCGCTGGGGGCGCCTCCACTCTGCCAGGAGCGCTTCTCGGGCAGAATTTCTGTCCAGGAGCTGCCTAGTGAGTGATACTCCTATGCTAACTGCACAGCCCATGGATTTGTGACCTGGCCGTAAGTTACCTCCTGCTGGCAGCACAGGGCTGTAACTTGCAAGGGTTCCCTGGGAAGACCTCTTGTCAGGCTTTGGAAGCCGCATCCTTCCATCTCCATTCCTTTGTCACTAAGCTCTAGGTCCTCAGAGACCTTTATTAGAAAGCGGGCATCTCCAAAGGAGAACAGTCAGACATGTATCAGTCAGTCACACCCTAGTATAAACAAAGTTAGCACCAGCCTTTCTTGGTAACTGCTGGCTGTGTGGAAACGGGCACCACTGCAGGATATCAGGGAGCTGAGGGACTATCTTGCCGTCTAGGGTGGGGGCCGTGGGGAGGGTCCCTGGCAAGGGGTGGAGGTGCCTGACAGCAGCGAGAAACTCTCCTTTTCCAGCCGTTCACCAGAGACCCAGGGGTTCCCTTTCAGGGCCACGTGTGCTGACTTCCTCCCAGAGTGAGGCTGGGAAGGGCCGCAAGGGACCTGGTCTGAGTCAGGGCTGAATCCTAGTGCCAGAACTGCCTAGCTGGTGTGACCTGGGGCTTCCCAGGTGGCGCGAGTGGTAAAGAACCCACTTGCCAATGCGGGAGACATAAAAGATGTGGGGTTTGATCCCTGGGTCGGGGAGATCCCCTGGAGAAGAAATGGCAGCCCACGCCGGTATACTTGCCTGGAGAATCCCATGCACAGAGGAGCATGGCCGGCTCCAGGGCTCCAGTCCATTCCGTCACAGGAAGTTGGACATCACTGAAGCCACTTAGCACGCACGGGTCAAACTCTCAGCTCTCAGCATCCTCGTCCGTGAATCAGGCACGCCCCACCGCAGAGGCCTCCTCGAGACACAGAATGTCAATGGCAGCATTTTCCGTGGTGAGACTTATTGTCTGATACTGGACCCAGGAAGAACCACACTTGTCTGCTGCCTCTATATCCTCTCCGGAGTGAGGCCCTGAGCATCTGACTCTACTGGGAAACTGTGTCTCTCTTTCCACAAAGAGGAGAGGTCGTGAAATGCCGCTGTGGGGTTGTAGGGTAAGGAGAAAGGCAGCTAGGGAGCTCCGGGAGACCCCGATGGCAGGAACGTGGCCGGGATGAATGACGTCACTCTTCAGCAATCAGAGGAGGGGTCTCTGTGAGGAGGGAGGAGTCGCTGAAGGTCAGAGGCGGTTATGGCAAGGGGGGTACACTCTAGTACGCTGAGGGTCTCACAGAAAATCTCTGCCAACAGGGAATGCAGACAAGGAGGAAGAGAGGGAGGGAAGGAGGGACAGAAGGAGAGCTTAAAGGACCTTCTTGCTCCTGGGGACGGGTGATGCTTCATAGCAGAAGCCTGGCCAGAGCGTGTTGAATCACTGTCTCCTGCTGCCCCAGAGGCTGGCCCTCCAGGGAAGTATTTTCTCGGAGCCGGTGGGTCCCCACCGGCCCTACAGTGTGTCTCCGGGTAGAGTGGGGCAGAGCTGGGCTGACAGCAGCCACAGTGGCAAAGGCCTTCAAAGTGTCACCAGCCTCATCGATTAGTGGTCACGTGAACATCCTGTCGGGAAATGTTCTTCAGGCCACGGGTCTTGGCCACCGCTCCGGAGGCGGGGCCTGTTTGCCTTAGCAATTATCCTGTGCAGGTCTGAAGTGAGTGTTTATATAAGAGAAGCTCTGTGACCTCGTACGGTTCATGCCCCCTCTCTTGGGGTTGTTCTTCATCTCGATCGTGATGAGAGAGTTGCACAAACAGCCACATGGCAGCGGAGGAGAGCCAGGGAAAGTCTCTGTTGGCCCAACAGCAAAGGACAAAAAAAAGCTCTCTTTAAAAAGTGACTCTCCTATAAGAGAAGTCCAGAAGGGTTGGTAGGGGGCTTCATAAACGCATCCAGAGACCCGGGGTCCCTCTCTCAGACCACTCTGCCATGCTCAGCAAAGGCATCCTCCTCGTGGCCCAAGATGATTGCCTGAGCTCAAGCCATCAAATCTGTGTTCCAATACACAAAAGAGAAATGGCAGAGAAGGGTACTTTCCCTCCATGGAAGTTACCCACACACTTTGATGCCCATTGGTCATACCAAGCTGTAAGGGAAGCCTAGCCATGCCATCTTTTTTTCTGGGTAAACACATGCCAGGTAAAAAACTAGGAGTTCTCTTAGGGAGAAAAAGGCTAGGAATAAATACTGGGAGGCAACTGGGAGTCTGTGACGAAGTTCAGGATAAATCCCTAATCCTAGTGACAGGCTGTCAGCTGGCAAGGGACTTGGGTGTCCTCTCCTCACTCTTAACCTTGATCTCTCATCTGCAAAATGGGACAGCAGGTCCCATGTGGCCTCTGCTTCAGATAAGTGACTCTGTCTGAAACAAAAGTGAGGGCGAATTCAGAGAAACACTGGAATATTTGACTGCTAGGCTGTGTTTGGAAATGCCAGCTTATCTTGGTCTCCAATACAGAGTGAGTGAGCACGCCTAGGCTTTTTTTTAAGTGAGTACATAGACATTTGGACACATATTTTCCAGTCCTGGCAAAATACACGGGCAGCAGGCACTGAATCAGTTATGAGACAAGCTTCACAAATGACTGAAGTGCCTCATTTCCTGGGTAGGAACACAAAGACTTGTGTTTCTCTCTGCTTTGGAAACTGTAAAACACTGTCGTTTTACAACCACACGTCACATGTGTCTTCATCCCGAAGCTGCATGACAATCCGTGTGCCTGCTGGATTTTCCTCTCGTGTTCACACTGTATCGTGATCAGATGTTTCCCTCTACATACACAGTATCAACACTTATCTGCAGTACGCCTGAGGACGTGGTTCATAAATGCAGGAGGATTCCACGTCCTTATTCTTCATCAGAACTCCTGAGAGTCAGGCCAGTTGTAAGAGTAAACGAGCTGCCCACGGGGCCTTTGCACAGCTGTTCCCTGGGCCCCGAATTACTGTTATTGTTGTTCGGTTGCCAAGTCATGTCTGACTCTTTGCGACCCCCTGGGCTGCGGCACGCCAGGCCTCCCCGTTCCTCACCATCTCTCGGAGTCCGCCCAAGTTCATGTCCATTGAATCAGCGATACCATCCGACCATCTCATCCTCTGTTGCCCTCTTCTCCAGAATAGTCTTCCTCAAATGCCTGCACGATTCTCCTCTCTTCGCTCAGGCCTCATGCAAACACCCCTTGCCTGTCCCCTGCCTATGGCATCTTGTCATTCTCACTCCCCTACCTTCAGTTAATTTTTCTTCAAACCCCCTCCCTCTCCAGTACAGCATCATTTGTTTATTCTCTTTCTCCTGCATAAGAGTGAGATTCCATAGCAGCAAGGACTTTCTCAAAGCCCTCTATCCTCGGCAGCTAGGCTTGTGCCTGGGGAATACACATGCTCAATGAATATTTATCACCTCACGTCATCTGCTTTTCTAAATATTTTTCTGTTAGTCCTTAGAGAGAGACTCTACTAAAGATGAAAATAGTTGTTTTGGGGTATCTACTTTTTAATTTATTTTGTGGAAGTATAGTTTATTTACAATGTTAATTTCTGCCTACAGCAAAGTGATTCGGTTATACATACATTCTTTTTCATATTCTTTTCCATTATGGCTTATCACAGAATATTAAATATAGTTCCCCGTGCTATACAGAAGGACCTTGTTGCTTATCCATCCTCTATAATGGTTCTCCTCTGCTAATCCCAGACTCCCAGTCCATCCCACCCTCTTCACCCTTGACAATCCCAAGTCTGTCCTCTGTGTCTGTGAGTCCATTTCTGTTTCACAGATATGTTCATCTGTGTTGTATTTTAGATTCTGTAAGTGTAAGTGGTATCATATGGTATTTGTCTTTCTCTTTGACTTACTTCACGTAGTATGACAATCTCTAGGCCCACCCGTGTTGCCGCAAAATGGCATTATTTTGTTCTTTTTTATGGCTCAGTAGCATTCCATCATGTATATATGTACCACGTCTTCTTTATCCATTCATCTCTCGATGGACATTTACATTGCTTCCATGTCTCGGCAAGTGTGAAGAGTGATGCTATGAACACAGGAGTGCATGTATCTTTTTCAGTTAGAGTTCCGTCTGGATATATGCCCAAGAGTGGGATGGCTGACTCAAACGGCAACTTTAGTTTTTAGCTTTTTTAAGGAATCGCCATACTGTTTTCCATGGTGGCTGCACCAACATACATTTCCACCAAGAGTGTAGAACGGTTCCCTTCTCTCCACACCCTCTCCAGGATTTGTTATTCGTAGACTTTTTGATGATGGCTGTTCTGACCGGTGTGAGGTGGTACCTCATTATAGTATTGATTCACACGTCTCTAATAATTAGTGATGATGAGCATCTTGAAGATGAAAATGCTTTTCATCCTGCACTCTAGCAGTGGTGGGGCGGGGCTCTTCTCGGAGTGCATAGATTCTTCTCGTGCTCGGTCAGAGCACATGGTCTACCCGACCGTGAGCTTTTAAGATTCCATCTTGTTCCGAAAGGACTTTTAAGGTAGCTTACCAAGATCTTCAAAATATCTCAGAAATAAGATAATTTGAAAGTCTGCAAAGGAAAATGAAGCACAGGGAAAATAAGGTTCTGGAAGTACGATCATTGAAAATAACCTTCAGCGCTTACTGAATGGCGGCTGTGAGCAAGACACGGCTTTCCGGGCTCTGGCTCACTTCTTCCCCACGATGATGCTGACGGACCCCATTTCACAGATAAGGAGGAAGGCTTTTGCCCAAGATCACTGTGCCTGCAAAAGGCAGGAAGGTGGAGTCAGCAGTCTCTCAGCACACGGGATCCCCCCTCCCCTGGCCCTGTGCTCTTGGCCCCGGTGCCTGGATTGAGGAATGTGGGACCGCCTGTGGGTGGCAGAGCTCTAAATGCCTTCTGGGGGACCTCAGGATGAGCTGCTTCTGGGCGTAAGTGCAAGCTCCACTCTCCGTGGGTCAGGATTCCCAGCTGCAAGCAACAGAGGCAGAGTCTGGTTCTCCATCTGGGACAAAGCATGATGCAAGGCCCTGTGGAGACAGAGTGAGGGCTGCCTAGGAGGCCACGCGTGGGAAAGGCCAGTGTCTTGCTCCAGCCCCCGGCCCTGCCGCCAGGACACTCTGCCCCTGCACACGGCTGCCACAGCCCCCAGACAGCAGCGCCGCAGCCTTCCCAGAGAATCCTAACCCTGCCTCTCTGGTCCAGAGGCCAGACCGCACACAGGCACGTCTGACTGGCTGAGCCCGGGTCACCTGAGCATGGCCCAGTTGCCAGGGAGACAGGCCCGGAGGACTTCCCGTCCGCTTCCATAGGGGTGGCTTTTTATCCATCAACACCACACCCAGAAGATCTCCCAACAGGAAGGGAGGCTGGGTGCTGGGCAGCCCCTCCCCCAAATGACCAAAACCACCGCATCCTCCCAGAGGAGTCCCCCAGGACAGCCTCCCAGGGGGTCCACTGTGACCACAAGCTCTAACTGCCTGAAAAGCCAGGAGTGAGGGGCTGGTGTCTTTCTGTGTCAAAGAAGCCCCTGAGTGAAGGGGTGGGGAAATTGAGCAGATCCATGGGTGACCCAGGACCCCCGTTCAGCAGCAATTTGGGCCCCTTTGTCACAGAGGCTCGTGGGTGCTTGGGGATCCTTTGGTCCTCAGCGGTTGCAAAAGCACCTTTATGGAATTTATCAAGAACTTGGCAGCTTTAGGGTGCTGCCTCTGTACAACACCCCCCCCCCCAGCCCCCATTCTCCAGGACCAACTGTCCCAATCAGCCTGAAGGGTCCCAGAACCAAAATCACTTCCCCAGGCCAGTGCGAAGCTGGAGTTGTCTATCAGGTGGGGTGACTTGCATTTTAGATCGCTCACTCCAAACCCACTGGCTGGCAGGGAGGGAGCCGCTGGCCGGTTTGTTTGTTTTGGTTCATTCTGCTTTGTTTGGTTTGTTAAGTTGTCCACGTGGTTGGGGTCAAAGCGCTCGTAGGAGCCTCTGCCTCCCTCACTGCCGGGCTCCGCTCTGTGCCCAGAGAGGACGGCAAGGGCCACAGACTGTGTTCCCACTGGCCCCTGGCCCCCTCTGGATTCTGGATGCGGCAGGCCACAGGGACCGGAGGACAGGAGAGGAACACTGATGTCTGTTCTCCCTGCTGCTCCCGCCAGGCTGGGGCCCACTGCTGAGGCCACAGCGCCCAGAGGCAGCCCGTTCCTCCAGCCCGACCCCCGAGGCCGGCCCCTCCCCTTCTCTCATCTCTGGGAACCTGCATTTGGCCAGCACCTACGTGCCTCTCCAGCCCTCATGATTCCCTCTAACCTGGCCACGCCTCTGCAAACTGTTCTTTCATTAAACTTGTTTTGGGCTCATCTGTGTTCGCCCGCCTCCAAATTCATAAACGGATACCCTAAGGCCCAGCCCCTCTGAATGCAGCTGTATTTGGAGACGGGGCCTTCAAAGAAATAAATAAAGTAAAATGAGGTCACAAGGGTGGGCCCTAATCCCACAGGACTGGAGTCCTTATGAGAAGAGGAGGTCAGGACACGGACATACACAGAGGGATGACGCTGGGAGGACACGGGGAGGAGACGACCGTCTGCACGCCCAGGAGAGAGGCCTCAGGAGGATCAACCCTGCCCACACCTGGGCCTCAGATTCTAGCCTCCAGGACTGGAGAGAGTGAATCCTGTTGTTTAAGCAAAGCCCCATGTCTCACTGGAAGGAGCCAGCTGTTTGCTACCAGGCCCTAAATGGTATTAATACATATCACAGCAATTTCATATCAAGGGCTTAGAAGGTGCTGAGCTGGGTGCTTCCTACATGGATTCCCTTATCCTTGTCCCCACCCTCAAAGATGGGCACATTGGTGCCCCTGTTACCCCAAACCACAGAACCGATACCCAGGCAGAGTCTGAGGAGGCTCCAGAGGGTGTGCGGCTGGGACCTATGCCCGCTGGACTCATCCACACCACACGTCTCTGACCTCAAGAGGACTTGTTGTCCAGAGTGAAAACACAGCCACCACATTCGCCCAAAATGCTCCTACATTCTTTAGACTGAAATTAAAACAAGGGGCCAGAACACAGCTCTGGGTACTTCTTCCTGACCTGTCTCACCAGCCCTGGCACAGGTGATGAGTTGAGGGTCCTGTCCGTGTGCATGGAAACGGCTAGACGATGTCCTTCCATCCCCACATGCTCCAGCCGCCGTGATCAAAGGCCACAGAACTGGTCCACGTGCTGCCAACAGTGGGATGTTGTTCCAGACCATGTACTGTGGCCGCCGGAGGGCTCACCCTGCCCCCAGCACCCCGCTCACCATGCAGGGCGCTGAGGGCCAGGCCTGCCCCTCACCAGAAAGGCCACCTGTGCTGTGGGCTGGAGCTCGCTGACGGCTGCAGTGGGGGCGGGGTGGGCGGCAGGGCTGCCTTTTCAAAGGGAGACATGGGGACTCCACGCTCCCAGTGTGGGGTAGGGGGCTGGGTTTGATCCTTGGTCAGGGAAGTTAGATCCCATGTGCCACAACTAAAGATCCCGCATGCTATAGCCACGAGCAAGGATTCCTAGTGCTGCATCTGGGACCTGGCACGGTCAAACAAATTTTTAAAAAGTGGGATGCGGCCTAGCCCAGCAGCCTGCATGGCAGGCCCAACCAGCAGGCCAGGCCTCCATCCGACGCCCTCCTTCCAGCCAGCACAGCCCCAAGTCTCAAAGGCTGACCTCGGTTGATTTTTAAATCAAATGTTTCGTAACGGGGAGCATGAGGGCGGCCTGGGGACACGACTTAGTCTGCTTTTCAAGGACAAGAGAGGCCGCTCCCTGTTGGCCTGGCCCCCGGATGACCGGGCCTGTGAGCCGTCGCCAGGCCATCGTGGGCGGAGTGTCGTCAAGGCCCTGAGCCCTTTGGAGATAGCTGGGGTCAGAGTTTCGCTTTTCCTTCTCAGATTCCCTCCCAAGTCTGGGAAAGCGTTATCTTGAGGGTCTGTGAACAGTCCTCTCTCTGAGTGGCTGTCGTTTGCATATGTGGCTGAAAGAGGGGGAAGAAAATGCCCCCCAGGGGCCTCAAGGAGCCCTGCTCTGGGAGGAGGTGGCAGGTGTCTTCGGGGGCAGTGCTGCTGACATTTTCTTTGTCTGGGAATCATCATCTCCCAGACAACTCTGAAGAAGGGGCTAGCCTTTGGGACACATCTGTCCCCTTGTGCAGAAGACCCGAGCCACACCGGGGCTGCCCTGTGGTTCTGGGGGGGCCGGTCCTCCAGTCATCGGACGCGCCAACTCGCCCACAAGTACCGATGATCAGATGGTGGAGTTTATGCTTCCGCAGGCCAAGTACCTGAAAACAGCTGAGCCCTAAGAAACAGATCCCCTGGGAAATGACAGATGCCTTCTTGATTGTTTTATTTTTAAACTAAACTCTATGGGAAGTGATCCTTCTCTGGAGACCGTTTTACCCTGGGCTCCTAAGTAAAAGCTTGTTGTCTCAACTGGATGTGTGTGTGTGTGTGTGTGTGTGTGTGTGCGCGCGCGCTAGTCACTCAGTCGTATGAGACTCTTTGCGACCCCAAGGACCATAGCCCGCCAGGCTCCTCTGTCCACGGGAGTCTCCAGGCAAGAATTGTGGAGTGGGATGCCATATCCTCCTTCACTTTACTGAGGACTCACTGGATAGTCCTTGGGCCTTGCGGGGTGAGAAAGCACCAGGTGTGTTGAATTACAGATACATCTACCATCCTCAGATAACTCTGAAACCATCTGGAGCCTGTCATCTCCCTACCATTACCCACCCCGCCCTTCTCCCCCGCAACCTCTGGTTTATAGCCAAGAGCCTTGGCATCGATACTCTTTACTCTGAGAAAAAAAAAACAAAAAAAGGCTGTTTTCTTTGATGGGGCATCAAGCGTAAATATTTGCACCATTAATTAGAGTCCATTTAATTCCCCAAACTCAAACAATATGGGCAGCCTTTAAGGGTAAACAGGCCACAAGATGTTAGTCATACCTGGAAGATCACTAGCTGAGTGTCTTCCCTCCGGCCCTTCACCAACTTCATTCTGCAAACAAACAAACAGACTAAGGTTGAGGAGAGGCCAAGGAGGCCCCAGCATGAACTCTGGATGTAGGAAATAAAAAGGGCTGATTATGGGTTCTTTCTTTTGTCTCCATGGCCTTCTCGACCCATAATAATGTGTTGTGAGGAGTGTGGTGGGTCCATCCATGCAAATTCCAAATTCTAGAGAAACAAATGGGAGTTTGGTAGAGTGGACTGGAAAGAATTCTGGAGTTGACTAGAAATTTCTGGAACCCGTTGGACCTGGATATGACTCCCAGTTCTCCCACTTACTAGCTACGTGGACTTGGGCAAGCCTTGGTCCCATCTGGGAGTCAGCTTCCTTAGCCATGAGTGGGAAGCATAACTCAGACCTCATGTGGTTGAGCTCACATGGGTAAAGATAACTGTTGTTGTTCAGTGGCTAAGTTGTGTCTGACTCTTTGTGACCCCATGGACTGCAGCACGCCAGGCTTCCCTGACCATCACCATCTCCCGAAGTTTGCTCAAACTCATGTCCATTGAGTCGGTGATGCCATCCAAAATCGTCTCATCCTCTGTCGCCCCCTTCTCCTCCTGCCTTCAATCTTTCCCAGCATCAGGGTCCTTTCCAATGAGTTGGCTCTTCACATCAGGTGGCCAAAGGATTGGTGCGTTAACTTCAGCATTAGTGCTTCCAGTGAATATTCAGGACTGATCTTTAGGATGGACTGGTTGGATCCCCTTGCAGTCAAAGGGACTCTCAAGAGTCTTCTCCAGGACCACAGTTCAAAACCATCAATTCTTTGGCACTCAGCCATCTTCATGGTCCAGCTCTCACACTGATACAGGACCACTGAAAAGACTATAGCTTTGACTATGAGCAAATATTTAACTCTAGCGACTTGTGTTGCCTGAAATCTCTGAGGCCAAGGCTACTCTCCTGCATCTGAGGGGAAAGATGAGGACCACAGCGTGGGCTCACAAAGCCTGTGTAATGCTCGGTAGCCATCAGTGTTATTTCTGATATTTCCCCAGAGGCAGCCCCTGGGCCACAAGTGCTCTACAGACCTGCCTGGGCGCCAAGGGAACCAGTCTCAGGCGATGGAGGGAGGGACATGGGGAGAACGCAGCATGGTTTTCACTCACCTTGCAGGTATTTGGGATGTGTCAGGTAGGAAATCTCAGTCTGTGCCTGGAGCTCCACGCTCTCTTTACCAAGTGGTCTCCCGAGGATTGGTACCATGTCAGGCTCAGGGTCCCCGGGGCAGAGACCCCAGGTCGACCTGAACATGGTTGTACTTTTATTGTCCTTTATTAAACTGACACCTTCTGTTCATGGCTGGTGATTCTGATTTTCCATTTCCAATCACAGTATCGAGTTCTTCAAAAATACATTTGATAAGTCTCTAAGAAGGAAGGGTTTGAGTTCCATCTCTTACCGTTGTGTGACCTCAGGCAAGGGACTGTTCCTCTCTGAGCCTCAGTTTCCTGAACTGTAAAGTGGGGATGATAATAGAATGGACTGCATAGAGCTAATAATTATGAAGTGCTTGGAACAGGGCCTGGCACACAGTAAGTGCTATATAAGTGCTTGTTAAATAAACAGACCCCCAAGGGGAAGCACCAGGCAGGTGGCTGCCTCTCGACAGGCCCCTGCACAGGTTAAGGCCTCGGACACAGACCCGCTTCAGCCATAGGTCCTCTGCATCTGTGCGGGGGCCAGGCTCACTCCAGCGACTGCGAGCCACAGTCAGGAACCCCTGGTATCAGCAGCAAGCAGCTGCCTCCATCCCCCAGCTGCCCAGAAGGCTAGGCTGGTTTTTCCCAGCTCACCATGTCTCTCTAGTCCTCCTCCTCCTTCCATTCCCCTCCCCTACCCCTCCCCTCCTCCTCCCCCTCCCCCTGCTCCCTCCTCCTCTTAGCCACTGAACTCTGCTCAGCCTGGCCCAGGGCCTTGGGCCATCTTGGGACCCCCTCAGTCCTTGCAGGCACTTTAGTGAGACACTGCATTTCCTTTTCTTTTTATTAATTTATTTGTTTTTGTTGCGTCAGGTCTTAGAGTCTTCGTTGCGGCACTCATTGTGGCAAAGGGGCTTCTCAGCAGTTGTGGGGCTTAGGCTTGGTCACCCCGGAGAATGTGGGATCTTAGCCCCCCAGCCAGGGGTCAAACCTATGTCCCCTGCACCAGAAGGCAAATTATAAACTGCTCAACCACCAGGGAAGCTCCCCCACTCAAGTCCTTTCAAAAGGCTCCTTGGAAACAGCCGAAAGGACCATCAATGGATGAATAGATAAACAAATGTGACCTGGCCAGACCACAGACTATCATTCAATCACAAAAAGAAGTGACATTCTGAAATGTGCTATAACGTGGATGAGCCTCAAAAACATCGTGGATTTTGAAAAAAAAGAAAGTTATGAGAAAAGTAAACCACTGTGAAAGGGGTGGGACACAAAAGACCATATGTGGTGTAAGTCCGCTGATAGGAAGTGTCATAGATCAATCCGCAAGAGAGAAAAAGCGAATTGACGGTTACCGGGGGGTGGGAGGGGGCAGTGACCCCTCCAGGGTCCTGGGTTGTACTCAGAGTGACGGACATGTTCTCAAACTACACTGTGGTGATGGGGTGATGGTTTTACGATACCAGGAAAGTACCAAACGCCACTGAACTGGACTTTGAAATGGCTGATCTTATACTATGTGAAATGCACCCCATACTACTTCTTTTTTTTTCCCCAAAAAAGGACTTGCTTGTTCAATTCAGGGCAGCTGCCTGAGCCCAGTCCGCCAGGCCCTGCCTTCAGATTCCTCCCTCCCCCGACCCCGTCACCTGCCAGGCCACCCTGTTCCCTCACTTCTGTTCCTTTCCCCGGCCTCTCCCCTAAAGCCACCCTCAACCCCCAGAAACCCACCCACCCCAGTTGGCTCCCACTTCAGGGGCCACTGAGGCTTGGAGATGCCCTGTAGGAGCTGCCTCCCCTGCCTTAAAGTGCTGGCGAAGTGGCCCTGCCCACTCATCTGAGGACACAAACAACACCCTCTAATCCAGCGCTTGGGACACGCCAGGTTCTGGGCTGGAAGTGCCTCTCTCCAGCTTCCCCAAACCCTCGAGAGGCAGCTCCTGCCAAGGCCCTTTCCACCGATACAGCCACCGAGGGGCCAAGAAGCAACTGGTCCACAGCTGGGTAGGTCCCTCTCCTTCCCTGTGAGGCCCGGGGCTTAACGCCTCTGCCACCTTGCTTATCTCCTTAGACTGTACCCGGTGCTCGGGGGGTGGGGGACACCCCTTGCACCCTCACCTCCTGCCAGCCCTGAGCGAGGGATGCTCAGAGAATCGGACTGGAATAAAAACAGGCTTCTCGAGACTCTCAGAAGCGAGCATTCCGGCGCCCTGTGACCCCAGACGTGTTCCAGGGATGAGTGACAGTGAAAGCGTATGTGACAGGCTGGGCACCTCCCGGTCTCTCGGAGGGGCCTAGGTGACGGCAGGGGACGCACACAGGGATCTGCGGTGGGGGGTGGCCGTAGGCCCCATGACACCGCGCGTCCGGGAAGCTCTGGCCTCTGAGCCGCCCCCAAGCAGAATCTGGGGGGCAGTGGAGACCTTGAATGGAGTCTGATAAGGCCTGGGGAGGGCTGAGCCTGTCCCAGCGGGGCCCTGGCCTCACCCTGCAAAGCCTATTTAAAACCAGCCCAGGGCCTGAGTGCTGGCCCTCGCTGCAAACTGCCTTCTCTCCCTCCCTCCCTTCCCCGCTTTGCCGAAAAGGGAAACCATTTTCCATAATTACAAGCATTGTGCCGCGTGATTACTGTATTCCGTAATGATGGCTGTGACAGCAGGCGTACCCCCTCCCCGGGACAGTCCACTTGCCCCACTCTGCTTTTGACATCAACGTCTTCCTGACCGCGCAGGGGGTGGGCGGTGGGGCTCCCCGGAAGGAAAAGGAGTTGGGACCCCGGGCACCCCTTCTTCTAGGGCACTCGCTCCCTCTCCAGGCCACAGGGGAGCCCAGCCTGGCAACATTTACCAAAATAGCAGCCGAAACCAATCTTTGTAAAAACGAGCCGGTTTGGGTATTTACTGAAATATCTTTTAAAACTTGATAGGATGAAATATCTTTTTTAAAAGGGTTTGGATCTCCGACGGGCTCTTTTGCATATGTTGGACACAGCTGAAGGGTTTCATCAGAATGCGGCCTAATTGGAGCCAAGAAATGAAAAGAAGAAAAATGGCTTCCATCAGAATGAATCAACATCTATTAATGGCTGTTTAACATATTTCGGCTAATAATAATACGTTAAATAATGTGCATTTTAAACCTGGCTAACTAGACAATAGCTCTTCTCTGCCCTCAAAAGGTAAACAATGATGGTTAAAAATAGCCCCAGGACCTATTTACATTTTTTTCCTCCTGAGCGTTTTTTTGGTTTATAGTTCATCATTCCAGGGGTTAGAATTCTAAAATTTTCTCTGTGTATTTACACAACGGAGCTATTGCTATGTATCACGTTGGCTATCAGACCTTTCCAAGAAAAATGAGTTCGTATCTGGACTCCCACACAAGAGTGGTTTGGGTCAGCTGGAAGGGCTCTGGGAAATTCACGTGGCCCCAGCAAGGGCCCCTGCAGTGCCTTTTCTCCATCCAGCTTCCCCTGCCCTCCTGGGTACACATCTGGGGTACACATCTGGGGTACACAGCCTCTGGGCAGCCTCTGCACAGAGCGACCCTCCACGGCACCCCTCCAGGTGCCCCAAAGCCCAGTTTTTCAGTCCAGACCAAAACAAGAGAAATCCCAAGGACAATCCCAGGTCACCTCTCCCCCTGACCCCCTGAGAGGAAGGAGGCCTGAGTCCCCCTCTGTACACAGCACTTGGGGTGGGGGCAGGGGAGAACCTTCCGGCAGGAAGCACTTTGTGGTTTTGCTGCCACTAGAGCGTTTCCACCGATCGGTACACATGGGCACCAATCCCGGCAGGCCTGGCGGGGTGCGGGGGGCTGACAGGGAGGACTGGTCATCTGTCCTCAAGGGGACTTTCTAGTGGATGTGGTCTGTCCCCACAGAGGGGCCAGATCCAGTCTCCTCCCAGAGCCAGCCAAAGCCAGGGGCCGGGGGGGCGGGGGGGGGGGGACGGGGGCACGGCTCACGGAGTGCTTACTTAGCAGGGGAGCCAGGGGTCCCCAACCTGGGTGAGTGGGCTCCCAGCACCAGCATGGCTCCTCCTCGGGGTGCAGAAAGTGGGAGGTGGCCTTTCAAAAGGTGAAGCAGTCTGCCCCTGTCCCATCACGGCCCTGCAGCGATCAGGGAGCAGCTTAAGCGAACATTTTGTTTAAGGCAGTTCTGCCTCAGAATTGATGGTATTTATCCAGAGATGTCAGGGGTGTGAGGTCTGCAAAGACACAGGAGGCGCCTTGCCTGAGGCGCTCTGCATGCTCCCGGTGCCCACATCGCCGCTGCCCGGGAGGATGCTGGCGTGTCCAGACCTCACCTTCTCAACAGGAACAGGGCTAGAGAGTGGTACCTCGGGCTCCCAGCCCTGAGGCAGCCTGCAGGATGTGGGGGAAGCCGCTGCAGGCACCCCTGGCTGAGTCCTCTTAGCCTCACCAGCTAGAATCCTCAAATAACAGGAGTTTGCTCCTATCTGGGGACAGTTCTCACCTTATTCAGATTCCCAAGTTCTGCATAGGTGAGGATTCAAGCCGGGCACTTGCCCTGTAACCTCCTGGTCGCCTTCGCATCCCTGGGCTTGCTACCTCCCTCCCTCCACAAGTTGAGAATGATGACTTGGGGTCCCGCTGTCTGGGGGAGGGGGCAATGCAATCTCCGCTGACGCCCCACGCTGTGCGAGTCTCTCCGGACTGGGTCGTTGCCTCCTCTCCGCCCCCACCCCACCGCAGTCAGCACCCCCTTCCCTGGGGCCCTGGCTGGGGGCCCGCGGAGCACAGCAGCTCAGGGCTCCACAGTTCACCCCAACTGATAAGCGGGTCAGACAGCGGGTGGAGACGCGCCCCGCAGAGCGGGGGGCCGGGGCGGGTGGGACCCGCGGCGGATCGCCGCCGTGGCTACCGGTCTCTCTCCAGCTTCCCGCGCGCTCCCCCGGAGTCCGGTGGCCGCGGGGGCAGTCGCGCTGCGCACTGGGCTGGGCGAGGGCGGTGTCCGCAGGTAGCCCTGCGGGAGGGTGCGGGGCCGGGAGCGGGCCGGGACCCCCTGCCCAGAAAGCCGAGGGGGAGGAGCGCCTCGGCAGTGCGCGAGAGCGGCCAAGTTTGGCTCCGGCGCGCGCGGCTTCGTGTCCTGCGTCTGGGGAGGCGGAGGGGGGCCGTCCCCTCCCGAGTTGGGCTCGGACCCTTGGACCCCGGCGCTCAGAGCCGCTTCAGACCTCTGGGGGGCACCTTCGGTCGCCCCTCCTCTCCTGGATCCCGCGGTCCGGGGCGCGCCGGAGCCGGGCAGTGAGCCGCGCCATGCTGGAGGGCGACATCGGCCTCGAGGCAGTGACCCCCAAGGAAGCCCCCGCAGCTGGTGAGTATCCAGGGGCGGCTTGGGGGCGCGAGGGACCCGGGTGTGGCGGCAGCGGCGTCGGGGTCTTTCGGGGACAGCGGCTTCCCAGGGACTGAGGGGCGGGCAGGGCGCAGGAGACAGAGACCCCTGTCTCCGGTGGCGGGGACGTCCCCCGCGAGCTTTTGGGTGGGTGGGTGGACTTTGTCGGCCTCGGGTCACTGAGGGCACTCACAGGCAAACTGACAGCGGACAGACAGACCGCGAGCTGGGCGGGGCTGGGGGCGGCCGCGGCCCCCGGGCCGGCATCGGCCGGCCGTGCGGTTTCCCATTCCCGGGACAGAAGCGTCCAAGCCCTAGGCGGATGGAAGGTTTTCGGATGTTTTTACAGGCGCTATTAATACACATAATATTTCCGTGCTGTTCCGGAGATTTATTTGCGATATAAAGTAACTACTATGACTTGAAGTCATAATGGAAACTGCAGTGAAACTTGGAGGGGGAGACAAGTGAGACTTGGACGGCAGTTGGGAGGGGGAGTCCCTGACTTCCTCGGCCCCTCCCCGCACATAAATCATGACCCTGGCTATTTTTGTACCAATAATTCTAAAATAAATGACCCAAGCCTTGTTTCCTGGATGATTTTTTCCCCTCCCAGTTCAGAGGTTATTAAGTAAACCTCAGAGAGGGACAATGACGAGGGTCTACAGCAGGCTCTTGGCTTCGATTACACAGCCGAGTTCCATCCGGGAGCGCCCTGGTTGGTATGTTGTGCCCGATGGTCAAAAGCCACCTGCAACCAGGAGCCTCTGAGGAGGAAGCCCTCCTCCTTGTTCCTTGGTTCCCCACCCCCGCCCCCCGACTCCTTCCCCCAACCTTCAGCTCTTCTGGGGGTGGGGGATGCCCATGGAGAAACTTATCCTGGTGTCTGCTTCTTAAGCAGCCCCAACTGGACTTCTTTCTAGAAATGACACCATACCCATCAAAGTCTTTCCAGAAGGAAGAGAGTAGGCACTGCCCGCCAGAGCGGGGAGGCCAGACCCGGAAATGGGGAGGCTTGAGAAAGTCAGCACGGAGGGCCTGGCTGTGCTGGCACAAGGGGCCACCTCCAGCTCCCTGTGGACGTGATGCATGCGTGAGTCCCAGACTCAGCATCTGTGAGCATCTAAGCCAGCTCTTGCCTCCTGCTGGGCACTGAATTAAGCACTTCACTTATTTAACCCTCAGCCAGCCCTGTAAGCTGGGAGCAGAATCATCCCTATTGTGGAGACAGAGAAACTGAGGCTACATGGTTAGTTCACGGGGCTACCCAGACTGGAGCCCAGGATGATGCCTGGGTCCAGCTCCCGTGAGATTTCTGGTCCTCCCTTTCCCCACACCAGGCAGAATCACCCAGTGATGCCGCTGGAGCTGTAATTCCTGCACGCAGGAGTGTGCTAGCTGGGGGGCTTGCTCTTTGGTTTTGAGAGCCTTTAAATTGGGGGGCGGGCCACATCTCTGATGTGAGGATCCGGGGGCTTTCAGGAGGGTCTGATTCAGACAGACTCCACCCCTAAAGCAGGCTTGCTGCTCCCTTGGCCTGCGTCTCCGCTCTGTGTGATGGGCAGGGGTCTTGCCCCTCTTCTCCTGCTCTGGGTTTCAGCAGTGACAGATCTAAGACCCTAGGACCAGTGCTCCAACCTCCATTCCTGGGTTTGCCACCGGGCACCCGGTTCTGCCATAGCCAGCAATGCAAGAACATGGGCGAACTCTGATAGCATCACCCTTCCTCTCTAGCTGTCTCAGTCAAGTTAAGGCCCAGAGGCCACATTGGCATGTGCAGGTCATAGGAAGTAATAAAGCCGCAGAGGTGGAGGATGGAGAGAGGCCTTAGTCCCCTCCTTTGTCTCCATGCCAGGCACTGAGGCCCTGACCACACACGTCCTCACGGGGGGGTGCAGCCGTGGAGAACCCGGTTCTGAATCCCAGCTTTGCTGCGTGTGGCTCGGTGACCTTGCTCAACCTACCCAACCTCTCTGTGCCTTAGCTGTCAGCCTGGAGGGTTTGAGTCTGCAGCCTTTTTTCTATTCCTGCTCTGTTGTGTGCCTGAGTACTGCCCCTCCCCGCCTCATCACTACACACATCAGTCCACAGCCCCAGGTGTGACGTCCTGCCCAGCGTCCTGAGACTTACCCCAGGACCGGCTCTGTCTTGCTTCCCTGCAACAATCATTACAGATGCTACCTCCTTCTCTGCCTTCTCTATAAGCTCCCTCGTTGTTTATTAATACGGTATTTATTCATAAGCCCATGGTCTGCACCTCCCACAAGGGCAGGTGGAGTTAGGCTGAGGTGGATGCAGGCATCCCTCCCCCAGGACATGTCTGCCCAACTCACTCCTACTCATCCCTCAAAACCCTGCTGGGATGTCCCCTCCTCTTGGAAACCAGCCCATGTGCCTCTCTCCACTAATGGCATCCTGAGCGTGGAGAGAGGGAGGGAGGGCTGGTGACTAGAGGTGGCTGTTGGTTGAGCAGTTCGCTGTGGGCCGGGCGTCATCACAGTGAGCCTCACCCTCTCTATAAGGTGGACCCTGTTGTCTCCCTGTTAGTGGATGAGAAAACCGAGGCATGGAGAAATTTTTGAAGGTCACAGAGCTGAGAAGCAGCAGATGCAAGCTCTGAACCCCAGGCAGCCTGGCCGTGCCTAGTCACCACACTCTGCTTCCCACTCAGAGGGGATGGGAGGGCTGGCCCTCTGAAACTTTCAGTTGCCTGTTCAGCAAACAGCTATGCAAGGCCTGCGGGGTGTCTGGCACTGCACCCTCTGGGCTTGGGACACAGCAGGGGACAAAGCAGACGCAGTCCTGGCCTTCGTAAAGCTTTCTTGACCACGTAGAAGATTTGATATCTCATATGTTGGCTGGTGATGAGTCCATGAAGAAAAGTCGAACAGAATAGGGGCTGATTTTCAAAAGGGTGGCCATGTGCTCGCTTGGGCAGCACATATACTTGAAAGGGTGGCCAGAGAAGCCCTCATCAGGAGGCAGCGTGGGACTGCACACCTCAACGAGGCAGAGGAAAGGCAATCTGAGCAGAGGGAACAGCCAGTGCAAAGCCTCGCGCATGGCGTGCCTGAAACATGCCAGGTGGGCTCACGGAGTCCAGAGGGAGTGCGAGGGGCAGTCCAGATTGTCATGGGCCCCTGGCCATGGGGCTGGGTAAGACAGGAGCCTCTGGAAGGGTCTGGAGTGGATCTAGGTTTGGGCAGGATCCCTCTGGCCGCTTTGAAGGGGAAAGAGGGGAAGGCTGAGGCGGGGAGGGCAGAAGCTGGTCCGGAGGCTCTTGCAGTAATCCAGGCATGAGACACTGGTGACAAGCGGAGGGCAGTCTGCGGGTGTGTTTTGAAAGTATAGCTGACCAGAATTGGCCACGCATCCCATGGAGGGTCTGGGAGTAAGAGAAAATTTAAAGAGCTGCTGCAAGATTTTTGGACTGAGCAGGAGAAACAGGTATGGGTTAGGATAGGTGAGGGGTTCACCTTTTTGTTTTTTTTAGTTGACGTTAAATAGACATAACGTTTTCATCATTTTTAAGCATAGAAATCAGTAGCATTTAAGTCCCTTCTGAATGTTGTTTCCATCACCACTATCTATTTCTAAAACTCTTCTTATCATCCCCAGACAGAACCTATGTGCTCATCAGGCAATAACTCTCCATTTTCCTCCCCCACTGCCAGGCACCCTACTTTCTGTCTCTACCAATTTGACTATTCCAGGTACTTCAGAAGAACGAAATCACACAGTATCTGTTCTTTTGTGTCTGGCATATTTCATTTTACATGCTTTCAAGGTTCAAGGTATCAGAATTTCATTCCCTTCTATGACTGAATAACACGCCATTGAATGTGAGACCACATATTTCTTATCCATTCATTCAATGGACACTTGAGTTATTTCCCCCTTTTGGCTATTGTGATTAAAGCTGCAATGAAAATTCGCATTCAAGTGTCTGAGTCTGTGTGTGTATGCTAAGTCGCTTCAGTTGTGTCTGACTCTTTGAGACCCCATGTACTGTAGCCCACCAGGCTCCTCTATCCATGGGATCCTCCAGGCAAAAATACTGGAGTGGGTTGCCATGCCCTCCTCCAAGGAATCTTCTAGGCCCAGGGATCAAACCCATGTTTATTAAGTCTGCTGCATTGGCAGGTGGGTTCTTCACCACTAGCACCACCTGGGAAGCCTTATTTGAATCCAGTTTTCAGTTATTTTGAATATGTACTCTGAAGCAGAATAGCTGGATCATATCCTTAACTTTTTGAAAAACCACAGCCGTGGCACCGTTTTACATTCCTTCCAGCAGTGTAAGAGGGTTCCTCTTTCTTTCCATCCTCAATGCATGCTTAGTCACTCAGTCGTGTCCGACTCTTTGTGACCCCGTGGACGGTAGCCCACCAGGCTCCTCTGTCCATGGGATTCTCCAGGCAAGACTACTTTAGTGGGTTGCCATTCCCTCCTCCAGGGGGTCTTCCTGACCTAGGGACTGAACCCAGGTCTCCTGCTTTGCAGGCAGATTCTTTACCATCTGAGCTACCAGGGAAGACCATATAGCCTTTGTTTATCTGTTCAATTTCTTTACCCAGTTTTTAGGGGTTGTTTGTCTTCTTGTTGTTGAATTGTAGGAGCTCTTTATATATTCTGGGTATTATATCTTGCCAATGATAAGATATGCAGATATTTTCACTCCTCCTATAGCTGGCCTTTTCCCTCTCTGGATCATGTCCTCTGACACACTTGGACATGCAGTGAGTGTCTCTTCTGTGCTGTCTTGTTACCAATGGAGGAACCTGACTGGTATCTGCAGTTTGATGCATAATTCAACTTAGAGGCAGATGACGCTCCATTTGGGGGCTATTTACAGTGCTGGGAGCTGGAGATACAGGGTCGCAACGGGCCTGCTGTCATGGAGTTTACGGCCTGTGTTGATTTGCTTTGTGATGTTCATTGTGGAAGGGTCCTGATTCCGGCTAAGTAAGCCCTGTGTGCTGAGGACCCATCCACCCAACTGTCCCACCACCTGCCTCACCTGAGCTGTCCCTTCCCTCAGACACATGACGGGTCAGGTCTTAACTGCCTGGGTCCTGTCTGCCTCACTAGATGGGTCCATTCTATAGCCCCAGCACAGGGCTTGGCAGAGGGAATGGAGGATAACTGACAGTTCCTGTCCACTCATCCTGTTTTAGGCACTGTTTTGAGCCCTTTATATGCATCACTTCCTTTAATATTCACTTGATGAGTTGGTAACGTATTAGTAATATCACGAACCTCGTTTGACAGATGAGGAAACCAAGGCACAGAGACACCAAGTAACATGCCCAAGCTCACACAGCCACGGCTGCCCTGGAGATCAGTCAGGGTGGCTGGAGATGGGGGGATCCTGACTCTCGGGTCAGCACTGGGGCCGCTGGACAAGGATCCATTCTGGGTCCCCAGCTCCAGACATGGGGTCCTCCCCAACTCAGCGGCCACCTCCCCAGCCCTCTGTCCGGGAGGCGGTCCTTGGAGTGGGGGGATGGGGGCCTTGCTGCTGCTGGAGCCCCCGCAGGGAGCCAGGTGTCTCTCGTCAGTTCCTCCTCTCCCGAGCCTGGCTTTGCCTGGCGTGGGCGCCCCCAGCAGCCGGCAGGGCCCTCCGCCTCCAGTGCCGGGCACATGTGTCAGGGTTTTCACGCTGCGTAATGAAGTATCAAAAGCTTTCCGACCTTCAGAAATCCATTTGACCATGGTCACGTGGCCCCTGGGTAGACAAATTACTAGTTTCATGCATTCAGCCTTCGGAAGGCCTGCGTGTACAGTAGATGTCTTGCCTGGTAATCCAGGCTGCTCATTTGCAGCCCAGGGGTCCCCTCGCCTGCCTCGGGGTCTTGCACCTCAATGCAGCCTGGCTGGGCTTGGGGTTGCCACACGCACAGCGGAACCCCCCAGGTGCCACGTCCACTGGGCAGCTGAAAGCTCCTCCCTCCGGCTACCCCCCTGTTTGCCTCTGGGCGTGGAGGGCAAACGTTCCCCTTGACACCCAAGATTTAATCCTTTGCTTTTCACACTCGGCGGGAATGATTGCTGCCCACGTAAGGCCTCGGGCGTATAATGACTTTTTAATGCATTTACATGGCACTTCGTTGGGGAAGTCTGAACGCACTGTTTGGGATGGAAATGGAGCTACTGATGTGAGCTATTAGAATAAGGCATAATTGGGCATTTTTTTATTGCATTGTTTCCTGGTCAGAGAACGGCTGGGGACTGGGGGTTCCGGGGAAGGAGAGGGTGAAAGCCCCGGTCTGTCCGCGGATTCCCACTGCTAACCCTGCTGCTGAGAACCTCGGGCTCCGGGCTGGAGTGGGGCCCGCAGAGCGTGCCTTCCTGTCCCCAGCCCTGTCCTCAGTCCGGGGGCTTGGATCGCGCCCACCCGCAGGGACGCGTGCTGTCACACGGCTCTGCATGGTGCTGTCACGCTTCCGCTCGGCCCCCCCACCTTCCCGTGCACCCCTCACAACCTCCCCGGCTCCCCGTGTCTGGGCCACCCCCTTCTCAATTCCACCGTTGCCTCCAGGCTGGCCCCCTCCTCCCCACTGCGCTGGACCCCACCAGCCCTCACCTGGCCCACAGGTGACACTCACCTGCCCCCAAGCTTGCGTCTCAGCCCCAGCCCTTGCCCTCCCTGTTCAGCCTCATGACCTTCTTCTGGTCCTTCATCCCCTCTTTCCTGTTCTCTGGGCTCTTGGCCATTTCTCCCTCCAAGCTCCATCACCCTCTTCTGAAGGCCTTCCTTGGCCCCGATGGCCAGCGGCATCTCAGCACCTCTCACCTAGCCACTTACCCAGTCGCCCTGTACCCGCTGCTAGGGGTGTTCTATCAGCATGGCTCCCCCTGCATTCTGCAGAGTTCCAGAAGGCCAAGCCTGAGCTGGTTTTTGCCAGTTTGGATTTACACACCCCCTGTTTGTCCTTAAACCCCTAAGACCAGAACTTGGAGGAGCCTGGGAGGGAGCAGGTGCCCGGGCCAACTCAGGACCCCTTTGCACGGTGTTCAGGGTCTCAGATGACCTCCTGGGAGTCAGGTGTATTTCGTTTGTGTGCTGTGTGAAAAAGGAGTGATTTTAAGCAAAGAATATTCCACTGTGGGTATAGCATAGGGGGAGAGTTCCCTCTAACAATTTTATTAATTAATTTAATTTTGGCCATGCTGGGTCTTTCATGCTGCATGAGCTTTTCTCTAGTTGTGAGGCCCGGGTTTCTCTTTGCGGCGGCTCCTCTTGTTGCAGAGCTTGGGCTCTCGGGCATGTGAGCTTCAGTCGTTGTGGCTCCCAGGCTCTGGAGCACAGGCTCAATAGTCGTGGTGCACGGGCTTAACTGCTGCAAGGCATGTGGGATCTTCCTGGACCAGGGAGCGAACCCGCATCTCCTGCAGTGGCAGGTGGATTCTTCACCACTGAGCCACCACGGAAGCCCTGGGAAGGTTTCCCCTTAATTGATAGGTAGCTAGTTGATGGATAGATAGATGCGTATAGTTAGGCAGATGATACAGAGATAGCTCCACATAATGTGTTTTGTATAACATACCCAATCTCTTTATATTATTGCTTTTCAGTCACTGCCCTGGTGGTTCAGATGGTAAAGAGTCTCCCTGCAATGTGGGAGACCCAGATTCAATCCCTGGGTTGGGAAGATCCCCTGGAGAAGGAAATGGCAACCCACTCCAGTATTCTTGCCTGGAAAATCCCATGGATGGAGGAGCCTGGTAGGCTACAGTCCATAGGGTTGCAACTGAGCGACTTCACTTTCTTTCTCTTCAGTCATTAAGTTGTGTCTGGCTCTTTGTGACACCACAGACTGCAGCACCCCAGGCTTCCTTGTCCTTCACCATCTCTCGGAGTTTACTCAAACTCATGTCCGTTGAGTTAGTGATGCTATAGATTTTATTTATTTTTTAAAATATTTCTTTATTTGGGTGCACCAGGTCTTGGTTTTGGCACATGAGATCTTCACTCTTCATTGCAGGACGTAGGATCTTTAGTTGCCACATGTGGGTCTAGTTCCCTGACTGGGGAATCAAACCCAGGCCTCCTGCATTGGGAGCACAGAATCTTAGCCACTGGATCACCAGTGAAATCCCCTGGGCTATAGATTTTAGATCATAGCCGTCAACTTATGAAACCATCTTAAACTGAACTTACTACATTTTATCACATGTGGACTCTTTCTTAATTCATATTTTAACGTCAGCATGCCTTACACCACTGACAGTTGGTTGTGGTTATAAATTAAACAATATGTGACTAAGAATACAAACAATTTAAACCTCTCGCTCGGCCAAAGTGCCAAGAGTTGTTAGAAGTGTCCAGCTGAGCCATAAATTGAGTCTTGACCTCAGCTGACCTCCTCATTCACACACAGAGGCTCTCCAACTTCCATTTCGAAGGGGAAATCTTTAAGTAATTATGTCTTTGATTTTAATAAATAGTCATTGGAACAGGTGTTCTTCTGCCCTTACAGAGGCTAACGAATGCCCTGGATCCCCTCCAGAGACCCTGGAATGAGAAAGTCAGGAAATAGGGACTCAGAGAAGCTGCGTGATATTCCTGAAGTCACACAGCAGTTTGGTGACAGAGATGGGACCAGAGCTGTTGTTAGCTTACTCCAAGTCCAGAGCTTTCTCCCCTCTTCCCAAACCTAAGGAGGAGGTTAGCGTCAACATGTAATTAGCCTTGAAAGTCCCTTCGGGAGGCTGCACTGGGGACCAGCCTTTAAGGAAGGCCTGGCATCACCTGTGTCTCCGGCTGCTTTAGAAGGGACACCGTGTCTTTGGCTGGTGCCAGGTGAAGTTCCGCCTCTACGGAGCAGCGACTCTGGAGAATGCGCTTGGCTCCTCTAGGGCTGGGGTCCTGGGGGGTGGGTGATGCACAAGGGCATGAGACCTGAACAAAGAACAGCGGGTTCCCCTCCTTGGACTCGGGCTCCCTGGGAGGCGGGTGGTGGGTGTAAGGGCCTGCAGTGTTTGAACGTTTGCTCTTATCACTGTTCTGTCGGCTGTGGAGAAGGCGAAGAGCCGTCGCAGTTGAATCTTGATGAGTTTGCCGAACCCACCAGGAGAGTGGGGATGGCCCCCAGAGCCTCACCTGGACTGCTTCACATTCTACCCTTAATCCTGCCTTTTGGAAAAAACACTCTCCTCTGTCCTTCCATCCCTCAAATAAAAGATTATAACTGTTCCCTGGCAGCTCAGCGGTAGAGAATCTGCCTGCAATGCAGGAGCTGCAAGAGACACAGGTTGGATCCCTGGGTCGGGAAGATCCCCTGGAGGAGGAAATGGCAGCCCACTCCAGTATTCTTGCCTGGAGAATCCCATGGACAGAGGGCCCTAGTGGGCTACAGCCCATGGGGTCACACAGAGTCAGACACGACTTAGCAACTAAACGTCAACAACAACTACATAGAGTAAGATGCCCAGATCTCAAGTGCCATTGGTCTTAACAGAGCTTCCTACACCTGTGTAACCCATACCCTTTAAGATATGAAATATTCAGGGGCTTCCCTGGGTGGTCCAGTGGTTAAGAGTTTGCCTTCCAATGCAGGCGACGCAGGTTCAATTTCTGGGGGGAACTGCGCTTCCACTTGCCGCAGGACGACTAAGCCTGCCTGCCACGAGGACTAAGACTCAATGTAGTGAAATTAAAAAAAAAAAAAAAAACATGAAATATTCCTATGGCTCCCAGACAATGACCTCACACTTGTCCCCCATCAACCTCCCATCCCACCCCCACCTTGGATGAATTCTGCCTGTTCTAAACTTCTTATAAATGAAAGCACAGGGTGAGAACTCCCCCACATCCAGCTTCTGGCGCTCAGCATGATGTTTTGTGCAGGGCAGTAGCAGTTCCGCTGCTGGGTCCAGCCTATCGTGTGGATGGACCAAAAGCTACGTATCCATCCTCCTAGAAAGATTGGTTGTTTCCAGTTTGAAGCCTCTACGAATGGAGCTTCAAGGAACAGTGCTTTTTATGGTGGTCATGTTTTCATTTCTCCAATAAATGCCTCCAACTGAAATACAGGGGTCATAAGATAAAAGTGTGTTTAACTATTTAAGAAACTACCAGTGTTGTTTAGTCGCTCAGTCGTGTCCAACTCTTTGCAACCCCATGGACTATATAGCCCGCCAGGCTCCTCTGTCCATAGGATTCTCCAGGCAAGAATACTGGAGTGAGTTGCCATGCCCTTCTCCAGGGGATCTATCTTTCCGACCCAGGGATGGAACCCAGGTCTTCTGCATTGCAGACAAGTTCTTTACTGTCTGAGCCACCAGTAAATCCTAAGATGGGGAGCAAGAAAATACCAGCTGGTTGGCTAGAATACTTCCTGTTTTCTACCCCCTCAAGCAGGGTCTGAGAACTGTAACTGGATCTGATTTATTGGACTGACTTACTATCTGCCCAAACTCCGGGAGATGGTGAAGGGCAGGGAAGCCTGGCATGCTGCAGTCCATGGGGTCACAAAGAGTTAGACACGACTGAGCAACTGAGCAGCGCCTATCTGCCCCTCCTCCTCCACGGATGTAAACGCCGGGTGGTCCAGGAGAGCCTCTCTTGTGTGTCCTGAATCCTCAGCACACCGCAGTGCCAGCACACAGTAGGTGCTCAGTAAACCTTTGCCGAATGCGTGCGTTCCCAGTTCTTCTCTGCTGCCGGTTGTCCGGGACCCGTGTGGCTCCCTGAGGATCAAGTGGACCCGAGTCCCCATCCTTTTGAGAAAGAATCTGAGCAAAGGCACTCCCACATCCACTTGGAGACACCAGGCGGGGGCGGTGTCTGATAACAGTGCAAAGGGTTTCCTCAAGGACAGAGGGCAGGGGAGCCCCAAGTGTCCTGCATATAGCGTAGCCCCCATTGTTGGGCTCTGAAAAGGCCCGGGGGCCGGGTGTAACCAGACGCGCACCTCTGCCAAAGCGAAGTCTCGGGAAGGCACTTAACAGGGAACTCCCGGAGGGCTCTCCGTGACTGAACCTTTGTAACTGTAGCCCAGCCAGATTACCGGCTGGACGGGGATATTCAGTGGGGTCAGAGCTACGCACAGTGAGCCCCCGGGGAGAAAGTGGATCGGCCCAAGCCGCTCGAAGTCGCGTTTGTGTGTTTGGGCTGGACTTGGAGAAAGAAAATGAAACGAGCACCGCTCCTGGGGGAAAGCTTACCAAAGTGTTCTCAGGAGAGAGGTTTGCTTCCCAAGAACCCAAAATCACGTTGGGTAATTGACAAGTGTCTTCAAAGAAAGGGCCCAGTAAGCACATGAAAAAGCCCGCAAGTTCATTAGTCATCAGGACGTGCAAAGTGAAACCACAATTCGATACCATCCTACACCCACCGGAGGGGCTCAAATGCAAAACTCAGATGGTGCCAAGCTTAGACCAGAGCACGAGGCCACGGCACTCTCACAGGCTGCCCGCGGGGGTGGGAGCTGATGCCGGAAACTCGAGGGTTGGGAGTCACTGAACCAAGCAGACTTGCTGCTCTCCCCTTGAGATGCCTGGCCTTGGTCGTCTAGAGACACACATGCAGATTCCTTGCAGCAGTGTGCACGATGGCACCCAGATGGAAGCCCCCGGATGCCCACCAGCCCTGGGCCAGATCACAACCTGGGCCTGCCCCACCAACCCAGACCACACACGTGGTCCCTTCCCACCCCAGAGCCCTCTGCAGCCCTGGGGTGAACCGCTCACAGCTGCTCCCAACATCGAAGAGGAATCACCAAGGTCGCCATGAACACAGGATGCCAGACACAAAAAGGACACACGCTGTGGGATCCTCTTTGTAGAACAAGCAGAACAGCGTCTGACCCCAGTTATATAGAACACGCAACAGCGAGATGCATCTGAGCAGACAAGAATCAGGGTAGTGGTTTCCCCTTGGGGGTCAGGAAGTGGGGCTCCTGGGTGCTGGCCACATGGGGGAGCTTCATTACCAAAAAGGTATCGTGTGTGCCTATCTCTGGCACGTGTGTGACGCTCCCATGAGATGGTTTTAAGACATCGGGAGAAAAGAAGAAAAAAAAAAATAAAAGACATCGGGAGAGGGCCGTGCCAGAACCCACCCCTGCTTCAAGCCACCTCAGCATTCTCGCTGACCACGTAATCCCACCGTGGAATTATCCATGACATGGCTTCTGTCTACACGGGGCATCCTGTGTTCAGCTTGCCGCCAATCCCCACACAAGGGTGAGTGACCAACGGCAGGGCGGTTAGGACAGATTTCAGGTAGCTTCTGGGGGCTTCTCCTGCAGAAGTCCGTAGAAGAGCCTTGGTCAGAGACCTGCTTCTCAGGTACAACATCAGTCTCAGAAACCCAAGCTCACTCCTTATCAAGCAAAGAGTTGGCACACGTTTTAAGTAGGGTATCCAGTAAACTAAGAGGTCTATGCTAGTGGGATCTGAGAGCGGAGGAAACTGTGCCACATTCTTGAGTCCATGAGAGAGAACAAGTCAACATGGATGAACTCACCACTCAGAGCCACCATAAGAAGTATTGCTGTGTCACAAACAACCTCAGAACCTAGTGGCTTGAAATAACGCACACTTATTATCTCAGGTTCTTTTGGTGGGGTCAGAAGTTCAGAAATGGCTTAACCGAGCGATTCTGGCGTGGGAGTCCCTCATGAGGTTACCGTCAAGATGTCATCCAGGGCTGCAGGTGTCTGAAGGTTGTCCTGGGGCTGCAAGATCAGCCTCCAAGATGGCGCACCCACAGGGCTGTTGGCGGAGCCTCAGCTCCTCGCCACACGGACCTCTCCTCAGGCTGCGTGAGCGTCCTCACAGCATGGCGGCTGGCTTCACCGGGGGCAGGAGGTCCAAGAGAGAGTGAGGAAGGGTCGGAAATGCCTCTGACGGCCTTCTCTCAGCAGTTACATGCTGTCATTTCTACCTTATTCTATTCATTCGAAGCAAGCCACTGAGCTCGGTCCATACTTAAGGGGAGGGAGATTGGGCTCCCTTCTGAGCAGAGGAATACCCCCAAATTTGAGGACATAATTTAAAACCACCACAGCAAAACCCCAGGGACAGTGGTATTCTGGGAGCTTCTTTAGGCTTAGACTTTATGACCAACTGCGGGATGGTACCAACTGTCGCTAGCCCCCCTCCCCCCTCCCCAGTCAGAAGGTGGCCTCGGCTGGCCGTGTCTACGGGGCCTAAGACCTCTGGGTGTCAGCCACCGTGTCCTCACTCTGGAGATCACACTCATTCTCCTCTAAGCATCGCATGCCTGGAACCCAGCATCCTGAGCAACCCAGGGACCACACCCGTCCTCTCCCACAAGTCGACTCCAGCACCAGTTTTCAAATATTAATTTATTTGGCCATGCTGGGTCTTAGCTGCATTGTGCTCGATTTTTTAGTCACATCATGTGGGATCTACTTCCCTAAGCAGGGATCAAACCCAGGCCCTCTGCATTGGGAGCATGCAGTCTTAGCCATGGGAGCATCAGAGAAATTCCAGTAGCATCATTTTTTGAAGCATTAAGACAAAAATGAGCCCTCAATTTTACAAAGTCTCAGCCAATTCTGATAAAGAGTGCCTGGTCACATTTGCTGAGTTTTTGGCAACTTGGCAGCATGTCGAAAAATTGGGCCCAATCACATGTTACAAGCTCATTCTCTGATTTCCAGGGCACAACAGTAGCCATCAGTTCATGTTCAACAGGCCAAAAGAGAGCGGCCCCTGTGTGGTTATCCACTGTTGCACGGCGAACCTCCCAGAACGGTGGCTGCAAACAGCCACCCGTTATCTCTCATCAGGCTGTGGGTTGGGGGGCTGACTGGGGCCAGATGTGTGGCCGATCTCCAGTGGGGACAGTCCTGCATCCAGTCAGCTGGTGGGTCAGCTGAGCTTGGCTGCTCAGGGCTAGCCGCGGTTCATGGTGACAAGCTGGCTGTTGGCTGGGATGGTGATGGGAGTCTCATCCTCTAGCAGGCTGGCCTGGGCTTATTCACAGGGCAGTGGCCAGGTCCAGGACAGAGCGCAATGCTCTCAAGGCCCTGTGAGGCTTGTCACTTTGCCTGTTTCTATTGGCCAAACCAAGTCCCGAGGCCAGCCCAGAAGCTGCAGAAATACACTGTGCCTCTTGATGGGAAATATTGCAAAGTAATGTGGCAAAGGGGGCAGCTACAGGCTGGGGCAGGAGAATCATGGCCTCCTACAACCCACTACACATGTGGTCTTCTTGACTTGATGCTGAGGAAGACATTGGATAGAACTCAACATCTTCCCGCTGTTGTTATTATTGTTCTCTTGCTAAGTCGTGTCTTACTCTTTGCAACCCCATGAACTGCAGCGTCCCAGGCTTCCCTGTCCTTCATTATCTCCCAGAATTTGCTCAAACTCATGTCCATTGAGTCAGTAATGCCATCCAACCATCTCATCCTCTGTTGCCCACTTCATTGAACTCATAGAACTCAACATCTTCCCACTTTACCAGATTCTTTACCAACTGAGCTATGAGGGAAGCCCATCTTCCCACTAAAAACTCTTAAAAAACCAAAAAGTAGAACTTTGAAACAGGGTAAGGGACATCTATTTCAAGCTAAGAGCCAAAATCACACTGAATAGTGACGTGTTACAAGTGGTTTCATTAAAGTCAGGGACAAGTCAATGATGCTGTGATCACCTCTGTTAATTATCAATGCTCTGAAAGTTCTAGAATGTGCTATCAGACAAGAAAATTCAGTAATAATTGTGGTTGTTGAAAGAGGGAAATGAAACAGCCGCTGATTGAAGACAATATGACGGCCTACCCGAAAAACCCAAAAGTATTAGCTGAAAACGTGATGATAATTAGGAGGACAGCTCTGTCAGGGAGTTAGATGCTAACAACTCTCCAGAGTTACTGTGTGGCCAAAAGAATCAGTGTAACTGCTGGAAATTGCAGTGGAGAAAGGATGCAATCCAAAAGAGCAGGATGGTGGGAGGAATAGAAATACCCTGTAAATAAACTCAAGAGGATAAAATACCAATAGGCACAAAAGTGTAAAGTTCTACTGAGGAACAAAGGACGAAAGGGAGGGATGGGGGGAGGGAGAAGGGACGTTTGTCTAGATGGATGGATGGATAAATGAACAGATGGACGGATTAATGAGTGAATGGGTTGATGGATGGATGGGTGGTTGGATAGATGGATGGAGTGATGGACAGATGGCTGGCTGGCTGGATCAACAGGTAGATGGATAGATGGGTGGATGGATGAATGGATGGAGTAGTGAGTAGATGAGTGGATGGGTGGATGGACAGATGGCTGGGTGGATGAACAGAGGATGGAGTGAATAAAACAGATGTTTACACTCCAATTCTAAAAACATATTCTACATAATTGATTGAGTAGGAGCTGGGCAGTGACTGTTTTGTACAGAACAGTGACGCATGTTTGGAAACGGCCCAAGTGCTCATCACTCAGGGGTGAGGTACAATCTGTGGACACCCCACAAGGAACAGCCCTCCCCGCCTCCCCTGCCACCTTCCCCATCCCCAGGAGCTCATCAGGGGTTGTGCTCATGCCCCAACCCCACCCCACAGCCACGCAGGTCCTCCTGGGGTCTCCTTATCACACAGTGTTATCATCAGGTCTCCATCTCGCTCGGCTTCATCTCCTTGAGGACAGGGTACGTTCCTGCCTCTTCAGCCAGAAATTTTTTGAGTGTCTTCTTTGTGCTGGGTGTGGGGTTTACAGGGGTAAGTAGAACGGACGTGGTCTGGAACACAGTTAAGTGACAAGAAAGAAAAAGGAGCAGATTATAAAATGCTATCCCTCTTATTAATAAACACAACGCTGAGATGAATGGTGCGTTGATTAAATACCAGTTGCTGTGTGCCCCTTCCCAAGCAGGTGCTGCCACCTCCCGATTTACAGAGGAGGAGACAGTGGCGGTCACGTGGTTAGGGAGTGGTGAGCGCAGGTTCACACCCACGCAGTGGGACCGTGCGCTTTGCTGAGCTCCGGCCACCTCTCCGGTGCCTGCAACAGGCGTAACGCCTGTCGAGATGTCATGTAGCATCCTCTGGGACTTAAGGCTTGTAACAGGCTTCTCCTTCCTCGTTCTTTTCTTAAAATATATCATGGAAAGACAGAACTATCCTTTTGGTGACTTCCCTGATTTCTTTTAAACCTAGGAAATAATGTTTCAGTGCTCCTGGGAGAGGCTTACCCTATGGTCCCAAGGGAGGCCGACTTTCACCAGCAAGTCTGTGAATGGCCCTTGACTTGTGGAATCAGAATTGGTGGGAGAAAAATTCTCACCGTGAGTGCCTTATGATCGTCGCCACTGGTTACTGAGCATTTCTTTTGTCTTCAGAACCCTATTCTGGGTTTGTTATCTAGTTTACTCCTCACAGCATCCCTGAAAGGTAGAGATCATTTCTACACTGAAACTGCAGTTCAGAGAGGTTAAGTAACTTGACAAATGTCACACCTTGTACCAATCTCCCAGAGCAGGAGACTTCTCTTTGCCAGTTTCAGAATCAAGGAGGAGGTGACATTGCTTAAAATGTCAATGAGAAAAACATGCTTGTTGGCACCCTGTCCAGGGTTATTCTAGGAAAGTCTGTGAGAAATTGCTATGGTTTGAAATCTCTGCTTCTCTATGGAGTCAGCCAAACATGGCTTCGTTGTTGATCTTCAGAAGCATATTTTTAGTGTGAGGTGGGTTGTGTTTATTTTTCTGATGGATAGCAAAGATGAGGTTTCTATAAATAAAACCTTGGCTCCCCTCCCCCCATTTTACTTCCTGTGGACGATTCACAAGTGAGTTGACCAATCAAATGAGTTTACCAGCTCCAAAGAACTCAAAATGGAAAGTTCCCGTGAGTGAAAGGACCATCTCAGTCTTTAAAGAGCTTCTCCGTCTGGAGCACCAGTAGGTGGCTTTCCACGCCTGGTTAAGAGAGAGCCGGGGGTGCAGCTTAATTATTTTAATGATAATTACGTGATGCAAGTACCAATTAAGGAATGTTTCTCTTTTAACTGAAAGCAACCCACTTTCTGAACTGGAAAGCATTGTTGACCAAGTGATAAATCCATTTCTAGCTTTCAATCTGTGAAAAAGCTGGCGCTGTTGTGGGGTCCTGAAGTACCCAGAGCCCCCAAGACTTGTGCTGCTCTGAGTTCTGGTCGCCGGCGATCTGAGGCCAGGCCCACATGGGATCACCCTCCCCATACTGAGCCCCCGAGCTCCGCTTAGCACCACGGCCATGGAAGACCCCGTGCAAACTCTCAACACATGTGACAGGAGGCATTTACAGGAGCTCTTGCCTCGCACTGCCACCAGTTAAGAAACCAGAGACGACGTTCTTAATTACATGTTCTTGGGAAGAGAAGCCTCTGGAGACGATTTACACCCAGCATTTCAGTTCTTACTGCCATGGAGACAAGCCCTGGTCCCTCACCACGCCTACTCATCCCTCGAGCCACCTCCTCTCTACCTGCAGGTGCGGCCCACCTGTGCTCCGAGCCTAGCACATGGCTGATGCTCTGGGCGTCTGCATCCAGTGTGGTACCCAGACTCTCTCTTACCAGAGCCTGCGTCCCAGTTGCCAACCTTGCTCTCTCCCTCCCTCCATCCCTTGTGGCTTCCTCCTGCCTGCCTGTGTCCTCCCTGTGTAAACTCAACCCCTGTGTGACCCCAGCTCCCTGAAGGGAACTCGCCAAGCCCAAGGACAACATGGGGTGGGGCACCACCAGTGTCCACACTGACCTCGGAAGTGAGCCCAGCACGCGTCTCCCGTGCCTACCTATCCCCTCAGGTCTCCTCTCTGCCCTGACCCAGGTGCACCTGTCCTTTCCCACACACTCTGATCCTCTGAAGAGCCTTTAGCTCTGTTAATATTATTGTTAAAAAAGATACATCAAATCTCCCCTCCTGCCCATCTTTCCGGGCATACTGCGGCGGTGTTAACTGGATACACGCTGCAGCAAATCTCTCAAACTTTTCATCCTGCCTAACTGAAACTCTGAACTCATCGGACAGTTCTCCCTTCCCCTCCCCTCTGCCCCTGGCACCCACCACCCTACCCTTTGCTCCTAAGCATTTGTCTACTTTGAGTGCTTTGAGTAAAAGTGGCATCGTGCAATACTCGTGTTTTTGTGGCTGGTTTGTTTTACTGAACGCTGGGTCTTCATTGCGGCACGGGCTTTCCTCTCCTTGCGGTGAGCGGGGACTGCTCTTTGTTGCCATGTGCAGGCTTCTCTTTGCGGAGCTTCTCCTGTTGTGGTTTGAGGACTCTACAGCTCAGGCTTAGTAGCTGCGGCGCACAAACTTAATTGCTCTGCAGCATGTGGGATCTTCCCAGATCAGGGACCGAACCTGTGTCTCCTGCATTGGCAGGTGGATTCTTTACCACTGAGCCACCAGGGAAGCCCTGTCCTTCCCTTTCAAGGTTGAATTACCTTCCACAGGCTTCCCTGGTGGCTCAGATGGTAAAGAATCTGTCTGCAGTGCAGGAGACCTGGGTTTGATCCCTGGGTCAGAAAGATCCCCTGGAGAAGGGAATGGCTACCCACTCCAGTATTATTGCCTGGAGAAGTCCACGGACAGAGGAGCCTGGCAGACTACAGTCCATGGGGTCACAAAGAGTCGGACGTTACAGCAACTGACACTCTCCCTTTCACCCTCCATTGTGTGAATGGACCGTATCATCTTCATCCATTCATCTGTTGGTGGACACTAAGGTTGTTTCTTCCCCTTAGCTGTTGTGAATAATGCTGCCACAACATGGGGGTGCAAACATCTCTTTGAGATCCTGCTTTCACTTCTTTTGGGGAGGTACCCACAAGTGAGATTGCTGGATCATAGGATAGTTCTGTTTTTAATTTTGTGAGGAGCCTCCATACTGCCTTTCATAGCAGCACCGTTTTGCACTCCCATCAATAGTGCACAAGAGTTCCAATTTCTCTGCATCCTCAATGACCTGGGTTATTTTCCCTTTTTTTGATAGTAGCCACCATAATGGGTGTGAAGTGATACCTCGTTGGGCTTTTGATGGGCATTTCCTTGACGATTAGTGATGTTGAGCATCGTTTCATACCCTCATTGCCCATCTGTATATCTTATTTGAAGAAATATGTATTCAAGTCTTTCGCCAATCTTAATCAAATTTTTTGGTTTGGGATGTTGAGTTGAGGAGTTCTTTATGTCATCTGGAAGTGAACTCCTCATCAGAGGCATGGTTTGCAAATATTTTCTCCCCATGTGTAAATTGCCTTTCACCTTATTGGTGGTTTCCTTGGCTGCACAGAAGTTTTAAATTTGCTATAATCCCTCTTGTTTATTTTTGCTTTTGTGGCCTCTGCTTTTGGTGTCATATATACAAGAAATCATTGCCAAATCCCACGTCATCAAGATTCCCTGTATGTTTTCTTCTAGGAATTTTATAGTTTCAAGTCTCCTGTTCAGCTCTTTGATCCATTTTGAGTTAATTTTTGCATGTAATGAAAAGTAATGTTCCAGGTTCACTCTTTTGCTTCGGGAGATCCGGTTTTCCCTGACCCATTTGTTGAAACGACTGTCCTTTGCTTCGCTGCATTCGGTGCTTCATCCAAATGCTCTTGTTGAAGACAGTTTGACCGTCTACGCAAGGGTTATCTCTGGATTCTCTGTTCTTTCCCACTTTTCTGTGTATCTGTCTTTCTGCCATTTCCACCCTGTTTGTACGCCTTGCCTTCGTCTTTGGGGGTATGCGCTTTAAGCTGCTTCCACTTTTCCGCTGTGTTGATTTTTAATGTATTTGGCTGTGCCAGGTCTTAGTTGCCGCACGTGGGATCTCCAATCTTGTTGCAGCGTGCTGGATCTTTATTTGCAGCATGCAAACGCTTAGTTGTGACATGTGGGATCTAGTTCCCTGACCAGGGATCGAACCCTGGCCCCCTGCATTGGAAGCATGGAGTCTTAGCCACTGGACCACCAGGGAAGTCACTTCCTTCAACTTTGAATGAAGCAAGTGCCCTTTAGAGTCTGGCCGGTGATGGCCATGGAGACTTGTGCCAAGTGCCATCCTAAATGCTGTCAGGGAGTCACTATCCAGAGTGGAAACCCTCTTGACCTCCCTGCCCATCCTGGGAGCTGAGACACCACCTCCAGGAAGCCCACATGGATGCAGTTCTTAGCATCCTGTGTCCTGCACATCTCCGTGCGGGGATGTTAAGGGATTGAGGGAGAGCCCGATCCAGTCACAGAATCTCCAGCGAGACGAAGTCACGTTCCACAGGAGATTAGGCATGGGCTCCTGGCGCCTAGACAACCCCCTTGGGTCCAGACGCCACGGGTGTTTCCCACATGCACCCCAGACGTCTGGAAAGATGACGTAGCCCTGGCAGATTTCATTATTTCCTTCTCTTAACACCCAGCCAGAATTCATGCCAGTTGGGGACTGAAGGGCAAAAGGCCTGTGGAGCAGCCAGTGTGAGTCCTGACAGGCCAGGACCAGTGATGGGCAGGGCCTTGTTCTGGTGGGCACTTCATCCAAGGGTTTCTGAGCATCCCTGGATGCAGTTCTTTCCCAGGAGGGAGTCGCGGCTCCACCAGAACTGTCACTAGGAATTTCCACCCATCCCAGTGAGGCTCCGGAAGGGCCATGGGCCACCCACAGGGAGGGAGCGGGGCCGCTTCCTGCAGGGGGACCGGTGGGCACCCCTCCTGGTGCTCCAGGGCCCCCACGTGAGAGGTGGGGTCAGAGGGCGCCACTCCAGGGGGTTGGTTGCAAAATGAGTGCAGACAGTCAAACTCCATAAATCCTGCTTTTGTTATTACTTTCCCTGGAACAATGGAAAGCCCCCTGCTTACTCTCAGCCTTCCAGAAGGAGATCCAGGAACCACCCCTGCAGGCTATATCCACAGATTCAAGCCTTAAGAGTTTCCTCAGACGTCAGAAGAGTTAGGAAAGGTTACATGTCATGCCTGTTTTTCGCCTTAAAGGAAAATGCATTAGTCAATCAGGGCCACCATAACGAAGTCCCACAGCCCAGACAGCTTAGACAGCCTGATTCCCTGTCTCCAGGCCTGGAGGCTGGACTCCCAAACCCGGGTGTGGGCGGGACTGGTCCTCCTAAGGCCTCTCTCCTGGGCATGCAGACGGCCGTCTCCTCCCCGTGTCCTCACAGGGTCATCCCTCTAAGTGTGTCTGTGTCCTGACCTCCTCTTCTTACAAGGACCCCAGTCCTGTGGGGTTAGGGCTCGACCCTAGGGATCTCATCTTGACTCAATCACCTCTTTAAAGGCCTGGCTCCAGATACAGCCACACTCTGAGTTGCTGGGGGTCAGGACTCCTGCAAAGCAGGAGTTTTCCTTTTCTTTTTTTGGCTTCACGCCACAGCATATGGAGTCTTAGTTCCCAGACCAGGGATCAAACCTGTGCCCCCTGTTTCCTGCAGTGGACGTGCAGGGTCTTAGCCACTAGACCACCAGGGAGTGCTCAAGGCAGGAATTCTGAGGTGACAGAACTGACGCTTTCAAACGGCGGCTGGAGGAGAGTTCTGAGAGTCCCTCGGACTGCAAGGAGATCCAACCAGTCCATCCTAAGGGAAATCAATCCTGAATATTCATTGGAAGGACTGATGCTAAAGCTGAACCGCCAATACTTTGGCCACCTGATGCCAAGAATTGACTCATTAGACAAGATCCTGATGCTGGGAAAGATTGGAGGTGGGAGGAGAAGGGGATGACAGAGGATGAGATGGTTGGATGGCATCACCGACTTGATGGACATGAGTTTGAGCAAGCTCTGGGAGTTGGTGATGGACAGGGAGGCCTAGCATGCTGCAGTCCCTGGCATTGCAAAGAGTCAGATAAGACTGAGCGACTGAACAATAACAAAATTCAGCCCACACAGGGAAGGGTCTTCATCTCAGCCACACAGCCAGGGACCCTGCTGTTCCCAGTTCCTGCCCCCTTGCCCGGATTGCTTCTCGGTGCTGGTAGGTTGGAGTCTCTGCAGGCTTCACCTGGTCCTTCTGCAGGAGCTGCTGGTAACATGTGACCAGGCTTGGGATGTCTTTCTCCATCTTCACAGGGGACCGTCTACACTGCACGGTCATGGGAGGGGAAGAGGAATTAGACAAGCCGGGGCAAAGGCCCTCTGGCTTCCCTCCGCAGGTGGGGGCGGGTGGCCAGTACACCCACGTGGACTCAGCCGGTGCTTGGTCAAACCCCAGCCACCCACCAGAAGCTGCTCTGAGCACCTCGAGGAAGTTGCACCATCATGACACAGACAGACAGACACTCAAGAAACAATAGGCTGCTTGGCCATCCCTCCAACACAGACCCCTCCCGTCTCAGGCCCTGGTCCTTGCTGTCCCTCCTGTCCGAGTCAAGATGCATGAGCTCAGCCATCTCCCCCACCACCCACCCACGAGAGGCTCCTCCCCTCCTCCTGGGTCCACGGCCTGTCTGAGAGCTGTTCACTACACCCCGCAGCTTCCCAGCTCGCACTAGTGGTAAAGAACCTGTCTGCCAGTGCAGGAGACACAAGAGACGCAGGTTCAACCCCTGGGTTGAGAAGATCCCCTGGAGGAGGGCATGGCAACCCACTCCAGCATTCTGGCCCGGAGAATCCCATGGACAGAGGAGCCTTTGCGTCCACAAGGTCGCAAAGAGTCGGACATGGCTGAGCGACTGAGTGCACACACACACTCTGCATTCTTTATGGATCTCACTATTTATTGCACTGGTTTGTCAGCCCCCTGGGGCAGGGGTTGTCCTGCTCATACCTACTCCCAGTGCCTCAACTCCTGTCTGCACGTAGTGGGTGCTCTGCGAATGTACGGGAGCAGGGATGTATGGGGTGAGCAGTGGGAGGGAAGTCTGATGGAATGTGTTGGGGGAATCCCAGGAAGGCCTCCTGGAGGAAGCGACAACTTCCAGGATGAGTAGGCGTTAGTCAGATGGAAAGCTGCAGGAAGGGTGTTCCAGGTGGAGGGAACAGCATATGCAAAGCCCTGGAGGGAGGAGAGGAGGATGGAGGACCTGAAAGACACAGAGTTGGGCTGGGCATGGCGGGAGAGGTGACCTTGAAGAGTTAAGCACACGTTGCAACACCCACTGCCTCATTAGCCATCCCCACCTCTGTCGGTCTGACCCTGTAGCTCACAGAGGCGCACCCATGGATTTCTGACACCCACCGTGGCTAGTGCCTTGGCACATGGCAGCTGCCCACACACCCAGGGTGCAAGAGCCAGAGCCCACTCACTTCCCCCACTCAGGTGTTGGGGAAATGTCCTTTATCCACTAAAAAAAAAAAAATTCTTTCTCCTTTCCACATAGCTGGAGTATTTTTTTAGGTGTTTGTAAGCTTTAGCGCTTTAAAAACATAAATATTTAAAGAGGTTCACCATTTGCCCCATCGATGAAATGCTGAGAGATGTATTCTTAGATCACTTTGTAAATATCTGCAGAGCATGAGTCCTGACTCATCCGTGCACCCCGAAGTTTCAACAGATGGATTCTGTTGTAAATAGAATTGCTGCCTGTTTGAGATACTTTTATCGGGATTGATATCTAGCCATCCATCCATTTGTTCATAGATTTATCCATCTGTCCTTCCAGTCACCCACCCATCCAACCATCCATCCATCCATCCATCCATCTATCTATGCAACTATCCACCCACCCTTCCAACCATCTATCCAACCATCCATCCATCCAACCAACCATCCATCCACCCATCCAACCATGCATCCATTCATGGATCCATCCACCCATCTATCCATCCCTGCATCCGGCCACCCTTTCATTCACAGGAGTGCTGTGGTCCCAGTAGAGAACAAGACCAGTCCCTGCTCTCAAGGAGTTCACAGTCTAGTGGGGAAGACAGACAAAAGGCAGCAATATTCATACATTTCCAACTGGAAGGTGTGTAAAGAAAGAAGAGCCCGGTGCTCTGAGAGTTTATACCAGATGAATCTCACCTAGCTCGGCATCAAGAAAGCCTTTCCCAAGAAAAACATGTTTAAGCTGGAACCTGAAGGATGGGTAGGAGCATGCCAGGAAAAAGGTGGAGAAAAGTGTCTCAGGTGATAAGACCAAAAAGTGCAAAGGCCTTGAGGCAGGTAAGCGCTTAGCATATTCAAGCAACTGAAACAAAGTCAAAGTAGCTGAGATAGCATGGTCTAAGGCTGACGAGACCAAGAGGCCCTCTATTATGCTGTCTTCAAGGCCAAATTATGAATTTGGACTTGGTCTTAAGAGCAGAAGAGAAACCAGGGAAGAACTACAAATGGAGGAGGGCTAGGACTGGGTTTGCTTTTTCAAGTCAAGTTTTAATCGAATACACCATAAGTGGAGAAAAGTGCACAAATCCTAAACCCGCTAATTAGCTCAGGATGCCATGACAAAATACCATAGACCAGGAACCTTGAAGAGTAGAAATCTATTTCTCACATTTCTGGAGGCTGGAAGTCCAAGATCAAAGTCCAGCAGGGTCGGGTTCTGGTGCGCGTTCCCTCCCTGGCTTGCAGATGGCCACGTTTCTGCTGTGTCCTTACATGGCCTTTCTTCTGTGTCTGGTGTCCCTGCAGGACTAGAGCACCACCCTTGAGGTTAATGACCTCATTTACTCTGAACTCCCTCCTTAATAAGGTTTCTATCTCCAAATACATTCTGGCTAGGGGTTAGGGCTTCCACTAACAAATCTGGGAACAATGCAATTCCATCCACAGTGGTACAAACTCAGTGGACTTTCATGAAGGGAATACACTCAGGCAACTCACATTCAAGAGAGAAGAAGAGTGTGACCCCTAGATGCACTTCTTACCCCCTCCAGTCCCCCCACCACACCCCCAATAGTTCCCGTGTCTTGCAACACCATGGAGCATTTTGCCGGTTTTGAGTCACGTACCGGTGGAACTGGGCAGCGAATACTCTAGCTCCCAGCTTCTCTGGCTAGGCGTGTGCTGTGAGCGCCATCCTTGTGTCCCATGCGTCATGTAGCTCACTCATCCCACACCACACGTTCCTGACAGTCCTACTGCGGGCTGGCGGGCTGCTCTGGGGGCCACGGGGGGCGGAGTTGCTCTGAGAGTTCTGTGCAGGGCTCTGTAGGGAGTGGAACCGCCGGGCCAAAGGTATGCACGGGTGGGGCTCGAGGAGATTACACCCTGACACTTTCTAAATCGCTCTCCAAGTGGCGCTCCCACCAGCACTGGCTGCATTGTGGGGACTGGGGAAGAAAGTCTGGAATACACAGGAGGGGGGCGGTGATCGAGGGGATCCAGACACGTCGACTGTTGACAGTTTGTAAGCCTTGCACCCAGGGCTCAGCAGACCTTCCTAATTTAATGAAAGGCCTGCTGTCCCTTTAATTTATAAAGCTTCGGGGCTCCGCTCCATCTCTGTCTCGTCGTCGTCATTTCACTCTTGGAGCTGTGGTTAGGGGTTTGTGGCCATTGTCGCTGTAATTGTTTGCTGAAAGGCTTAAAATCCTCAAGCCAAGGGGGAAAGCAGCAGACACGCCAGTGAGTTAACTTTGAGGGAATTATTCCCCATCCTATTTAGGACCAATTCCTAGACGTTGATGGATTGCGGGCGTGCTGTGTGCAGGGCTCTTTTGGATGATCTGGGGGACTCACATGTACACCAGTGGGGCGCTGGGTCCAGACCAGGATGTGGCCCGGGAGGTGTTGAGCCCCGTCTCTTGCTGCTGTCACTCTGGGGAAGGAGCGGAACCCTGGCTGGAGGTTGAGAAGACCATGGTCTTGGCACTTCCAAAGGTGGATGGGACCTTGCTTTCCTTTGCCCCTTTTGCCGAGTTCACTGTGACTCTGGTGCCTGATGACACCCAAACACAGCTTCCCACACAGCTGACTCGGCCACCCAACAAGCTCCTGTCACTCAAACTGTGGTCCTGTTCATTATCGAGAAGGTGACTCCACTGCAGGCAGCCCCGGCTCATGGCCCCTGGGGTCCGCTTGCCCTGTAGTCCTTTGAGGACCAGGGAGAGGGGAAGCACAGGACAAGGGAGGAGCCACATGACCCCACAGAGGTCAGGAGACACGCCCACGGCCACACAGCTGCATAGACTTTCCAAGTGATAGCTTACAGTGAATGATGTCAGATTCATGATCTCCAAAGATTTAGCTTTGGGACCAGGGACCAGGGTTGATCACTCAAGAGCTTTCGTGTAGCAGACTTTTGTTAAAGCCTAAAAAGGGACAGGAAAGTTTCTGACAGACATAAGAAGGGGGACAGAGAGTGCCCCCCTCGCTAGTCTTCAGTTCAGTTAGTTCAGTCGCTCAGTCGCGTCCAACTCTTTGTGACCCCATGGACTGCAGCACACCAGGCTTCCCTGTCCATCACCAACTCCCGGAGTTTACTCAAACTCATGTCCATCGAGTCGGTGATGCCATCCAACCATCTCATCCTCTGTCATCCCCTTCTCCTCCTGCCTTCATCAGGGGCTTTTCCAAGGAGTCAGTTCTTTGCATCAGGTAATCAAAGTATTGGAGCTTCAGCTTCAGCATCAGACCGTCCAATGAATATTCAGGGTTGATTTCCTTTAGGACTAACTGGTTTGATCTCCTTGCAGTCCAAGGGACTCTCAAGAGTCTTTTCCAACACCACATTTCAAAAGCATCTATTCTTTGGCGCTCAACTTTTTTTATAGTCCAACTCTCGCATCCATGCATGACTGCTGGAAAAACCATAGCTTTGACTAGATGAACTTTTGTTGGTTTTTAATATGCTGTCTAGGTTGGTCATAGCTTTTCTTCCAAGGAGCAAGTGTCTTTTAATTTCATGGCTGCAATCACCAACTGCAGTGATTTGGGAGTCCCCAAAAATAAAGTCTGTCACTGTTTCCATTATTTCCCCATCTATTTGCCATGAAGTGATGAGACCGGATGCCATGATTTTAGTTTTCTGAATGTTGAGTTTTAAGCCAACTTTTTCACTCTCCTCTTTCACTTTCATCAAGAGGGTCTTTGGTTCTTCCTTGCTTTCTGCCATAAGGGTGGTGTCATTGGCATACCTGAGGTTATTGATATTTCTCCCAACAATCTTGATTCCAGCTTGTGTTTCATCCATCCTGGCATTTCACATGGTGTATCTGCATATAAGTTAAATAAGCAGGGTGACAATATTCAGCCTTGACGTTCTCCTTTCCTGATTTGGAACCAGTCTGTTGTTCCATGTCCAGTTCTAACTGTTGCTTCTTGACTTGCATATAGATTTCTCAGGAGGCAGGTCAGGTGGTCTGGTATTCCCATCTCTTTAAGAATTTGCCATAGTTTGTTGTGATCCACACAGTCAAAGGCTTTGGTGTTGTCAATAAAGCAGAAGTAGATATTTTTCTGGAACTCTCTTGCTTTTTTGATGACTCAACAGATGTTGGTGATTTGATCTCTGATTCCTCTGCCTTTTCTAAATCCAGCTTGAACATCTGGAAGTTCATAGTTCATGTACTGTTGAAACCTGGCTTGGAGAATTTTGAGCACTACTTTACTAGCGTGTGAGATGAGTGCAATTGTGCAGTAGTTTGAGCATTCTTTGGCATTGCTTTTCTTTGGGATTGGAATGAAAACTGAGCTTTTCCAGTCCTGTGGCCACTGCTGAACTTTTCAAATTTGCTGGTGTATTGAGTGCAGCACTTTCACAGCATCATCTTTTAGGATTTGAAATAGCTCAACTGGAATTCTATCACCTCCACTAGTTTTGTTCATAGTGATGCTTCCTAAGACCCACTTGACTTCACATTCCAGGATATCTGGCTCTACGTGAGTGATAACACCATCATGATTATCTGGGTCGTGAAGATCTGTTTTGTGTAGTTCTTCTGTATATTTTTGCCACCCCTTCTTAATATCTTCTGCTTCTGTTAGGTCCATACCATTTCTGTCCTTAATTGTGCCCATCTTTGCATGAAATGTGCCCTTGGTATCTCTAATTTTCTTGAGGAGATCTCTAGTCTTTCCCATTCTATTATTTTCCTCTCTTTCTCTGCACTGATCACTCAGGAATGCTTTCATATCTCTCCTTGCTATTCTTTGGAACTCTTCATTCAAATGGGTATACCTTTCCTTTTCTCCTTTGCCTTTAGCTTCTCTTCTTTTCTCAGCTATTTGTAAGGCCTCTTCAGACAGCCATTTTGCCTTTTTGCATTTCTTTTTCTTGGGGATGGTCTTGATCACTGCCTCCTGTCATGAACCTCCACCCATAGTTCTTCAGGTACTCTATCAGATCTGATCCCTTGAATCTATTTGTCACTTCCACTGTATAATCGTAAGGGATTTGATTTAGGTCATACCTGAATGGTTTAGTGGTTTTCCCTACTTTCTTCGATTTCAGTCTGAATTTGGCAATAAGGAGTTCATGATCTGAGCCACAGTTAACTCCCAGTCTTGTTTTTGCTGACTGTATAGAGCTTCTCCATCTTTGGCTGCAAAGAATATAATCAATCTGATTTTGGTATTGACCATCTGGTGATGTCCATGTGTAAAGTCTTCTCTTGTGTTGTTGGAAGAGGGTGTTTGCTGTGACCAGTTTGTTCTCTTGGCAAAACTCTGTTAACCTTTGACTTGCTTCATTTTGTTCTCCAAGGCCCAATTTACCTGTTACTCCAGGCTTCTCTTGACTTCCTACTTTTACAAGGCCTTTTAAAAAGCAAGGCTTTATAAAATACTTTTATCAAACCCACTCCCACAACATACATCTTAAATTAACAAGATTAGAACTAACAATATAAAGGTCTTACCAGACTCACTCCCACAATATAACAAGATGTTATCTTAAGATAACAAGATTAGTCAGAAGGTTCTTGTTAAAGAGAAACATATCCTTGAGCAAGGTACAGTGTTATATTGACTAAGACAAAGCAATGTAGGAAAAAACTTGTCCTTTTCTCCTTGAGCCCCAGACCCCTTTCTCCTTCTCAAGGGCTCCAGACCCCTTTCCCCTCCTTGGGGACCATGAACTTCTTATCAACCTACCCAGGAACTGACTCTCTCACAAGAACACATTCCTTTCCACCCTGCCCCCTTTTTGTGGGGAGACAGGAGGGTGACGTGAGATAAGAAGGCCTTCTTCAATGAACAATGCAAAGAAATAGAGGAGAACAATATAAGGGGAAAGACTAGAGATCTCGTCAAGAAAAATGGAGACATCAAGGGAACATTTCTTGTAAGGATGAGCACAATAAAGGACAGAAATGGTAAGGACCTAACAGAAGCAGAAGAGATTCAGAAGAGGTGACAAGGATAGAGGAACTGTACAGAGGAACTGTACAAAAAAAAAAACCTTAATGATTTTTTGGGGTAACCAGGGCGGTGCAGTCATCACCTAGAGCCAGACATCCCAGAGTGTGAAGTCAAGTGGGCCTTAGGAAGCAATACTAGCAACAAAGCTAAAGCAAACTCCAGGAGATGGTGGAGGACGGGGAACCCTGGCAGGCTGCCATCCATGGGGTCACAAAGACACGGACGGGACTTAGCGACTGAACAACAAGAGGGTGACCAGATGTCCCCTCGGAGCATCTGCTCATGTGATAATGACAAAGAGGATGGATGACTGAGTTTCACTGCCTTCCCAATTTGCATTTTAGCAAAAATAAGATGAAGTTGAGGACAGGACTCTGGGGAGCAGAAAGAGCGATGGGAAACTGTACCCGCTCGTCTGCGCCTTTGACCCTGGATTTGAAGTCAAAGAGAGGCGATGGTACGAGCCTGCACCCCTCTGCTGCACTTCACTCGTCTGATTTCAGTGGAAGGATGGAGGCAGGGCGGGGATGCTGAGGACGGAAAATGGCACGAGAGAGCAAAACTGGGACAGTGTGAGGGCCCAGCTCCGCTCCTTCTGTGCCCGGGAGCTCGTGGGAGATCGGGGGGTGCCTTCCAGTGGCAGCCTCCTTCACCTTCCTGCACGGTTTTCTGCCCAGCTGTCGGGTCAGCGGACAGGTTGAAGGGGATCGAGGCCCAGGCCAGGCCGGCAGTGCCCTGGACGTTGTAGGCAAAGCAGCAGCAGACGGGGCCCGTGATGTGCAGTCTCCACGGTGTTCTGTTAGCGCTCAGGGCATTTCCGAACAGCAGCCTCTGCCCACTGAGCCCGCTGCCTGCTCCATCACTGCCTTTCACGCTGTACATCCGACTTTCTTTTCCTGCTCTTTCTTCCCCACAAGAACACCCACCACTGTGGGCAGGGACTTTTGTCTATTTGATTCACTGCCTGTTTCCCTAGAAAGGTGTATGCGTGTGTGTACCGAGCTGCTTTAGTCGTGTCTGACTCTTGTGACCCCGTGGACTATAGCCCGCCAGGCTCCTCTGTGCATGGCATTCTCCAGGCAAGAACACTGGGGTGGGTTGCCATGGCCTTCTCTAGGGGATCTCCCCGACCCAGAGATCGAACCAGCTTCTCTTACGTCTCCATCATTGGCAGATGGGTTCTTTACCACTAGCACCACCTGGGAAGCCCCCCAGAAAGATGCCTGGTATCAAATCCTTGGCCGACAAGTGAATTAACACACGGGCCCAGGTGTGTCTTGGGTCCTGATGCAGGGAGAGGGGTTGGCTGCTATATAAAGCCATAATCTGGATGTGTTTCCTGGAAAGTACCCGCCCCACCCGACCCCAGGAGACAGCACAGCACCCCCAACTGGAGCATAAAAGCTAATTCTACAGGACTCAAAAGCACTTCTTTTTAAACCCTTAGCCTGTTTGAATGAAGCTGTTTGTGTGTAAAAGCTGTTTGCTATCTCTGTGCCCTCCACCCCCCAACCCCGTGTTTCCCACCAGTTCCTGCCAATGCGAAGGGCAGACCTACCCCCATGCTTGCAAGGCCCGGTCCTTCACCAGCTTTATGAAATCCCAGCTCTTATGACCAGGACTAGCTTCATAATTAGTGGGGCCCATTCCAGAGTGAAAATGCCAGGTTTTGTTAAAAAATGATGCAAATTTTAAGATGGCAACAGCGAAGAATTAAAGCTGAAGGCCTGGGGGCCTGTGCGGAATGCACCCCCAGAATGAAATCCACAGGACGCCCGGCTGGTGCCCCCGGCAGCCTCTAGTGGGTGGCGCTGGGCCGGGCCGTAGGCTCCCCATGCTCCCTGGTACTTTCTGCTCTGGACTGTGCCCACCCTTGCCCATCCGTGTTTCAGGAATGAGCCAGGTGGCCTTTGGCGCTGCTCCCTTGCAGGTCGCCCTCCTCCTGGGACAAAGGTGTGTGGGGCTTCCCGGCTGCGGACTCGTCTGGCACGCAGGGAGTAAGTGGAGGAGACACAGTTCCTTCTGGGCGGGAGCATTTCTGTTTCCAGACTCCGCTCTGACTGGTGCCCGGCAATGTTTGGGGGTGACTGCCCTGTCGCCTGGATCCTGTGTGACCGTACAGGTTAGATGTGGAGACTTTGAGTCACGGCTCATTCATCGCTGGCGGAACCTGCCTGTGTGATGAAGCCCCAGAGTGATCAGGAGACTGAGGACCACCTGGAGCTCCCCTGAAGCCCACCCCTGTTGTGTTTATGCCACACGTCAATTATCCCCTTGGTCATCTGCTCAGGAATATTTATGGAGGGTCTGCTAAGTGCTGGGCTCGGAGCCAGCGCTGGGGACACGGCTGTTAGTAAGACCAGTGCGGGACCCGCCGTGAAGGGGCTGCACTTACGGCAGGTCGTGCACACCCGGAGCCCAGGGACTTGTCAGATGCCTCTGTATTAAGTGCTCCGACGCCAAATGCACTGTGCCCATGTGTGGTAGGGAGACCTGTCCTCGCTGGGGGGCTGGAGAGGACTTCTTAGAGGAGGTGTCCCAGTCATGATGTTTATTCATTCGTTCAAAAAGCATTGAGAAGAGCCAGATCGCCACAAGCCTGTGCGGTGGGGGTTTCACCGTCATCAAAAGGGCACACCTGTCCTCACGCACTTTGGGGTAGTGACGGAGACAAGGAAGACCCCACCTGCACCCCGATACACAGTGCATGCAGAAAATGTAAGGTGAGGAGGTGTGTTCTAAAGGAAAATGAAGCAGGAAGACCATTGCATTAGAGGAGCAGGACTCCAGAGGGGCCAGCAGGAGACATCCTGTGTTCTTCGCACAGGCCCTTGAAACCTTGGTGTGCTGGGGCTGGCTTACCCCCTGTTCACACCCACTCACAACTGTTCACACCCACTCACTCTTGCTCACACCTGCTCACACTTGCACACACCACTCACACCTGCTCACACCTGTTCACACTCTGACACCTGCTTACATCCACCACACCTGCTCACACTCACTCTCACCTGCTCACAAGAGCCAACTCTCTGTGTCTCTTCCCACCCCTGCATTCGGAGACGTCACGTGCAACCTTGAACTCGACAGCAGTGGGAGTGTTTACACACAGCCGTCAGCAAATACTGTGAACCAGGCCTGATCCGTTTGGTTCCAGGAGCCCATTTACTACCCACCAGGGTCTGAGGCTGGTCTTCCCAGCGCCCGGGGAATTCTCAGGCTGGCCCCGTGACTTTCTGATCCCTGTCAGAAGAAAGCTTTCCCAGCCCTGTTGAGTCACAAAAACACAGTCTCATGAGGATAATTAAAGTGTCCAGTCCCTTGTGAGATTTCATGAACCTCAACCCCGCCTCTGCCTTCTCTCATTTCCCTGGGGCCTCCCCCACCCCACCCACCGCCTGGGTTGGGGGAGGGGAAGGAGGCCAGAGGGGCGGGGGGCTCCTGGCTGGGCTTCTACATGAAGCTGACTCTTGAGGCTGTCTTTGTGGGTTTGGGGCCCCGGTGTAATGAAAGTGTCCCACCCAGACCACCTCCCACTCCTGAGAACACACCGGGTCTCGTGACTCCTGGCCGGCTCCCTCCCAGAAGCCCACTTCCGGTCCACAGGACACTCTCTGACATCCTCACCCCACTCACGCCCTGCTGCCCAGGACATTCCAGCCAAGCTCTTGCCAGAGATGCCTTAAGCACAAGTTGGATTCTAGTCCACCCTCCCCCAAGTCTAGGGACCTGACCACGCCCCCCATGGGGCCTCCTCATTGTATCCCCTCAGCCTCGGTCGAGGGGACACCTCTTCACTCAGCTTTCTCCCAGGATGCCCTCTGTCCCTGCCCACAGTAACTCCAGCCCTCTTCCAGCCTGCAGGACAGCGTCCCCCTGGGTGTCCCCACAGCGGTCCCGGTCACCTCCTTGGCGAGGGATGGGACATGTCGTTAGTCTAAATTAGAATGAGGCGCACTGAAAGGCTTGATGATTCCAAGAAGCCAAGGGCTGCCCTCACAGGCGAGGTCATAGTCAAGACTCCAGAGGGTGTGCGGCTCCTGACTTTCTGCTGGTCTGTGTATAGAGCGGGCGCTTTGCACCAGGCGTGGCCTTGACCTTTACACACATGTCAGCCCTGGCACAAGGACATCCCCTGTGGGAACTAGTATTTATGTTTCAGAGAAGTCCAACGGTTCACACAGCGGCCGAGGGAGAGCGGGATTCAAACCCTGAACTTCCAGATTCCCCGGTTAGTGTTTACCCTCACCCTGATGCTGGGAAAGATCAGAGGCGGGAGGAGAAGGGGACGACAGAGGAGGATGAGATGGTTGGAGAGCATCACCGACTCGATGGACGTGAGTTTGGGTAAACTCCGGGAGTTGGTGAGGGACAGGGAGGCCTGGCATGCTGCGGTCCATGGGGTTGCAAAGAGTCGGACACGACTGAGCGACTGAACTGAAATCACCCTGTCACCATGGTCAAGGACAGCGATAGGACATCCTGCTTAAAGCTGAGACCCTCCGCTTCATTGTCAGTTTCACTGCCAGTGTCTCTTGGGCCCCATTGGGCACAAGGAAGTCCCATCTCCACTAGAGCTCTCTGACCTATATTTTTATCCCCTACATTTTCTTTTTCAAGCTATATATAAATTTCAGTTTTTAGAATAGGGAGGGGTTTTTGTTGTTGTTGTTGTTGTTAGCTCTATCAGAAGAGATTAAACAGAGACAGAATGGAAAACCAAGTATGTTTTAAAATAAACCAACAGCTTGGTTCACATTCTCCCCCGGAACCTGTGTCCGTTTTAAGCAGCCTCGTTATTTTTAATGCATCCACTTCCTCGGCCCGCTCACCCACTCGGCTTTCCCATGTTAATCGTCAGAGAAGTCCCAGCGGGGAGATTTATCCAACGCTGGCCAGTGGCTGGGTGAGGCCCCTGGAGCCGGCTCTTGCCCAGGGAGGCTCCAGAGACGGGAAGCGGGAGCCCTGAAACTGCGGCCCCCCGCACACCGTGCGGCCCCGCCACGCCCCCCGGCGGCACTGACATCGAAAGCCAGGAGCGTGTGAACCAAATCCCAGAGGCTGCTCGGGAGTATTTTAAAACCCAAGCTGCCGTCACGTGAGAGCTCATTCCCCCAAAAGACTGAATGTCAGGAGAAGCGAGGGGCCGGAATCAAGCCCAGGTGTGTGCCTTCAAGGCCCTTTGACACTTCATCTCTCTTTGAAGCAGAATTCCAGGGAAAAACAAGGGTTTCTGAGACTGGACCACGCATGGCTTAAGGGTGGTCAAGGCAGCAGCTTTCCTCTGTGACCCTTTCAGATTGGGGTCATCCTCTGACTTGTTGTTGTTTTTCAGTTGCTCAGTCTTATCCCACTCTTCAGGACCCCATGGACTGCGGCACACAGGCTTCCCTGTCCTTCACCGTCTCCCAGAGTTTGCTCAAACTCATGTCCATCGAGTCGATGGTGTCATCCAACCATCCGTCTCTCCTTGCTATTCTTTGGAACTCTGCATTCAGATGGGTGTATCTTTCCTCTTCTCTTTTGCCTTTTGCTCATATCCCCCATATGCAGCAGTTACTCAGTAAACATTTATTGATTGAGCAGATGCAGGAATGGCCCTAGAGACCAACGCCAATTTCTTCTTTACCCACATTTGGACATGTTCACACTTCGCAGGTGGGGTGGGCAGAATGGTGACCTCCCCAAGATGCCACTGCTGATCTCCAGTACCTGTGGATATCTTTCATTATGTGTCAAGCTTGCAAGTGGAATAGAGTCTGCTGATCAGCTGACCTTGGGGTGGCGGGGGGCGATAATTTAGATGGTGAGATTGGGACCAATGGAATCCCAGGGTACTTCAGTGTAGAAAGAGGAGGAGGCAGGAGGGTGGGTCAGAGCCAGAGGAGGTGTGACGATGGGGGCCGGGTTGCAGGGAAGCATGGCTGACTTTGAAGATGGAGGAAGGGGCGACAAGGCAAGGATGCAGAGCCTCTAAAAACCAGAAAAGGCCAGGAACCAAATTCTCTCCTAGAACTTCATGCTTGATTTTAGCCCAGCAAGACCCACCTCAGGCTTCTGACTTCCAGAACTGTCAGCTATTAAATGTGCATCGTTTTATGGTGATTTGTTACAGCAGCTGCAAGAAGCTCACGCTGCACTAGGAATTAAGAGGAAAGATGTTCTGAGGCTTCAGCACTGAGTTTATGCCCCAGGGAACCCCACCTCCACCCTCAAGAGCTGGCCAGTCTGGGGACACCTGCATTAAACCAAACTGAGTCTTTGTCTGGATATCAGGTCTTCTCAAACGCTAACACGCATGATGAGTGCCCATGGCAAAGGTGCAGTGCGGATGTGCCCACAGTTAGGTGACCACGGGACACTTGGTGTGGGGACGGGGTCACTTTGCTTTCCTCCAGGGTAGGGTTGGACCAACACTGAGATGGCCCGGTTGCTGCCAGCACCAGGGCTTGGCGAGGTCGGCTTTTGTTCTCTCTGGATGTGGAGTCACAACCTCATGCCCAGACGGCAAGACGACCCAGCTGGGAAGAACTGTTTATTTTAAGAAATGCCAAATATTTAAGCCATCTAGTGATGGCTCTGTTAATGAATTCATGTAGAACTTTCTTTCCCAGAATCTTCACAGGAGTGTGTCTCTGCCCCGGGCCGTCTGTGGGCTGAGAGTCAGGGAAAGACCAAAGTGGCTGCTGGAAGGAAAAGGAGGAAGGAGGCAGGCTGCAGCTAGTTTGTGCTTTAAGTTTGGGGTTGTCCAGTGGGCAGAGACTATTCAAAAGGACACAGGTGGGTGAGTTTGACCCATCTGTACTATTCAGGACTGTTTGGGTTATCAGTGAAAGTAAATCAGCTTCACGAGTAGCTGGATCCAGGGGCTCAATGTCTCCAAAGCTCCATCTTTCTCGATTTGTTGGTTCTGCTGTTCTTTGGGTCCACCCAGAGGAAGATTCCCTTGGTGACCACGTAACAGGCACACCTCCTGACATCCACCTTGTACAGTTCTGGAGGACTGAGAACATTTGTCCCTTGGGCCTTCCAGCAAGAGTTCCAAGGTTTGCTCTGATTGTACTGACTTGGTTTGGGTCTATGATCATTCTTGAATGAGTCACCATGGCCGGGGGGATGCTAAGCTGTGACCGGCCAGAAGCAGACCCTTGTGGCCACTCCTGAAGTCCTGGTTCAGGGCATGGGGAAGCATAGAGGGGATGTCCACTGACCCTGAACCTTGTAGGCTGAGAAACAGTAGTGGTTCCTCAAGGAAAACCAGACTGTAAATAGCAAAAGGCGGGGAATAGAAGCTGGCAGAGGACATTCATGTGGGAGGCTGGGTCCACCCCATAGAAAATAACTTCTCTTCAAGGGGTCCCTCAGACAGTGGCCAAAAGAAATACAATGACTGAAATTTCTCAGGTCTGACAGGTTTGGCACTCTGTCAGGAGCTTCCTGGACACCATCTGCTTTAATTCTCTCAACAACCCTGGGAGGTCAGGGTTCATGGCCCGCCTCCTGGTTTACAGAGAAGGAAGCTGAGGTCCAGAGACATCTGTTCTGACCCAGGACCCCAAGTTCTTAACCACCGACATGACCAGTGTCTTGTCTGAGCTGCATCTGCCCAGTGGGGTCACTCTGCATAGAAACCCAGGCTCAGCTGACAGCCAGGTCAGCACCGGGTGAATCCCATGGCCAGAGCAGCCTCCACTGGAGAGCAGGACCTGACCCACACATTGATCTGATTCATATACAGAGGAAGGAGCACCAGGGGGCTACCAGTGACCCACACAGGCATCTGCAGGCAGCAAGGAGGGAGCAGACAGCTGCAAGGACTCAGTGCTGAATTGCCGGGCTCCCCTGACAGATGAAGAGCCTCTGAGGGTCAAAGTTGGAGGGAAAACAACAGAAAAAATAAACTTCAGTTCAGTTCAGTTCAGTCACTCAGTCATGTCTGACTCTTTGCGACCCCATGGACTGCAGTACGCCAGGCTTCCCTGTCCATCACCAACTCCCAGAGCTTGCTCAAACTCATGTCCAGCAAGTTGGTGACGCCATCCAACCGTCTCATCCTCTGTCATCCCCTTCTCCTCCTGCCTTCAGTCTTTCCCAGCATCACTTATCCCAAGTCAGTGGTGAATCCCTCCTTAGGGCCCCTTCACATTCTACCACAGGTCTCAGACACCATGTTGCACCAGGATGATTATATGTCTTCTCACATCTGAGATGTCCCTAAAGCAGGAAAGAGCTTCTTCTCTCTGTAGCCTCACACTTGGTGCAATGCCTGGAGCACAGTAGGTGGTCAGTAATGCTTTGTTTGATGAATGATAGATGGACAGATGGGTGGGTGGATTGATGGATGGGCGGACAGATGCATGACAGGAGGATGGATGGGTGGGAGGAAAGACGGATGGATGGGTGGGTGGATAGACGGATGGGTGGGTGGGTGATTGGATGGGGAATGGATGGATGGGTGAATGTTTGAATAGTTGGTTGAATGGATGGATGGTTGAATGGATGGGTAGGAGACACCCTACCTTCAAGAAACTTATAGTTGTTATGGAGCAGGGGTTGGCAAACTCTTATCCAGAGGCCAAATCTGCCTCCCACCCCTCCTGTTTTGTAAACAAGGTTTTATTGAAACACAGCCACACACAATCATTCACATAGCATCTCTAGCTGCTTCTGTACTACAACAAAATTGAGTCTTTGCAGCAGAGACCATATACAGAACCACTTCATGGAATGTGACCTATACAGGCTCATGAATCTCTGCACTAAGAGGGGCCCTGTGTCACCATCTTCATCATCCGTGTCACAGTCTTTTCCTATATTTCTTTCTTTATTAAATTTATTTTTAATTGGAAGGTAATTGTTTTACAATGTTGTATTGGTTTCTGCTATACATCAGCATGAATCGACCTTAAGCATACATATGTTCCCTCCCTCTTGAGGCTCCCCCTCACCTCCCATCCCATCCTACTCTTGTAGGCTGTCACAGAGGACCAGGTGTGAGCTCCCTGTATCACACAACAAATCCCCCCTTGTCATCTGTTTTATCTATGGTAGCCCTTCTCTCTCCACTTATCTCATCCTCTCCATCCCCACTGTGCCCACAGGTCTGTTCTCTATGTCTGTGTCTCTATTGCTGCCCTACAAATGGGTTCATCAGTACCATTTTTCTCGGTTCCATACACATGTTAATATATGATGTTTGTTTTCCTCTTTCTGACTTATTTGACTCTGTATAACAGGCCCTAGGTTCACCCACCCCACTAGAGCTGACTCAGATTTGTTCCTTTTTGTGGCTGAATAATATTCCACTGTATGTATGTGCCACATCTTCCTCATCCATTCATCTGTCAGTGGACATCTAGGTTACTTCCATGTCCTGGCTGTTGTAAATAGGGCTACAACGAACACTGGGGTACATGTGTCTTTTAGAATTGTGGTTTTCTCAGGGTTCGTGCCCAGTAGTGGGATTGCTGGGTCATATGGGCTTCCCTGGAGGCTCAGACAGTGAAGAATCTGCCTGCCATGTGGGAAACCTGGGTTTGATCCCTGGGTCTGGAAGATCCCCTGGAGAAGGGCATGACAACCCACTCCAGTGTTCTTGCCTGGAGAATTCCCATGGACAGAGGAGCCTGGCGGGCTGCAGTCCACGGGGTCACACAGAGTCGGACACAACGAGCAACTAAGCACATGGTAGTTCTATTCCTGGTTTTTTAAAGAAACCTCCAAACCATTCTCCGTGGCGGCTGTATCAATTTACATTCCCACCAACAGTGCAGGAGGGTCCCCTTTTCTCCACATTCTCTCCACCATTTATTGTTTATAGATTTTTTGATTATGGCCATTCTAACCAGTGTGAGGTGATACCTAATTTAGTTTTGATTTGCATTTCTCTAATAATAGGCAATGTTATGTATTTTTTCATATGTTCATTAGCCATCCGTATGTCTTCTTTGGAGAAACGTCTGTTTAGGTCTTGTGTCCATTTTTTGATTGGGTTATTTGTTTTTCTGATACTGAGCTGCATGAGCTGCTTGTATATTTTAGAGATTAATCCTTTGCTAGTTGCTTCATTTGCAGTTATTTTCTCCATTTTGAGGGTTGTCTTTTCACTTTATTTATGGTTTTCTTTGCTATGCAAAAGCTCTTAAGTTTAATTAGGTCCCATCTGTTTATTTTTTTCTCTTCATTTGCATAATTCTAGGAAGTGGGTTATAAAGGATCTTGCTGTGATTTTCGTCAAAGAGTGTTCTGCCTATGTTTTCCTCTAAGAGTTTTATAGTTTCTTGTCTTACGTTTAGGTCTTTAATCCATTTTGAATTTGCCTTTGTGTATGGTGTTAGGAAGTGTTCTAATTTCATTCTTTTATAAAATGTCCAGTTTTCCCAGCAACACTTATTGAAGAGACTGTCTTTTCTCCATTGTATATTCTTGCCTCTTTTGTCAAAGATAAGGTGCCCATAAGTGTGTGGGTTTATCTCTGGGTTTTCTATCTTGTTCCATTGGTCTATATTTCTGGTTTTGTGCCAGTACCATACTGTCTCAATGACTGTAACTTTGTAGTATAGTCTGAAATCAGGAAAGTTGATTTCTTCAGCTCCATTCTTCTTTCTCAAGATTGCTTTGGCTATTCAGGGTCTTTTGTGTTTCCATATGAATTGTGAGATTTTTTGTTCTAGTTCTGTGAAGGATGCTATTGACAATTTGATAGGGATTGCATTGAATCTGTAGTTTGCTTTGGGTAGTATAGTCATTTTCATAATATTGATTCTTCCAGTCCAGGAACATGGTATCTCTCTCCATCTATTTATCCCATCTTTGATTTCTTTCATCAGTGTTATAGTTTTCTGCTTACAGCTCTTTTGTCTTCTTTATATTTATTTCCTTACTCAGTTTATTTATTTGGTTTCATCAGATCTTCCCTACAGCATGCAAAATCTTTGGTTTCAGCATGTGAACTCTTAATTGCAGCATGTGGGATCTATTTCCCTGATCAGGGAGTGAACTCGGGGCCCCTGCATTGGGAGTGTGGAGCCTTAGCCACTGGACCATCAGGGAAGTTCCTCCATGTCACAATCTTAAAATTTCCAGTAATTTTTTACAAAAGGCCCTGCATTTTCATTTTGCTCTAAGTGCCATCAGTTATGTGTATATGACCCACGATGCCTGCAATATTTTCTATCTGGTCCTTTAGAGAAAAAGTTGGCCAGTGCTGGTCTGGAAAATAAGATAAACACCCAACTTGGGGCAAATTCAAGGTAGAAGTGTTGCATGCCATCTGGGAGGGCAGGCACAGTGTATCTGGAGCTCAGAGGGCAGCTAGGTCCTTCCAAGCTGAAGAACCCAGAAAGTTCTATGGCCCTTGGCGCCTGCAGCATCAGAGTTTGGGTGAGGAGACAAATGTGCATGGAGAACAAGGTCAGCTTGGGCACTGCTGTGCCAAGAGGGAGTCAACCTTCCTTCTTCTCTGATCATTGCAGTGTCCATAACCAACATCAATTATTCATCGTGCAAGAAAAAGGAAGCAATTACACATTGATTTCCGCCGACCTCCCCCAGCATTTATTTTGCCATCACAGCCATGAGCTGGGTGGTCTCTACTACGGGAAAGGGGGCTGTCAGGACCACTGCTTTTGTGGACAGATCTGGACAGGGTTACACATCAGAAGAGGAAAATAAGTCTCTAGAAGATGGACAGGGAGCAAAGACAATGCAAACTGTCTGCAGAAAAAGAGTTTCCACATAAGCAATTTTTTTCAGTGTTGGGGCTTTTGCATCTAATGGAACATAAATTTAAAGAAGTGAAGCGAGAGCCAGAAAAGCCCAAGCAGTGGGCAGTGGCCCAGCCCAGCAGAGTGTGTGCCGCTTGGTCAATATTTGCTGAATTGACAGATGCATTGTCCTGGCTGCATCCCAGACCAGGAAGGGGCAAGACAACAGGATCCAGTGGCCACAGCTTCCTCTCTGCACCCAAGTGGCCTAATGTGGGGGTGTTAGGGCACCCCGTGCTCTTAGACACTCTGATGGCCAGAGCAGAGCAAGACCTCACTGGCTGAGCCTCCCCACCCCCATGAGTTCCCCAGAGAGCCACTCACAGAGGGACAGTGGCAAGGGGGAAATGGGTCGCCCTTCCAGCCAGCCAAGGGCTATGTCCCCCGCAGAGCTGCCTGGCAGCTGGATGGGAGCAGGAGTCCTAGGTCCAGATGCACAGGAAACTTGTGTCCAGGGTGCAGATTGCAGGTTAGGAGGCCAGCCGAGGGCTGAGCTTGTGAAGGGCATACAGGGGCAAGTCCTTCTGCCAGTTAGGACCTTTTCACTCATGACGACTGCTGTGTGCACGTCCTGGGGCCACTGCCAGAACAAACGACCACAAGCGGGGACTCAACCGTCAGGAAGTTATTGCCTCAAGATTCTGGAGGCCAGAAGTCCAAAATTAAGGTGTTGACAGGGCCCTACTCCCTCCAGAGGCCCCAGGGGAGGGCCTTCCTGCCTCTTTCAGCCTCTGGAGGCTCCGCGCCTCCCAGGGCTTGCGGCCGCATCCCTCAGCTTCTGCCTCTGTCACCGCGCTGCCATCTCGTCTCCTCCTGTGTCCGTCCCCTGTGTGTCCTCCCATAAGGATACCTGACATCGGATAATCTAGGCTGACTTCACCTCCAGATTCTTAGTTATATCCTCAAAGACCCTTATTCCAAATAAGGTCATATTCACAGGTCCCAGGGGTTAGGGTGTGCACACAGCTTTGGGGGGACACCATTCGGTCCCTGCCCCTGCCCACTGGTGACTGAGGCGTGGCCAGTGACTCTTTCCCTTGGGAATGAAGAGAGAAAGGGCCGAGGGCCCTCCCCCTCCCCTGCCTGCACCGGCTCTGGCATCTGACTGCATCTCGTTTTTGACCTGCTTTCTCTCCCACAGCCCAGGAGCTGCATCTCAGGCACGTTTGTAGTCCAGCATCTCAGGCAGGGATTGGTGCTTTGCTGGCGCCCAGTACACACCTGCTCAGTGAACAAGTGAATGAGTAAGTGAGCGACACGGAAGGCTCCTTCCCCCTGGTCCTGATGCCGATAGTCGTGTCCGACTCCGTGCCACCCCACGGACTGTAGCCCGGCAGGCCCCTCCGTCCATGGGATTCTCCAGCAAGAATACTGGAGTGGGTTGCCGTTTCTTCTTCCAGGGGATCTTCCCGACCCAGGGATCGAACCTGCGTCTCCTGCATTGCAGGCAGATTCTTTACCACTGAGCCACCAGGGAAGTTGACCCCTTAAATCACAGGCAAATTTCACATCACAATTCAATTTCTCTGTAAAAACAGTGGGTTTTTCTGAGTGCCACGCTGTCGTGGCAATCGTGAGAAACTAATGCTTGAGAGGAACCTTGACCTTCCTAACAGAGCACGGGGTTGTTCCCACAACAGTATTTACTCTTTTTACTTGGTATTTAACATCTAGGTTCATGTCATTGATTTCTCAGGAGGACACCTACAAATGTAATATTAAGATCTGAAATTTAAATTCACACACACCCAGCTATTTAGTCTCAGTGAAACACACATCTAAGCAATTAAATCATGCACTAAGTAATGGTTCAGAGAAGGCAATGGCACCCCACTCCAGTACTCTTGCCTGGAAAATCCCATGGACAAGGGAGCCTGGTAGGCTGCAGTCCATGGGGTCGCTAAGAGTCGGACATGACTGAGCGACTTCACTTTCACTTTTCACTTTCATGCATTGGAGAAGGAAATGGCAACCCACTCCGGTGTTCTTGCCTGGAGAATCCCAGGGACGGGGGAGCCTGGTGGCCTGCCGTCTATGGGGTCACACAGAGTCGGATACAACTGAAGCGACTTAGCAGCAACAGCAAGTAATGGTTAACATGGCTGATTTTCATGCAGATGTTGGAGCTTTGTATTATAAAAATGGCCACACTTACTGTCATAAAAAAGGTGTGACCTCAGGAGACACACGCCACCAAGGCAGGAATCTTGGTCTGGTTTTGGTAGCTGCTGGATCCTCAGCGTCTAGAACTGAGTCTAGTATCCAGGAGCTCTTAACGCAGGTTTGTTGAAAGAGCAGTTTCCCTGTCCTTCCTTTTTTTATCAGCAGAAGGAAGTCTTTTTACTCCGTGACATTTCATTTTCATTTCGAGATAAAGGGACATAGAACTCCCCCTGAGGTTCCTGCTTATTTTCCTGCATAAGTGTTTCATTTCTATCTTTTAAAAGCTACCAACAAACCAGAAGCAATGAGCACACCTGGTTACCTAGATCTTGGCTTCTAAATATCTTTCTCCACTACAAGGAATCAGGGCTTCTCAGAGAGACAGTGGATTCCAGCGCTGGGCCTGGGAAAGCACACAGTGAGACCAGGGCAAGGACACGCTGTAAGGTGAGGAGGGCGTGAAAAAGGCACAGGACGGGACTCGTAATGCTGAGCACGATGGAGTGACAAGGCTCAGACTCGTCAGCCCCCACCGAGCCTTAAAGAGCTAGGAAGCCATATAAAATCTATGACACATACAACTGACCACTCTGCTGAACCTAGCACAACATTGTACATCAACTTTACTCCAATATAAAATAATTTTTTTTTTTTTAGTCTGGGAAGCAGTGCCTTTCAAATGCTGGACAACAGGCGGCTCAAGACGATGAAAGTGAAAGTCACTCAGTCGTGTCCGACCCTTTGCAACCCCATGGACTATACCATCCATGGAATTCTCCAGGCCAGAATACTGGAGTGGGTAGCCTTTCCCTCCTCCAGGGGATCTTCCCCACCCAGGGATCAAACCCAAGTCTCCCACACTGCAGGCAGATTCTTTACCAACTGAGTTATCAGTGAAGCCCCGATAGCTGCAGGACTATGATTCCTCATAATAAGGAAGTAAGCAGGGTTGGACCCACGATAAATGCTCTATCATCCTTCCTGGGGGCAGCGATGAGGCTCTAGCGTGGGGAGGGGGCCCAAACAGCCAGCAGTGTCACTGACTCAAGGTTACAACGATCAGAGGCGAAGGAGCCAAGGCAGTTAAAATTCACGAAGCAGAGGATGGAGAACAGGATGCAGGATAGAGAGAGAGGAAGCTAGAGTGTCCTTGAGTCTTTGGTGAGCACTGATCTTCCCAGGTATGAGAAGAAATTACCTGAGGCTGGGGAAGGACCACCAGAAATAGGAGGTCAGACACGTCTGAGGACTCACAGGTGGCTGGGAATGACTCATGTTCCCACCAGCTGAAGCAGGGCATCCCGTGGTCCCCAGAGCATCACGTCGCAGGGTGTTAGCTGGATTCCAGGCTGCTGTGGGCCTGCTCAGTCAAGGCATAGATGCCAACCTCGAAAGAATTCAGCTGATTCTAAGCAACGTCACTGCATGCCAAGACAGAGTCTAACACTAATTAAAGGAATAAGCAGCAAAACTCAGCACCGAACAGCATAAAACCATGATGTCTGGCATCCAATAAAAAAAAAAAAAATCTACCAGGCAAGCAAAGAGGCAGGAAAACATGATCCATAACTAGAAGAAAAGTCGATCAAGAGTAAAAGACCCAGAAATGGTACAAATGATGGAATTAGAGGATAAGAATGTGAAAACAGCAGTGGAAAATACACCCCAAACATTCAAGAAATTAGAAGGGATCATTAGCAGATGAGGAAAAGAATGAAAGATATCAAAAAAGGTCCCAATAGAACTTCCAGGTTTGAAAAATACACAGAATGGGATGACTGACAGACGAGATGCTGAAGAAGAAAAGATCAGAAGAGGTTGAAGACACAGTGACTGAAACCCTTGCAAATCCACCCCGGAGTGGGAAGAGACTAGGAAAAAACACAGAGCATAAATGATTTGTGGGGCAATATCAGGCGGCCCATAAGTGAAGGGAAAGTCCAAGAAATAGGGAAGGGGGTGTAACAGAAGAAGCAATTGAAGAAGTCATGGCCAAGAATTTTCCATCATAAATGAAAACCACAAGCCTACAGATCTAAAACATTTAGGAAATCTCAAGTAGAAAAAAAACGTGAAAACACATGAAGGCACATCCTAGTCAAACTGCTGAAACCAAGGATGGTGGAGGTGGTGTAGCTGCTAAGTCATGTCCGACTCTTTGTGACCCCATGGACTGTAACCCTCCAGGCTCCTCTGTCCATGGGATTTCCCAGGCAAGAATACTGGAGTGGGTAGCCATTTCCTTCTCCAGGGAGCTTCCTGACCTGGGGATCAGACCCAGGGGTCAAACCTAGGTCTCCTGCACTGCAGGTGGACTCTTTACGGACCGAGCCCCCAGGGAAGACAAGTGACAAAGGTAAAATCTTAATAGCAGCCAGAGAAAAAAGGACATGTTATGTAATGAACAAAGTTAAGAATTAGCAGAATTCTCATCAAAACATACGCTGATCAGAAAACAGTGGAGCAGCACATTTAAAATATTGAAAGAGACAAATTGCTGATCTACAGTTTACACTCAGCAAAGATGTATTTCAAATTAAAAATGAAATAAAGACTTTTCCAGAAAAACAAAAACTGAGAGACTCATTAACAGGAGAACAAGAAATGATGAAGGAAGTTCTTCAGGCAAAAGAAAGATGATAATGGATGAAGACTGGATCTACAGTCAGGGATAAAGAGCACCGTAGTTAACAAATAATAACAAATATGTGGATTAACATTAAATTTTTTTCTTATTTTTTATCTCCCTGAAAGATAATTGGCTGAAAGATATTTTTTATCTTCTTGAAAGATATTTTATCTCCCTGAAAGATAATTGGCTGTTACACAATATAACGACCCCATGGACTATACAGTCCATGGAATTCTCCAGACCAGAATACTGGAATGGGTAGCCTTTCCCTTCTCCAGGGGATCTTCCCAACCCAGGGAATGAACTCAGGTCTCCTGCATTGCAGGCGGATTCTTTACCAGCTGAGCCACAAGGGAAGCCCGTTATACAATATACATGGGAGTAAAATGTATGACGACATTAGTACAAAGGGTGAGAGGGAAAAAGGAAGTATGTAGTTGAAGGGTCTTTGTATATAAGTGGTAAAATATGATTTGGAGGTAGACTACATACGTTTAACATGAGTATTATAGGGCTATATGTAGAGAGAGAGTATATATAGTGGTCTTAGAGGTTTAGAGTCTGCCTGCCGATGCAGGGGATGTGAGTTCTATCCCTGGTCCAGGAAGATCAGGCAAACGTGCTGCAAAGCAGCTGAGCCTGTGAGCGGCAGCTTCTGAGCTTGTGAGCCGAGAGCCCGTGAGCGGCAGCTTTTGAGCCCGTGTGCCAAGAACCCGCGCTCCTCAACAAGAGACGCCGCCTCGGTGAGAAGCCCACACACTGCAACTGGAGAGTAGCCCCTGCTCACCGCAACCACAGAAAACCTGCAATGAAAACTCAGGGCAGCCACAATTAAATAAATAAGTGAATCTTTTTAAAAGTGCCTATTGTAAATCTAAGAGCAACCACTTTAAAAAGTAAAATAAAACAAAATTATATAGCTAGAAATCCAGTAGTGCAGGTAAATGGAATTATAAAAAAAATATTCAATTCATTCTGAAGAAGAAATCAATATATAACAAGATGTAGATTTATACTACACTTTATCGATAATTACATTAAATATAAATTGTCTACACACACTCAACTCCAGAGGCAGAGATTATCAATTTGAATCAAAAAAAACAAGACTAAATTGTATGTTGTTGACAAAAGGGACAGAGGAATCAGCTTGAAGGGAGTATCACTGGCCAAATTCAGAACAACTGGACCATCAAAATAAATAATATAGTAACATAAAACATAGAGTTCATTACATAAATAGAAAACCGTGAGTCCATAGAGAAGAAGAGAGAAAGGAAGATCTTCCTTATAATTGAATACCAAATATTAAATATAGAAGTAGTGGTAGCTACTATTGACAGTGAACGCTTGATAAAGAACATAGCATTTACAAAGTCATAAGGTTATCTCGCCACAAATTTCTTCCTGATTAGCAGAGGGAAAATAGTGGCTGGCCTGTATTCTGAAAAGCTGTTCAGATCCAGAATGACAAAGAAAGACGGGAGAACTCTTCCTGATCAAAAGACACTAAAGACATGTGACAACAAAAAGCAATGTTTGGTCTTAGATTGAATTCTGGATCTGCTAGATGGAGGTGGGGATGCTATTAATGACAGTTTTGAAACAGTGACAAAATGTGAATATACACTGTGGATTAGATAACGTTGTATTCATGTAAAAATGTCCTGATTTTTATCATTGTACTATGGTTATGCAAGAGAATGTCTTTATTCTTAGGAAATACATGCGGAAGCATTTAGCCTCCAACCTACTTTCAAGTGATTCAGGAAAGAAATACTCTGTAGATACACACAGTCAGAAATAGAAATACAAATAGAAATGAAAGCAGGTAGAGAGCGATAAACACAGAGGGCAGGCAAAAATGACCAGTCGGTCTTTGTAAAAGATATTCAAGTGTTCCTTGTCCCATACTTGAAACTTCCTCTGTGTTTGAAATCAATCAATATTCAACTTTTTTCCAAAAAAAAAAAAAAAAAAATTCAGCCCTGTGGGACTGACTACTTCCTTTTTTGGAAGAAATGGTTCACCCCAGATGTGCTCTGAAAGCAGAATTTCTGGAACTGCTTTAATGTTAAGAAGCCATGTTCATGTAGAAAGAAAACAAATCTGAAGAATATGGCTATTTTAGAGCAAAAGATTTAATTGTCCTCTACTTGGCCCTAAGATTTCATAAGTGAGACCCAGAAAGCACCAGCAAAAGAATCAACAAGCATTCCAGTCCAGGCCACGAGGGCCAAGGTTCAGTCACTAATGAATTGATGGGGTTCTAATTTACCGGATGTGAAGCCGAGCATGATTTACACAACGGATTGTTTTCAGTGTCTTATGAGTGAGAGGTTTTTGGGAAGAGCTTAGCTTTCCAGAGCTCTCTCGCCTCCACTCCCATCCCTGAGAAAAACTACTTCTGGATAGGCAACCCCGCCCCCGCCCCCCAAAACACACACACACATCTGAGGATCGAAACAGCACACTGACTGGCTTCGGATGGAAAGAGGCCTCCTCTGTGTGTGATACAGAATCTGGACCAACGGGGATGCAGAATGGTGAGATTTCTGTTCATTTGAGACTGGCCTGGGTCGGAAAAGCGATGCCCCTCCTCCCCTCCCCCCAGTCCAGTCTTCACTTGCTCGGGAATACGTGTGGTGACTGTTCAGAGACCAGGTGCAGGAGAGGAACCGGGAGTGAGTTCAGTTTCCAGGTTGGAGAGCTGACCTTTGAGTCAGTCTATCCATCACACAAGCCGACATGGGCCACCCAGGGAAGAGCAAAACTCTTGGAATGCATAAGAAAGCTGTGATGGATAACCACACACAAAAAAGAAAAGGATTCAGCAGAAAATGCCCAGTGCCTGCCTGTGTTGCAGCGGCAACTTTCTGCTCTTTAAATGTCGTAAAAGCACATGCCGTCCCCAGTGAAGCAGATTCTGTTTATCCAAGCATCGGGATGCCCCGTGTGAGGGGGTACACACAGGAGCTGGTGTCACCCGACGCCCACCCAAGACCATCTCTGGGAACACTTCAACGATGTGTGCGGCTTGGGGGCCTCTAGACCTGAGAGCTTCACAGAAATTACCTGGGCAAAGAGCAGGCTGTGAATATTGCAAAAGCAGCTCAAACATTTGGAAGATGTAAACACAACCTGGCTTATTGTGATTTCCAGTTTTTCCAGCAACATGGCAGTTTAAGATAAATGAGACCACCTGGGATCCTGCGAGAACTGGATGGTTCCAGATGCCCAGGTTAGAAAGGACTAAAGTAAACCTGATGCACCTGATCTGCCAGGGAGCAAAGGAGTGTTCAGAGTTGAATGAGTGAGTCAGAAACAGCATCAGAAAGAATAATAATGTCATGTCACGTCCTGGATGGAATCTTGGAATAGTAAAATGGTATTAAGGGACTTCCCTGGTGGTCCAGTGGCTAATATTCCATACTCCCAATACAGGGGGCCCAGGTTCGATCCCTGGTCAGGGAACTAGATCCCATATGCTACAATTAAAGATTCCATATGCTGCAACCATATGGGCTTCCCTGATAGCTCAGTCGGTGAAGAATCTGCCTGCAATGCAGGAGACCCTGGTTCGACTCCTGGGTCGGGAAGATCTGCTGGAGAAGGGATAGGCTACCCTCTCCCAGATTCTTGGGCTTCCCTTGTGGCTCAGCTGGTAAAGAATCCGCCCACAATGTGGGAGACCTGGGTTCGATCCCTTGGTTGGGGTGATCCCCTGGAGAAGGGAAAGGCTACCCTCTCCGGTATTTTGGCTTGGAGAATTCCATGGACTCTATAGTCCATGTGGTGGCAAAGAGTTGGACACGACTGAGCGACTTTCACTTTCATGCTGCAACCAAGGTCCATTGCAGTCGAATAAACAAATTAAAATATATTTTAAAAAATGAAAAATGATACTAAGTAAAAACAAAGAAGATCTCAGTGAAGTCTGGACTTTATTTAATAACTATATATTGACATAGGTTCTTTAATTGTAACAGATACACCATACTAATGTAAGCTGTTAGCCATAGGGAAACCTGGTACTGGTATACAAGGGAACTCTGTACTAGCTCCTCAATTTTTCTGAAAATCTGAAGCTATTTTAAAACAAAGAAAAAAATGTATGGAAAAATAAAAATAATGGCCACAATAGACAGAAAGACATTAAAGATGTATGACCCCCTGAATGATCAGAGTGAAAGAGAAAGCTTACATGTATGAGGCCAATTGATATAGTATGAAGACAGAAAAACAGGCAAAAATTAATTCTTTCTCTGCAGTTGAGGGTGGAGGAAAAAAAAGGACAAAAGAAGGGCTTTGTATTAAAAATAACTTCTGTTTACTTTTGGGTCTCTGAAGACCTTCTTCTCAACTGGAAACAAACAAAGATGACATTTTCAGTACAGTTGTTTGAAAAATAAGGACCTTTTATTGTAATTCAGCATTTCCATGCCACTTTTTAAGATAATTTTGGTAATTGCACATAAAAGCATCACAAGTGAAAGACTGAGGCAGGGGGGAACTCAGGGATGAAGAACTTGGGGACTTCCCTGGAGGTCCAGAGGTTAAGACTCTGTACTTCCAACACAGGGGGCATGGTTTGATGCCTGCTCTGGAAACTAATATCCCACATGCTGTGGGGCGCAACCAAAAAAAAAAAAGAAAAAGAAAGAAATGAAGAACTCTGCATCTAGTAGGGCGGTACCCTAGGTGTAAAGATGTAGGATGAGCCTTTTTACCTGAGATACAGCCAAAGGAAAGGAAGGGAGGATGGAATTTCCCCTGGAGACATTAAGATTTTACAACCACTGCCTTTACAGGCAGTTTCTGGCTGGTTTGACATTTTTTGAAATAAATTGTATCTTTGTGGAATGAATGTTTTAAATAATAACCAAAGCCAGTTTCCAGTCCGGCTCCAGCTCCCAGGATTCTGCTGAAACCTCCCTTGCAAAAGTTACATGGACTCTAGGTAATCCAAATTAAAAATAAAATAACTTTTCCAAATATTTTGGTGAAAATAGAAACTTTCCGTTTTATGAGATATTATTTTTGTCTCCCCTCTGTACTCAAAGTAAAACAAAATATTAAGGCTTAATTCCATTTTATTCCAACTGTTTAACTTTGCCCCTGAACTTTTAGATAAACATTTACCCAATGGATGAACCGGTGGATTTGGATTTTTGAAACATAGTAAACATTTTCCTATTTGATAATCTATCTCGTTTCTATAAACTGTATCAATTTATTAGATGTTTTAGCTTCTTTGAAGGTTGAATAAAGTTTAAGGTTTGCTGGGAACTTTTTTTTTTAAGATGAGTTTATGTTCTTCTCCATCTTGCTTTAAAAATGGTTATGGAGGCTGTCTCTGCTTGTGTTTAATCAAGCTTTTGAGGTGAGTCAAGGAGTTACGAGTAGCTTATTGATGAGAGGTAAGATCTAATCGGGACCTCCAAGAACATCAGGAGCCCCAAGACTTGAAATAAACTTCGCCCTTGGTTTTCACTCCCTCCCTTCCTCTCCTGCCCGTCTCTCCTCCTCTCCCTCTCCCCAGAGGGGGGCACAGATGGCAGTCATCTTGCTGGCCAGTAGGTGCTGCGTAGCACACCCTGGCGTCCGCCAGACCGGTCTCTATTCACCGGGAAACGCCACCGCACCACAAAGAGGACAGACGGGATTCTGAGCGCCGTGTTTGCCAGCGGAAACAGGTTCTTCTTGAATGTCAAGGGCCATGCCTGGTTTCTTCGCGTTGGTTTTTGTGTCCTGTGAACACCTGGGCATATGCTTCCCGGATGAGCAGGATATGTTTTCTTCCTGAACCACGACTGTTTTTCACAAGAGTCGCCACCGGCGACAGCCCCTGATTGATTCTGATGGCTTATGTTGGGAGTTGGCTGCAATACCTGGAAGGTGAAAATCCCAGGTATGAAAAGGTGCCAAAATCCAGCTCAGCAGAGTAAGCCACAGCCTGGCAGGAAGTAGGATCAGGGACGTCAGCTCCCACTGCCTGTACCTTCTCTTTCACCCCGCCACAGCAGTGGCACCCTGGGGACCTCCGTGCCTGCTACTCTGGCTTTGCAGTCCCAAGCCCTGACCTTGACCAAGTTACTTCGCTTCTCTAAGCCTGTTTCCTCATCTATCAAATGAGGCTATTAGTCCCTGGCTAGAGATTCTCCTGAAGATAAATAAAGCAACAGGTACAAAGTATAATAAATTCCTGCCACATAGTTGGTATAGAATAAATGCTAGCTCATTCATGCATTCTGCAGTTGGTGCTTTGATCACTTATTGTTTTCCTGGCACTGTTATGCACACTGGGGATGGGTTTTCTAAACATTAGTCTTGAATTTAGCTCACCAGACAAAGGTAGTGGTAAAAGAATTGATACTTTTGAACTGTGGTGTTGGAGAAGACTCTTGAGAGTCCCTGGGACTGCAAGGAGATCCAACCAGTCCATCCTAAAGGAAATCAGTCCTGAATATTCATTGAAAGGACTGATGCTAAAGCTGAAGCTCCAATACTTTGGTCACCTGATGCGAAGAGCCGACTCATTAAAAAAGACCCTGATGCTGGGAAAGATTGAAGGCAGGAGGAGAAAGGGATGACAGAGGATGAGATGGTTTGATGGCATCACCAACTCAATGGACATGAGTTTGAGCAAGATCCAGCAGATGGTGAAGGACAGGGAGGCCTGGCGTGCTGTAGTCCATGGGGTCACAAAGTGTCGGACATGACTGAGCAACTGAACAACAGCAACAAATGGTAAAAATTCCAGGAAGTTACTGAATGAATGAATGAGTGAGCAATATGTCTTCCTGCTGCTGCTGCTGCTAAGTCACTTCACTCATGTCGGACTCTATGTGACCCCGTAGACGGCAGCCCACCAGGATTCCCCGTCCCTGGGGTTCTCCAAGAAAGAACACTGGAGTGGGTTTATGTCCTCCTAGTTCTCTACAAAAACGCACATAGTTTGTATTTTAAGCAACAGATATGGCCCCGGTGAAGTCCTCACACCTTTCCGTTGGGTTCCTACCTGGGATGGAATTGCAGAGTTGGGGGTGAGGTGTGGTTTGTTTTGCTTTGCTATCAGCTTATCTGGTGAGTGTTAGGAGAATCTCCCTGTAGCTTTCATTTGTGTTTCTCTGAGGATCAGTGGTGGTGATCACTACTTAACATGCATACAGGCCAATTGGAAAGCCTCTTTTGGGGAAGAGCCTATATAAGTTTTTTTTTTTTTTAATTGGGTTGTTTGTCTCTTTTGATCCCTTTGTGAGATGTATTTATGTATATGGGATGTAAATCCTTTGTATATAGATATTGCAAATACCTTCTCCTGCTTTGTGACTCACCTTTTGGCTTAATAGTATCTTTTGATCAGCAGACGTTCTTCATTTTAATGGAGTCCAGGGTAGTAATCGTCTCCTTTGTGGTTACTGTTCTCTGTGTCCTGTTTAAGAAATGTCTGTCCATCTCGAGGTCATGAAGATAGCCCCCTATGCTATCTCTAGAAGCTGTGTTGTGCTATTTCTCCTTGGTGTGAGTAAGAGGTCAGGGTTCATCTTTCTCCCTCTGGCTGTTCACACCATTTGTGGATTTCACACCATGTATTGGAAAGAACAACCCTTCTCCCAAAGGCAACTGTGTAGTAAATTTACAAATAACAGTAGATAAGTTTTCCTGTCAGATAAGATAAGTCCTCTAACCTGAACTGAAATTTTCTCTACTATTGTTGGCCTTTTACATTTCTTTAAGTTTCACTATCAGCTTGTCAGTCTGTCAGTCTTCTTTCTCTTCCTTCTCTTTCTGTCTCTCTCTCTCTCACACAAACACACCTTCTGGCATTTTGACATGGATCACATTCAATCTAGAAATCCCTTTGGGGAGAATTGACACCATATACCATATTGAGTCTTCCAGTCCATAAACACAGAATGGATTTCCTGGTTTCCTTTGTTGAAATCATGCTAAAATCATGTTTGTTCTTAGCTACTTCACTTTTAGATGCTATCTTAAAAGGCAAAAGTTTTTTAGATTTTGTTGGTTCCTAGCCTATGGAAAAATAATCAGCTTTTAAATGTTAATAATATAATCAATGACCTTGCCTAATACATTTTTTAATTCTAATGGTGTATCTGTAGATACTCCTGGGTTTTCTCCATTCAGAATTATTTTGTCTGTAGACAATGTCTATTTTGTTTTTTCCTTTCCAGTCCATAGCTTTGTATTCATCTTCTTGCCTTATTGCATTCCTAGGACCTTCAGGGAAACATTGAATAGAAGTGGAGATGGCATATGTGTTTCAATTCCATTCTCAGGGCAAAGTTTTCAATGTTTCACTATTTTCAATATTTTTCAATATATTTTCAATATATTCAATATTTCATAATAGCAATATTTAGTATGCGATTTGTTGCAGATTTAGACGTTTACCCTTAATTTTCTAGAAGTTTTTTTTATCATAAAAGTGTGTTAAATTTTACCAAATGCTTTTTCAGCACCTAGGAAGATTACCATTTGCTTATTTCTTTATTTTGTTAATTTCAAAATATTATACCAGCTTTACATTTCTGAAATAAATTCAGTTTGTCCATAATATATTATCCTTGTTTACGGAATCTACTTGCTAATATTTTTATTAAGATTTTTGCATATGTGCTTATGAGAGAGATTGTGCCTTGTAATGTCATTTTTAGGTTAAAATGAATTGAGAATTAGTCTTTCTTTATTCCTGGAGAGTTGTGGGAGATTGATGTTATTTCTTCCTGAAATATTTAGAAAATATCTCCAGTAGAGCCATATGGACCTAGAATTCTCTTTGTGAAAAGGATTTAAATCATATGTCAAATGTATTTTATAGATGTAGGATATAGGGGTAGTTTATCTCTTAGTAGGAAAACTTTAAGACACTGTATTTTTCTGGAATGTAACTTTTTCAACGTATTTCTGTATGTGTGGTGCCGTCTTATTACCTCTCTGTGTCTGTAGGAACGGCAGTGATGCCTGACTCCTCGTTCCTGTTAGTAATCATGGGCTTCCTTCTCTTTATGCCCCCGAGAGGGACCCTGTTCAGAACCTTCTTCTGCACCTACCTTTCGCGGCACCTCCTCCTCCTCACGCCTCCCCTAGGGGTGAAATCACTGCCCACCGTGCACCCACACCCACTTTTGATACCATACTTAAACATTCAGACTCCAAAGATCCTACCCAAATGGCCCCCAGCCCACTTCCAGAGCCTGCTTGGACCCCTTGCTGGACCACCATGAGCCATTTTCATTGGAGTATGGTTGGTTTACAGTGTCTTTCTGTTGAACTGGTGTGCCATTATAAGACACCTCTTTATCTATAGGAAAACTTCTTACCTTGAAATCTACCTTACTTCACATGAATATAGCTATACCTGCTTTCTCTCGGATTGTGTTTGCATGTATAATTTCTTCCATCCTTCAACTTGTGATCATTCTGAGTCTTTACATTAAAGTGTGCCTTCTCTGAATTGTATAGAGTTGAAGTTTAAAAAAAATCTAATCTGATAACTTTGTCACTTAATTGGAGTATTTATACGTAATATAATTATATATGTATAATATAATTATATTTCATTCCCCACAAGACACTATTATTTTTTTTTAATTTATTTTTAGTTGGAGGATCATTGCTTTACATGTTGTGTTAGTCTCTGATGTACAACAGCGTGAATCAGCTATATGTACACAAATATCCTCTCCCTTTTAGGCCTCCCTACCCCCACCCCATCTCAGTCCTCTAGGTCATGACAGAGCATCACTCTGGGGTCCCTGTGATATACAGCAGGTTCCTCCTAGCCATCTGTTTACACGTGGTCATGTATATATATGTCAATGCTCTTCTTTCAGTCTGTCCCACCCTCTCCTTCCCTCACTGTGACAAGACACTGGTATTCATTTTGAACAATCAAAGTTTGTTCAGACTTGCCCTTTCCTGTGTTATTGATTCCTTTTTACTTCCAGTTGGAATTATTTCCCTTCTGGCTAAAAAACTCCCTTTAGTATTTCTTTCCAAGCAGACCTGAAGACAATTAATTCTCTTAGTGTTCCTTCATCAGAAGACACCTTTATTCCACCTTCATTCTTTTCTTTTTTTAACTTATTTCATAAATCTTTATTTGTTGTTGTTCAGTCGCTGAGTTGTGTCCGACTCTTTGTGACCCCAGGGACTATAGCACACCAGGCTTCCCTGTCTTTCACTGTCTCCCAGAGTTTGCTCAAACTCATGTCCATCGAGTCAGTGATGTTATCCAACCATCTTATCCCCTGACATCCCCTTGTCCGGGGCATTCAACCTCTCCCAGCATCAGGGTCTTTTCCAGTGAGTCGGCTCTTCCCATCAGGTGGCCAAAGTACTGGAGCTTCAGCTTCAGCAGCAGTCCTTCCAATGAATATTCAGGATTGATTTCCTTTAGGATTGACTGGTTTGATGTCCTTGCTGTTCAAGGGACTCTCAAGTGTCTTCTTCAGCACCACAATTTTAAGTATCAGTTCTTCAGTACTCAGCCTTCTTTATCGTCTAATTCTCACATCTTTACATGACTACTGGAAAGACCATAGCTTTGACCATGGCAAAGTGATGTCTCTGACCTTTGATGGCAAAGTGATGTCTCTGCTTTTTAATATGCTGTCTGGGTTTGTCATAGCTTTTCTTCCACGGAGCAAGCATCTTTTAATTTCTTGACTGTAGTCACCATCCTCAGTGATTTTCGAGCCCAAGAAAATAAAATGTCACTGTTGCCACTTTTTCCCCATCTATTTGCCATGAAGTAATGGGACTGGATGCATAACCCCCAAATCAACATTAAATCCAGTCTTTATTCATAGAAAAAAATACCTATAGTAATACTTTAAGAATATTTTCTTTTCTTTGAGTTTCCGTGGCATCCTGAGCAAGTTTACTTTTCCATTTAAATCTTCCATATATTTACAGCCCACCTTCATTCTTGAAAGATGCTTAGGATATAAAATCCCAAGAGGGCTGTTGTTTTCTTTCAGCAATTTAAATATGCCATCTATTGTCTTTGGCTTCCATTGTTTCTGTGGAAGTGTTAGCCATTAACCTTATTATTGATCTTTTGAAAATGTTTCTTTTCTCCTCTGGTTGCTTTTAAGAGCTTTTTGCTTGTCCTTTGTTCTCACCAGTTTCACTATTATATGCAGGCATACCTCAGAGATGTTCCAGGTTTGGTTCCAGACAACTGAAATAAGGTAAATATCACAATAAAGTGAGTCACATGAATTGTTTGGTTTCCCAATGCATTTAAAAATTATGTTTATACTATAATATAGTCTTTTAAGAGTGAAAGAGCATTATGTCTTAAAAAACAATGTACATATTTTGATTTACTGTCAACTATCCCGGGTTGCTCAGTGGTAAAGAATCTGCCTGCCAATGCAGGAGACGTGGGTTCAATCCCTGGGTCAGGAAGATCCCCTGGAGAAGGAAATGTATTCACTCCAGTATTCTTACCTGGAAAAATCCCATGGACAGAGGAACCTGGTGGGCTACAGTCCACAGGATCACAAAAGAGTCAGACACTACTTAGAGACTAAAACAACCACAATACTTCAATTAAAAATTTTGTTAGCATTTTATTTCATGGAACTAACATATACAAAGTAAAAAGCAAAAGTGTCAAAAATTATTTTCGAAGTACTTTCTTCTTTCTAGTATTTCTTGATTTATTTAGTAAATATTTGTTTTACTCATAGGAAATACTTTAATGTTAAAAAGTGCTAACCATTATCTGAGCCTTCAACAAGTCATAATCTTTTTCCAATAGTACCGCCAAAGGTCACTGATCACAGATCACCATACCAAACACAAAAATAATGAAAAAGCTTGAAATATCCTAAGAATAACCAAAATCTGACACAGAGACATAGAGTGAGCAAATGCTGTTGGGAAAATGGGGCTGATGAACTTGCTCAATGCAGGGTTGCCACAGACCTTCAATTTGTAAAAAAAAAAAAAAAAAAATGCAGTGTCTGCACAGTATGATAAAGTGAAGCACAATAAAGCAAGGTGTGCCTGTAGTTACCTGTGGTTTTCTTTGTATGCCTCCACTTGAGGTTGATAGAGCTTCTCACACTTATAATTAAAGGTGGCCTGGTATCTGTCAGCATTGTGGAAAGTTCTGGGTTGAACTCTTCTCTTCTGACTCCTTTGTTTGTTTATATTGCTTGATTTTTAATGGTTTGACCCTGCTTCCTGGCACTTGTGGTAATGTCTCATTGACTCCTGGATATTATGTGTGAACAATGGAGTGGCTCTGAATGATGTTTGCTTCTTCCAGAGAGGGTTAGGTTCTTTGGCTCGTTCCTATCAGCGCTGGAGGTGACTTAGGCTGGACATCAGGGTTTGGGAAGGCTGGCCTCCCTCTGGAATGCTGTAGCCTTTTGGGTTTCTCATCTGAAACCTGGACAATTTACCAAAAACATCCCACCCCCTGACCTCCTTGGTGAGCCCTGAGCTGCAGTTTTTGCTTTCCCAGAATCAAGAAACTGCCCACATCTCTGATTGCCTTTGCACCCTCTCAGCTGTCACTCTCCGCCTCCATTCTCAGCTGCTCAGCCTTGTGCGGGAACAAACCGAGCGGAACGTTGAGCCCGGTTCTCCATGGCCTCCTCCTCTCTGGGATCTTAGCCCTTGAGTCCTGTCTGCCTCGGCTGTCCTCCAAGTCATCCCAATGCCTAGAGGGTTTTCTGCTTGTTTTTATCCAGTTTCCATAGTTGTCCTTGGCAGAAGGATGACTGACACAGTCACTACACTGTTGTGTCCAGAAACAGAGTTCCCATTCTGCATCTCACCAGCTGCCTCCTGCAGATCCTTTTATGCCTTTGAGGGGCGTGCACACCGTGTGGCCGTGAGAGTTGGCATTTTAGACTGACAGCAGGGAAGGAAGTCTACTCTTGGGCTCAAGTGGTCAGGGGAGGGTCCCTACCTCTGCTGCTTCCAAATGCATGACCTTGAGTGGGTCACTGAATCTGCTGAGGCTTCAGTTTCCTCATCTGCAAAATGGGTCTGATGATACCTGTGCCGTGTATCTCATAGACTTTGTGTGAGGATGAGTCATAGGGAATGCAGCCAAGAGTACTTTGAGAAGACAGACATGACTTTTTCTTCTTTAAGTAAGATGTGGTGGGTCCTGAATTCAGAATGGAATCAGGATGAGAACCTTTCATTGTGTGGAGTGCCACATTCCTGAGAGATATTTACAAACATCTGCAAAGGACGGGTGTGTGCGCCAGATATCCTTCCCCGGGGACTTATCTTCCAGAAGACCCTAAAGACACGTTCCCAGTGAGCTGAATATTGCAAGCAAAGGTAGAGCCCTGGGAACAAATGTGCACGATCCTGAAGGGATCAGGCTGGAGCAAGGTGGGCAGAGGGTCCAGAAGCCACCCTCCATCTGGGGCTCCGTCCGCGTCCCCTCCAGGGGGCTCCTGTGGACTCCGCACCTTCTCCATAAAGGGTTACTGGTCCCAGGGCACCACGGTCACCTGCGTGCATGTCTGCTCCCCTGAGACCAGGTGGGTCCCAAACCCAGCTGCCCCCTGAGCCCTTGGGGGCAGTTGAGAATCTCAGAAGATGAAATCTGACCTAAACATTAGCCGAGACACTGAACTTCCCTGGGGCAGTCACTGCCACAGGCCCGAGTGTGCCTGGTGCTATAAGTTTGTTGAGGGGGTCGGGAGGTGGTGGGCAGGGAGGAAGGACCAGGAGCCTTCAGCCCCTCTAATCCCAGCAAGTTCCACCCTGGTCTGCTGCCCAGTAGCCTGGCAGCAGGGATGGGCATTTTAGCTGAGCGAGTCCTGCCTTTCCCAAAGATAAGATTACATTCATACTAACGCAAGTCTTACCACACCACCCGGCATTAGTACCCTTTGCTGGGAACCCTCGCCACCCCAAGTGTCTCACCCAGCGTTTTCTTGGTGTCTCGCTACATGTGATGATGAAAATCGGGCATTCCGTACCCACCCACCCTGGGCTTTGGAAACCCCTTGGTTCTGAGCAAATATGACCAGCTCATAGCACATCTCTTTTTCTCCTCCTTTTGGTGGCTCTTGATAAATCAAAGTCAAGTCACCCCAGTGACTGTATTTAATATGACACAGGAGGAGAGGGTCCTGATTCTGACCTCAGGGCTTTCCCACCACTCTTCTCTGAGATGCAGGTCTTTACGCCTCCAGGGAATCTTGTGTTCTCTTTATTTGCCTTGTTCTCCATCCAGTTTCTTTTTTTTTTTTCCCCTTCCACTCCCTTCCTCATTCCTCCCTCTTCTTTACTGGAAGTCTCCACGCTTTGGAAGTGGATTGGTGCGTGCAGGTGGGGAGCAGTTTCCCAGCACACAGAGGGAGGCTGTTCCCATGATGGGTACATGGCAGATTTATCACTTGTTGAAGGAAGGAGGCTTCTGAAATGCCAGGCAAAGCCCTTCCTGCTCCTGAGATCATGCTGGGGGGTGGGGGGGTGGGTTGGAGCCCCAGCCTGGGGGGAGATCGGGGCCAAGGTAAGGTCTTGCAGCCGGTATCAATGGAGCAGAAGCACGGTCATGCTTCGGGCACCATCCGTAGTCCGTCCGTTGGGAAGACCCCTCCATGGTTCCTTCGCCCCTCTCCCACCCCCTTCCCGCCCCCAGGGCTGGTTCTCTGGCCTCAGCCCCACAGATGAGGAGGAACACTTCTTCAAGGCCAGATGCTTATCTGAGAAACAGATTCCTCGTCCCCATCGTGAGCCCTTTGCTGGGCTCCAGCACTTTTTCTCTGTTCTTGGCCCTATTTCTGCTCTGGAGAGATTTTTTCAGCGGGATGCCCTGGACTGAGGTGAGCTTTAAAATTGCCCCTAGAGGTCAGACAGATGTGGGCCCCTCCCTGTCTATGCTGGCCTCCAGAGTCGAGGCAGTGGGCAGAGCAGGACGGGGTCCAGGTCCGACCAACAGAAAATAAAGGTTTTTCTTTTTCCCTCTTCTCCCTGACTTGCCTTCCCTTTCCCTTTGCCATGGGAAGTTTTTTCCCTTCCTCCACTTCCCCCACCCACAGATGTCTGTGGGCCTGATGCTGGTTGCTCATTTCACCTAGTAAAAGTATGTGCGAAGAAAAAGCCATTTACACTTTAGTAATTGTCAAAGCTATGGTTTTTCCAGTAGTCGTGTAGAGCTGTGAGAGCCAGACCGTAAAGAAGGCTGAGCGCCAAAGAATTGATGCTTTGGAAACTGTGGTGTTGGAAAAGATGCTTGAGAGTCCCTTGCACTGAAAGGAGATCCAACCAGTCCATCCTAAAGGAAATAAACCCTGAATATTCATTGGAAGGACTGATTCGGGAGCTGAAGCTCCAATACTTTGGCTACCTGATGCAAAGAGCTGACTCATTGGAAAAGAGCCTGATGCTGGGGAAGATTGAGGGCAGGAGGAGAAGGGGACGACAGAGGGTGAGATGGTTGGATGGCATCACCGACTCAGTGGACATGGGTTTGAGCAAGCTCCAGGAGACAGTGGAGGACAGGGGAATCTGGCGTGCCGCAGTCCGTGGGGTCGCAGAGAGTCGAACCCGACTGAGAGACTGAACGGCAACAACAGCATGAAATAGATCAGTAGTTTCCTGTTCCCATGAGGTTTGCTGTTTCCATGAAGAGTTTGGGGCTGCAATGCAGACCTTTCATGGTTACAGGAGAAGAGGAGTCAAGGATGGAGGAGGATGCCCTCTAGGATGGCCGCTCTAGAGCATGGGCACTCACACACACCGAGCCACGGACCCCGAGTCCTCACTTGGCTTTTGCATCTGTCCGTGTTCCAGAACAAAGGATTTTGAAAATATGCAGTTGAGAGTGATTCATGGCCTAATCAAGGACAGGGAGTAGAGAGAAGTGTGGCTGCTTGTCTGGGCAAGGATGAGATGCAGGAGCTTTGTTGGATGACTGGCTAAATCTTGGACATTGTTCTCACGATGGGCTGATTCTGTGGGTCTCCCAAGCCTGGAAGCGGAGATGTGTGCTATCCTGTAGAATGTTAAATATCTCCAGGCACAGGGATGAAGCCAGCCCATCATCTTGACGTCCCCGCCACGGTGGGTGGTGGATGAAGGGACCCCCGAGGCACAGCCGCACCACAGTCAGGAGGGAGGAGGTGCCCACCCCACCCCACCCACCAACTCAGCTGGCTTGGTCCCTCACCCATCCAGCCCCCTCCCCCTTGCTCTTAAAAAAGAAGAAACAAGGCAATCATTAGAAATCCTTTTATTGGTATGAAAACAGAGTCTGGTTGTCAAAGTCTTCCCAAGGTCTCCCTCTCCTGAGTGGCTATGAATGTCCCCTTTGTGATGAGGCCACTGTGGCCGCTCGTGGGAAGTTGCCCACCCCACACTCCGCGTGTGTCCCTTGTAACTTCAGGGGGACCGGGGTGCAGCAATACGGCCAGGGGTGGAGGGACACCGATATGATGGATGAACCGGCAGCCCTCAGCCCTCCCCACTGCCCTCCCTCCCCTCCAGGCTTCACCATCTCCTCTCCCCGACCCCTGGCGCCCTCACCTGCAGACCTTCCCACTCCCTGGAGCAGCCGTCCCCTCCTCTTCATCCTCCTGGTTCCCAGTCACCCTTTAGGGCTCAGCTGAGAACCACTGGCTCTGGAGAACTTTCCAGAACCTACCGTGATCTTTCTTTCTTCCTCGGGCTTCTCCCCGGGTTTGTTACTTCCCTGGGTGACCGTAGAGCTCTGTGTGGGCAAATCTGTCTTCCTGCTTGTGTCTGGGGCTCACAGCTCCTTAGCCGCACACAGTGGGACCTTGACGGTGCTCAGTCAATCACGTTCTGCTCTTTGTGACCCCATGGACTGTGGCCCATCAGGCTCCCCTGTCCGTTGGATTCTCCTGGCAAGAATGCTAACTAGGGCGGGTTGCCATTCCCTTCTCCAGGGGGTCTTCCGGCTCCAGGGATCAAACCTACAACTCACTGGCAGGTGCATTCTTCACCACTAGGGCCACCTGGGAGCACTGATGCCTGGAGAGCCCAGCCCTGCTCCCTCCCTCCTGCAGGTCAGAGATCTGATGAGGGCTGCTCCCTGGGCTCCTGCGGCTTCTGGACCAGAGGCCCCAGGACTCTCTCCCACGGCCCCTCCATCCTCCTGGCTCCTGGGGGAGAACCCATTTGTGAAGATTCCAGGCCTCCTGCAGCCAAGGCAGGTGACTCAGGGGTTGCTTGAATCAGATTAGAATTACCTGTTAGTCGCAACACTGCTTGCTCTGCATGGTGCTGAGGTCTGTGGACACCTTCACACTTTCTACAGATATTTTTACAACCTGCTGTGTGTGCTTTGCCGGGTGCTGAGAACACCTCAGAGAGTGACAGATAGGGGCCCTGATTCTTTGGCATAAAGAGAAAGTCAAAACAGTCAGGAGACAAGTGCTTCGGAGCAAAAGGGCGGGATTGGGGGATGGGTAAGGTCTTCTGGAAAGGGGATACCTGAGCAGGGACCCAGGGGGAAAGGTCACTCCTGTGAAGCCATTAGCAAGTGTCTGGCCATGGAGAGGGGATCCAGCCCTCATTTGAGGAAGAGCAGTCTCCTCATATGGTCCCTGAAGTCCACAAGGCTATGACAGGAGAAGGAAGTGGGGCCTGCCACCTGGTTCCTCCCTTGCAAGCTGACCACAGATGTCACAGCAGCCTCAGAGGCCCGTCCAGCTCCGAGGCCAGGAGGCTGTGTGCCAGGATCCCAGCCCAAAGCCACATGCCCTTGTCCATTCTCAGGCTGGGGGGGGGGGGGG